>NC_090197.1:49387883-49994966 GCF_033026475.1 Channa argus
AGAACATCTCTCCCCTGCCTCTAGTGTACACAAACACACACACACACAAACACACACACACACACACACACACTAGCTCTGTCGCTCCTGACTCGTTGTTTTTGTATGCGTGCTTGTGTTCACTCAGACCTAACATGTGCTGTGGCTCATCAAGCCAGAACATGGAAACTGTGAGTGGCTGCAGATGTTGGGACGGGAAGGAGGTTTTTTTTTTTTTCTTGGTTTTAACATGCTTCCTCGCACTCCGCTCCACAAGACGCCTCCCCAGATCTGCATCTTATCCCACAATCACTGAGGATTAGAGGAGGATCTCATAGTCTACATAGCTCTTATACTGTCCATCACCTTCTGTCTCTATACAGTGAGCTCCTGGGTTATGGCTTGGAACTCTATCTGAAGTTAGTTTTGGCAGTGCTACGAAATTCTGCAAAACAGAAAGCACAAAACAGAGTAAGGCTCATTTTGGAAGACAATTTGTGTTCAGAAGGTCGTAATTTAAAATCCAAAATTGTTGCTAAAATGATCAACTTACTGCGTTGTTTTTGGCATAGCGTGAAAGTAATCTGACTCCCATCCTGACTAGGGATAAACTGAGAGACACTACAAGACAGGGAAGGGAGAATTCCTCAAATGTGAGTGGGCGAACGAGACAGACAGTGCCATCCATTGATAATGAAATTAACCGGCACTCATGCTATCAGCCATCATGACTAATCCGGAAATGTCACAGCGGCCACCCGCAATATCCCCGTGGTAATCGTGTCGGCATACCGGATGGACCATTCGATGAGCTTCGGTACTGGACACAGGGTTATTCACCAGACGAGACGTATGGGAGAAAAATCCTTGACCTTGGAAACTATACATTAAGCCTGCAGTGTTAGCAATCTCTCACCATTATTGTCACACTCGCAGGGATTCTCACACATCCCCCCCCACCCCCCCCCCCCCTCCCCATGCACACCTGTCTGTGTGCGTAAGTAATGCAATGGTCCAGTTCAGGGTTTGCGAGTGGCTTTACCTTTTTATTGACCGAGCAGTTGTTGTGTCTGAATTCATGTGAAATCTCTCTGAATAAATCATCAGCCTCATTCTTGGGTTTGTTTTCCCTGAGCTGCAGCTCCAAATTTATTTTGGATGTACCGACTGCAAGCACTGTGGGGCCAAACTTCTGCAAAAATATTCTGTGATATACGCAGTCATGGGAAGGCCTGTGCTGAGGCTCCAGTTTCCTGTCATTTCCTGTCAGTGTTTGCCATTAAAAGCTTGTTTAAGCTATTATATTTTATTCAGGTACAGGCACACTATGAAAAACCCAAATGGATAATATCCATAAATGGCCTTATGAAAGCAAACAATGGATTATTATCCTGCTCTAGAAATCATAAGAAGTACTATGAGTCAGATTCTGCCGAATTCCTGGATATGCTTTTCTGAGAATCAAGAGTCCACTTCAATTCTCGCATCCAACCGTCGCACTTCAATAGATTCGAGTTTTGATGGAGGTCAGCACTGTTGGTCCACAGACTCTTTACACGTTGTGTGGATGAAAAGACTGAAATGATATGCAAAATGAGGAAAAGCTCATTGCAGGTAGAACAGATTGAGCTCAACTTCTTTTTTAGCGCTACAAGCAGTGACTCACTAAACCCGCGGCTACACTAATGGGATTGCGGAAAGAATCCTCGTGAGTAGATTATGACACAGATGCACAGCAAACAGGTGGTAAACAAACTAAAACCATGTCCACGCTACAGTCAGTACCTCAGGGAACATCTGTCTTCTACATCTGCCCTCTCATCCAAGTGGCTACTGCTCAGTATTTGTGTTGGCCTGAAGAAAAACAATTGTAAAAATGGTGATTATGATTATCATGATAATGGTTTGTATGCTCCTTCAGCCTTTCTTCGCTTATTTTGTGTTTAATTATAGAGAATAACACGTGCTGTGTTTGACTTTTGACTTTTCTTTGCATTGCTGCACAAAGGGTTTCACATAAAGCAACGCTATACTGTAAAACTGTAGTTTTCTATTAGCCAAATAATACCTGCAAAAAGGTCACTCTCTTTTCACTAGGCCCTTAATGTTAATTTACATTAACAATGTTTTAGCTATTGTTTGCAATGTACCTGTTGAGTTGATGTGTTTTGTTTTTCATAGGTTATATGTTTGCTGTTGATATGGTTTTGGGACCAGGGAGGGAATTTTCCCTGGATTTCTTTTGTATGGTGTTGCTACTGAGGAAGTTCAGCAGAGTAATCAAGAAGAGTGGGCAGGTTTGCATCATTAGGCCCTCGGAGCAGTGCTGGGCCAGGTGCTACCAGTGTGTGAGAGGATGGGTAGTATGCAGTTGAGGAAGGGATAGTCACTTTGTAATGGTTGCAGTAGATGAGATATCAAGTCTTCATATATATCATATATATATATATATATATATATATATATATATATATATCGTATCTCATCATATCTCCCATTTATATGGCGACAGCACCATATTCATCTGCTGTGGCAGCAGTATTGTATTTGGTTCTACATTTGTGTTATAATTCTTAATAAACACTTTGTTTGATAATGAATGTGCCATATGTTCCGTGAGCACATGCTTGTTGGCTACACTTTTAACCTGAAGTAGTCAACTTTACTAGTAAATTCCATGGAAACCCATTGCTTTAAATAGTTTTACGTTTTTATACGAGCCTAGACTGGTTAAGTATTAACATAGAACCTCATTTAGATGCAGTAGAGAAATGTTTCAAACATATAGATTCCACAAACCTTATCTAACCATTAGAACCTGACATTCTCCATATTCCAATGCTCATACCCTCACACCAGTGCCGTTTGCCACAGATCTCATTAGGTGGATCGGTAACATGTATTTGTACATTTAAAAACATACATATTTTAATTTTGGGGAGAAAACACAGAACAATATTATTGGATGGGCACTGGATCCTGGCAGAGTGGAGGCACATTTTCCGCCAAATTTCTTTATGAACTTCCTGTAGTTCTTCGCATAAGTGTCACTGACTTAAAATTTCTTCTCAAAGGATGTGGTTGTTAATTTTTTAATCCTTTATCAACACTGGCTAGACCCACTCTGAAATCAAGCAAGCCAGTTAACTGTACCTGTGAATGTTACAGATTCAGAGCAACGATTGTTAAAAAGTTCTCCACCACACATCTCTAAATGTAGAACTATATCACCCAGTGTGACCGGCCGATGAGTTTTTAATATTTTTTAACTGAGGTCTAATGCACAGATGAATAAGCTAATCCATGTTGCAGCCTGACAGACGTTAAACGTGAGTAGCTGCGATTCGCTGTTGGCTTTAGTGTGTGTATATGGATTGATGCTAAACATGGAGTTCAACCCTCAGCTGCGAGTTACTTGTCTTATTTTGGTGCCGCTGTCCTTTGTCAGTTACATTTAGTCCACTGCGTTTATGATTGGTTTCTGTTCATTCAGGCAGAGATGAACACAGACACAAAACCAAACTCTTTCCCGTCTCTCTCTCTGGCCATTAGATGAACTGGCCTCATGTCCAGGTTGTACCCTACCTCTCGCCCAGTGACAGCTGGGATAGGCTCCGTCCCCCCCGTGACCCTGAACCGGATAAGCGGTTGAGGATAATGGATGAATGGATGGATGGATTTTCACCACAATAGTGTTGGCGGCTGGCTTACATGTTTATGTAATGTTACTGTGGCTTCTCACTGTCAGAACAGTTTCTGACCTGAACAAACTTGAGACTTGAACTAAAAATGCCCTACTCATTATTCTTTCAGCCTCTCTTTCTCCTGCGGATCACGCGATGTCTTTTTCTACACATTCCAACACTCCCTTCTCGTTTCCACTGAAGACCCAGAGCCCTTATGCAACCCAATCAGGACCCTATTTAGGGAAATCAAGTTAAATAAACTGTGATGTGAACCAAATCCAAATAGGGTCTCTTATATAAGAATGAGGTTGCTTCATAGACAAATGACTCTTGGAATGAACACAGATTCCCAAGGCCCTGTATTTATTTTCATTAGTATTGCAATAGCTTTGCCTGTGAGCTCCGTGCTGAATGAGGATAGAAAGAAGAACAAACTCATCCAAACTCATTTAATCTTAAAGAGTCACACCCTAGTTCCAGGGTTTCAGTATTCATCTAAGTGATAGATTTTCTTTTTCTTTTTTTTTTAAATACCATCACTCATTATATCTACAGTTTCCCATGTCCATTAGCGGAGAACTATGGAAAGACTGTAGGTGCATGGCAGCTTTTACATGTGTGTTACTGTTGGCCCATTCTGCAACATGTGTGTGAAAAGGTCGACTTTAATGAACTCTGTCTCTCCTGACATTTACTTCGTGTACACACTGGACACCAAACCAATCATTTCTGGGAAATAAAACGTATGAGGAGTGCTGCGTGAGTTTGGATCAGCAGTATGGGTTATTACACAGGGTTCCGATGCATGATTCTGTCAACGTATACTGCACGGCGCAAAATAAAACGTGGAAGACTTGAATGTTCAAACAGTACAGTGCGGACAGAAATAGTGTTTGTTTTTAAGATGAGATGAAACTTTAATGAGCTTTTAGGGAAATTGTGTTGGTGCAGCGGTGATATATTGTGAATCATAAAAAGGGGGTGAGAAACGCCAGCAATATATTAACTATTTAATGGGAAACTGTGTCAATCAAACTAATTGTTCCTTGTGACTTCAGAACTCTGACAGAACAATTAGAAGCTGCGTCGGTATTTTTGAAGAACTAATGCTTAGCCATTTAGTGCTTTACACTTTTCAGGTTGACTTGTCTTGTATGTGGATAACAGTTTTCGACAGTATTTTTATACAGCATTTCTACAGTATGTCACATGTGTTGACCGGAGTCTGTCTTGATTTTTCAAGGATGCATCAATCTGAGTTGGCCCTTCAATTCAATTCAATTCAGCTTTATTTATATAGCGCCACCTTCACATCAGAGGGTGCGGGTAATACACTAGAAGAAGAACTCTGTGTGCGCTGTAGCAGTTTAATTACAACAACACCACTCCACCAAACAGTTGTGCAGAATGAAATTGTCGGATTAAACATTATGCTCATCTTTGAGACTTAGCTAAGACCACGTTACAGGAATTTGGGCCAATTTTGAGCCCAATTTGCTTCCTCGTTGAGCTGATTTGAGAAAAGTAAAACACCACACTCAACCCTCTCTCGTAAAAGCTTCTATGCAACGAAGCTGCAAACGTGATTACGTTTTTCACGTTTGCAGTTTAGCTATGTGGGAACATATTTTTTAGGAGACAGGGTTACTTCACTGCACCTTTTTGTGGGATCGTGCTGCACAGTGAGTGTTAAAATCACTTGTTCTCATAACAAAATTACTTCTGGCCTGCTATGTTGTAAAAAACTATTTTGAAAAGGTTCCTGCAGAGTGAAAATGATTCATGAACATATCAAGAGAATTGTGCGAGAACAAGTGAGTATGAGGAAAACAAAGAACATAATATACTGTACTGGCTGCTCTTTTTAAGCATTTTTTGTCAATTTAGAAACTGATAAAGCTTCCACCTTAAAAAGCAGCTGACCTGCTCCGATCACTGTGTCGGACCAAACATTGACATTGGCTGCGTGATGAGCGGCTGGAATAGACTAGAAAAGGAGATCACTGTCTCCCAAACTCAGACTAAACTCTGCCCTGCTCTCCGTTTGACCGCACTAATGAATAACAAAAAAAAAAAAAAAAGAAGCAAACATGAGGCCGAGTGAAGACACAGCTGACAGTGAGAGTGATGATGATGAAGAGGAGGAAAAGTGGCTTTTTCGTGAGCCCACACATCTGTGGTGTAAAGGCGCGAGGGAGACAACTGTCCATACACATCTCAGCTGACACCCCATTTCAGCCCCTGTTCAAATCATTCACTAATCCCAATGTCTACAAATGAAGCCTCGCTCCTAAACCAGACATGGCTGAGCGACCGTTCTCGATGTGATACACAGGTGTTGCTCTTTAATCCCAGCTGGCTGGTATAAGGGTTATCTTTGTATATATACTAAGATATATTCACCCCATTGCTTTGATTTCTAAAGGAGATTTTGGTCTGCAGGAGCGTTCAGACTGGAGGTAAAGCAGTGTTTATCGGTTATGTAAGCATGACGCTGCCACAGAGAGCCCTCAACGTAGACAGGACAAAACACATCATTCCTTCCTCTCACTTCTTCCATCCCTCTCTCACTGTGCCCAGGCCATTTCCTGCAGCTGAGTTCAGCACTGATATCTGCCCAGCCAGTTCCACTGCCTTGACCTTTGCCCTAATGTAGCGGATAAGGAAGTGTCAGTGGGAACCAGCTAGGTCAGGTCGGGTCTCAGTCCTGGGATCCTGATTCCTGGCTGCTCCGCCGGCTCTATGGTCCCTCCCTTATCGAGTCCCCCACATGTGTTTCCTGTTGTTTTTCAGGCACAGCAACGCTGTGCCGGCCAACTGCAGAGCTAGGGGCCTTTTCCTGAGCCTTTGTTTGGCCTGGCCTCTGGGAATGGCTTAAATTTAGGTGTGTAAGACCCCACCGTTCCCTAACACCACCATCATCGTGTGTGCCACAGCCAATACAGTAGTGCTTCTTAAAGAGTTATTATTTTTTTTTTTTATTTTACACTGCCCTGTTCGCCAGTCTAAATTTATAACCTGAGAGGGGAATGGTGGGGGTCTGCAAGGTTACCAGCCACTAATTAAATGCCAGATGTTCCAAATTTTTGTTTACCCACGCAATAAAAGTATTTTGTAACAGAATATCTAGTGGTAAGACCTCACACAAGATATTTCTTTTGAAAGAACAGTTACGATCAAACTTTTTTTTTTTTTTTTTTACACATGTACTCAAGCTTTACAACTATAAGTGGGTGAGACCATCTTTGAAAACACGATTAACAAGTAAACAACCACAGGGTTTCACATGACTGAAACTTCGGTTCACATATTCTCAGAAAACTATCAAATCCTTCTAAAACCAATAACATAAAAGTTGTCCTGTAGTTAGGACTTCCTGTCAATTACTTATTAGATTATTATATCTTAAATTGTAAAATGAGGTACAAATTTCAGCAACTTCTATTTTACACTTACTTCACTACATCTCATAGACAATCAATGTTAATTTATTTGACCGATTTTATTTTCTGGATACTGTTTGCAGATGCTGGTTATTCTGGATAAAGCCGGTGGTTAAAATCAGCTCCTACTTTACCTGATTCTGTTTTTGTTCTACGCCAAGTCTCTGTAGTAACACAAATCTCAATCCTTAGTTTTTTAATCCTTAGAGACATTTTTCATTGCCGCTGTTTTCATCTCTGAAAGTTGTCAAACAAATCAGACCTGGACAGAATCCCATAATGTTTAAATTACAGTGTGGACTACTTGTAGTAAATATTAAAGCACCTACCTAGTACATAAGTACTTTTAAGTCAATTCTAGGCCCTTTGACTTCAGTATGAAGTTTGTGTACTTCCACCCCCTGTGTTTTCATGGCTATTCCACATTTTATCAGCATTTCTTTTTTTTTTTTTTTTTTTTTTTCATTCTACAGACCAAACCAAAACCAGAAAATAGCAACTCTAATGAAATTTTGACAAGTCAGTAGTGGAACTGCAGAATTGTTTCAATTGACTTTCTGATATTCAGGGCCTAATTCCATGCATTACATACAAAACCAAACCCACTGGAAGCTGCTATCAAAAAGCACTGGAGCAATTTCTTCAATTTAGTTGATATTAAACAGCAGCTGGCAGTACAACATGCACGGCAACAAGAGAGCACGTCAGCTTCTGGAAACATACGTTTTGAAAAATGCTCAGATATCTCCTCCAGCTTGACTTCATTCATAATTACAGCTCACTTGCCTTTAAACAGATGTGATTGAAAAAGTATTTGTAAAAAAGTACTTATTGGAGTTTATGTGTACACGTTTTTGAATAATCACTGGGGAAGGCCTGTAACAATCAAGTGTCTACGTGAGTGAACAAAGGCCTGAAAGTGTGAGTCAAGATTACAGTGTCCCACTTCAAGAGACAGTCAGTGGAACACCGCAGCTCTGAAATATTAAACCAGTGGAAATAGGCTTCTATTTTTACTTAATTATCTCCAGTGGAGTGGGGGCCAGGCTGTTTGCAACACATCTGAATTTTCCACAAAGGGGGGTGGGGGGAGTACATGGAGACTTCATTAGGAGCAGCCTGTTTTCATCTGCTCCCTCTCAGGCTCTCGCTCCTCTGCTGAGACCCGTCCTGGCGTTGAGATGTTGTGTTTGTGGCCCTTTTAATTGAAAAGACACCAAAACCCCGAACCCCTCGGAGCAGAACACGGCAGAGCTCGCATTTCTAGGATCTCAGGAGGCCCCTCAGTGTTGCCCTCCCAAATGTTTTCCATCAAGGAACCAGCACGCTAATTTACAGTGCGGTGAGAAAAAAACTGATGGCTCAGCGATTTGCTCGCCTCCTCCTCCTCCTCCTCCTCCTCCTCCTGCCAACTGCCATCGCCAGCCCTCCCCTCCCCTCTCTTTCCCCTCCTCTTTCCTGACACAGCAGTACTGTGCCAACGTGTGACATCACAGTGCTCATCTCCAGAAAGTGTCCAAACATTCCCAGCAGCAAATAGAGCAGGGACAGCAGAATGGCTTCCATATGAGCTCCCACGCCCCCTTTTTACCTCCTTTTCCACATGGGTGAAGGTTTGATGAGCCTGATGGGAGGACAAGTAGAAAAAGAAGTAGAAACATGAGATTTGGCAGTTTATCTTTGTGAGTGAAATCTGAAATGCAGCTTTCATCTTTAGCTGGCTCGCAGAGTTAGCCCACAGACAGGCCTGCTCTCCCAGATCTATCATTTTAGCATCTCTGTGTAGACAGGAAAGACTGCTCATCAGGTCTCTCTCTCTCTCTCTCGCTCTGTGATTGAGGAGGAACTGGATCTCAATGCCGGGCCGCTCTCTCCTTCCAGCCGCCACAGGTTTGGTTTGGCTGCAGGCCAGACAAGTGCCATAGCATGGGAACATCCTGCTTCCCTGGCCCGACTGCAACACCAGGTCTGTCTCTGAAACACCGTACTCACACACACTCTGACAGACACACGCACAAGAATGCACACACACACACAAACACATATAATTTATTTGTCCCCACATTGATGGAAGAAATACATAAATGGTAACAATACATTTTTCAAGAAGCATTGTTAACATGTGGGACTGATTCTATCACACACACACTGGAAGAGCAGCTTGTTACATACAGTATAAAAAGTGGTGCAGCAGTGATTGTGTGTGTGTGAGTGTGTGTGTGTGTGTGTGTGTGGTTGACTGTTTGCCAGTGAAGGGGAATAGAGGCCTGCACAAAGTGATTAATGAATGTCTGCCCTTTGTTCTCTTTCAGCCCAAAGGGTTTATGGCCCTAAAGTTTCCCTTAAATCTCTCAAACACACACATACATGCACACACACTCTGTTCCTTTATATAGAAAATTCAAGTCCAGGGTTCCTTTCTTCAGGCTTTGATTTATAGGTCCTCAGTCAGAGTGAAAGGCGGCCCACAGATGGAACAGAGTGCATATGTGTGTGTGTGTGTGTGTGTGTGTGTGCGCACATCTGTGCACATTTGCACACTCATACGTCTGGAAGCATGCACTATGTAACCAGCACTATGTGTGTGTTTTTGTGCAGCGCACGCACAAGGAGATCAAGAAAGAAAAGCTCTCTTCAAAGCGGCTCCAAGATGCCATGGAAGTGGAGCCTTTTGTTTGGCCGCCTTGTTATTTTTTCCATTAATCATAGTTAATGTCCATCTAATCCTTCCTGCACTGCCCTGATTGCTGGCCGGGGGGTCATCATCCGCAGACAGAACTAGCACAAGACGAGGAATAAGACGGAGGACAAGAAGGAAGACAGAACGACAAGGCGGGGGGGGGGGGCACTTGCTGCTCCTCAACCCCGACCCTGAAACTATTGTTCTGTTAATTGATCACCGCTGATTGGGTTTAAATATTTCAAGCATTAGATACTGCTGCCCTGATCAAAGAGAATTGCCATCAATTAATCTACTGCCGTGCTCTGTGGATTAACACATTCCTCTGCCTGCTGTTGGCAAACAATATAAAGAAAGAAAAAGAGGAATACATGAGTAGGGAGGAGAAGGAGGAGCTGCCACTGGTGGTGATGTTGGTAGTGGTTGTGTAAAGAAGTAGCAGGTGAGTAAAAGGCTGTTCCAGCAATCAAGCAGGATTAGCAGTACTGGATTCTTCCCTCAGTGTACTCCCTGTCCCTGTGAGTGTCCCTTTGTGTGAGGACGGTGGACTTTTCTTTGAAAAAAAAAACAAAATCAATATTGGTCCAATGAATTTGTATATGGAAATTCATACATGGGGATTATTCCCAGAATGTGTAGCTGAGCTCTGGTCAGGTTGTGTGAGTCCCCAGGCAGAAACATGAAGGCTGTCTAATTTAGTGTTGAACCAGGTAGGAAAATACAGCAACATAGGTGTGTGTGTGTGTGTGTGTGTGTGTATGTGTTTACATGAGATACTGATGAAACATACATAGTATATGTGCTGTTTTAAAACTATTAACTGCAAAGTACACAATTTGATTCTTGGTTCCATGTCACACAATGGTTGTGTTCAGCAATGCTTTGCGTCAGTACAAATTTTGAATCAAATAGGACAAAAATGCCTCAAAGAGAACATTTCTTCACATTTCAGTTTTTACAGTACCGGAAGCCTCTCAATGATTTGTTTCACCCAATTTCAGACAAACCCACAGAGTGTTTTGTAGAAATACTGCAGTTTTCTGTGTAGTGTTTAAGGTGTCGGATCCTATGAACATTCAACATTCGGGAGATCTAGTTATGCTGTTGACTTATTCCACTCAGCAAATAGAGGAAAGTGGAAGCTAGTTACGAGTTTGGTAGTGGTAGTGGAAAACTCCATTATTACAATTTCTGGATTCATCACATGACACTGACCCAAAAAACATTTTGTCCATAAACAATCACTGAAAAAGGAAAGTGAATATGTTTTTTGCAGAATTGCAAAGGCCTCTTTTTACCATCATTTGGTCCAAAGGTGTAAAAAGTCCATAGGATTGTTTTATTTTATTCTCATTCAGCTTTGTGTGGGCTAAAAGTATTGACTTGAGAAAGACACTAGTCTGGATGCTACGTGGGCCCGAAAACACAAAAGTGTGTCACCAGAATCCAGAGGAACTGAAGATAATTTCTTTTTCACCAATGAGCCACTTTGATAGGGTCAAACTGGACATGGTATTTGCTTTGGTACTGCAGCAGCCTCAAAAGCACTTTCTGCACAGTCCACCATTTCTGAGACAGCTCCAATCAAGATTATTAACAACTATTTAGAAAAGGATTTGTTAAACCGTTACTTTCTTTTTGAACAAATGAGTACACAAGTGAAAGCGAAAGCCCTGAGCAACCATATGCTGATTTTATAGCAAACATTATTTAGCGGTAGTTTGCCTTTAACTTTTATTATTACTGGATGTAGTCACAGTCTTATGATATGCAGTGAATAAGTGAGTGAGAATGAAAGCCGCAAGTAAAGAGAGCAGAGTTCAGGCTCCCTCTTTGCCTTTTTGGTCTATTAACTGTAAACGAAGAGGAGGAGGGGGCAGGGGGTTTAAGGGTTTAAAGGGTTTGATTTCACAAGACTGACAGACTCAGCCCGACGTCTGCAAGGGTTTGTTTTGGATCTCGCTTTTAGGAATGTTTGGCAAAAGCTGTCTACAGCTCCGACCCATTAGATCAGAATCTGAGCCACTTTAAATCACAGAGTACAATAAATATTAAGGATTTTCATGTTGTTACATTGATGATGACATATCGGCAAATAGCGTTTCACAGTAGGATACACAGAGTCCTGGCGTAGAGCATGAGAAACGGGAACTCACATGCTGTCGTAAATATGTAATGGATCGCACAACTTGTTTAGTCGTTATTAGTCAACAGTTGAAGCTGGGCTGAAAAATTGACTATTAAATATAGTTTTTTTTCCATTTGAAACAATTTGTCTTGCTGCCTAAGTTGACTTGAGTTTTGACATGTCAAGTGAAACACTCCATTGCAGTTTGAGGCTGTGCTAAAATGACACCCACAGCTGATTTCATACTGTGTCGTCTGGTGAAATCTGCCGTTTCCAATGTGACATAAAAAAGTCAGAGTTCCTTAGATGACGGTTGATCATAAGGAAAAGAATGAAACGTACTGTTAAACTCAAAGAAGACCTATTCACATACAAACCCTCACTATAATGCTATATTACTAAGTAGCTATACAAGTGCTCTGGGTCAGTTACAAGGGAAGTCAAAAAAAAAAAAAAGAGAGACATAAGAGAAAAACATGGGCAACCTGCATGATGAGTTAGTCCAAACCACCATCATCACACAGATACAGTATCTCTATCATGTCTGCTTGCATCTCCTCCACAGATACGTGAGCACATGCACGTATGCAGACACACATGAACACATGCGCTCTCTCCTCCCGTGGAAATTCCCTCATTGTGCCTCCTGTTATGATAATAATGTTATGTCCAACATTACCATAGCAATGTTAATAAACATCACCACCAGACAGCAGAACTGCCAAACTTCCAACTGTTTGGCAGCGGTGCTATCAACCCGTGCTCACTTTCTGACCGACTCTACCTGCTTGTGGTGAAGCCTAAATCCCATGTCTGAACATTAGTTTGACTGTTTTCGCTTTGGTGGCTCTAGTGTGGATGACGATGTGTTGAAGGACTCTGGGTGTAGCAGGTTGTTTCTTTGTAGGTCTACCATTAAAACTGCATTACAGCCACATCTGGTCTGATGTTAAACCCCCCCCACCCCCCCCACCCCAAGGGAGGATCTGGCTTGATTTAAATAGTTGTGTATGCTTGAGCAGCGTGTGGGAACCTGGAGCAAAGCAATGTCCTGATCGATGTGTAGCTCAGTAATCTGTTATAAACCGCACCTTTTCCTGTCTGAACGCAAACCAAAGAGACAAACTGCAGAGTGCATGTGTGTGTACAGCATGTTAGTGTGTGTGTGTGTGTGTATGTGTTTCAAGGCCATAGGTCAAGTTATTTAGCACAGATCATTGACATTTTCTGTGAGATTAAGAGAATAATCACAGTCACAAGGGAAAGTGTTACAGTACAGTATGTCTAGACTGGAATTCCACAGGTCGCTCTTTGTTACAGCTTTACAACATATAGGTGAGCCACTATTTTTTTTCTCATTACAACATGCTCAGTGCCGTTTATTTTGAATCAAAATTCAGTAATGTTGCTCATTGGAGAGTAGCTCTGTGCTTGGCATAACATCACAGATCATGGTGAGGGACACAGCTCAGCAGATTAAGAAAATCGTGCTATAGTTGACATTGCTGCTATATTTACTACATTAAAAGTTGCTCACTTGGCAAATTTGATTCTGTATATTTAGGTCCATATTACTGTGCATATTAGGGCAACTGAGGTGACAAAAGCATGTAAAGTCAACCGGGTACAAACAGAAGACTCCTCTTCTTTTTCATCTTTATCTCAACTGAACCTACAGAGAGTAATGAGAGTAAATGAGAGTAATTTCACCATGATGTGGCCGTGTGGAGTGTAGCATGTTCTAGGCAACAACTTGGTGTGTCTCTGCTCTTACAGGTCTTCTTTGGGTGACTGACTAATTGAGCCATGGCTGCACCCACAGTGCTAGAATATTTCACTTAAAGGCCTCGTCCGTTCAGGTTGACTGATGTAATAGTGTTTTAAGAAAACAGCCGTTTGAGTTTTGTGGTGGCTCCAGACAATGCTGCTCTGTACTGTGCACTGTAAGTGCACCTTAAACCATTTTCCCAGGCCTGCACACATGGATTTATGCCTCAAATGCTACATAGCGTATGTGTTCACCGCAACAGAAACATCAAGGCATCTAAAACTAGAACTTTGGCCGGCTGATGTTTGATCATGTTCGCCTTGTTTCTTTATTTGGTGAGTTTGAGAGCTTGGCTGCAGCTGAACTTTAGATTTTCCATCTCCCATTATCAGCCAGGATCAGAATATCTATACATGCCGTGTGTTGCTGCTACGGCATTTGAGCGGCAAATGGCCGAAAACCTGACGCACTTATGTAGCCGATGTGTCAAAGCAGAGCAACGCCGTTGACACGTGCAGGGGTGAGAATAAACAGACGTAGAGCTCTATAGTCATTCATACATGAAAACTCACACATGCAATCAGAAACACACACAGGCTGTTGCATTCCACCAGCATGAAAGTGCTTTCGTGTTTACAACAGAACAAACAGAGTAGGGCTTCACCTCCTGTGTTTATCTGTAATATGCTTGTTTCCATGACTGCCTTCCCTTCCAGCAGTGGGATACAAAACATTTGCGCTGACAGATTACAGTTTGACAGCAGTAAGCATAAAAGACCGTGCAATTTGTACTGGTGATTTGCATTCCGATTCAGAAGTGCTTATGAAAACATTACATAACAAATGGAATCGAATGTGCAGTTGAGCCAAATGCTAATAATGACAAATAAAACGATCTTGTTTGAGAATAATTCTGATTCATTACAACTTGGCTATTTTTTTATTTTTATTTTTTAACTGCGCCAATCAAGCCAGCGAAAAGAGTTCGATGAACTTAGTGCACACTGCAAGCTCGGCATCAAACAGTACACGGACAGTTAGTGATTAGTCTGCAGCTTGTTTTGTCCTCACACCCCCTTTCCAAGCTGACTCCGTTCACTCCTCTTAGTGTATGTTCCAACCAATCAGCCACCTGGTGGTGCTGATGTTGTGATGTGCAGGGACCAGCATGGAATAAATGAACTTGATCAGAGTTCATACTGACTCTTGATGACTCTCATTTAATCTTTGCCAGATTCTGCTTTGTTTGCTCCCATCCCGACCTGGTTTTATGTTTTGGACTTCGTTGCGCTGCGTTTGTCCCTTTTTGGACCACTCGCT
The DNA here is from genome assembly GCF_033026475.1 of Channa argus. Taxonomy (NCBI): domain Eukaryota; kingdom Metazoa; phylum Chordata; class Actinopteri; order Anabantiformes; family Channidae; genus Channa; species Channa argus. The sequence continues at coordinate 49,402,888 of NC_090197.1, forward strand.
GTTTTGCAACCTATTCCTCCAGCATTTAAGCCATTGTTTATAGGTTAGGGTCCTAACGAAGACCTACCAAATGTTTTAAGGTTGAGACTACATTTTTGTCAGTTTGCTACAGAAATAAAACAATTTCTTAAATTCCAGTCTTTCTAATCTAGTTGTGCAAATCAGTCCTAGCTGGTAAAACATCCTACAAATATGATCAGTCAGGACAAGAAGCATACACAGATAATCACACAGGTTCCCAAAAACTACTATTTGTGTGCGAGACTGTTTTTCTGGGCATTGAAGGCTTGGTTTGTTTGTTGCTGTCTGACCATCTCATCACTTGTGTTTTTCCTTTTTGGACTTTGTTATGACAATGCCACCATATTCCCAGATCTTAGCATTTACTTTGGTAAGTACAACCTCACCATTACAAATAGAAATCCTGTTTCGAAAAAAGAAAAAAAGGAAAACACGACTAAAGTTGTAATTAACAAGAACTTTCTTTCAACAGCTGTGGCCCAGAAATTTGTCCCGGAGTATGACGCAGCGGGGTTGTGGCTAGACGTATGTTCTTTTCGATCTCTTAACCAGCCAGGAAGATGAAGATGCGAATGAGTAATGTTCTTTTTAATCTCATTAACTACACGGTTTGCCCTTGAGCAAGGCAGGAAATACTGCTCTGTGGCCAACAGTCTACTGGCAGCTCCCCTGCCTGAAACAGTTTAAATCTGAGACTATTGCTCTTGGAAAAGAGAGTGTTCTCAGTTGCCTCCCCTGGATGACTCTAAGCTACAATATGTGTATATTCATAGATTTGTAAGACAGTGGGACATTTCTGTAAACCTCAGTGTCCTGTTGTTTTGTCATAAACTAAATCCAGGTAATGCAATAAGTCCAAACTGGCAGCAGGGTCTGGGAAAGTACAATCTTCTTCTCTGTATTGTCAGTGTATGTGGTTGGTGGATAGGGATAGTACGCACAGTGTGTGCGCATGTGTGTGTACATACAGCACTTGTGTGTTGGGCAGAGGGTCTAGCCAGCTCTCGCCTCGCTCCATTTGCCATCAAACCTCAGCTGAAATAAAGAACACATGGGAGCTGTTTTCAAGCTCCCTCATTGGCGGTTAAAAATCTAAATTTCCCCCTCAACTTCTTACTGTCTCTCTTCAACTCTCCTTCCATCCTTCATCCTATACCCTTTGTGCTTGGAACTGTTTGCCCGGAACAGGCAACATCAATCGACCTCAAAATTTCCATTTGGAAAAGAAAAGCAAAACAAAACAGATGATGAGGAAAAATGGAAGTAAGAAGTGAAACAATGTTTGCGTGCATGGCAGTGATGGGAGGGCGAACGCCGTGCCAACTGAGTTATGGTTGGCAAACCTTGAAGTGCCTGATCTACAGTTGAGAGAGGGGAGGGTAAAAAAAAAAAAAAAAAACCCGAACTGGAGGCTGCCATACAGAGGTGGTTGCCAGCTGCTGTATGTTTGAACCATGGGAGAAATTTCATGTGGTTATAATTTTCATTTTAAACTAATGGGGCTCTATCGGCATCTGAGATGTGCAGATGGGGGTAACTAAGCGCCAGCTGCTGCATGTGTGGGGGGACTGTACACAGCTAGATTTACAGTGTCACTGAAGCTAGTGTGTGTGTTGGGAGATATAATGTAATTCACCTCCTAATAGCACCTAATCGTGGCACTTCACAAATGCCATGGTAAATGCAATGTTAGCCAGGCTGTGAAGAGGAAAATAACACGTCCTTGAGTACTAGTCTTCATTTCAGCATTATAGGAAAGTAGCCTCGAACCTTTCTTCACATATTATGGTTAAACTGATGGAAAAGAATGCTGATACACAGATACTTAAAGGCCGATACGGTCCACTTGGTGTCAACCAGTACTTAACCAAATTAGAGTAACTGCGCCCCGACATTTTGTGCATGAGCTGTAAACATAATCAAACAGCGTAGTATTTTGTTGGCATTTGATATTATATCTATTATATTAACCCTTGTATCCTGTTCAGGGCCATGCAGGCCTGGATCCTGTCCCAGCTGCCATTGGGTGAGAGGCAGAGTACAGTACAAGCTGGACAGGTCACCAGTCTATCTCAGGGCCAGCACCAAATTGTGCATGTAAGAATTTCCACATGCGTTTTTAGCACCTCCACATCTGAGGCAGTGGTTCTCTGCCAAAAAAATAAAAAGGCTGGATTGCTCTGTTCTGGTTCAAAGTGCCACAGTTGAAACGGGTTAAGTATCTTAGGGTTTTTTGTTTATGTGTGACGGTTGGCGGTTTGGTGCAGCATCAGCAGTAATGTGGCGGCTCCACTGTGATTCAGATGGACAACGTTCATTTTCACAAAGTAGTTTCCCCCCGTTGGGTGGGCCGGGGCTCGGGGTTGGGAGAGTAGAATCCGGAAATCGGTGTAATGTGAGCTAACTTGCAGGGTTCATTCCATTGGGTTTTGTACTTGTTAGCTATCATGTCAGGCTCTGTCGGGGGCTTTAGTCCTTCATTAGTCAGCTGTGTTTTTCTAGAACGTCCCTCAGATTCAGATCATTGTCTGGCTGGATGTTTGCTGTTACACCAGAGGTGTTAAGGACAAGCCCTCTCCCTCAGTGACCTGTCCACTGTTGATACAGCAAGTGTCATGTTCAGGCTCTTCAATCTGGCCTTATTTGTACTACGTGTGTGTGTCTCTGTAATGGGTGGTCCAATGGTCTAATACTAAGAATCTATGTGTCTTTACTTTAACAAAGACAGATGACACGCAGGCAAAGTTAATCATCCCAGTTTCATCCGAGGGGACAAAAGCTTGGTGACTTCTGACCTCATGTGTTGTCCTCCAACTTAATGGATTTGACTTGCTCTTTAAGAAAACGGTACTACCACTGAGCACCATGGTGCCTGAGCAGCTTCTTTAAAAGGGGTAATAAAAATTTATTGACAGTGAAATGTCTGTAAATGTCTATGTTTTTATGCATCTACAGTGATGAAAGTGATGAACAACTGTACTCTATAACTATAGACTACTACTACATACATGTAAAGTTGCATCACGCTACTAAAGCGGGATACATTTTTATTTATTAAATTGTGTTGACATGAAATTAAACCGTGACTGGACTTTAGGAGTACGCATTAAAATGCTAATTCAAATACCGCAATCTGCGGACAAGTTATGGGACTGGAAACAAACGAAAAAAAACTTTTGTTGATTAAACAAGTTTAGTTTTACACCTGGCTACGCTGTATCCTATCGTTAAACAAAGAAAACCGTGTGAGTGTGCACAGTGCATGACTGCTGGAACACTGGAATTTGCTTTTGACTCGTGCCAGTAAAAATCAGGTTTTCTACAACTATCAGTTCCTTGAATGTACCAGCAACACAAACAGAGATTCACTGATACATGAAGGCGAAAGGAGCAGAGAGAAGCAGCGGGCACGAGAACAAAACAAAGAAAGAGGGTTTATGTTTCCGTGCTATACATCAGATTCCCTCTCATTACTCCAAACCGAGATGCTTGTAGGCTTTTCACACGTCCTTCATAATGCAGTGCGGTTTTGGTTACCCGCACCCAGATGGAGTTTCTCTGTTTTGGACTTCCATGCAAAGAGGGTCCCAATCCTGAGCCAGACAGCAGGATTAGTGGTACAGTAAGAGGGCTTTGCCATGAAGATGAACGGACGGGATGGAAAGCTTGTAACTTAAAAATAAAATGGCCTTGAACATGGGGGAAAAAAAAATTAGACATCACTTCAGATTAATGACGACACATTTTTAACTTGCTGCTGTGGGGGTTTGAATAGCTTTCAGGTGACCTACACCTTTAAGAGCCATGTCAAACTTAATTTCTTGTAAAAACATGAAAAATTCCCGTGGCTGTAGCTACGTGGTTTACACAACAGGCGGAGGGAGAAGACGAAGAAGGAGGAGGCATGGATGTTGGGGGTGGAAGGAGGGAGCGGGAGGTTTTTGCTTGCCTGCTGGATGAACGCCAAAGGAAGACTTGGCAGAGACTGTAGGATATCTGTGGTTGGAGGAAGGACGAAAGGTCTGGATGCTTTTTTCAACAGAAAGACAGAAAGAGACGGGTGTTGTTGACCTACATCTAATTCTAAACTGTGGTCTGAAAAGTAAAACTGAGTTGTGTCTGTGACATCTAAGTCACTGCTTGATGTTTTTCATCTCGGTGTCTTTTGCAGTTGACACTAATTCTGTTTGGTCTTGCTTGACTTAAGTAAGTCTTGTTGTTTATTTAGTTCTGAGATAGAATTTGACTTTTTACTTGATCGGAGGCCTCTCCCCTTCCATGCTGGTGGGTTTGGATGAGTGGTGTGTGACTTGATTACTTGATTCACTCAGTCTTCTATGAGAGGAGCAGTTGTGTGTTTAGGTCTTGTGGTGATTGACAGGTGTGTCTTTCAAATTCAAGGTTTGAGTTTTGATTTTAGTTACAAAACATTTCCAGATTTCTTCAGCAATTGTAGTTATTGAACCTCTCAAGTATTCTGTGTACATAATCTTTCCATTTCGCATTTATTGGCTTCTTTTCTTTTTTTCTATTGGCTTTTTATGGCAGGAGAACTTGCTGAGTAGACGTGGACCTTCACAGATATGCAGACACAGAAAGCAATAATTGTTCCTAAAGGATAAAACGGATAAAACCGAACTGTTTTCAACTATTCACTTACAGACACTTAAAATAACAATGAATTGTCTCCACTTACCAAATGTTCAATATTTGAGACTGACCATAAAGGTTGTACCAGCAGCCAAAAATAACCAAAATGTACCTATTATTGGCAACATCTATAGGCTGTAGTAACCAAGTCTTATAAAGTGTTTATAGCCTCGGCAGTTTGAAAGGATGAGGTTGGGTCAACAAAGCACAGAACTAGGAGACTGGAGTTTGAGTCCAGTGGGAAACATCTCCAATTGCAGTCCAGTCATGTCATGCTTGTCATATAAAACATGCCCTGTGATAGAAAGTAAGCATTTTATTCATTATTTGCTGCCAAAACCGAAGCCTGATGTCTTTGTGCCTAACTTTAACCAAACCACTATGTTTGTACAGTTGTAATGCTGTGTTATTTACTATTTAGGGCAAAATATTGTGCCATTTTGGTGCAACTGTAGAAGACAGCGGTCGCCTTGCTTGGCACATGAGCGACAGGAACTAGTAGGGACAAATGACTTGGGCATTAGGGTTTTTAGGTCTCGTTGATCAAGTTAAGCCTAATTTTGCTGAGTCGTCTATTACTACAGACCTCCGTGTCAGGGAATTGTAGAAAACTTTTTTTTTGGTTCCCTTTACTTTAACCTTAATAATCTGTGCTAACACGAGTAGAGAGACGCTTGGAGGATTCGTCTACTCTAAGCTTTCAAGCAGAAACATGCCAACTTCCTAAACATCCCTTTGAGGAAAAGCTAATTTAACACAATAATGTACGATAATAATCATGTATGATATGGGCACTTTGATGAACTCTGTGGAGTCACGAAGAGCATGGATACAGTGTTTAAAACAGAGCTGGTTCTCCCCTCCCTGTCCTTTGTCCACAAATGTGTGCTCTGTGAAACCCAACCCCGGGGACAATCATCATTCCTCAGCTATTAGCACCAAATCTTTGGCCAGCTCTGAATGTGAGGAGATGCTGTGTTGTCAGCTGGAGGGCTCTAGTTTCACCCCAGATGAGCGGAGAAAGGGGTCCGTGACGCCTTTCAACTACCCCCAACGGCCCAGGGTCTCCTGTCCAGGGACCACTCAATGGCCTCCATTAGGTCTCATTGTAGAACCAAAATGGCCTCTGCTCTAGATTTTCACCCCAGAGTCTTTATCGTGATAGGTACTTGGCTGAAACTCAAGAGTTCTCATAATGAATACCCACTGAAAGCAAAAGCAAGCAATTGAAGATATAGCTAAGATATACATACACTGATATAGGTAATTAACTATGAAAGCAATAAGGTCCTTTGTTCATTCTCAGACACCGGAAATCTGTTAAAGGTTCTAATTTTTCCATGCAGATGTCACAGATAGACAACGGTAACTTAAGAAAGAACTAGAGGATTGTCCAGAGGAAGAATGCCATTGACGAAAGTTAGGAAAGTGGCTTTTGAGTTTGTTGGATCACTAAAGGCTGCATTAGAATATAAACACCAAGTAAACACTTTCTTTTTTTTTTTATGAACTTTAAGTGTGTGGCACTGTTCCATCCACAAGGTCTGTTGTTTGAATGTTCTTGCTTGGTACTGCTAGGTGCTGTAAATGTCAGAGCGATTTTCATCTGAGCCCAAGCAAATTCCTTCTGCCTGACACTGTGGGAATTCAAACAAAGTTGAACTTGAAGTAGTCATCTCCCTGCTGGAAGGCTTAAGAGAGTTGGACCTGTGGTGTGACTTTTGGTGCCTTTGAAAATGGTCCAAGGAGGCTGCTCTATGCACCAGCAGTTAAAAAAAAAGAAAAAAAAAAAAAAGAAAGAAAATCTTTCCATGAGTAATGTCTCACAGTCTCCTTGCTCACCTTATTTTGTAGAGCTGCTTCCATGGAACTTTTGGTCTCGAGTCAGTAGGTCAGGTAGTTGCCTTTAATTTCAACATTTGAATCAATTATTGCCATCGCCGCAGGCTACTGTACCTCAGACAGGCTGTTAAATCCTGGAACCAAAAGCCCCGAGACAATAATTCAGACACAGCAAAAAGTAAGTGAGCTGTGTGTGTGTTTTATTCATTCTTTTTTTTTTTTTGAAAAATTACATGTTAAAATATGCAATGCTTTCCAGGCGAACACTTAATATGGAAAATCCATTTTTGCACACACCGTTCCTAAGATTATAGGCTGTTCTGTATTCTGTCAAAGATGCTGCTTAAATATGGAACAATTCATCTCGATATTGGACAAAAAGTGTTTTGCAGTTATCACATAGTACATTTTTTGGATATTGTTGTTTTCTTTTTACTAAAAACATATTAATGCAAAGGTGCTGTTGAAGCCCACTGTGATCCACACTCATTAAACACCATTTTTCTTTAAGTAAAGTTCAACTTTTTAACTAAACCGAGTTTTGAAGCATTCTCATCATTTATTATAGTTAGTGACAATGACTAATACCTGAAGGGGGCTGTGCAGAGCTGGGTGGAGCAGAGCACATCGATTTTAAATATCATGCTGGAGACAGAGGTTTAATGAGTAGTTCTCCGCGGACACAATACTTTGAAGCTTATAAAGCTCGTACCTTTATTTTTTTTTTTTAATGGATAAATATCTCCCAACACAGACTGTCTCAAATGTTTCATTTAAATAATCATTGTAATAAAATCTTTTTTGTGACCTGTAAAACAAATATGTTAAAAATACCATAATAATGCAACACAGACACTCACAAAATACATAAACACAACCTTAACAACCAGGACTAACACTACTTGAAATACCATTACCACCATTATAACTACTGCCACTGCCTCATACATCACGTGTCCATGTGTGTTGTTAATAATCCAGACTGCTTTGACCTGTTTGAAGTACATCCCCAGACTAATAAGCTCATTACTGCTCTCCCGTAAGAGCAGTGGGTCAGGAGTTCTCCACACACACAGAAAAGTGCACACTATGACACCGTGTGTGTACATCTGCTGGAGTGCATACAGTATATATGCACACACACACACACACACACACACACACACACACACCTTCTACATGGTTTTGTACAAACAGAATTCATTCTTCTTGCATGCCTCACATGCAAACATGAATACAAACAGATGAAGAAAGGCACGCACACACACATACGCGCTCATATCTTTGCTACCCATCCGTCTTGTACATCCGTTTATCCACGGTTCTATAGTAACACATAGCGCAGCCAAAAGTCTTTGTGTAAAGCTAGAAGTGAAACCACATCCTCTGTGATTGAATCTGCGGACCTGCTGCTTCTCTGGGTGGCTGTGCAAACAAACCGAGCAGGCCCATTACAGCTCGGCTCCTCGGTGGCGTCACAACACTCACACACACACATGAATTGCATGCAAGCACCTTAACACACAAACAAAACCCATTTTAAAGTTGAGGTTTGGGGGGGGGGGGGGGGGGGGGATTGAAATCCTACACCTCTAACTCTAATCCTTCATTATATCTGGAGCTCCAAACACATGTTTATAGCGAGTTAATGCACATACTTCCCCAAAGGTAAGAATCTGTAATGGGTTTGTTGGCAAATGGACAACGCAACGGGAATAGCAACATGTTTAATCAACGATGGGGACGTATCAACACAATCTCAGAAGCTGCATGTGACATAACTGATGTGCTGAAGGAAACAGAAATAAGTGCTGCAACTGTTGGGGCCAGATGTACAAACTTTGATCTCCAGGTTTATTAAAATAGTATTAAGACACATCATGACTCAGCAGCCAAGAGGCCATAAAATACGGCCTTATCATGTTGTGTGTTATTGTTCTCAGTTCCAGTTTCCCCAGCCAAGTCTGTCTGTTTCACCGGTCTGATAACTCTGATTTCTGCACTGACTCATTTAACCGGCTTATATAACTGATAAATGCAGCCCTCCTGCTTTCTGTTCCCATCCACCCCCTCCTTTTCTTTCTTCTGCACTCTCTTTTTCCGAATCAGGCATCCAGCTCACTTCTGCCTCGCTACATCCACAGCTCCTCATCTTTCAGTCTATATTTGTTCTGTTATCCAGTCTCTCGTGATTAAACCTGCATCCAGAATTTAAGAACATATTTTTAATTTGGCAAGAGGAGAATCATATCTTATGAGAAAGGGAGGGAAAAAAAAACCTAATGGATGGATAAAAATCCATCAAGCATGATGAAATCGCAAAATAACAATTAGACAAACAATTCAGTGACATAAAGCATTTTCATGAGCGAAATATTTCCAGATGCGTTCAACTTATGATGCCCAGTGGATTTGCGGGGTGGTGGGGTCTAAAAGTACGCCAACAAGTTGTCATTTGTAATGAGCAAATATAATTACGTATATGCTTTTTCATTGCATGACTTTGCACAGAGAGGAGCTATTGGAAATGTTATGTTGAAAACAATTTTAATTTTTTGTAAATTGAAAACAGATATTGAATTACAGCCGTTTGGCCTCATAGAAATGTGAGAAGTCTGAATGAAACACTGTTCAGACTAATGTTAGGTACTTCATCACTTCGTCATTACTGTTGCTGCTTATGGAACCTTAGCATCTTTGCTACAGTTGCCATTTGTGTACATCTGTAGGCCTTCGGCGTTTTTACCGCTTTTAAACTAATTTCTTGACAAACGTTGAATGTCAGCATGCGGACTCAGCACTGACAGAGCTTAAAGTTTGAAATAGCCTTGGCTTGGGAACCATAAGTTGTCTGCCATCATAACTTTCCCTTGGCAAGCTTGGTAACCAGTTCTGTATTATTGTCATCTGGTTTTTAAGAACAGGCATCTCCACATAGAGCTGTTATGGAGATCACCAACACACAATCCAGGAAAGTGTACTGAGTGAAACTTGTGTGGCGCCAGTGCGGCGGAGGCTTCACTTACATTCTAAGATAATACTACACTTCAATAAAAGACGCGAGCCACCTGCAGCACATCTACACTATTGTAAATTGTGTAAATTGTTGGTATAATTACAGGCTAGAATAATATTTAGGTAACGATATGCAAATATTGGATACTGTTTCTTATGTACTCAAAAAACAGTAGTTATCCAGTCTGACACTGTGACCTATGACCCAGACACTGGTTGGTAATGGCTTTGCATGTGGATGTGGGAAAGTGGTGATGGTGATAAAAGCAAGGAAGATGTGTCAGATGAGTCAGAGTTGCATGCTGGAGCAGCAGCGTATCTTGTTTAGACAGTGGTTTCCTCAGTGGTAGACTGAGAGACAGGCAGGTTTGGTGTTTTTTTTTTTGCTTTTTTTTTACAAATGGTACATAGAAAAAAGACTGAGAAACAACTGTGCCAACCACATTTGCACAACTTCTGTAAGCTTTATTACAACCAACATCTCACATAAGGTGCTAACGGAGCTCCGCAATTTTTTTGTCGTGTTTCTTGCTCATTTGTTTGCAATATATCAGATGCATTGATCTATGATGTAATCACAACTAAGAGACATGACGAATAAAACACTCGATAATGCGGCCCACGTTGTTCTAAATTAAAAGGATCCATAGAAAAGTAGCAGCTAAATGCTTTTTTTGACAGATGCAAACCTTGTGTGTCCATCAATTGATGGGCATGTAGCACAGTGTGGATTTAGAGGGTTGAAACACAGCAAAGCAGAAACTACGCAGACATGAATGCTAATTAAGCTACACAAGCACCGAGCCAATCTCCTTTGCCAAAAGGTGCCGTGGGAATGATTTGACAAAAAGTTTAAAATGACAAAAAAGTTTATAAGACACGTTTTTTATAGATATGTATTTTTACGTATGCATTTATTTACTTACTGAAGCCTAAACAATTAGCAAAAAGCTAGAAAATGAACATCACAGTCGCATGACTTCAGCATCACCACAGCGATTTTCGACAGGGACTTCATATTTAATGAATAAATAAACTCAGTGGTCAAATCCATTGGTTTCCTTCTTTTTTCTGGGATAGGCTCCAACCCCCTAGCGACCCTGAACAGGATGAGTTGTTACAGATAATGGATGGATAGATGCAAGCATGGAAGACTTTTATGTTGTATTTTAAAACCTGAAAATCTTTTAAACTTAACTACACAGGCATTCAAACAAAGACACATTCAAAAAAACGGATTTTCTGGTTTTAGGACTCATTCCTAGTCGACCTTTCTGGGTCTGTCAGAAGTTTCTTTTGCTGTTCCCTGTGGTATGAGAGGTGCATGGCATTTTCCAAGTCTTAGAGCACCAACTGATGAGCATCGTGTGTGTACAACATTTGAGCGACAGCTTTGTAAACTACCTCTTGAATATGGTAATGGGTTCATTTCCGATGTAAAAATTGGAGTAGAGCAGCTCGATTAAGGAAAATGCATCATATTTTCAAATATATACACTTTCCCCTGTCCTCACACATCCTCCTCTCCCTCTCTCTCTCTCTCTCTCTCTCTCTCTCTCTCTCTCTCCCTCCACAGAATCGTGAAGCCTCAGGCCCCTGTTTCAAAGCTCCACGTCACGGAAAGAAGACCTATCATGGCACTTCACCTGCTGTTCCCAGCATTCCCTGCTTAGCTGCCATAATCCTGAGGGCTATGGACAATATAAACACACACAGTGGATTACACTCAGTGTGTGGCTGTGTGTGTGTGTGTGTGTGTGTGTGTGTGTGGGATAACAGAGATGAAACGCAGGATGACTATTCTCGGTGCGGTGTAATCCATTTGCAAGCAGGCTGTGCGCCTGTGTGTGCGTCCAAAACGAGCCCTCTCACCAGGTAGGGCCTATTCATCACTGATGGCAGCCTGTGTGCACCGGGCTTACTGCAGATCCCCTGCTCTCCACAGCTCACACACACCTACAAACACTCTTCCACACATAACTGTACAAGACGAGGCCACCCAAACTTTCTGTGTGCTCCCTCTGACAGGCTTTTTCATGGTTTCACAGACCATCTCTATTCAACTAATGCCTTAAATTGTGGAAAATTTAAATGCATCCACACACTCACACAGCCCACCCAAGGACAAATGTTAGCACATTAATGAAACATGCAAATATCCATTGGGTTCATTCAACTCTGTCCCCCCTGCCGTGTCCCATTCAAATGCATGAGGATCATTAATATGAACGTCAAAGAGCCTCTACTGTATGCACCATTTGAATGGTAACCCGCCGAGAAAAGAACTATTGTTTTGCTGTTGTAGTAGATGAGGTAGGTGGTGATGGGGGCTTACTGGTTGAAGAAGCCTTGAAGCAGTTTGAACATGTTAATAAACTTGGGGGGTTTAGTGCCAGAGCTGGACAATAAAGTCCCCCTGAGTATGAAATTGGAGGATGGGTTTCCTGCTGCTCTCCACTCACATGCACACACTTCATCCTCAGCCCTACCTCCTTATTGCACCTCCTTAAGATGTCTTGACCTAGGGAGGGGAGGGGTTGTAGGGGAATGTAAGGCTATATGGATGTAGTGTCCAGTCATTTTCCTCGACCCGGTCCGACTCAACAACAACAGCAGAAATAGCTAGCAGATGTGGCTCCGCTTGACTAATAAATTCTTTGTGACCACAGGAGACACGAGGGGCGGGGGGTTGAGAGCTTTGGAAGGTCTGTTGTGGAGGGGAATGGACCTTAGGGGGTTATTTGTGAGTGTGAGTTTAGATGTGCATACATGTGTGTGTTTGTACATGTGTGTGTGTGCAAATACAGTGCAACTCTAAAGCACAGTATGTCGGTGTAGTGCACGTGCACAATCTTGTGCATGAATTACTAGTGGTTTATCTGTACATTTGCATCTTGTGTGTGTGAGTGTGTGCGTGTGTGTGTTTGTCAGACACGCACACTAAAACAACATTTGCGTGTGTTTGTGTGTCCACTTCAGTAAAACATTAACACCAGCATCTACATGTGTCAAGCGGCTGCTATAAGTAATTGATAGAAACCAAGCAAGTGGACCTTTAGAGACAATAAGCAGAAAGCTCTGCTGGCTATGATGACTCAGGCACTTTCTGATGCCTCTACCTTATGTTGTCTTTCTTTGTCACAAATCTACAATCCCCGATCTGCGCAGAAATTTATTAAGGTTTAACTGAAGACAATAAAAGGCCACTTGATGGGAATAATGTGTATCCAGTAGCTTTAGATGCATATTTAAACAGACATGTCCACGGACCAAGGACTGTGGATTCTCAGTTTCCAGTTCGACTGTTCGAACCTGAACTCAAACTTTATCCACCATTCAACATTTGTTTTACCAGCTCAACATAAACAAATGTTTTACAGATTGAGAATAGGAAGGAAGTCGTCTGAACAATTTCGACCGTTTCAGAGGTAAGAATTCAGAATCAGAATGTGAAGACAATTGGTCTGTTGTTTGTTCAGTGTTAATCACATTTGGCTAAACCACATCAATACAGCCCTAATAATGCAGAATAGGAATAGATACAAGTACTTATAGATATAAGTACTTAACTAAATATCAATTTGGACTTGTTTGGAGTTATTTAGCTATAAATATTTAATCTACAATCAAAAACAAAAATTTAAAAGAAATTCTACAACAATTAACACCAAAATAAAACCTAATCCAACAAATTACCACCAAACATTTGAGGTGAGTGACATTTGAGCTTAAATTTTATTTTTTAATAATTTACTCGGTCTGCTAGCCTTTTGGATCTTCGGTAAATTATTTTTATCTGAACCCATGTCCCCAATAGCCATTTAGACACACAGCACTCAGATAACACGGCCGGTTCCCTTTTAGCAGTCACAGTCCATAAACCATACAGCTCATACACCTTCACCTGAGTGTTACATCGACTGCATTGCACAACCACTGTTCAAACTGGCGTCTAATATCAAAAAGACTTTATTAATTCCGAAGGTATATTGCTTTAATACACACAAATTCCCACATACACACACTGCACATGGATGCACAAACACACACTAGCCCTATTATGCGCTCCCAGCCTTTAGATTGAAGGAATGCTTTTATCAAAATCAAAATGCCAAATCCATGTGCATGTGCCAAGATGCCGATACGCCTGGTTTTACTCAGCAAACTCGCCCCCATACTCCCACACTCTGGCAGACACACACACAACCATGCACACACACACACACACACACTGCTCAAAAGAGATGTAATCAGCACCTCTTGCCTTCATGCACTAGTGCCTCCATCCTCCCATAACACAAACGCACACATGCTCATGGAGCTGCTGTCAGTTTTTTTTTTCTCTTCAATCACTTCCTTCTTTCTTTACAACTTATGTAAAATGTGTGTGTGTGTGTGTTTGTGTGTGTGTGTGTGTTCAGGGAATAGAAAAGCCTTGGTGACATTAAACACGGTCGACTGGGAATGGGCAGAGTAAACACGCTCCTCTGCAGAAAGGCTGCCCTTCAAACACTCTATACCCAGTGCATAGGCCCAGGATCAACAATGTTTATCAAAGTCCTAGAGCATTAGAGGGAGAGAGACAAAGAGAGAGACAGAGACACACAGAGAGAGTGAGAGAGAGAGAGAGAGAGACACAGAGAGACAGAGACCACATGGTGGAGAATAGCACGCTTAGAATAGTGACGAATGAGTCGAAATTGACAGACGAAGTAAAAGTTGTCGGTTAGATTGAATGATATCTGGATTATAAAGTTAAATTTGGTGTGTTTGTGCTATTGCATAACCACAGCACTCGGTTATGGTTAGACAAAAATCTTAGCCTCTGTGAAGAGAGAAAAATGTAACATGTTTCGCTTTGAGACAGGTCATACGCCTGCCATCCACCCTAACCACCTCTGTGTGCCTAGTTTTCTGTAAATGTGCAGTATGTAGTGCCTAAGTCATTTAAAAGCATAGTCGTGCTTGCAGTTGAGCGACTGTGGCCCAGGATGGTAGAGCAGTTGTCCACAGAGTCTCACAGAGTCCTTGAGCAAGACACTGAACCCCAGTTCACCAATGAAGTGCCTACTTTCCTCCTAGAAGTTCACCTCAACCTCTTTTTCATAAGTGAGGTCTGAGTTTTCGGTTTACGCGACTAAACTACAACTGCATGAACTTAAATGTAGTAAATGTCCACAACTGTTTGTAGGGCAGTTGTCCGTGAACCAGGACCAGGGGGTCAACGGTTCGAATTCCACTGAGGTGAGCACCCACCACCATTGGTGTGCATGTGAGTATGGGTGGATCAAAGCGACAATGCTTTGGATGATAGATATGAGTGGCCATTTATCTTCTCCAGGTGAAAATCTATAAGTTATTACCAAAATATTTCCAGTGGTAAAGGAAGGATTCAGATACTTTTCTCAAATAAAAGTACTACACTACTTAAAAACACATTCACCAGCAACATACTGTTTACCTACATTACCACACAATATATACACAAATAAAATAATTATAACATAGCCCTGATGCATTCATGCTTGAAAAGTATTTTTGCTGTTGTTGGTCGGCATTTATGCTTCAACTACTTTATAAAATGTTGGGCAGTTTCTTTTCTACTATTATTCTCAGTCATAGAGATTTTACACAGTTGGTTGAGTTCTACAAGCTTTTTTTTGTGGAGAAAGAACATTTCATGCTATATTTAGGTTTTACAAACTAGTGGATTTCCAAACAAGAAAGAGTAATGCAGTAGTACACGTACAGTAAATTACGCAAAAGATGAGAAAGATTTTAAGCAATGTAAACATGTTCACTTGCATCTGACTTGCAGGGTTTTTACATAAAAAAAGTAAAAGAAACACTACAAAGGGAAACATACTTGAAAAAACTTAAGGGCAATTGCCCTAAAGCTGTATATACTGCAAATTCATTTAAGAGAGTTTCAAAGAGGTTGTTTGTCTTCCTGCACTGATTTCCAGTGAAATATGCAAGATTTGCTCAGTGTGTCATGGCTCAAACAGTATGACGTGAGAATGAGAGCAACAGGCACATCTGATAGAGGTGGATTCTGATGGAAATCTACACTGCTCTTTCAGATGCGCTGTCAAAGAAAGTCTTTGGGATTGGGGATTTTCTCCGGATCGTGGCCTGCAGGAGTCACATCAGATAGTGAGGCCTGTTGAATTAGCGTGTATCATTCCTTCCACTCCGCTCTTAAGCACAGATAACAGAAATGTGTGGATAAAAACATTGTAGCAACTTCTGTGTAACTGCCTACAGTATGAGGAAGATGGATAATGCTGAAAAAGGTCAACTGTTGCTGCTCAGATAGAGACAGGATGGAGAATGTGACTAAACTGGTTCACTGCAAAAGCAGGACACAACAGGAAAAAAACACAGTGTACTTTTACACTTAGGTACTAAAGCACGTGCTGTACATGAGGTGGTATTTTAAAAAAAACAATGACAACATCAAGGTGTGCAACAAGGTGCAGGACTTCCTGTTAGTCAGCGCTAACTGGTAGTAGAAGTGATTTGGTGTTTACATAGACCTAGACGTTGTTGAACGGTAGCTCTAATATTGTCTTTGACTTTTTTACTTACTTTTTACCTAAATAAAGCTGACACAGCTAAATACAGCAGCCCTGCCGTAAATTATTCAATTCGTGAGGATATAATCTTTAGCGTTATGTTGCAATTGCATAAGCAGCCAGCACATGCTGATGCTCAGCTCACGTAAAGTCCCACATGTTGGCTCTTGGCTTTATAATGTCATGGCCACTGTGAGCAATACACAGCTGGTGTGATCGCATCTATTGGTCAACAGGATCCTACATTAAGCGTAGTTAGGATGTGAAAAAAGAAGATCTAAATATTGGAATATTGGATGATTTCTCTCTTGAGATCTAACAGCAGGACAGAATAAACTCAGCCACTGTGCTTGGAAGTTTCATTTACAAAGAGACTGAAGATGATCGGTATGAGGAGGAATCTACTATCTGCATATAAAACCTGCCTTTATGGAGCCTTTTGTCTTGTAAACCTATGATGCATGTGAGATTTATTTATAGAGTACCTGTCTCTACATTCAAATTATTATCTGAATTCCCTGGGGCCCAGCAGCACATGTAATCTGTCTGCATGACAAGTCAGTGTCCATCCGCACGCATGTGTATGCGATAAAGTGTAGGTCTGTGTGTTTCTGTATGCGTTTAGATCTGATCTCGTCTCGCAATCACAAAGTGTCTCCCAGTGGGACAGGAAATTGTGTTGGAGTTCTGAAGTTTATTACAAAAGCTAGAGTTCAAAGGCAGAGCCAAGGAATGAATCAGAAAAATCTTTACATTTATGAGAGTGGAATCCATCTCACAGCGTATATCACTCCTACTCTGATTACTCTAATACCTCAATGCTACATCAACGATATGAGCTCGTAAATCATAAGTTGGTAACAGGATTGGGGAAGCTTGCTTCCTTCTGCAGTAAAAGCTTGGGAGCCTAAACCAACCTCTTGCTTTACAAATTGTGAACACATGAAGCACACGTGAACATGCAGTTTACAAAAAACACACTTTCTCCCTCTTCCTCAGTGGAAACTGTGAAAGCCGTCAGCAGATTGGCACTGGCCAGTAAAAAACCCATAATGATGCAGAATACAGAATAAATTAAACAAATACTTATTGCAAATCTCAGGAATTTTGACTTATATTGGCAAATTATGCTCGTGTTAGAAAAAGACCCAGGGGTCAGAGAGTCTGAGGTTTGTTTACTTCGTTAGAATACACAAAATGAACACAAAGAGATGCAAAATAACAAAAAATAGAAATATCTGTAACCGTTCAAATGAGCAAAACAGGCAACAAATGATCTAAAATAGAGATGAAATGACGGAAATCACATATACCAAAATTACAACAACAATTATAACAAATGTAAAATTATCATAAACATACTCAAAACACCCCCTCTGTCTGTAACCCAAGGGCTCATTTTCTTATAATCCTTTCATAATCCTTTTGGCAGCCTTGGGAATTACTGAAAATGCCAAATATCATATTCATTCCGTGGCTTTGTTCTCTTATAAATGTGATATGTTTAAAGGAAGGGAAATTAACTCCTGGAATCTGATAAATTTGTCACCACACAGCTGATGAGCCCGGGACTCACAACTCACACATATGTTCCTCCAGATGGTCGGGTCACTGCTGGTTCTGTGGAAAACGTTTCTACCTGCTGACATGTAATAAAGTGATGCAGCAGACATAAAATAGAAACCTTTTCCTTTTTTGTTTTTTTTACATTCCAGTGTTGTGAAAGATCAGCTAGTAAGTTTTACGTGATTGTGCTCAGAGCCATGACTCTCACCTCCTCTCTGCTTTGTCTTTCTCCATCTCATCCTCCACCCATCCATCTTTCCCCCACACGCCCTCAGTAATTAAGGAGTTAATCATAATCCAGAGATTTTGCAGACACACAAACCCTCTTTGTTTCAGTACAAAAACCACAGTTGAGCCCAGGTAGAGAGAAAAAAAAAAATTCTCAAGTCACTTTTTGGTCATTTAAACTTGAAACATATTTTAAATGTGTTGTACTGAAGCAAATTTTCCATACTTCAAATGAAAATCATCAGATGGTTTAGCCCCAGTCCCATGTGTAAGAGTTTAAGTGTTTGGGTGGGGATTGTACATTAATGACTTTAGCGTGCGTGTGTGTGTGTGTGTGTGTGTGTGTGTGTGTGTGTGTGTACATCTGATCTGCAGCTCAATCTTAACCAGTATTGGTATAAGTCAGTCAGACGTTCATGCTTTGAGAACATTTGGCCCTGGTCCAAGCTAAATATAGAAAACACACCTTTAATTTATGGAACAGCCAGAAGAAATGTATAAAATACTCTGCTTTGATCTTTTTAGTTTGTGTGTGTGTGTGTGTGTGTGTGTGTGTAAAGAGGTTTTCAGATGGTAGAATGATAAGATTGTTCTTTGCCATCCAGTTAGATAAGTATGAGCTGTATGAGCGTGTGCAGGCAGGTTCAATGTTTAACTGTGTCACATGTCATTCAGAAGGAAACAAACAGCAAACGGCTTATTTTCACTTCACTACTTCACTTTACTTGCACCTGCAGTTATTTAATTCGATTTTACATTAATACATTGGGATTCCTGTCCTTGCAGTTTTAACCAAAACACTTTTTTAGTTCTGTTTTTGGTCCCCACCAACTTCTGGGGGAAACGTTTCAGCTGCTGAATGTTCCACGGTGTTTTACATCTGACCCGAGCAGCTGTTTGTTGGTAACCTACCGTTAGTTTATCAGAAGACTTTCACTGAAATAAGCTGCCTGCCGCATCTGGAGACAATGCCGATGAGGCTAAATTAAAACAGCAAAGTTGAGGCAAAAAAAGCCAAAACAGTGAGCTGAAGGAAGCTAAATGACCTCATAGAGCTGATGGGAAGCGGGTCCAGAGTCAGGTCATGCAGTAAATGAGCAACTCCTTTTACATCGCACATCAACAAGCACCAAAGTTCTTCAAATGAAAGAGTGTCATGTTCAAGCTGTTCATTTGTTGCCTTCCATATTGAATCTCAAAACACAGCCAGCACAGATATTAGAAACACGTAGCAACTTATTAATGAGTAATTCATTAGGTTGATGCTAATGCAGCATGGTTCACAATGGCAATGCTAACAGCGTGGAGCTCAAGGCCATGAACAGCCAGTACTAATAAACCATTCTGGAAAATTAGAGCCAGTATGCCACATATCACGATTTGTTTTTTGAACATTGAAAAAAATGTTCTCTCCTCCTTTAAACTTATTGGCACAGCAGGAACATTTGAAAATGCCGCAAATCTCTGTCATATTACTTCCACTGCATGTGTTCACTTTGTTAGTCTCATGCTGTTGACAGCATAATGTGCAACTGCATGGGAAAGAAAACTTTACTCATAAGATGTGATGAATTTATCACCCTGTCAAACACACACACAAACACACCTCGTCGACGAGTTCTCTTCTGTTTTAACAGACGTGCAGTAAAATATATTTTTTGGCATTTCAGCCTTTTGAAAGCTCAGTTAATAAGTTCAGTGTACTGAATGATATCCTCATTGTATTAGTTTACAGCCTGTGTGCAGATGCAGAAACATCTGTATGAATCAGTTTTCAGAATAACAGTTGGGGTGATCTTGCACCGGCATGCCAAGGCTACACACACACCCACACACAGGCACACACACACACACACAGTGTTCTAGATACATGATGAAAAATGAAGATAACAATAGAAACATGTCAGGTTGCTGAGAAGGTGTAAAACCTTGGCATGGTGCCACACATGCACACACACACACACACACACACGCACAAGCTGTTTGTCATGCAAAGATGAGCTGTCATTAACGTTTCATCTCTTCACCTCCAGGACAGTTTAAGTCATCTTCTCGCTCACTTTCCACCATTTACCTTTTCTCCCTTTTCCTTCTATTCGTCCTTCATTCCTGCCCTTTTCTACCTTTCCCTCGCACGCCCTCAGTAATCAAAGAGTTAATCATAATCCAGTGGCTTTGCAGACACACAAACCCTCTTTGTTTCAGTCGGCAAAACATGGTTGAGCCTAGGTAGAAAGAAAAATCTCAAGTCACGTTTGTGGTCAATTAAGTTTTCAAAATAATTGAAATATGCTGTAGTGAAACATGCTCTCCACACTTCAGAATGAAAATCATCATATGGCTTAGCCCCAGACTAATCTGTAAGGCTTTAAGTGTTTAAGTGGTGGTCACACATTAAAGACTTTTAAATGTGTGTGTGTGTGTGTGTGTGTGTGTGTGACCTACAGCCTAAATCTTAGTTATGAGGAGCTAGTCAGACATGAATGCTGTGAGAACATTTGGTCCAGCTCCAATCTAAATATAGAAAGGTATAGGTACAGCTACAGCACTATGTGCAAAATGCACTGCTCAGTGTGTGTGTGTGTGTGTGTGTGTGTGTAGAATTTTTCAGATGGTAGAATGATAACATTGTTCTCTGCCATCCAGTTAGATAAGTATGAGCTGTATGAGCGTGTGCAGGCAGGTTCAATGTTTAACTGTGTCACATGTCATTCAGAGGAAACAAACAGCAAACGGTCTGCTTTCACTTCACTACTGCACTTTACCTAGACTTTTTAAATTAGATTTTATCAGAAAAAACAGGTCTTATACTGAGTTTATTTGTGTTTCTTGAGAGATTTTAATGGTGAGTGGGTGAAATGGGCATTTATTGGCATCGAACTGATTGACTTTTGGATTGTGGAACAATCTGTGACATTTCTTCCTATAGGACTGAAAGTCGGATGGTGTCTTGACGACTCACCACAGCTGTGCCAGGCGAGCTAATCGGCCCCGGGGTGGCAAAAATTCAAGACGTCACATCCAGTCTGGCCTTTGTACCTCACAGCAGATGCAGATACTTGTGGATAAGCGCAGTTACTGTAGTTTTTATTTCATACGTTCTGCGAGTTTTACAGTGGGTCAAAACTCCTGGCTGATGCTCCAAATCAACACAGGGTACACAAGGTCTCCATTAGTCCAAAAGTCAGTATCTGTGCAGCCTGAGACAAATCATCAACCACTACTGCACCAGATAATGAAAGAGAGATGTGCCACTTTGCTTTATAGTGTTTGGTTTCAGTTCATTTAGTGTAAGTTAACAAAGATGCAGAAACCAAACCAAACTCCTTCAGGGGTGAGAGTTACTGTAATCCATCATGGTCTCAATGAAACATGCTCTGTTCATTGCAGATTAGTCAAATGTTGTACTGTAACAATGAACTCGTCTTTATACAGAATACTACTTGCCCCAGTTTCAGATTAGTTTCACTGGTTTTAGTTTCAGAATGAAGAGCAACTTTTTAGGAAATGTAGCAATGAAGGAGCCATCTGAGAACTGTGTCAAAGTGAAAGTCACCCCCTTTTCCATGAATGAAGCCATTTCCACAGAAAGCAGTGAGAAGGTGAAAGAGAAATTGATGGTCCACTCTTCTCTCTCTCTCTCTCTCTCTCTCTCTCTCTCTCTCTCACTTTCTCTCTGTGCGTTTTAACTTCTCCAGAGCTTTATTCGGCTGTGTGTACCAGGAAATTACCCCATTTTAAAGAACAGACCGCAGGTTTGTTTGTGTCTCTGCCTTTTTACCAACACAGCCAACCACACAAACCGACATACACAGACACACATACAGCACAGCAACTCACACACAAACACATAAACACTCATGCACAGACACGCACAGACGCCCAGATACATTCTCACACACGGCAGGTACATATGCAGATATGCTGGCAAATGTGTGCATGTGTGGGTGTATTTTTAGAGTCTTGCTGGTATTGTTCTGCTCCGTATTAAAGCTTTGGGAGGTCTGATGATGATCCACGAGGTCCTGCAACATGTTTCCTGTTTACATTGCTCTACACAATAACTACCCAGCTGACGCATTGTGTGTGTGTGTGTGTGTGTGTGTGTGCACTTCCAGTACGTGGCTGTACAGTTATTGTGTGTCTTGGCATGTGAGTTGGATGTGTGTGTCAACATGTCTGCCTGCCTGTGATTTGTTGCATTGTTATGTTAAAGCTGTCGGCCCTGGTCTATATTCCATGAAGCTAATTCAGAGAGAAAATATTATTTTTTAAGATAGCTGGATACTGGTGAGCAGAATGGCAGCCGTGTTGTTTCTACTAGAACTAATCTGCCTTGAATGCGGAATGATAACAGGCGCTGGAGAAATAGTATTCTATTATTATATGGATCAGCGGAAAAATAAGCTACTGCGATATTAATGTCAGTCTGTGTAATAGTTAGGTTAGTTCAGGTTAGGTTAGGGTTAGCCCACCGCAGAAATGTCTTGAGTAAAGAAACAAGAAAATATGCTGAAATAAATACAACCAGTGGGCAAAGGTTGGCTGAGGTTATTGAGAAGGTGTTATTTCACATCAGATTTATTTCTGAATAAACGTGGTAACGTAGGTTTAGATTATCCATTGCTCTTCCATCTCAACTCATTTCACAATCAATATTTTTCAATGAATGTGTGGAATTTGAAGTAAAGCTGTTCACGCTCATAAGGTGCCATTTTGCTGTGCCAAACAGCCATTAGGCCCATATGTGCCCCACTAGGCCCAGGTACATAAAGGTCAGGAAAAGTATTCAAAAAGGCATCTTCCCTACAAGCATGTCTTAGCTGAGAAGACAGGACAGGATGTACCTTTTGCTGCTTCAAGGCACTGCTGCATACTGTGAGACTATAATAAGGCCCATTTTCACTGCAGGGACTTTCCTGAGGATCAGGGACCTTTAATAACCTAATTGCTACTGAGTAGTTTAATTGCATTTCTACCGGAGGAACCAGGGTGTATATGTAGACCCAGAGCCCCCTTTCTGAACTAGTGGTACTTTCTGAAGTTCCAACAGCTGATTTGCCAAATACCACGCAGTATTTTGCAGTGCAGACATTTTTCAAAACCTGTTGCACATGTACTGTAAAAAGCAATGAACCAGGTTCTTTTGACGTGTCAATGGACCAATTTGTTTAATCTTCACAGGGCTTTATTCCTGATGTGGAAAGGCAAGTTTTGTTCACAGTTCCGTCAATGTGTGTTTCACTCTAAGAAGGTTCCTGGATTTAGGTTACTGGGAAAGACAAGTGCCCGTAAGTACCAGTGGAAATGCATCGTAACATCCAATCTGCCTGCACTGCCTACTATGTGCTTCGATATGTTGGCTCTGCTCGAACCCCTCACCGCGTTGAGTTTAAGCAGTATAAGTAAAGTAATGTGCACACATCATAATCTGTGGACCCGTTTGATGACACATGATGCACAGTAAGACATGAAAGAGTGGGTTAATCATGTGCATGTCTGTGCATGGATATCTTGATAGGAGCTCCAAGCACGGAACTTCATATCTGGCTGGCCTCACAGATATCACACATTTATCTACACATGCTCATGTGTGTTTGTATATTAGTCATCTCCTCAGTATTTCCAGGTCCCAGGACCCTGGCTAGACTGTTTAATTCAGCTCTGACTAATGGGGCCAGCAGATGCTCTGTAAGCAGCAGGCGAAAACTGCTGTATTTATATCGCACTTTGTCCGCTTTGTGAAAAGAATGTCTGCAGATACATAAAACACATCACCCCTGTCCCGGCGCTGAATATGGGAGTGAGAACGATGTGTTTGTGCCCGTGTGTTTTCGCTGGAGGAAAGCGAAGACGACTCATCAGATGGAGGATAAGAGTGACAGGAAACACTTTCTGTCTCATGTCTTTGTATTCCACCACTCCCAGTGTAAGCATCTGCATTTACTCTCCCAGAGTTTGTCTCCCATCACACACAAACACACACACACACACACACATAGTAAATGTCACCTATTCATAGAGGACGTGCAAGGAGAACATGCCTCAGTGGAGGTTTAGCTTGTTTTACAGTACACATAACATTAGAGAAAATGTCTGAGGGGAAATGACTGGTCCACTTGAAGTAGAAGGACCAGAGACATAAAGAAAGAACGGTTTGTGCACATGAAGCAAGGCGTGTTACTAAAAGACATCGACTCCCCTCTTGAACCCTCTTCCTTTCCTTTTCTTTTCCTTTCCTTTGATTCTCTTTCCTTTCCTTCTCTAATGTCACTCTCAACTCTAATTAGGCTTGACTCCACTTTGATTCCATAAAACAAGGATTTCTTTTAAAGGAACCCATCATCGGTCCATCTGGAAG
Source organism: Channa argus (assembly GCF_033026475.1). NCBI lineage: Eukaryota > Metazoa > Chordata > Actinopteri > Anabantiformes > Channidae > Channa > Channa argus. The sequence continues at coordinate 49,427,149 of NC_090197.1, forward strand.
AACTTTAAACGTCGTTCCAACAATCTGACAAAATGTCTTTATAACGTCAATGCAAGGAAGGAGAAAAGTCAAAAAAAAAAAAAGAAGCAAAATAGAATCTGAGCTCGTTCACGCAACTCGAAGTAGAAGTAACAGGGTGTAACAGTCCCAATGAGATAATAGCAAATAGGCTGATTGCGTCTTAAAGGGCAACGTTATGTCATTGTCCAAAAAAAAAATTTTGGAAAAAGTAAGAAAGTATTGAAAAGATGTGGAAAGTGTCCTTCAGGTTTTCATAAGGCACAAATGAAGGAACAAATGAGTCATTAAAGAAATGTGGAAATGTTGAAATCAAGATGTGCGAGCTGACATGACACTGACACGAAGAATCTCGCTATGTTTATACTTTTATCCGACTCAGAGCAATTAATCACCCTTCTACACACACACACACACACACACACACACTAACACACACGCCCCTAACTTGTTGAAACCCACTGATTCATCCTGTTGCATCCTACTTTGCTCTTTCTCACCATTTTTTGTGAAGCACATTAGAATTACACACAGTATTAATATGAGTAATGTCCACCTCCAAGAGATGCACCAGCGACCTGTGTGAGGACCGAGTGTTTAGCCCAGCTCAAGTGCACACTTAAAGGCACGCTTGGTCCAAGCCAAACAGTTGGGCAGGTTTTGATTTCAGACCTGCTACAGCCTTTAATGGCTAAGTCAACATGAAGTCATGAGTATTACAGCTGCTGAATGCTCAGGCTGCTTTCAAAGACAGAAAGGTGGACCCTTTACACACTGGACCGCTTGTGTGTGTGTGTGTGTGTGTGTATGTGTGTGTTGAAGGATTTGGCAAGACTCAAAGCATAGCCAGATATCATTGTTCAACCTGGATTTAGATGAAGATATGATGTTTATCTTTGCAAAATAAAAGGTTACTGGAACACTTTTAACTGTTGACACCTCTAACAAATAGGGGAGGTTTTGAAGTAATAGCTTTATTTAAATGTATTTGTCTGGCAGATAACAGGTTTGATACTCATTAGCTTAGGTGAAAAACCTGTTGGAGATGTTCCAACTGCTAATGGCCTCATACTTTGAAAGCTTATAAAAGCCAAACGTACCAGCAACATGCAACTTCCTGCCTGGATCTGAATGTATTTTGTTGTTCGATGCATGATTCATCTCCTCGCCTGCAGCCAGTCAGGTTCCCACCACGGCATGTGTCACTTATTGTGACGAGCTGTCTACCTGTGACAGAGGAGGTGAGCTTGAGGCTGACAGCCAATGTTGAAGTGCAGAGGCAATTGAGAACGGACAAACCTGTGTTTTCCACTGTTGCTGCTTGACAGACATTATCTTTGTAGCCCATTGTGAAATGTTAACAATGGATCAACTGATTATTGGTAACCAGAGCCAAAACTAGACCATTTTCATGGGTGGGTTTGTGGTATGGAGCCAGTTTTTTTGCTCTTTCCTAATTAATCTTCAAGCTCATCATCATCGTCGTCTTATCATCATTTAGCTGTTGCATTATGATTCCTATGAAAGATTCAAGATTACGATGACCAGGAATAATTATTCACAGTGTCAGACAAACAAACAAACTTTCCCTCCGTTTTCTGTTGCACTCTACCAACTCAAAACTCCTTTGTGAACATAGTTGAGCATTTAGCAGCCCGAGAGCCAGATGTTTCCCTCCGAAATAGTATGAGATCAAACACAGAACTACAAGGGGAGCGAATATTGAAAATAAACACAACTCCGAATGAATGTTAATGTTGCTTTGTGTCTGCTAGATGTGTGAATAAGCAGCTACATATGTGCTAACACACGTTAGCCTTTGCTGAACTCCACAGCTTTCTCCAATTGGTAGCAGTGCTGAAAATGCATGTTAATAATCATCGATTCCCATTGAGCTCATATTCTGTTTATAGCTCTGAGCTGCAAACCACATATTCCTCTGCCATTGTAGCTTTTCTACACACCCTCACTAATAATGTATAGAAGTTGTTACTGATATATTCCAGCTAAGGCAGCACTGAAAAAAGTTTAATAATTTGTGTTTATGGCACAGCAAGGCCTATAGAGACGTCTAATGCTACCAATATGTATCTAACAAAGAGGCTTTTATTTATTGTTGAACTGACATTAGTGCACCACATACTTGCATGAAACACACACACACAGGATGGAGGTTTACATACTCACACACAATAAAACTGACAATTAGTAGAAAGACATCACAGTGATAAAAGAACTAGGAAACTAGAAAGTCGTAGCGAAATATGTAATTACATGTAATTTATTAGGTTCTGCCATCACAGGCTCTCTATACACAGTTTGAATTCAGCGTGTGTGTGTGTGTGTGTGTGTGTGTGTGTTTCATACCTGCAGTATGTGCCCCTGTTTTCTTAAGTGTGTTTTCATGTGTGTGATCTGTGTGAACTGGGCTCTCAGCAGTCCAGCTGGTTGTGTTTAGACTGTTTGTCATGCAGTGCTGCAGCCGACAAAGAGACAGACAGACAGACAGACAGACAGGTAGGAACCGGACAGACAGGACTCAGTACCTTGATTGATTTTACTGAGCTTAGACTGCTGGGGGACCCCCCCCCCCCCTTCCTGTCACTCTCTTCTCTCCTTTCACTACAAAATACTGTACTACAACTACTGTATGACATTAACTATGTGTGTTTTCTCCCGTAGTTGTCTTTGTCCTTCTCTGTCTCCCTCTCTCTGTCCCCCGGGCTTTGAGGCTGTGTGTCTTCCAGTGTGCAGCTACTGGTCCTACCAATCTGCCGGATGTCTTGTTGTTGCTTTGTTGCTCTTCTCTCTCTCTCTCTCTCTACGCTTTGCACTCACTCCGGTGAACCGGTCAAGGCAGATGGCCGCCCACCCTGATGAGCCTGGTCCTGCTGGAGGTTTCTTCCAATAAAGGGGATTTTTCCTCTCCTCTGTCGCCTAGTGCTGCTCAAGGTGGATTTGTTGGGTTTTTTCTTTCTTTGAGATGACTCGTTGTGAATTGGTACTATACAAATGTAAAAAGTGGAGTTGACTTAAATGACCGGAAAGCTTAACTAGTTGTGCTGAAAAACTAACTCCCTGGGGTCTGTACAGAGTTTTCAGACCAGTATTTGCCACAGCAGCTCTTGTGGGAAAGAATATCGTTAGAGAAACCAGTCATTGATGTTGATATGCCTGTAGCTTGCAGTCCGTTCACCTGAGCTTCTTCCAGTGGAAACACCTTGCTATTGGGTCAGACGATAAGGCTGTTGAGAGCATTTGAAGCAAAACCATAAAGCTGTGGACTGTAAAACCAAAACAACGGGCTGAAAAACACTAAACAGTTGAGTAGCGCTGTAGAACACTGAGTCGTGTGAATTCGTTAGTGAAAACATGACTTTGTGCCATAATCTTGCTCTTCCGTGCTATATGCAAATCTCATATTTACTCTGAGACGCGGAGAAGGCAGCAGCTGGCAGTTATGGGAGCTGTTGCTCTGAGTTAACCTGAGTGACGACACCGTCTTTCAGATGACGTATTCCAAACCTATACCAAACCTAATCCGTTATCTCGACACACTTTGTTGCAGCTCTGAGTCCTTTAGGAGAATTTGAGGTGAGAATCACTTCCACCTACAAGCAGTTGGGCCCACTTAGGGCCAGCGTCAAACCCCGGGACTCAGAGCACGGTTCTTATACCAGGTCTGGAATGTTAAATATTCACCGACTACAGTCTGACTTTTAGAGGTCGGAGCATCATTTCTCTCTGAAACCCAACTCATTCTAACACACACACACATGGCCGCTGTTTACTCTAACACACAGGGACACACAGAATCCATCACACAGAGACATGTGAACACAGACAGATAATCCTACAGACAGTTAATGTACGGAGCAGCAGACAGGAGGGTCAGGCTCATGAGGAAAAGTCACATATTCTCTCTTTCATCCAAACACAAGCCAGTACAGAATGTCCTTGGCCAGTTGCCAGCTAGTGAATGAACAGTCTTTCTCGCTCTTTGTGTCTTCCACTCTCTTTCTCTCTCTCTGTCTCTCTCTCCCCAACTCTCTGTGTACCTCTCTCAGCCCTCTATTCCCTCCTCCCACCACACAAGAGATGAATGGCTGACAGAGGAATGAAGGAAATATCCAGCAGCAGGTTTCCTCACCTCTTGTAAATGTGTCACTGTAAATGTGTGTGTTTGCTTTATATCATTGTTGCAAACATATTCATGCTGATTTCACATGTATTATTTGTATTTATTTTTTTTTTGGCATATGGCCAAAAATGAGTAAATTATTAGTATATCAGAGGTGTAATCAAACACACTCACATACACATACACGCACCTCGTAACACACATACCTGCATCTATAGACATAAACAAACTGTATATAGAAATTCACTCACACACATTCTACAACTGCAGGCCGACTCTTATATAACCCGCTGAAGCTGAATCAGTGGTGACTGGTTCATGAAGCAGAGCACAGCTGGAAGGAGGCACACACACACACACACACACACACATATACACACTGAGCACCTAGATAAGATTTGTAGCTGTGACTCAATCATCACGAATGCTGATGTGTAGCAGCGCTCAACTCTGAAAGAAGCTTCTTCTCAGGGGATTTTGCATTTGTAAAAAAATGACCGGTGTAAAGAAAGAATAACAAGTGTGTGTGTGTGTGTGTGTGTGTGTGTGTGTGTGGGTTCTCCTTTTTTTGCACATAATAATGTATCCACAGGGCCTCTGGCATGAACTCTGAGGGGCAGTTTGAGGTTAAGTTGTACATGAGAGAAACCTCTCTCCCCTCAGGCAACACTATCTCTCTTTCTGACTCTCCCTCCTCGCACGCCCTCACCTTCCTCTCTCCCCTCTCATTCCCTGTCTCTCGCTCTCTCTGCTCAATCTCTTGCTGTTTATTTATGCAAGTCTTTCACTAATCAGCCTGATGTTTTGACTCCTGATTGGCTGCAATAATGAAGTCCAGATGTCAACAGTATAGATTCTTATCCCTTATGTGTGTGTGTGTGTGTCCTGCTGAGTATATCACTAGTACATATGGATTCTTACAATTTATATGCTGGAATGTTAGCCAAACACATGGCATGTGTACCTTTTTAAAACCACAAACATACTCTCACACACACACATGTGCACACACCTGCATGTACACACTCATACACGACCACTGATTGATGACCCAGTTAATGTGGTTGTGTGAAATAGAGGAGACCCAGGCAGGTCGTTGCCTTCTGACATCCATCCATCAACACCTGTCACTGGGGGACTATTCTAGCTGCTAAGTCAAACATACATTGTACTGTTAATGCGTGTATGTGTGTGTGTGTGTGTGTGCGTGCACATGTGTGAGTGTGTGTTTGCCTTAGCTAAACTTGCCTTGCTTGTCGAGATGAATGAGTCTTGGAAAGTGCCACATAGCCATGACTGAGACTGACTGAGTCTGAGCGTGTGAGGATATGTTCCAGGTCAGAAGATATGTACTAAAAACCTAAATCACATACACGCACACATGCACACACACACACACAAATGCACACACTTTGGGAATGTTATTTATATTCAACATGTATCTAACAACTGGACAGGCTTGTAAATCAGTCGCATAATTTTTTGTCTCCAACTCTGACCTTTCTGAGAAAGCAACACCAACATGTAGTGGGACTTAATAGAAAGATGCTCTCGCATCACTACAACTTTATTCATGCTTTTGAAAGAAGCAGTGTTGTATTTATTACCCTACAAACTGCCATTTGCACTTGGGTTATGATATAAAAAGCAGCATGCCGTCATGGAGGAACTTTGGTCCTAAAAGGGGGATTTGGGACTTTTTCAATCCTATTTTAACAAAATGTGACACATCTAGAAAGACTTATTGTCGACAGTAATCATTCCTCATTTTTCTTACTGATAATGAAGATATGGTTAATGTTACGGTTCACTGATATTTCTGAATCTATAACTCTCTCAACACATGGCATGAAAGAACAGAGATCCAGGAACAAAAGCAAAAGGCAAACATCTGTCAAGACAGATGTTTCAAAGTGATTTATAGATAAGGCAGATATCAAAGGCATAAACAGATGTCATATGAAAACATTTCAATATTCACAGATGAATATTTAACTAAAAAATATCAACCCCATCATGGTTAGATATGATTTTAGCAGGGCAGGATGAGGCTCCCATGAAAGATTAAATGCTAATTTCAATGCATGATGAACATGGTATTCTGTTGTTGAGTGAAGTGAAAGGAAAAAGTTGCACAATCCTCATAACAAGGTGTGGTGAAAAATCCCTAGAAGTATCAAAAGTGAAACTAGTCTTTTCTGTGTAAAAGTACTATGTTTAGGGTTATTAGGGTTATTATACAAAGTAGTTGTAGTAACAGTTCTGGGTGCAAACTTAATTAGCTAAAGTAATTCTAATAATTCCAGTTATTCGATAGAGTGTAGTAAAAAAGTACTTCCCCCTGATTGGAGGACAATGTTTGTCCAATTGTATTAAAAAAATACAAAATAGCATACATATAACTTTTGTGAAGCTATTTGTAGCACATTGGGAAAAGCTGTAAAGCATGTTCCTCTAAAAACTATTTGAAAAATAGTTGCACACTGTAGTTTTAAATGAATCTATCACTTGCATATAAATGTTGCAGCTGATCATTTCTTAGAAATGCACTGCGCAATATGAGCTCATCATGGCTTCATCATGTGAAAGTACGGAGCAAAACCTGCAGCTGTCTGTCAGATGACTCAAGTGGAGGAAAAGCTTTTGTCAAATCTGATGGGGGGGGGAAGTCTCAAGTGTCACAAAACGGAGTTACTTAAGGCAGTGCGGTAGGATAACTCCAGCACTTTTCCAAGCTCCACAAATTCACTCTCAAACATTTTAATATCCTGAAAATAAAGTGAAATCAGGCCTTGGATTGTGCTCAGATAAACACTGCGGAGGGGTTTTTAAAACAGAAACTGAATCCAGTGCCTTCTGAGCATGACAAAGTTATTACTGACTTGACAGCAGTTAGTGACACAGGAGTGAATTACAAACTCGCAAAAACAGGAAATCATGGAAAATCTGTGTTTGCCATATCAGTTCATCAGTGACTGAAAAAAAAATCTGTGCCTTATTAAGAATCAATGTGTTTGCATGTCGAGTGGGCCGTGCGCATCACAAGCCATTGATCAAATGTGGGCAGCACGATCTTTCCATCTTTCACCGTCCACACACACACACACACACGCATGCACCACACACAGAACGCTCTCGCTCCCTGAGCACTTGTTGTTCTACAGAATCGCTGACTGAGCACATACGAAGTGTGGGAAAACTCCCCGAGCCAAGGATGAGAAGACTTTAAGAGTCATTATCACCTCCACATCTGCTGGTTTCACTCAAGTTGAGATTCCCCCCCAGCTCCAATACCTGTTAGATAACTTCATGCACAAAGGCCGGAGAGAGAAGGCAGGGGATGTACCATCACTAGGGGGCAGTCTAACACAAAGCATGAGGACAGTTTGGTCTTGAACCAATCGCAGCCGCTCAGATCCAGTTGTATGATGGTTGATCCCATGCAGGCATGTTGCTACCAACTTTTAAAACTCCAGCTAGAAACCAGCAGAGCAGTTCCAATCTGGTGCACACAGCGCTCTTTTTGTTTATACCCATCACTTGGTAATGGCTCAATTTTATCAACCAGCTTTAAATGCACACTCATTTAGTCTGTAATAGTTCTGTTTAGCACTCATTAAGCCATTAGAAAGTGCAGGGCAGCTGAAGGACTGCAGTGAAGGGCCCAGCTAGACAAAAACAAGAGAATGGGTGGCTTTATTCCGACTTTGGCCTCTCCGTTCAATATTCTCCACTTCTTTTTTCCCTTCATGGTTACATAAACAGCATCTGAGATAGCCAGCCACATCCTCCATATTAGATTCCATTGAATCTGCACATAATGGCTGTGGTGTGGCTGTGCTGCTGTAGGGTGGAGGTCTCTCTCTCTCTCTCTCTCTCTCTCTCTCTCTCTCTCTCTCTCTCTGTCTAACTCCATTTCTCTCTCTCTTTCTCTAGGTTGGTGGGACCCAGCGGCGATGGTGCTTAAAAGTCTGTTTAGCAGGGAAGCCATTGCTCCTTGATGTGGCTTCAGAGGAATGAGGGCTGCGGCCGCAAAAGGAGCTGCATGGAGCAGCTTCAGCGAGCTGTAATATGAGTCAGAAAACAGTACCAGGCACCTCCAGCCATGCTCACTCACTGTGTGTGTGTGTGTGTGTGTGTGTGTATGTGTGACAATACTCAAGTCTGCAGTCCTGTCAGTGGAAACTACATTGTGCATGCATTTGTAGTAGAAACTGAAAATGAGTCTTAGTAAATCCCTTTTTGCATGCAAACATGTTTATTCATACTCATTTATTTATGTGTATGAGTGTGTGTGTTCCCCTGCAAACAAGGATGTGGTGTACACAACTTCTTAGTGTTGTAATTTTTAATTTGCCTAATGTTGACTCAAAGTCAAACAGTCTAACTACTTTGGATATGGATGTTGAAAATCAATCCAAAGTTGCACCTTTATATCTTCAACTTTTTTTTTAAATGAAAATGAATTTTCAACTTACCAACAGCATTTTTTTTTTTAACCTTGACTACAACAACAACAAAAATTGCTAGAAATGCTTTGCAAAAGTATTATTGTCTTGTGTGATTCTCTGATATTGCTGCGGCATGTACGATAGTCAATTACAACTAGATCAAACTACAGCTGATCCCAACAATAAAAGGGTGAGTGTTACAGTACGTGACAGTCGGCCGCCTCTTTCGCAGATGTGCTGGAAAGCTATCGATGTTGCAACTGTTGTTATAGCCATCACCACATCTGTAATAGTCTCGGGAGTCAGGTCCATGTCATCGCGGTTTGGGAGGGGCCAGTAGATTCAGCTCAACTAAAGTTAAATCCAAGCTGACAAGAACTGCTAAATTTAAGCAAAAATAGTAGCTGTTACCCACAATACAACCTTTGTTTACGCAATAATTACATGCATAAGTATCGTACACCAGCAAAACCCTTATACAATTATTTGTGTAGTGAAAACAAAAACAATATAAAAAGATAATTTACATTTTTCCACCGACAGAGATCGTTTGTCCCTAACCTCTTATACGACCAATAGGACGGGGGTTTGTTAAATTTAACGCCTTTTGGTACCAAAATGGCAGCTGTCATCTCATAAAAGGCACCAAAGTGGGGTGTAACACAATTTCCCCTTTTAAACAGTCAAATCACTGGATAACAACACAGCACCTTTGTTAGGATTAATAATGCTCCCTCATACTGGATGAATTAAATAAAAAAAAATAAAAAAAGTGGTAGTTTCCCATAAAAACCCCTGCATCCTCCGCATCACACTACATGTGTCACATGACTAGTTACAACAAAGAGCAATAGCAGTGATTTCGCACTGCACTTGAACTCTGGGCTTCTGTGGAAAAGCCCCTTGTTTGGATGACCTATCCATCCTGCCGTACCTTTTCCTTGACTTTTGAGGCTCTAAACAAGGTGACCGTTCTACGTAGACGTCCCCTAACAGTAAAACTGATCTTTTGGCTGTTTTTGGCTGCTGGCACAATGGACCTGTATAGCATCCAGAACCCAATGTAACCCCACTAACTGATATATAATACAAACTGATTAATAATATTCTAAATGCTGACTAAACCTTGGAAATACTGTGATCCCCGTGTGAGAGAGCAGATTTACACTTCTTTTCTATGTTGGAAAAGCAAAAGCAAACAAAACGAACCGAAACAAACAAAAAAAAATCTTAATGCAACTATTTTTCATAGAACAACCCTGTGAACACCTCCAGAGTACAATGAACATGTCACACCATCAATGAACAAACACTGTCTCCGGATTGTCGGACTTACTTGGAGTAACTCCTCCAACTACTCCAAACTCTAGTAATTCAATAAGGATAATACACTTACAACTCTGCAACAGTAAATCTACAGAACTGATGTGATTAGTGATTCCAATGCAATAATAGGACTGTAAGCACCTTCAGTCTTACATTACCTCTTCTCACCCGTGTACCCCTCCTCACAGCCCTGTTGTGAAACTGTAGCCCTGTTGTCCAGTGGTAAACTGAGCTTTTAAAGAATCATTCTGGCCACGGTAGAAGGAGCTGAATAAAGAAAAGGGCTTCAAATTCTTAATAAAGCACTGTAGTTTGGGGGATGTAATCGGGGGAATTTGGGGGGTTACTCAGTTCGGAAAGTCCCAGTTGTTCACCTGCTGTTGTTCCCTTCGGGGGAAAAATGTAAAGACATTCCCGCAATCAATCCCACAATTTAGCCAGCTCTCCTCTGCTGTCTGTTTGGCTACGACATTGGGGTCTGTGGTTTGTGGTTGGCAGGACAAGGTGTGTGTGTGCGGTGTGTGATCAAACACACCTGGTCAGGACAAACCCAAACCACATCCCCGAAGAACGCAATCACCTCAACACAGTGGCATAATAGTCTGTGCTGACAGGAACCACTATGGCTCTTTTGTGTGTGTGTGTGTTTGCATGCACACATGTTCCCATGCGTGCAGGGGCAGCTTTCAGCAACTGGTGTGAAGGAATGTAACTCCAGTGGCGGCATCCCCCTCCTCCTCTTTCCTCTTCTGCCTCTCTTCCCTTCTCTTTCACCCTCTTCATCATATCACCCTTACGCTTCCAGCCGCTGAGAGACAGCTGCGGAAGACATTATGCTAAGCCGTGTGTGCATATGTGACAGAGAGAGGTTAAAAAACAGAAAGGAAGAGAACAGAAGACGAGGGGGAAAAGGAAATAGATGTGAGAGTTGGAGGAGGAAAGCGCAGAAGGCCCAGTGAACTTTTCCCTACATATGCATACAAGTTTCTGCAGCCAGCATTTGCATTTAACAACTCTCACATAGCTGCTACAACATATGTCTTGCAGATTTACATCAGTTGGTTAGTGTGTGTGCAGAGTATAGTCCTTCCCTTGCATTTGAAGGTTTGACCAAGGTTTAGACATATATCACTTCCTGTGCAACAGCATGGGCGGTGGGCTGACAGTTGATGACTAAAGTTCAACCCCGATGTTTGTCTTTATGGTCATTTTAACCGCAGTCAAGGGGTCATTTCACCCACATTTTCAGAATTGCCTATTCATTATAGAAAATTGCATTTCTTGGCCAAAAAAATAAACATTTATATTCACTTTGTCTTAAACATTGAAATCTGCTCCCAGAATCAAAGCAGACTCTGCCAATCATCCATATTATTGTGGGCATGGAGGCTCACTACATCTGGGTTTTGATTCAGTGGAATACATCTAATACATATATTCCTGTGTGTGTGTGTGTGTGTGTGTGTGTGTGTGTGTGTGTTTTGTGTTCAAGGATGACTGCGTTTAGAGGAAAACTCCACTTTCACAAAATGTCACTCTTATTTATGTACCTTGAAATCGCGTTTCTCTCCGTAATAACAACATTTAATTCACCACTTTTTACTGTCTTAGAATGTAATAACATTTTTAAAAGTCAGATGAAGAAATTGAGATGAGATATATGCAAAGACCCAGGTTTAAAAAAGAAAATGAAAGAAAATGATAAAAATGATAAAGTCTTTGGGCACTTTTTAATATTATGAAGAATAATGAATGAATGAATTATGAAGAATAAAGCCCAATGTTGGAAAATCTGTACAATTCTTGTTCTCTGATCAGTTATTAGTTTCTTTATCCTTTCACTTTCTCTTTGTCTATTATATTTGAAGTGTCTTATGACTGTGGTTTAAATGTAATGAAAGCAAAATATTTCGGTGTAACAATCATTATGAGCTGTTGTTTCTGGCTCAGTATTCACTTTCCTTAAAGTGTGGTTTTGGTCTTCACCCACCTCAAGGAAACACGTGGCTCTTTAGCAACTCAGTGCTCCACTATTTCCCAACTCAACCCTAACCAGTGAGTGTTTTTGTGCAGGCCACCGTAGATGCTCACTTTTGCACCAGCACTGTCTTTTTGGACTGTGACGATGTCAGCTACTTTTTACAGACATAAAACGTCCACGTACTAAAATTTCATAATTGAGTAAAACAAATGTTATTTGTAGCCTGTAGCATCTCAATAGAGAAATTTAAAGATGGCATCACCGAGCCTGGAAGTTGTTATTTAGTAAAATGACATATTATGATAATATTTAAATGACTAATTTTATAATAAAAATAATGATTATACTGTAGCATCTTTAAGGATCCCTTCAATTGGCCAAGTATGGGTAACTCTCAAGGACAGTTTGGAATGAGTTCAGCAGTAAACAGACAATTTAAAAGGCCCTAATAAAAGTAATCAACCTTTGAATGTTTATCTGCATGGATCCATTTGCGTGGTTCTACAGATTTGGGTTTGTTTGTATCTGCGTCCTGCTGTGTGTCTTATTCTGGCATGAGCTTACTGTACTGTAAGTCCGAATGTGTCCATGTCAAAGAGTTTGCAGTTAGTTGCAGGATTGTCTGAGTGTATTTGCAGAGTGTTAATCATTGTGTGAGTCACTGTGTAGTTTGTGGCAGGATTCTGGATGTGGCTCCTTCATTAAAATGTTAACCAGGCCACATGGACAATGGGCTCACTGTTCGTCCTGCTGTCCTCTTCATGCTGAACTGTATTTCTCTTTCTCTTTCTGCTGTTCTCTCTCTCTCTCTCTCTCTCTCTCTCTCTCTCTCTCTCTCTGTGCCCCCTTCATTTCCCTCTTTATCTTCTGAAACACCCATTGGCCTTGACTGTCGTTGAAACCACTAGCCCACAAACGCAGACCCAGTTTTAAAACGTTACCTTCCCTCTCTCACTTTTGTTCTTGTACTCTCCTTTGTGTCAGTGCTTTTTTGTCCCGCACTGCGGTTACGGTGTCAGTCCTCTTTAGTTTCAACCTGAAAACATTTCAACTCTGTATGAACTTAGCAACCATAAATCTGATTATGTTCAGGCACGCTAACGTTACTGAATTACCTTTACGTTACCTTCAGTGTGTATGGAAATGGGTGGCTATTCATGTGTGTACCTGCATGTCTTTGCACATGTTTTATGTGTTTTCATGCAACCCAGATGTACTTTCAATAGTATTCATGTGTATGTACCCTGGGGTTAGAGGGAAAATTGAGTTTCTGCATTGTTGAACTTTAAAAAATTACCAAGTCAGTGGTGTCTCTTCTTTAACTGATTGTTAGACAAAATAAGTTTAAAATGTCATTTGTTACATGCCAAACGGTTTTCACTCATTCTGCCTATATAGAGCTTTCCTGTATTATAAGACAAAGACCAATTCACACTCGCTCTGCTTCAACTTGTTTTCTTACATAAAATCACTTTTCCATCTACTCTATCTTCGCTCCTTAATTACATTTGATGATGATGATGATGATGATGATGATGATTTTATTCAATATTTTTGTTCTACATTGCAGATTCATTCTCTAGTCTCTATATATTCTGTATCTATTTATCTATATTCAGGCATTTGGTAAATCATAGCTACAATTACCCACAATTTAACATATGTAGCTTGCTATTTTCAAATCTACCATATTTTTTTAATTGCCCTTAAATATCCAACAGCATAATACTAAAAATAGTTGCTATATACAAAGTAGCAGTTACTTAGCACGAAAGCTAAAGCCACTACAGCAGTAATCAAAATATTTTATCTGGTGCATCCAGTAACTTAACGGCTTGAGGATGTTACATTTGAGCTTTTGTATGTATTAAATAAACAATGTTTTTGCTAATCCCAGCTTAAATAGCTGCTGGTTGTCTCTTATATTCCGTTCACAGGTATCTGGTTCTTCTTACAAAATATGTTTTCCAAAATATATACTGTTTACTCTGCATTGCATTGCTGTGTTGGTGCACATCCTGTACAGATGTTGTGTGTTTTGGATTGTAACTCCCAAATCTCTGGGAAAGGTCAGTTCAGTTCAACCACGAGGCCTCGTATCTGGTTCACCTGTCTCTGAGGATCAGTCCTGGGGGTTAGGGCTTGCGCAGTGGCATGGGGTAAGGGGGGCAGTTTGGGGATAAGTTGGTGTGAGGAGGGGTGATAGAGGGGATATGGTAACCCCTCTAGAGACCAGCACTCTGCATGTAGGGCCGCAACGAGGATCAAAGTGGCCCTGACACCCGTGAATCCCATGGGCTGTGTAGCACTGTATCCAAATGCCAGCCTTACCACCAACGCCCCCACGTTCCCACGTTCGCACCAAAGAAGCCATTGATCACTACAGAGAAACAGGTGGAGAGTGTATGTGCCTTTGTGTGTGTTTAAGTGTGTTTTAGCTGTCTTTTAGCACGGAGGCGATCTTCAGGCTGCTGCCCCGTAGATATTCAGGAGAAATCTCCTTTTTTCCAACCTCAATTTCCTCTTAGATAACAGCCCCTTCATCATCATTAAACCCGCACATAAGCAAGAAGCTGAGATTAACATTTTATTTTGAATCCACACAAAATCTGACCTTTGTGCCTTTTACCATAGAAACATATAAACAACTTTGCAAACTGTAATTACACTTCAAAACACACCATCAGCAGCTTATGTGGGAAGACACTTTCAACTCTCTGACCACAGGAAGTTGAAAGGGATTAAAGAGGAAATGATGTCATTACTTACTCTTATGATTCCAGCATGATAACAGGGTTGGTGGAAAGTGCATTGAGTCATGTGGGGGGTAAAAAGAAAAAGAAAGAGGGAAAACTGTATCTATGATCTTCCTGCAAATTGAGCATGTCCATCCCACTCTTGCGTGGCGGTTTTTCTTCTTTGTTACACACACACACACACACACACACACACACACACACAAGCAAACACTCACACACAGACAACCTTCTTAGTCACCTACATTTCCACATTGCAAATTACAGCCTGAATTACAGCCACCACCAATCATGGCATGCATCTGTCACCAGCACGCCAATCACTGGCCTCCGGGGTGCTTGTCGCCGTGCAGGGCGGTCGAGGCAGACTTAAGGTGGTCATTTTCTGCTGAAGCCTGTAGTTAAAGTCTATGGGAACAGGAGGTCGGCCATTTTGGCACCCTGTGGACCCTCACAGAACTGGCACGGAATGGAGGACTTGTGGAGGACAAATGTACTCAAACTAGCTTCTATCATAAACCTGCGTTGCACTTCACCATGTCATTTGAGATAATAAATAGATCATAAATGCTGTTTTGCTGAATGCACCCCAAGGAGACATTTACAGTGGTGTATGCCAGATCTGACATGGGATTTCTCTAAATAGTTAGTTTTGCAAACCTGCTATCTGTGTAATTTGCCCACAAACTATGATGGGGCTTTTCCAAGAGATGTTTGGACTGTTCAGGGTTCTTGAATAAGACACAACAAGAGACTGGATTACAGCCATATGGTTCTATAACAAAGCAGGCGGGAACAAGCATATAGTCCATGTAAAGTCTTCAATCAGGAATAAACTTTCACATCTGACAACTCCTCTCATAGTCTAGTAACACAAATGAGGACTTAATTTGCACTTGGCTGCTGGGGGACTCTTTAAAGACTTAACATGAGACAAAAACATTTAGGTCCAACAACATAAAGACATGAATAAAACAACCACAAGACAAGAGTTGATTTAAACTTGTCCTTAATGTCCTAAAACCTGATTTGGCATCTCTACACAGCAAGTACACTGAGCATAAATATCCCTATGTAAGAAAATGTGGAAATGCCGTGTGTTAACATTTTGCCTTCCCTGACTCCGAGTGTGTGGCGCACACAAACGCACACAGGAATGAGTGCGTTTGTGTGTATAGGGATGAGTTTCCTTGTGCAATCTCTGACTCACAATCTGTGACCGTGATGAGCCGTCACTTATCATGACTTACCTCACAAGCTTGCCCTGAAGAAATTAGAGAGCATCCAGAGAAATGCTTGTGTCATTTCACAGGAGACCAGTTGTGTGTGTGTGTGTGTGTTTTCCTGAAGTCTGAGATCAGCTGTCTACTGTGTTTTTGTGTGTATGTGTGTGTGTCTGTCACAGTCTAAACACAGTCTTTAAGGTTGTGTGATCACAGGCCTCGATGAGCAAACCCAACCTAACTACTGACTGACAGACACAGGCACACACTCTCCCACACACACGTAAATAACATGCATATACGTCTCAAGAAACACACACACTATTGTTAGGCTATGAAACACAACCCTTCTTCTGCCCGATGTTTTTTTTCTTGCGTGTACATGCACATCCATGTTATGACCACCACACAAACACACACACCCTGTTTTTGTCAATGTGCATAGGAACCAGGAGCTCCAAACTGCCAGCCTGGGGTCGAGAAGAACAGTAGGGGGGCTATTGTGTGTGTGTGTGTGCGTGTGTGTGTGTGTCTGCGTTACGGAGAGTCATCTTTACTGAGATTAGTAACTTTAAATAAGTCTAATTAGAGAGGTGTCGTGTCATTGCTTTTGAAAAGCGGTCAGCTGCAAGAGCCAATGACAGACTAGGATCCTCCTGGGTGTCTTGTGGAGGGACACGTTATGATAGGGATGTGGTGCGCTATGTGTACGGACCTCACTGTCATGTGGCTCAGGTCAGGGAATAACTGTGTGTGTGTGTGTGTGTGTGTGTGTCTGTGTGTGGCGGAGGGTTGTGGGCAGAGTTGCAGACAGAAGTTTGTTTGTCCTCGGTATTAGTATCAGAAGTATCTGAAGCTCAGTTCACACACATGAAAATGGATATTGTGGAATCAGATATGTTGTGTGGGAAGTGATAGTTTGGGTTTCTTCTTTGCATGTCGTGTCTGTGTTCTGTTTCGGGCTGTGATTGCCTGCTGATAGATAGTTTGTTACCCTCAGCCAGCGGTTGAGTCATAGTGTTTTTACCAGGACATGGACTGAGTCACTGGAAGGCAGCATGAAGAAAACCTGCAGAATATCTGCGTATTTGAGTTATGTTTACTGACGAAGCAATCGTCCGTTCAAAGGAAATGGCAACTGAAACTGTTTTTTTTTTGTTGTTGTTGTTGTTGTTTCTGTCAACAATTCCCACGAAAACCACCAAAAAAAGGCTGGTCTAGGAAAAAGCATCATCCTTATGACACTATATATTTTCTAAATGAGCTAGACTAACTGCCGGACTAGCATGAGTAGAGTCACCAACTGAAGGTTCAGCAGTTCAAGGCCTATCTTGCACCAGGGCACATTGTCAAGACACCCAAGATGTCCATGAAGCCCGTCCACTGCCCAGCAAGGTCCCATGAGCAGAAAGAAGAATTACAGTATTGCAGTTTTACTCAACTCCAAGTAGTTAGCAATGCAATGCTAACAATAGTTAGCAGTGGATTTGTTAGGGACTATTCTCACCTTTGGATTAATGCACTGGTGGTTCTGTAGTTACCACTTCCAGCAGTGAGAGGGTGTAATGCAGGGAATTTGTATTTTTTTACATCATATGACATTTAAAAAAATGTTTGTAATTAAAAAAAACAACTTGAAACTTGAAAGTGAACTTATAACGTTATTTAATAACCACTAGAGCATAATCCTCTTTGTACATTTAGAGTACGGATGTCTGTCAAGCATGCCAGCATTTACTACACAGTTTTTTATTAAAATAGTTATCACCCACAACATTAACATCTCAGTGTTGTGGTGGGCAAGGGTCTTGAAGCCTGTGGGGCTGTATTAGCCTCACACCAGTCAGATTTCCCATGTTGAATCAAGTGATTTTATTGTTCTGGCTGATCTGTGTAGGTTTACAAGGACGGTTGTTTATGTAGTTTTCCCTGAACTAAGACACTAAGAGCCCAATGATTTTTTTTCGCAGGTATAACATTTATCTGACCAACAGCCAATATGGCCCCTGAACGCAGCACACAGTCATATTGCTCTTGCTGGCTGTCACTCGCAGAGGTCTGGGTTGCCCCACTCGTATTTTGCAGGTTGCTGTGTGTAAGTGTGAGGTCAGGGGTGATGCACTGGGAGTGTTTGCGTTAGGGCAAGGTCTGGATGGGGTCAAAGGGTAAACCATAGGCTAAAGGGAGTGGCTTCAGCTGATACAGGGTGTTGTTTGATGCTTGAAGTGTGTGTTTTGAGGGTTACGTTGGGGGGAGGTGACTTTGGTCAGTGTGAACATGTGTAGATGACTGATGATGATGGTGTTTTGGCGTGTACATAGAACTAAAAGGAGCGGAATATGAAGAGAAACAATGCAGAAATACACATTTAGAATACGTGAGTGTGTACTTGTACTTGATAATTAGTGTTGAAAAAGTGTGTGTTTTTTTTTTTAATTTAGGATATTTTGGCCAGTCCTTACTTCTTCGAGGACTTTTTCAGGGTTCTGACTTGGTTTTAGTGTGAGGGGTAGCATTAGATTTAGGTTAGGGTGAGGGCAAGGGGCTGGGGATTGCATTATGTCAGTGAGTGTCCTCACAAAGATACATGTATAGGTGCGTGTGTGTCCGTGTGTTGCTGTCAGCAGGTCAGCGAGATAACCGCTGACCTCCTGTCAGATCCAGCCAAGTGGCTGATCTGTCACTCCAACCTGCAGGCTCCACCCACACCTATCAATGCCGCAGACAAAGTGCTGAGTTGTCGGGCATCTGGATCGTGTCTCACACACACACATATACGCACACAGACACACACTCACGGGGACTTTTTCCCACTAAAGCATCATCTTTGTCTTTTCCTTTCACTTCATCCAAGCACACATTTAACCTGGAACTTTTTACTCTGCCTCTCCTCAGATATCGCGTCCAAATTTGAATATAGATCCGCTCCCGTTCCAGTTATTTATCCCCTTCAGCTGTCGTGGGTGTTTCTGATTAGATCCTCTTCTTTTCCTTGACGTCAGTGGGGCTGATCCCCTCAGGTTACATTCAAACACATACTCACACCTGGGAGATACCCTGCACTTCTCCACAGGAAGTGCTCCAAAGTGAGCGCCTTGCTCGTCAGCACCTCTACAGTGGCCCGTAAATCTAATCTACCATCTTTGACTGTGGGTTTCCACTTTTAAAGTCCTCTCCCTGACTGTCATATCACACCGTGGTCACCCTCCTCTCTGCCTCGATGTGTTTTTGATCAGATTCTGTCTCCTTCCTTGACGTCAGCGTGGCTGCTTCCCTGCCTGGCTGTTTATTTTCCTACAGATTCCAGTTTGTGTGACCCTGATATGGAACAAATGAGAACTGAGGAGTTCTGCAGGCCTGGAAAGGGAAGCAGAGGTTGAGAGGGCTCCAGATACCTGCTGTCAAATGATTTCACACTCAACTCCTCCAAAGCAGATGCACAGACATTCTGCTGGCCGACGTCTCCTTTAAAGATATTGCAGCAAAACACAAAAAGCTGTAATAAATATCATTTATGAGACTTCTTATGTCACAGACTTCATAAGAGAATGTTATTAAATCCAATGATGGAAAGTTTTTGTGTTTGATGCTGGTTTTGTATTTGAACAGATAATATTTATTTTAAATGGCTATTTATTAGAATTTGTCTTTGAAACTCATTAGTTATTAAATTCACATGTAGTCATTTGGTAGATGCTTTCATCCAATGCAACTTACATGTAACATATGATCACACAAATATATAAATTATATTATATAACATTATAATATCTGCATCTTGCATAGCATTAGTTTCTGACGATGTGCTATATGACGTCACCATGTCGCATGCTAGAATTCATAATGCAAAGCAAGTTCACCTTAAGAGGAACCTGAGGTTCTTGCCCAAGGAGACTTAGACATTTAGACCAGCTTGAACTGCTGACCCTTGACAAACAGCTTTGCCTTCTTGGCCATAAAGTCAGTGCATCACCATGAAAAATTATTTCCCTACACCATCTTTATTATACTTAATGTCTAAAAAGACAAGTGTTGATGGCACTTGCTGCTTCAGTGAGCAGTAATACTGTGTCCCAAAAACTGTGAGAGACAATTCTCGACTCTATACTGCTCCAGTACAGCTCCACGCTAGAAGACTCTTTAATGTCAGTTTCAGAACTTTACTTCTTCCATTTATTCTTTCATTCATGTCGCATTGAAAATAAGCATGTTCCAGACCTTTCACACAAGGGTTATAGGATCCAAGGTAGTTTTAGGTGCTTAGGGAACACTGTCATCGAAGGAATAACTTTGGAAAAAATGGAGAAGCTCAGCATACTGTATACCCGGGAGTCCCATTCCTGGTGCTCTTCGAACACTGCCCTCCTTGTTTTCCAACCTGCCCACTGCTAATTACCTGGAGCAAGTGTGCTCAGTCAATTAGAAGTTAAAAGATAACAATTTGCTTTGTGTTTCTCCAACCCACCCTCATTTAGCTTCTGAGTGACCAAACACACCTGATCCAGGTAATAAGCTGGGTGAAACAGGGCAGTGTTCCCTGAGGATCAGGGTTGGGAATCTCCCTGTGTACAGTACTGTAAATCATCTTGTTATAAGTATCTACGTTTAGGGGCCATTGCATGATGGCTGTATTTGTGCCTTTGGTGACTTTACACATAAAAAATAAATAAATAAATTCAGAATCTTGTTCTTAGGTACTCTTTTAGTTAAGTACACTTTATTTGGGTTGTTCATATGTACAAAAAAGGAAAGGGGGGGAAAAAGAGAAAGAAAAAAGTGAACCCATGAACCCTGCGAATGCCTTCCCTCTAAAGTTTGTTTTTATGATGTATCAATGTTCCAATCTTCTTCCTTTGCGTCATTAACACATAAGCACAATCTATTTCTCCCTGCAGTGTTGCTCTTGAATTCTTATCTTATGGGTCAGTTATTCCATAACATATGTTCCATCTATTTTCAGCCATTCTTCTTGTGTTGAAGGATCAATCATCTTTTCCTTCTGGAAAATATTTTACTAGCTACTAACAATATTTTGAACAAATATCTGTCATATTACACTACCAAAATACAACACTATAGAAGACCTAGATATGTCATAGCCCAGAGCTGTGCTAATAACTAAATGAACATTCTCCCAAAACTGTGCAATATCAGGGCACAGCCAAAAGATAAGAGAATTATTTAAATTTTAAACACATGGCTGTGTTACAAACAGGAATTTGCTTACGCGACGATGTAGTAGACTGTAGTGTTTTCCATATATGCAACCATTCATCTTCAGAAATATTCAAACCTAGTTCTTTTTCCCATTTCTGTTTTACGGTACATAAATTGTTGAACTGCCTCTTCTCTCTCATAGTTGCTGGTATAATGTTGATATTATCCTACATTTGCTTGAGTTATAAATTCCTTTCATAGTACTTATTATTCCATTTGTGTCCAAATGTATTTTAAACTTTACTTCCATCTCATAAAAATGCCTTAATTGCAAATATCTGAAGTGGGCCCGGTTGCACATTGTGCATTTTTGTTTCATCTCCTGAAAGCTAATGAAGGTTTAATCCTTTATCACTGTACACAGGGCTGCTTATTCCACTTTGTATCCATTGTTTAAAAAAGTATTTGGCCTAAAATATTTCACAAGCTACCCATCAAAGTAGTCTGAGTTCATCGTCTAATTTATATTTCTGTACTATATAAAGCCACTTTGTCAGTGTAGATCGGGTGATAGGCTCCTCCTGTTTAGGTCATTCTTTTGCTTCATCTACAATTGGAAGGAAACTCTGAATTTCCCATCCTTGCACATACAGGTCAAAATTTTTCCATTTTCCCCTGCAATCTTTTTCACGGCAGCAGGCTACAGGTTTAATTTGCCTCCATGAAATTATTCCTTCAGATTAAGTAATGCCGTACCCCCTTTATGTTTTCAGATTTGATTCTTGGCCTTTGGTCATTCCATATAATTCAACTTTGTCCCATATTCTAAATGGATTCTCAGGTATTTAAATGGGTAATGACTGAAATAAGTAGAGAAGTCGTGGGAGGATATTTACTTTATTGCCTCTATTTGTGAACTAAAATCCCGTGAAATTACGAGCCACCCATCAATGTTGCTCCTAATGTCCTTATCTACTTTGATGTGATTAGTTTTATACAGGTCATCAGTTCTTCCTAGAAGAATTGAAGAATCTAAAATAGAATTTAAAAACCTGCTTCCAACATATATCATCCCAGTAGAACACTTTGATCTCAGAATGCAGGCCTACTTGTGGTTCCCAGAATTTCCAAAGGTAGAATGGGAGGCAGAGCCTTTAGCTATCAAGCTCCTCTCCTGTGGAACCAGCTCCCAGTTCAGATTCGGGAAACAGACACCCTCTCTACTATTAAGACTAAGCTTAAACCCTTCCTCTTTGATAAAGCTTATAGTTAGTTGTAGTCATGCCACTTTAGGCTTAGCCTGCTGGAGGATCCCACCCCCTGATGCACAGAAGTCCTTTCCTTCACTCATCCCTCTCTCTTCTCCGCTCACCCGGCAATTATATGCCACCACTGCATGACATTAACTTTGTGTCTTTCTCTCTCGTAGTTGTGCTTCTCCCTCTCAGTCTCCCTCTCGCCGCACACCCTGATTCTCCTGGTGGTTTCTTTAGTTAAAGGGAGTTTCTCCCTCTCCACTGTTGGGGTTTCTTTACATACTTGTATAGTCTTGACTTTGATCTGTAAAGTGCCTTGAGGTGACTTTGTTGTGAATTGGCGCTAAATAAAGAAAGTCACATTGAATTGAATTCCTCTTAAAGTAACCCCAAAGTATTTAGTTTTGGTTGCATTCCAGTTCAAATTGTATTTCTGTTGTATATATTTAGATGGTAGATAATTCAATTATAATATCAATGTCTTAGTCAGATTCAGCTTGTGCCCAGAGTAGAAACCCAACTTCTCAAGTTGGTTGTTCAGATAGGAAGGCATTGTTTGCTTCCTCTAAGTAGCAAATCGTGTCATCGACAAAAAGCCCAGTCCCGTTTAGGTCTTTATGCTGTCTAATTGCTTGTGCCCAAAGGTTCTATATAAAATGCATGTACAGTGTTGGTGAAAGGGAGCAACCCTGTCTGGTAGATCTTTCTAATTGCATACTCTCAGTCAAATTGCCATTTATTTTAAACCTGGCAGTTGATATAGTGTATAGTTTTGATATAGTGTTTTAATACATTGAATGGCCTAATCATTTAATTAAGCACTAGGTATAGAAATGTCCAATTAATTAAACACGTGTGTTCTTATGTATTTCTTCAATTTCAGTTTCACACTCCCTTACTCAATATACATCCTTTTTACTCAGAAGCAAGTAATCAATTCTAGCATAGCTGTCATTTAGGGGCATAAGTGGGTTTTCAATAGATATATGATTTGTGATTTGTCCATCCCTAGTTTGGAAATGATCTTCCGACATTTAACAGGGTTATTCAGACTCTTAATATTCAGCGACAATATATGATATTATTTTCTGTCATTACTATTCATGCACTTGCTTTGCAATCCAGAACCTGACATAATAAACAATTAATGATTTGTGGACACTTAAATGAAAATAGAACTTTGTGACTTCCAACGAAAGGGATGAATTTCGCCCTCCCTTGTGCTCCCTGTTGGTGAGAGGAGGGGGAAGTGCCTCATAAATGCAGGGGCCCTCCCTAGTAATTAGACGATGCCCACTTCTACTAGAAATGTCTGAGCCATGTCGGTTTCACAAACTTACCTAATGAAGTACGTCCCCTTTAGTGCTGCTTTGATGGGTCCGTATGCCTTAGCTCTCCAAGTAAAGTCGCTTGCCATTAATTTCAATCTTCTGCTGCCAGGCTTTCGTTAGGATAAACTCTTCGAAATAGAATTGTAAAAAGTGCTCTGTTATCGATCTCGGCGGCGACATTGCAGCTGGCCTTGGGATCAGTGCCGTATGTGCCCACTGGATTTGGAGCTCTACGCCCTCGGGTGCTCTTTTTATATGTCATATGTACAGCATGTTAAAATGATGCCATGGAAACAATATTTTACAATATCTACTTTACTGAGAAATAGAAAATCAGCTACTTTGAATTTTTGTCTTGGTAGGTATTGTACCTGTAAGCGTATGGTACCCATCAAGACATACATGTAATTTTAGAATATCCAGCAGGCCAAAACATGGTGGTTGGGAGACACACTCATGACTAAGCCATCATGCGGATATTGTTTTGCAAAGACAAACGTACATAAACACACGTTCAGATGTCACACACAGATTTATACAGCACTTTGCACTGTTATTTCTGTATCCTGCCAGGTGTCATTGGTATGATTTACAGCTTTATGTCCTTGTGCAAACAACACAGCTGAGAATCCCTCCCTGTGATTAATGCTGTCACATTCAACACGTAATACAGCCTTTCCATAACAGGAACACAGCTGGTTATACTTATTGATCCATCTTACTTCATTTCTGATGATATGACTGCCTGTGAAACGGGCTTGATATTGTTCTGGTAGTCAAAATAAAACCACCTTTTCTGGGATATCTGACATGCTGATACCCACATTGGACAACGACGACAAAATCACGTTAAGTAAAAGCAAAGAGACTTTGGATCTGGCAACACTGATCTTCAGTCTGTACATTCCAGACCTTATAGGAGTCAGGAAGATCATTTATTAGATAAGTCATTACAGATCTTTGTGGGAAAACTGGGTCTTTACTGCAGTTGAATATACAATATAGTTTATATGAATCAATATACATGGATTCATAGAAACCTTGGATGTGAATGATGATGGCACAATAATGATGTTTAGCAGGTTGCAATATTTACCATTTTTACTATGATGGTATAGCAAACACCAGGGATCAAACCATAAGTGTTTTTGCAGTTTAAATGCACGTCCGTCCTACTCCTACTCTAATCAGTTCATCCATGAGTCGAAATGATCCGGATGTCATGAAAAGGTATCATTACATCCTGAAACATTCCACTGACATAAACTGGACAGATGTTAGGTCACAGCGACCTCTGACCAAATACACTTTTTCGCTAATTTTGCAGAAATTCCCTCAAGGCTGTCCTGAGGTGTTGCTTTCTCAGGGACACAACATCTGTGTGGACAGGCAATCAGAACAAATCATGCACTGGGGACCAAATTTGTACCAAATTTAAATGTATTTATCACTACATTAGATCAATATAATTCCAATGCCAACCTCATGGTGAAGCTGTAGGAAATGTACAGTAGGATAAGTAAGGTCAGCAGATCATACTGGCACAATGTGTAAGTGTACTAAGTTTTGCACTACTTACTGCCTTAGATACTTTATAGGCGTAAGTCAAGGTGTTAGAGAAGCAGTACAGGGGCCACCAAAGGAAAGACCTTAATCCTCTGGGGACCATGATTATATATAGTGTCATGAAAAGTCTTGTGGTAGTCGTTGAGATATTTTGCTCCTGGGCCACAGCGTTGGACTGACTTTGCCATCCTTAGCTCCATGCTGCTAACATGGCTAAACACAATAATAAAGAAGACAAGACAAATACACAGAATTGCAATTCTCCATGTGTGTACACAAACAATTGTAAAAATGCAATAAATGCTTCACTGTCTGAAGGTGGTGCACATTGTGTTGGCGGAATCAACCCTCAGCCTGGACAAAGAACAATTGTACTTCATCAAAAACATTATACTCAAAACTTACACCACTGTACTATAATTTTATATGATATTATATTATATAAACTCAGCTCAAAATATAAAGACCAAGAAAACTGGATTTAAAAGGATTATTAACCTTGTCTGCTCATTTTAAAGTGTTGCATGTACAAGGGCAAGAGGTTTATTGAATACATGTGGAAAATGTAGCCTGTGCATCTAAAGTTTATCAGATCGAGGTGCATTTAGAGGCCTGTCTGTCTGTTTTGTTTATGTGTACTTGAGTAAACTCACTGCACAACGTTGCTGTTGTCAGCAGTTAGATTATGCAAACCATAGCTGATCTGATCACGTAGCGAAGTTCAGCCACAACTTTGACTAAACACATGAGGGTCCCTGGCCTGATGTGGCCTCTATGCCCACATACATACTCAGGTTCTACATGAATGCATACATGTCTTTGTCTGGCTCAGTTACATGCAAACGCTTTCTGTCCAACTCGATATCCAAGGACCCTCATTGTGAGTCAACCAGCCTCAGGGTTGCAGTGATTGATGACTTCAGCCAGGGCCGGGCTGCAACCACAGACACACACAAACACACATTACTCACAAGATAAGCAAATGGTCTGCAAGCCGCCGATGGCCCTAAGTGCTCCACAAACACAGGTAACACTGGCCTTGTTTCAAAAGGCTTCATTGCCTAACCACGGCTGGCTACCTTTATGGCACACACACACTTCCAGCAACATCTCTGTGATGCCTTTTGTCAGGACATTCAGAATGATGAATAATAAGAACGTGAAAGTTTTTGTATGTGGTTTTTTTGAAGAGTTTGAGAAAGTGCAGATTTACATGGGATTTTACATAAATACATACCCAACGGTACAATAATAAAGGACGGTAAAAAAAGATAAGGAATGCAGGTGAACATATCACATTGGAGAATCAGTTTAGTGTTCCTGCCTAGAGTTCCTGCTCTGATGATGCTTCTGACAATCACATAATTCAGGGTCTATAACTGGGCCAGATGTTAAAGGGTAAAGTCACTACTTTTCAACTTGATCCCCATGACTTTAACAAACAATGATGCTTTTAAACTTCTTTCTGACTTCCCTATATTAAAATGTCTTCTAGGTAAAAAAAAAAAAAAAGCCTCTAGATGACATCACTAGGAGGAACGCTCAGTTCAGATTATGTCATCTTGTTGCTCACATTATGGGGGTTGTGATCGTGGTCAAGCAGCTTTTCCAGAACTCCCCAAGATGATATTATCTGAACATTTAATGGTGTAAAACTCCTCTGGGTGATGTGGTCTGTCATCTAAAATAGGGAAGTCGGAGAGAAGTTTAAAATCATTATTGTATATTTACACCCTAAACTAAAGCAATGTAGGTACAGTGAAAACTGAGCACCAGTAGAAAACTGTAATATCATTATCAACACACCTGTTTCAAGTAGCTCAGCGATTTACTGTTAAAAACAGTTGGACATCTTTGACTGGTTGGAAAAACAAGTTCCATTTGCATGTTCTTTGCCTGTTCTCTGAAGCTGTGTTCTCCAGGGAACAGTTTGAGGGAGCTTGTTGTGTGACAAAGCCATAACTTGCTAGAAGCAATGTGCAAACTGAAAAACAAATAGTAATTGGCTTCTCTAGTGCTTGTTTGCCTGGTTTGGTTGTCAGTAGGTCGCATGTCACATGCACGGTAGGTGGCGAATGAACTGTTCACCATCTATTGGTGTTTTAACGTGGAGGAAGGTCAGTGCAGAACAAACCCGAAGCTCCTGGTGTGGATGCATGCTGTTTTGGCACAAAGCACGATGGAGCATCTTAAAACAAGCTTGATGTAGACCTACAGTAGTTATATGGAAACAAAGACAAGTGGGGTCATTTTGCCATGACTCTGATTTGCCTTTGATTCAGTTTCCTGTCAGTCCAAGTTAAATACAGTATTCTACGGTTGCTATTCAGGCTTACGGTGATTATTTGTTACTCAACAGATTTTCAGTAGAATATAATTGAAATTTAAAAGACCACAATGGTTACAGGCCTGAAGTGTGACCCTGGATTTAGTTTGGAGTCCTACCCCATCTATTTCTTGCGCAACAGGTCGGCACAGACAGATGAAAGAATCGTCCACAGCGGGTCCTGGCTCCAGCCCCCGTCCATCCATCACAATCAACGCCAGCAGTCGGCCCAATTAGGCCTCCGGAACACTCAGGGCCACGGCTTGATTGTTAACACTGTGAAAACACAGAGAGAAGGTGGGGGTGGAGAAGGTGCCTGTGTGGCGATGATGGGATGCTGAGAGCTAAGTGGGAGCGGGGGGGAGAGATGGAGGAGAAATGGGGGAGGGAGGTCAGATAGCTGGCGGCCCCATTTCCTCTCTAATGGCCTCCAAACGAGGGAATATGAGGAAAGGTTGTCCTGTAAAGCAGGTGACCCAGCTGAAAGGGGGGGGGGGCGGCCTCACCTACCTCCAAACCCTCACTTGCCGTGCAATACAAGCACACAAACACAGACACACATACATACTCACACATAGACACACACACATTTGTCACGATAATTGAGTTGTTACATTTCCTTAAATTAATTCGGTGCAGACTTCCCTTAACCTTCACCATAACCACCCGTTGCCCTACTCCTAACCTTAAATCAAGCAATCATTCCAAAACTGGCTACTAGCATCTGATCCCCATGAGAAAGTCCACATAACACGATACTCTGTCCCAATCATGTTACTAATATATAGTACACACACACACTCAGACACACATCTGCATACAAGGCATTAAAAGAAAGAAAGAGATGGTCACGCATTAGCATAATGATGCATACGATGCATGTAAAGAATGCCTACGAGGGGAAGCCATAAATAACAAATCATAAGCTAAAGTATACCAGAGAGAGGTTATTTCTGAACATAATTACGCATGCAACACACAAAAACTATAGTCATTTCCAAGTGTTCCCATAACTCCAATCATCACTAATCAACGATGAGTCCCACTTCCTTCCCTAATAAGCCATTAGAGAGCTGCAGTGCACTTGGCTATGCTGCTCAAGTTTCCATCTTTGGTGGACCTTACAGTAAACAGCATAAAGAAACACCTGGTTTTATCCACCAAAGGCCATAAAGGTTAGAGAAGCAAGCTGGTGACCGGAAGGTCATTGGCTCAATTCCTGGACATTCGCAATTACATTATGGCAGAAAAGTGAAAAGAGGCAGTGCTTGCCCCTCTCTCATCAACATGCCACTATGGCATATTAACCCCAGCTGCTCCACAGCTGCTCAATAATCAGGGAGGAGGCCTCTGGATAAATAAAAGCTATAAAGAAAAAGTTTAAAACAGTAATAATCATGGAGCTTCCGATGTGCTGGTAGGTGACTTTTGTTGCCTTTGAAAAGAGCGAAGCTATTTGTCTGTGTTGGCCCTGAGATAGACTGGGGACTGGCGACATGCATCATAGCTTAACTTAGCTTAGCAAATGGAAACTAGAAGAAACAGAGAACCATTCACACCTACAGGCAATTTAGAGTCACCAATTAACCCCTATGGAAGTGGTATTAAAACGACATTGGCATGACAATTGTCCTCCTTGCAGCAAGTGGCACAAAACCCCAGGTCCTTGATTTTCGAAATGCTGCATCGTGGTATTGATTGGATCCTTGTTGGTGAACAAACTAAGGTTTTGAGACACCATGTCTCTCCAGAACAGCTTCATTTTGCCTTGGCATCGATTATACACGTCTACAAAAGTCTAGTGGGCGGACGGATCACCATTCTTTTAAAGGTTATTTCCTCGACTGGTGACTAAAACTGCCATAAAAATATGATTCACGACGTTTTCATGTTCATTCACGGACCCTCATTCCCTATGAAGAGGGGCACTGTCATCCCGTATCTCTATGCAATTTGCCATTGTTTTTTTTCATTATTTATCTCTTGTCTATTTTAAAATAGGCTAAATCCACAAGCTAATTCTAGATTTGTGACATATAACATGTACTATATAAATTACTATAAAATATATACATTTCTCATACCCGATCCCCCCACTCTCTATGTAATAAGTGGTCTTTGAGTTGCTGCATACTTCAATGACGGTAAATGTTTACAGTTACACTTTGTGGCTAAATGTGTCAGCGACTGCAGAGAGTAGGTACAACACCACTCACCAAAGAAATTCTACCCCTGCACCTACAGTCAATTTCCTCTTCTCTCTGCTCTGCAAACACATTCGCCAGAAAATGTCCAGCTTGACTACGTATTTAGCGATTTGTAATGAGTGTCCTTGTGGGTTGGGTAGATTGTGATGGCAGGGAATGTATGAGTTGTGACACACTGCTCTCTGGTTAGCTCATTGACTGAGTCAAGGTCTGTTTTGAACCATTTTCTTGGGTGTCCTTGCAGTATGTGCCAGGCACTAAGCAAAACCTGCTGTCCCTACCATTTCTGGTAATATAATCTCATTTCATTTGGGTTAATATGTGAAAACAACTGGGCTCTGTCTCTTTTTCTATTTGTATGAGAATGGGTGGGTGGGAGTTGGCATGCAGTGCATACAGTATAATGGTATAATATAATCACATTTTTTTTTATCATGCACAGATT
Organism: Channa argus; assembly: GCF_033026475.1. NCBI lineage: Eukaryota > Metazoa > Chordata > Actinopteri > Anabantiformes > Channidae > Channa > Channa argus. The sequence continues at coordinate 49,457,333 of NC_090197.1, forward strand.
CTCCTGAACATATATTTTCAGCAAGGATTGCAGTGGATTTATAGGTGTCCCATGTTAGTGGTCTAAATGCACTTTTCCTCAAACAATCTGGTATAAACATTGACCTAAATGTGCTTTTATGTCCTTGCATGTGAGTTAGCACATATGTAACAGTAGTTATTAAGCAAGAAATGCTGAGCAGATGTTCTTTATTTAGCTGGGCTCTTCCTTTGCACATCGAATGCATCCATTTTGTCACAGCAAGGCCCGTGCTTGTCCCAGGATCAGAAGCAGTTGGTAGTGGTCTGCATTGGTCGTTTTTAACTTAAATCCTCTCTGCATTGGTCTCTTCCAGTGTCATCCCCCTTCACCTCCTCTCTGTTGAGCTAGAAGGTTGTGCTTTCTTAAAGAGGGGATGAGAGGTTGCAGGGAAACAGGCCATGCTGTTAAGAAGGGGTGGGTGGGTGAGTGGTTGTGGGGTAACGGATGAGAGAACTTGTTTGGTGTAATGGTGAATGGATGTGAGTGTGTGTGTGTGTAGATTAGACCCCTATCCCCCATACAATACAGCGTAACCAGCCACTGCCCTGCACGTACCCACAGAAAGCGGTGTCTGACGGGCCTGACAACAACACTAAAGGCATGAAATAGCTATTGTGATGGGGGATTTTCTGTGCTGGTCACGCTGTGCTCAAGGCATAGGGAGCGTGACGAGTGCAGTATGTACGCGTGTTTAGAAAGTTTCTGCTCTTAATATGTGATTAAGCCAACTATAGCAAACTATAGTTTGGCAGCCTGCCCCATAGACCTGTACATCTGGTTTGATAATAAATATATATATATATCAAACCAGATGTACAGGTCTGCAGGCTGCATGGAGACACACAGATACACACACACACTCAGGGTTTACTGTGCTGTTTGCATATAGGGAGAGTGACATCCTGCTAAGGGGTGAAAGCTGCATCATTTAGCTATTAGGTCAAGAGAAGAGCATGCAATCAGATATTCACTGGAAGACTCACTTGGTTTTTCCTCCACTGTGCCATGTGCATGCGTGTGTGTTTGTGTTTCGTGTGTTTGTCAGTGTGTGTGTTCTTTTCTAATTCCTTCACATTACTGGAATCAGTGCAGGATTCATGTTTGCTGCCCAATCGTTGCATGTCCCGCAATCACGTCATCGTAGCCCACGCAAAGGCACCACACATGTAAAGTTTACTTTCTGCTTCTACAGCAGCTTGAGCTGCAAACTCATCCACTACAGTGTCAGAGAGCAACAATAAGAATACGACTTATGAACACACTGATTGGAATGTACGTTTAGGCCTTGTCTCTATCTGTGTGGGCAAACATTTATGCGTTCAAATTATGCAAATAATCAAACCAGCAAACCGGCGCTAACCTGAGATGTGAATCTCTTGATCCAAGCAAGCGAACAAGCTAGTGGGACACTACTGATCACTTGGGATCGAAATAACGAAAGTGTAGCAATTTGCAGCTGCATTTACAGCTGTAAAAACGTTCTACAGCGGGTCGATTTCCCCTGGAGGAGAGGGGCACAAACACGCCACAAGTGGAAATCATCTCTATAAAAGATTTGCATGTCACTGCGAACACTCCAGTGGGCCTTTACCGTTTATTTCAGATCTTTGAACATGGCAAAACCCAAACCATGTTATAAACAAAGGTACCATTTTGGACTAAAGTAATGATAAAAAAATGCTGTTGCAGTGAATCATAAAATTACATAAGGTAACTGCTGGGAGGCACTTTCCAGAGTAGAAGGTTTCAGGCTGTAGTCAGAATAAGAATTTATGTTTATTGTCTAATAAATGCATATTACAGTCCAGTACCCGGGGATATTGTTCAATTTGGGCAATATTAAATGTATGCCGAGGTTTATGAGGGCTGGCTTGTGTACACTGAATATGTTTTAGAAGAAAGTGGGCCTCAAATATGAAATGTTTATTTTCCCAATGCTGCAACGAAAAGCTATTTTTGGAATGAAATTCCCTCTTTGAACTAACAAACCACACAAATGTCACTTGAAACACTGCAGTCAACAACAAAATGTTTTCAGTTCGAGCCACATAACATCCAAAGTTCCAGTACACAGGCAAATGCCCTGACTTATAAGGGCCAGTACCTCTTTAGAACAACTTCATTTATATGGATACAGACAGTCACTGGAAGATCTCACTCTGTGGTAGAAGGAGAGGAAACTGACCTTTGACCTTTAGCCTTTGTCCCATGGTTACAGCTAGGGTCATCCCTTGGGGTCTGCGAGGAAACTTTGTTTACAATGTAAAAGCAATACATTTTTTGAGCATTACATTTTTGGCTTATGGACCCATGTACGTTGTTTAAACTGTGTGCAAAGATACAAATGTCTGAACGTAGGCAAACTTTGCACCACACTAGTAGCACTAGTGTTATAGTGAAGTCGATGCTGATAAAGCTCACAAAAACACACATACACAGAGTAGGTATTTTCCAAGTATTCTCTGCAGAGAAAACATGTTTTTAAGAACTGTCAAGAAACAATCAGAACGAAAGTACAGTGACATCATCATCACGGCCATAAATCATTATGGCCGTGGTCACAATATGAACTTTGTAGCCATTTACTTAATTGAACAGGAAATCATTCATTAGTGGGGGAAACTTCATTTGGATCAATGGAAGGTATTGATGTCAACATTAATGGCTGAGTGAATTGTTGTAACCCAGTTTGCTGTGGGGGGAAGAGATTGGAGAAGTGTGGGGGGGGAGTTGAGAGAAGAGTCAATCCACTGTAGAGGCTCTTTGTCTGGGATGTACTACAGAGATGCAGGCCCGGTCTGGCCTGGTTCTGGGATCTGGAGGTCGGCCAGGGCTTAAGGGGGGAGCCAAGAGTGCAGAAGTGGCTGATCGGTCGCATACTGACACAAAGAGGGCTTTCTCTGGAGCACAGGTCTGCAGCGGCCTGGAACTCGCACTGGGGACATCAGACTACAAAAGGCAGACTGACACACACAGACACACACACACAAGGACAGTGAACACACACATTGCAAGAAAATGCACAGGAAGATGTTGCAGTTAATCTTAAAAAGAGGTTCGAGTTATTTTCCTTTTTCTTATTCAAGCCTTCTTTAAGGAAGTGGCACGGCCTCAAGTTGTCTGTTTGCTGTTATTCAGATATGTTAAAGTGATGCCTTTTTGGTCAGATACACGTCTGCATAGTTGCTCTCTCCCTTTTCGGTGTTACGTAACACACTATTTCATCTAGGTCAAAAAAACCCAACTATTTTTCCTGAGGGAACCTCATCCTTTCTGCGGCCGACCCTCATCCCCCTGCAGCTTGTAAATCGAAATGAGGTCTGGCCTGGGTTAAGCGCACCCATCCCCCCCCCGACCAGTTAATAAAGCTTAATTAGCTTGATTAAAGCCTAATTAGGAACTCTGGGTGAAGGGAGAGCAGTTCTTCTAAAGACAACCTTTGACCTTTGAGCTTTAGCCTTTTTCCTCTTGGAGCAGAACAATCTGGGATGAAGCACTAAAAGCACCAGACGGCTCTATATGAAAACGCATGTGTGAGTGTGTGTGGATGTGTGTGTAGGTGTACGGTTAATGACTGTGTTCTGTTGACACAGAGCAGCCTTGGCCTCTTTGTTGTTTTAACACATAGACAAAGCACACACACACACACACAGACACACTCACATTTAATTTTTGCTGACGTGTGCTGACCAACGCTCCTTGATCGCACAGCTCATGAGAGATCATTCAACGGATCATTCACTCAAACAGTTACCATGTGTTGGTCATACAGGAAAGTCCAATCAGTACTATTGAACGTGAAAAACTCCAAAATCCACACGCGTAAAAATCTCAACTTTTTGCTGCTATTGTCTCCAGCAGTTCTACATTTGGCAACGTCTTATGCATGAAAATCACACGCATTTATTGTTTCCTATGGTGTGTTATTCTTGGTAAGGTAATCATCTCAAACAGCAGACGGATCACGGAACATAAAACGTGCACTAGGATAAGATTAACTCTAATGATTCCTGTTGGAAAATTGTGCTATTGCAGGAGGAAACACACTGAAAAAAAAATGCATGTGCATGTGGAAATACAGTCAATTGTGTTATGTAAATACAATCAACTGACAAATTCACTGGGAACATGTGCAATGGATAAATTACTGTATACTTAAGCAGATTCAGAAGAGTTGGAATAAGAGGCCTGTGTGCTGCAACACGGATTTTAAGGATTTCTGTCAGTTGGACAAGGAAGTAGGAAGCATTTAAATGTAGAAGCGGGCTCCAAAGGAGGAGAAAAACAGCAGCAACGTTGTCATAGACGTGTATTGCAACTGAAAATTACTTTACTTTTTACAAATCTATTTAGTCTCATTAAAACATCAAAAGTAGGCAAACTACTTGGCTCATCATTTTTTACGGATGATTTTCATTATAATTCTCCATATTATGTTTTATTGGGATCAAAGTAGCTTTGGGAGAGAGCACAGTGTGCTCTACTGAAGTGCCACAAACACAAAGGGATGAATGATATTAGGTTAATAATGCTTAAAACACAAAAATACAGAAGTTAGATTGTAGTTCCGAAGGAATAATATCCGGACATATGATATAAAAAACATATACATACATAAGACTCTGGCATCAAACTGAGGTCTGGGGAGTGACTGTGCACTCCCCAACCACCTACTCGTGATTTTTTTTTTTTTTTTTTGGTCAATAAATATAGCGCTGTATTCATTCAAACAATATGTTTTATTAAAAGATAATCGTCAACTAATTACAGCACATTCTACACAAAAATGTAATAATCATGCTATTGACATGCAGTTCTCGTGAATTATGTGTGACGGTAGTAACTACAGGCTACAGATTTCACACATGTTCCAGTTTGATTTCTCCTTTTTAAACATCTAGAGTGGAGTTTTGGGAGTAAATGTGACAGGATTGACACTATTTATAGTACCGGGATGTGTGTGGGTGTGCGCTGGTGCATGTAAAAACACTAGAAGACATATCTATAAAATGACTGAGGTCAGACTGCCATGGAGGTGATCAGTGAAGTGACAGTTGAACAGTTGAACACTTGGTGTGTGTGTGTGTCTGTCTGAGTATGTGTGTGTTTTATAGCCTGTGAAATGAAGATAGGGGGTAAGGTGATGCAGGGTGGGGGAATGGGGTCATGAGATAATCAAACCCTCACCCGCCAACACATACTCACACACAAACACGTGCACACTCACTGTCTCTCTTGAGCCTGAGATAACCAAGTCAAGGGGTCAAAGGTCAGGGCCCAGGTTCATAGGGAACACATGGAAGGGATAAAGAGGCTCTGGATTCCATAAAGCATGAGCAGGGACTGACTTATTTATGACTGAACGGAACACATCACAACCCTTATTCCCTCCTTTCCTGTCCAATCCACTCCTTCACAGACAGAAAGAAGGATATAGTGAGAAAGCGAAAGAGATGGAGGAGGAGGGGGAAAAAAACCAGAGCTTCTCTGTGTTTGCTGTCCACATTGCTTCATCCCAAAGGACCTCTGAAGGGGGCTTAAACAGTCAGACTCTGTCAGCCGCGAGCTGCAAAAGGAAAGAAAAGCTATATGAGAGTGACAAGCAGTGGTTTGGTTTAGACCACAGAAACTTATGGCGAGCGAGTTGCTTGCTAAAAGGCACATGGCCAGTTTGTGTTTGACGTTAAGTCACTGCATGGACACACATGTAAACACAGCATTTCAACAATCAAACAATCTTCTTATATATATGTTCTTGCTGTTTGTTACACAAATATCACTATTATGTTATATTTTATTATATTATATTATATATTTTTCTGGGTTATGTATATAATCCTACGTATAGAAGCAAAGTATGGGAAACGCCCATTTAATGTTGGACCAAACTGAATCTGACATTTGGGTTTCAACATACAGCTCTTCTATATAGGCTCAGGGTTCCAGTGCATTTCTGAAAATAGCTTTGGCAACAAATATGGACACAACAACAGGCAATCAAACTGCAACTCCATGATAACAGGCAACGGATGGAAGGAAGTACAAAAGGTGGCCGTTTTTTTACGTCAGAATTCACTCGGGATTATTTAGCCGTCCAAGGAAAAACCTTATTCCAACATTCACTCACCTTGTAGCTCTGTCTTTACGCGCACTAACTTGTATTTAGTAGCTCATTACGAACTGAAGTGTGGTGAATTTGAGCATTCATTTCAACATTTCACAGTCATTTTAGTCATCAGGTATTTAAAAATATTAAAATGAGGTAATACATAGCTTTAAAGGTGAATTTTAGAGCCAGTATTAGACTTGTGAGACCCTCTTCCCAGCCCTCGCTCTCTCGGCTCCACTATGCCGTTTCTCACTATATGTGGACTATGCAAATCCAAAGGGCCCCTAAGCTACAATATGCTCATAAACCCAGCTTTAGTGTTTGATTGATGAAAGTGGACTAAAATAAAACAGTGCTGTCTTGCAGTGGGACGGACTGACTGAAGTGAATGACACCAGACCCATTTTGTCCACTATGTCATTGTCCAGTGGAAGTTGTCTCTAAGATATTTGCCACTTAACATTAATTTAGGATTACTTATGATTCATTTGTTAAGATCAGTGCATTTGAACACTAATTTTAAACAATCCTTCCTCCGTTCCTGCAGCTGAGTTAGGTTTTTTTTTATTTAATACTTTGTTTAATTCAAAAGAACCATAATATTTCAAGCTTTTTTCTTCTTTTGTTTTTATTGTTTGCACATTAAAATGGATGCTTGCTCAAGTAATAGCATCGTTTCCTTTTGGTTGATCTTGGGCTTGGCCCACGTTATTTATCTTGGTTTAGGTTGTGAAAATATGTGTCGCTGTGATAACTTGACTTGTGTTCTTGCTTTTAAAATTTAAAGTAAACATTATTAAAAACTCTCCAAATCAGTTTTTTTTATTGATGTCTAGAGGATTGTTTTTTTTTACTGTATTATCATTGTTATCAGTTTAAGTTGCACAGCTTAACATTTGTTATTTCCACACGTGATGTTATAATTACTGTAGCCTGTTTTGCATGTGAAGAGTAATAGAGTGTGACGACTTTGGGTTTGGAATCTTTCCATCATAGTTGGGCAAACTAGGGGCCTTCAAACAACATGTTTGCTACTGTTGTGCTCCACCTCTCTCCTCACAGCTCTTCAGGTATTAGAAATTATAAATGTACAGTACATACAGTAAGAATGCTGTAAAATAAGTGCAATTTACTGAGTTTGACTTTACATCTCTCCACAATAAGAAACAAATGCGCAAAAATGACAAAAAATCCCATATGTGACTTCTTATTTTTTAAATTGCTGAACGGTGAATAGTTGCATTTACAAAAATATTATGTTAGTCATAATTACACAGTTTAAAGATTTATAACAGCTTAAAAGTTCCTATTAAAGTGAATAAGCCGACATTATTTGCTCACTTTGCCACAAGCTGAAAGAATTTAAAGAGGTGGTAGAAACAGACACAGAGGAGTCAGGACAGAAAGATATACACCGGGAGAAGAATGACTTGACAACGGCCATCTGTCCTCTTTCGGTCTTTTTTAACTGTAGCTCAACCATGGAAGGTCCCTACACACACAGACGGACACACATATCATGGTCATTACTATTCTTTTATTTTCAGCCAGCTCCAATTGTCCTGTGTGTGTATGTGTGTACCAATGGTCGCTGTTGGGTCATTGGGCTCATCACCTAAGGGATACGGAGACAATAGCGCTGAGATAATGAAGACAGGAGCCAGTGACGGAGGCTGATGGAGAACAATGCAGCGGTAATGACTCTGGCACAGTTAGGGGGAGTTTACTGGTCCTCACAGGATGCTTCCTTCCTGTCCTTTTTTATCAACACACAGGAAAGGAAACAACAAATCCTCCTTCTCCCCCCCTCTAGTTCTTCTCTGCCCCCCTCTCGTGTCTCATCTTCTCTCTTGTCTTTCATCACCTTTTCCTCTTCAATCTCCTACCTTCCTTTTCTTATTCTGTAATTCGGATATTGTTGTGCATTCTTGCCCCCAATTTCTCATCTTCTTCTCCCTCCTGTTGTCCAATGTCTCCTTTTGTGTGAAAAAACATATCAGCAGTACAACTTTTTGTCCTCATCAAGTGTTTTCATTCTTCAAGTGGAAGTGAGGGATTTCTTCAAAATGGGAAGCTGCATACCCCCCGCTTTTCTCCTTATCCCTTATTTATCTATGTTCACCCTGCCTCTCTTATTTCAAAGCACCCTGAGGTTGTGCTGGGAGGGACTGGAGAGAGGAAGGCCTCTCTGGGGTTACCATAATAACTTGGCTCCCTTCTAACTCATGGCTTTTGCCGCCTATTTTACCTAAGACTGACAATGTGTGTGACTGTATGTGTGTGTGTGTGTGCGTACAGTCCTGACCCTTCTTTATCCCCATATTACAAAACACTGTCTGATACTTCAAAGAGGATAGGATTGTTGCCCTTACACCCTCTGGAGAGACAGAGACAGTTAGACAAAGAAGGAGAGAGCAGAGACTTTCAGGATGTTGTGTTAGTAGAGGACGGGAGGTACCGGCTATGGAGGAAAGAAGAGGAGAAGAGGGTTGGCGTGGCGAGGGAAATATTTTTAAGTTTTTTCCTGTCTTTATGCTTTGCTGCCTTTATTGTCTCTCTGCAGAGTCCTACTGGAGTTTGGAAGTCATAAATAAATGCAGACTGATATACAGCACAAGGAAATGGTATTGCAGCAGTGAGTGGAGGTATCACTTTAAAACACACAAAAAAAATGGGAATGCATGAAAACTCACTGCTAGTTTATTCATTCTTCCACTTCTTGAAAAAAGTGAAAACAGTCTGTCAGTGATTAGTTGAATCCTGTTTGAGATCATGGCATCCGGTGAGGATATAACTCAGCACTGTGTCAATGCTGTGCTCCATCCACTGAGTCGTGCAGACCCCCGAAACACATGGATGAATGGAGGGATCGAAGGATGGATCATGGGTGACACACATACACACATGCTCACATGTACACACGAGTGCGTAGTGCGCTAATCTCTTTAGCATCTCCATGGAGACTTAAGCGTGAAGCCTCTATGGGGGTTTTAGCAGTGCCCTGTCCTCAAACCACTGAGGCTAGTACTGTGGAGGAAAGCCAGGCACTGGGCCATGAAACTGTGTGTTTGTGTGTGTGTGTGTGTGTGTGTGTGTGTGTGCGTGCCTGCGTGCCCTTTTTGCATTTTCATGAAGTTAATCCCGACTCGGCCAAGCAAGTCTTGCTGTGCATAAATAATCACTTTAGGAGAAGTTCAAACAGCATCAGTATGCATAACCCTCCATTTCTGCCTGACATCAGCAGCCAGGACAACAGACCACAGAGCCGCCATTATCATCAAGATCAACACGTCTGTTGGCTGCAAATCTACTAGTGTAACCTCTCATAAGGACGAGGGGAATGAAGATGAAAAAAGACAGAGATGTAGAATACTAAGTAAGGCATGACATGATGAGCTCAAAGTCTAGTCATACGATTTATAAGAGAAAAAGATTAATGATGAGGGCTCCTTTAGTATCTTTCCAAAACAAGAAAAAGTAAAAGAAAACAAAAAGAAAAGCCCTTGCAGAAGGCAGGATAGGAAGGAAAAGGACAAGGGAAAACAAAGAGGAATGGAGGGTAAGAAAAGAGGAAGAATAAAAGGAAGATGAAAACTAAGAAAGTAAGAAGGGGATTTGGGGCTTATAGGAAGATACTGCTCCACAGTCTCCAATTTCTATTGGCCTGTGGTTCACTCCAGTGATCTAAGCTCAACTCTCCGGCTTGGTCCCACTTGCCTCTCCATGGGACAAATTAGCTCCAAAACTGAGAGCTTAGTTGGGCTTGAACAAACAGCTGGCACCGTGTGGGGCCTTGCGGATCCAAAATGGCTGTCAGTTAACAACAGTAATGCTCTCACTGTCTCAAACATTCCTCTGACACTGATTTCACTTAGCAGGGCCCAAAGTAGAGTATCCGAATTGTAAACATTGAGATGAATGAAAGTGTTTCCCATGGTAAGGCCAGTCGGTCAACTGGTGTTTGGAAAGTCTTTTTGTGTTGGAGGATGTTTGGTCAGGTGCATAGACTATATGGTCAGTAGGTTCATGTATACATAGATAATGTGCTAACACTTTTAAAAGCCTTTCAACTTGACATTTTTCCAGGTCTTGTATTTTTAAGCCACGCTAATTGTGTCGGTAATTTAGTTTATTTGTAATACCTGCACAATGAGTAGCATCATCTTAAGCAGAATTAGCTTTTAGCGCTTTTTAGCAATTGTTACCACACTAAGAGTTTAAACCAAAGAGGTGAGTTTAAAGAGATTCTAAATGATCTTTTTAAATGTCAATTTGAGCATGTTAACTGATGATGTTAGCATTTAGCTCAAAGTGTAACCTCACAGAGTTCCAAAAAGGACGTGCACTGTGAAAAATGCAATGCTTTTCCAAGCAAAAGCCGAAAAAACTGGTTCTGCTGAAATAGCTGAAAGTTTTGCTTTTGCTGAAATGCTGCAAAGAAATGTTGCTTTCTTATGTGCTAGTTAGGCAAACGTCAAAGCCAGTTAGCCTTAAAAACTTCAAAGGCGATTATGTGACGCCATTGACGGTGTCATTGATGACAAAGTATAACGCTATAAAAATCTTAAAAACTATAAAAGATATTAATAAGTCGTACACAAGCAATAATGTCCTTTATAAGCTGAACGTGTTGAAGTAGTTATGCGCCAAATACTCTGGTTTCCTCCCACAGTCCACAGACATGGTTGTTAGGTTAATTTGTGGCTCTAAATTGCCCGTAGGTGTGAATTGAGTGTAAATTGTTGTATGCAACTGCAACTGTGGCACAGAAAGTAGAGTGGTCGCCCACCAATCCCGCAGTTGTTGGTTCAATCCCCTTCGGTGACATGTTGAAGTGTCCATGAGCAAGACACTGAACCCAGAGCAACTTAGTTGCTCTCGATGAGTGTTGGGATTGTGGGATTGTGAGCTACCAACAGGTAGAAAAGCGCTATTCGAGGTCAGACCATTTACCGCACAGAGTATAGGCTCCAGGCCCTGGACCCTGAAAAAGATAAGTAGTTAAAGATAATGGATCTGGAGTTGCAATTTGTAACTTACAATTGTATCTCATCTTTGGGAATCCCCATGGTCCTCCAAACGTCTCCCATCTGTTAGTTTCAATCTCATTTCCTGGATGTAGACAAGTACAGCAACACATGTATGTCCACTTCACAACATCATTTGCATCCAACTCTGATGTCATTCGATATTATCCATATTATTTTGCAAAAACAAAAGAGTTTTATTTCAAAATACTCTTGGTACCACAGCTGGATTCAGCAGTGCCAGACCTTGTTTTCCTTAATCCAACAGTGACGGCATGTAAGCAATAATATTATTCATTTCTCTTATGTGTTGCAATGCTTAAATTTATGTGCCCCAAGCTGGGATTCTCAGAAAAATAGCGCCTACTATAAATTGACATGCACATATTTTCATTTGACCTCGCTCATTGCTAGTAACACTCTCTGGTAATCGTCACAGGATCCCAGCTGCTATTAAAGTTGGACAAAACAAAGTGTAGGGCCAATACTGTAGTCAGTGTTACGTGTAAAGGCGGAAATCAGCGAAAGCCTAAAGAAAGTCATAATGGCAATTGGTGGCGAAGGATTTGTACTGATGGACAGATGGAGAGATGATAGAGAAAGGAAAAAAAGAAAAAAACAAATGAAGAGGAAGGAGACAGGAAAAACAAAGAGTGGAAGGAGTCAGGGAACATGTGCTGCTGTCAATCTGTCTTTTAATCCCCTTGAATTTTTTCGGCCTCTCTTTCCCACGTTCTCGGTGTTAATTGATAAACGCAGGGAGGGAATGGGACCCCGTGACTAATCACTGTGGCTACTGCTGCTCGCTGCTGCTGGTGCTGTGTGCGCATGTGTTTCTACAGGTCAGTCGAGTCTGTGGACCCAGCTGGAGTGGCACTGCTAAAGAACTGGCAGCATCACCGGTCTGGTGCTGTTTCATGCCAGCACCTTGTTGTCTGTTTTTTTTTCCTCGAAACAGAAGCACTTTAACGTGCCTTGAGACAAAAATCCAGTTTTCTCCAGGATTCAGTAAATACCTTGTCTGTTTGGACCATTCCAGTGATCACAGACGTCTATGGATCAAATATGTATAAGCACTTTTCATGAAATATGTTTGCTTTCTTTTGGGACTTCAGAACATGTACCAAAACACATCTTTCTGTTTTTACTACTGCTGCCCAAACACAAGCCTGTTAGGGTACGAATACAAGGAAATGAGATCATAATACGTACCCAGAATTCTCGCTAAAATTTAATCTTTTCCGATGAAAACCAAACCTGTAAATATCCCAGGTTGCGTGCACTTGGATGTTTGTGTACTTAGGACTGTGCACACTGAAACAAAGACACTTTCTTCAAACCCTTATGAAGACTAAATAAATCTTCTAAAAACATTTTGGAGACCACATTTTTTTTTTATGAATTATTCGCGGTTGTGTTTTTTTTTTCCTCTCTAATTTAATGTGCAATGAGAAAGTCCCGTTTCCCTGGGAAATAACTAATGTAGCAGTAATAACTCCAAAATTACACGAAACCTTTCTAACCCTAATCCCCACAAAACATTCTTCCTTTCACTGAATGTAATTTCCTTTCCTGATTTCTTCTAACATACATATCTATACAGGTTGTTTTACCCTGAAGAGCGACATCATGATCCCACAGTAGCACCAACATGGCGACTGCTTTAACATTACTTTTCATCCTAAACATTCAAACCTGCTGGACTGTGCAAATATAGGCCTTTGCAGATTTTAGTTGAAGAAACACATAGTTTAGGCTAAGATACATAATAATCATGGTTAGCTTTAGAAAAAACATGTTGTTAGGCTCAAAATCACCGCTTCATATTTGCAGCATTATGTACATTATGTGATGTATGTTGATTTGGCATGTGTTTTTACGCCGGATGCCCTTCCTGTCGCAACCATCCCATTTTATCCGGGCTTGGACCAAGGTGGCTCTTGGTGGTATCCAAGGATTCCTTGAAGTTATGCCTCACAATGTGCAGAAAGTCTCTGCTGACTTCTCCTGGAGTCAAGCACATCACAGGTATTAGACTGATATTTTTTGGTCAGGAACAGAGCAAATAATTATGTTTCGCAAAATGCCAAACTATCCGTTCAAACAGCACCAAGAGAACCTCCCACACATTTACCATAACGGCTCATTGGACGTATTTCTTAAGAACATAAAAGATGTTTCTTGGTTAACGGAGTAATCTTATTCTATTGTGGTTAGTGCCTATGCGGACTGACCAATCACGTTACTGTCTCAAACACACCCCTCGTCCTGTCTCTCTCTCTCTCACACACACACACATGCACAGAGTCTGAGTTGCCCCTTAGTCATACTCTCGACCACAGCAAGGCTGACGCCCACACGTATTACTCCCACTCACATACACCCTCTCATACCCTCTCTGCTCTGACTCACATAGCCTCAGTGCTGACTCATAATCAGGAAATTAGCGGACAAGTTGGATCAAACGGTGCAACGGTCTATTCTGTGGTTTAGCAGTGAAACTTTAACATAGCTGAAACAAATGTTATCCCCCCCCCCCCCCCTTTTTTTTTCATCCCAGTCAGTCTGCCTCCCCTTGTCATCTTTACAATAAACCTTTGACCACTAAGAACAAAGGGAAACTTCCAAATGAAAATTAATTCAAGACTCTATTACGCTTTTTAGAATGGATGGTAATCAGAAGCAGACCAGCAGGCTGCAGAGGTACATGCTGTATGACTCACTGATTCAACCATGACAGCTGAAGGAGGCTACATTTGATTTGTGATTGCTTCAGACTAAAAACTTAAGTATCCTTCAAACCACTTCTATGTAAAGTATTCATATCAGCAAACATTAGCAAGCGCAGATGTTTGCATTAGAGACATGAAACTAAAACAAAATCCCGACACAGATATGAGTTTTCAAACCGTCTCATTCTTTGTTTGAGTTTCATGTTGAGATTTGTCCTAACCACACTGATGTTAATAGTCTTTCGAGGCTGAGAGGGTCAGTTGGGCCCAAAAATACTCTTCTGTATTTCTGTGGTTGTACCATGTATATTTTGGGTTTTTGGTACAGAGGTTTTGAGACATCAAGCTCTAAGCTTGCAGCAGAAAATGTATTCATATCTCTGCAGCTATTGTATTGTATGGTTGTACAGGTGTTACTTATATATAGTATCACAAAATGCTTACAGAACTACCCATTTTCCATCAGCCTTAATGGTGCATTTTAATTAACTGAGAAGTAGAAGTTTCTGGGTTCCTCATTCAGAAATTCAACAATTCAAAAGATTTTTTTATGGTTAGTTTGATTTGTGGCCGACCTCGGTTTAGCCTGATGTCATTCTTACACGTAGCTCCGACTTCCAACTTTAATAAGCAATGAACAGCAGCATAATAACCAATGTTATATCTACATCAGCATTAGCACTTTCATCGTCAGGAAGCATTGTAATCTGGGCTTTTGTTGCTGTAATTAAAGAGCCAATTTAAAAAAATTAAAATTCCCAAGCAAAGTAGCTGAATTTCTTGATCTATAACAAATGGTCAAAATCACATTCACACAATGAAATTAGCCTCTATAGAACATGTACCAACAGTTCTGAATTGGTATTTTCTACTATAAATTAGACTTTGAGCAGCTATTCTTTGAGACACATGGAAGTTACTGAATCTGTGACGGACAGGCAGACAGACCGATGGACAGACAGGCAGGCAGTTAGTACCGGTCCTGTTCTGCTTTACAGCTAATTGGAGCAATCACAGTAAAGGCCCATAAATCCCCATCATTACCCCGTTAAGGACAGGAAACAGAGGCTGGCTTTAACACTGCTTCTCCACACTACAACCCATAGCTGCACACACACACACACACACACATATGTACAGTTATATACACCCACGTTATCTTTGTTTTTGGGCTGCATTACTTCAGTCTATTGTTTGGTGTGTTCTTTTTTTCATGACTGGATAGTAAACAGTACCTCTGCTCGTAACTAAGATGGAAATAAAGATTTCTACTTTTGGACAGTATGGGAAGTGTTGCCCCCACTAATGAGCCTCTCCAAGGGGGTTGGACTGGGTTCCGCGGGGGCTTTTCTTGCTGCAGCCTGCATGGCAACTTATTGGAAAAAACACGGCTTCATACAGGCTAGTGGAAGGTTGCTATGCTTTAAGTCGCCTTTCTTTTTCCTTCAGTCTTCTCTCCCTTCTGTGTTTGCCCTGTCATTCCTATGCTTAAAAGGGGAATTCCTCTATTCTCTGGCCATGGTAGCTGGCTTTGAATGGGCCCGTTTGGGATAGGAGCACAGGGCAGAGGCTGTGTGTGTGTGTGTGTGTGTGTGTTGGTGGTGGTGGAGTGGGGGGTGGGGCAGCAATGGCTCAGTGAAAAGCTCCTTTGTGAGATTCCTGCTGTTTGACAGTGGGGCTATCCTCCCAGGACTCATCTTCGGCCCTGCCACACCCACCCAGCCTTTCATATGGTAAGGTCTCCTAATGGCTTTAACACTCGCATGATTGCTACGGCACTCCCAAGCAACCAACGGGCTGCCCCCTGGCAACCAACGGGCCAACCAGCCCAGCCCTCCCGACCAACAACCACCACTGCTGCCCTGGTTACTGCTTCTGCCCCACTGAACCTGCCCCAGCAACTGCTTTTGACTCTCAATCAGTTCAGGTTCATTTCTGACTCTGTCGCTGGAGGGGCTGGGAGATGGGAACACCAGACAGAAGAATAGGGATGGCCAGGGATGTGCACAGAGGGGTACAACTCCCACCCTTCATAACACACACGCATACAATCCGCAGTAAAATACTGAATGGGGAATATATGGTTCAGAGAAAAACTTTTGTAATAACTTTATTCAAGGCCCTGCAGTGAAGGTCATTGCAATATGGGTATGTAGATATTTATGCACGCTCCAAAGTGTGCATGCACATGCACATTCGGACACAAACAGTGTGGAGAATGAGGTGTTCCTGTCAGTTGGGGGTAGCATAGACACAGTGGGACTTGGCTAAATTAAGTTCAGCCTTTCCTCTGGGTGCTCGTTGCTAGATTTGCATTTGAATCCAATTGTGAGTGCCTAGATTTATGCCTCTCTGAGTGGTGCCCAGCAGTGCTTTATTCGTCCTTTCTGTCTCTGCCCATTCTCTTTCTCATCTTCCTTAACTCTGTTGTGCGGCTTATTGCTCCCCTATTTCCATGACCCTTGTCCCATACAGATGACCTCCTCTTCATCTGTTGTTTGCCTGGCCAGGACTCATTTTATGCTTCTTTCCAAAGCTTTTAGGCATTATTTTAGTAATACATCTTTGACTATTTTATTTATTATGCGCCACTAAAAAAATGTCTCACACGTAAGTTAAAGGCAGTCAAAGATTTGTTGTTGAATGAGGGCACATTTGGTTTGTCTGCACATTTCAACACATACAATTGTAACTCCGGTCCGAATTATAGACCTAATAAATAATGATTAAATCTTTAATTATACTTTATGATGAGAATCGTCCAGTGGTCTATTCCATTATCATGAATTCAAGTTATAGTTTCTTCTTCCTTGTTCGTTAACTGTGTGCACTTTGTCTCTCACTCAAAATATATTTATTTATAAAAACCACGTTTTGGGACAAAAAATAAATAAATAACTCACTAAATAACAATTACACAAAAAAATTAAAGGCATACTTCTGTAAACTATGAGCATTTATGACCATCTGATACACAACCTCTGGATCTCAAACTGTCTTCTATGGATTATATTCTATTTTCTCACCAGTACTTGGAACAAGGCGTCACCATCTCAGCCAGTTCTGTGGCACAAACCTGTTTTATGTCTCTGAACCACTATTTGGTTGTGTCCCGTGCAAGTAATTGAACTTAATTCCTCACCACTATAGCAATTTAGTTTTTGATGAGATTGCCCTTTAAATTAGGGCTCCATAGGTTGTTTGGACACCAGCGTAAAATGACCGACATGCTAAAGTGGAGATACACCGCTGATACATCGGCCAGCTTATGAGTAATCTCTAAATAGCACTTGAACAAACTGCAAAGACTACAGCCAACGGAATTGAAAAGACCGGAGTTACAAACCAGCATGAACCAGCTTTCAGTTGTAACATAGGTAACATAAACAAAGCCGTCATTTTAACCCATGTTCATTTAGTGCCTGAACCAACCTGATATGTTTTTCAAATCTAGTACCTGGTAAATCGAGGAATACGACTAAACGCCCGAAGGGCCCGGTGGGCCCTCTTTTTTGGCCACTTTGACTTCTCCCTCTCATACCACCCTGGTCCAAAGAATTGAAATGCAAATGTCTTGTCCTGTATGTTTGACCAAGATGATCAACTCCAGGACACTGACTACATTCTACCCTCCTCAGTCTGTCTTGTTTTAGCAAAGGTTGACCTGGAAGAAGAGGTCATTCAAGCCCTTGCCCATGCACCAGCACCTTTCACTTGTCCCTTTCACCTTCTTTACGTTCCTCCAACCTAACCTAGCATCCTGGTGCCTCCTAGACCCTTTATATTCAGCAATTCTTTTGGTGGCCTTCCATGTGCGAAGACATTCAGAAGTACATTGTTACATGTCCGGAGTGTGCACAGTCCCCCAGACATCCTCCCAGAGGCCTTCTACACCCCTTACCTAGCCCTAGAAGACCTTGGCCCCACATCATCATGGACTTTCGGACTGGACTTCCCTCTTCAAATGGCATCACCACAAGCCTGACAGTAGTTGACCACTTCTCTAAAATGGGTCATTTCATACACCTTATTTCATACCCCTGCCCACTTCTAAGTAAACCGCTGACATTTTCCTCGCGTGTATTTTCCGTCTTCATGTCCTCCCACATGAGATTGTCTCCAGTCCACAACCTAGTTCTGGGTGGAGTTCTGTCGCCTGTAGGGCATCTCAGCCCGCTCATCCTCCGTCTTTTGATCTGTAGTTGATCGGCCCATCTGAGAAACTGAACCAGGAACTGGAGACAAGTCTGCGTCTACTGTGCGCCCCTCCACATGGTCGAGAAGTGAGGTCTGGGTGAAATCACACATCTGCTTTCCATCCTCAGCCACGGTCTCACCCCCTTTCAAATCGTGCATGTTATCAACCACCATTATTCTCCACCCAGGATACAGATGCCGCTGCCGAAGTATGATGCCGTCACGTGGCCTGGCGAAGAGCAGGCCAATTACTTCTTCGGTCATTGTCTAGCTACGAGAAGTGGACCAACAAGCACCGCTGTTTATTACAGATCCTCGAAACTACGATATTGTAAGGAGGAGATTACCACGCTATGTAGATGTTTTAATCCCATCATGTCTAGGTTTTACCAAGACATTTGATTGCCTGCCTGCTTCTTCATACATAATAATAATAATAATAATTCATTTTATTTATAAAGAACTTTACATTTGTTAACAAATCTCAAATTGCTACACAAACAGATTAAAACCAATAATTAAACATAATAAACATGTAAAGCATAGAAACATATAAAACATAAAATAACATAGCCTAAAAAAATCACTTTAAAATGCTTTTCCAAACATAAAAGTCTTTAAGCGTTTTTCGAAGCAGTCCACAGTCTGTGGTGCCCTCAGGTTCTCAGGCAGCGCGTTCCAGAGCTGTGGAGCAGCTGCTGAGAAAGCATTTCCATGGATGAACTGGTGGGTAAGTAGACAGAGTTTGTATTCAGTGCGAAGGTGGATGGGAAGTCAGTGAAGTATCCGGAGAACAGGAGTGATGTGCCCATGTTTCCATACCCTCAAGGACTATTCTTGGCTTTATGCATCTCGTGTTATTGGGGTTTACGTTGTGTCACTAAAGGGATTTTGGAGTTGGAGAATCGCCATCTCCAACTCCATCTCCAGCCTGCTTTTGCCAGGTATCTTCTTTTAATGAACTTCTTAAATTGAGTAGTTGTGTCTGGCCTATTATTGAGTCCAAACTTGAAGCCAATTCCTGACAATGCCAGCTGCTATTTTAAGAGATGACAGTTGTTATTTTAGTGCCAGTGTAAGAAACAGCATCAGCAGATGCACTGGTGGTGATCTTTCAACAAATGCTTCTATATGTTGTATTAGACAGTGGGGACAAAAAAATATATTTAGTTTAGAAAACTTCTTATTTCTTGGTTAAGCTGTCCTGGTTCTTTGTGGAATAATTCTGGCAACAATACATTAGCAGCGGGTTGCAGTAGTTACATTTGTATCCTTGCTAACATAATGTTAAAGGGAATGTCCAAGTAAAACTAAAACAATAGGACAAATTCTTTTGTGGGTATTAATTAATATTTTATTCCTTAAAGGGCATAGATATGAGCACAAATGCATTGGAATGCTGTTAAAATGCTCTGTAAATGTGGTCAATAAGTAAAAATAGGTTTACTTTTCTTTTAAAGAGATGAATGGGTTTGGTTTTAGTGACGTGAGTAATCGATGTCAAACAAAAACAGTTAAAAACATGTTGCTGCGAGACTTGTTGGTAAGAAAAGGGATACATTAATAAATATAGCAGCAAAATCAAACCCAATAAATGGAATGGAATGGTCTAAACCCAATTTAGCACACATTCCTTCCCCAGTACAACGAACCACTGGAGACATAAATTCCCCTTTAGCTCGCCTTGACTGATTGACAGGGAACTCTCCAGCATGAATATTCATAATTGCAGTCCCACCAAGCTTTTCTCACAGCTAGAATGAAAAGTAAACTTTGCCAGGGGAGAGAAGATCGCCGCTGGCTGCTCACTTCATGTGGAAATGTGGGGCTTCTATTCAACTCCCTGCAGGCCTTTCAAAAAAGAATACGAATGAGGAGAGCAGTGGGCCATGTGTGGTGGGTGGAGGTGGTGGTGGCAGTGATGGTGATGGGTGGGTGGTGGGGTGCCTTGAGTGAAAGTTGAAATGATTTAAAGATTTGCCTAGCTCAGGTTTTTCTCTAGGCCTGCATTTAGGAGGGAATGTCCGCAGTTCTACTGTACATCTCTTATTCACGTGCACAAACAGTTCTTAGATTATAAGAAGGACGGGCAAAAAACTCGAATAGCACAATATATATCTGGACTAATTTGGCACATGCGAACAAAACAAAACATAAAATGACTTGCTTCGACAAGTTGAGGCGATGGGTGACAGCTGAAACCCTGGGAATGGGTAGTGGTGGTGGTGGGTCAGTGGGTGAAGTGTAGGGGGGGTGATGAGGAGTTGACAGAGGTCTCTTCGCAGTAAAAGACCACTGTGTGTAATCGTTTTTAATTGGAATGTATGGAAGACAGGGTTCTCCAAGGGGATCAGTTGGCTTTAAATCTGCTTAATTATAGGGGATCATGTTGAACGGTTGGGATAAAGTCGAAAAAGTTGCCGCAAGAGGAGGAAGAGAAAACCAAAGGAGAAGAAGAGGAATGTTGGTACAGCATATCCCTTGTATAGAAAGTAATTCTATTATTCCTGTGTGACACATGTGAGATTAGGGAGATCAAATTATTCTTCAGGGTAGTTTTTTTTTTTTTTTTTAATTTCCTGTGCTATCACTGTCCAAAAAGGCTTTTGTTGTATACAAGTTCCTCAACAGTAAATTCTCAGTGACCATATGGTACCGAGTCTCCTTTTGTTTTTTTGTGGCATCCTAACTTGTCATTTTTATCTCCTATAGTTTTCCTATACTATGTTGGGGTGGTGTATCCACTGGTGGGTGGTGATAAATATAAGCTACCTTGGTGGTTTAATCTACTTCGAATGAGTTGAGCTTTCAGATGGAATGAGGCAGGGTATCTATAAAAAAAGGCCCTTTTCAATGTTGAACTTTAAAATTCTATCGTTATATCTATTTATCATCGTTATAAAAAGTATAGGCCAAGTTTAAAGCAGGTTCATGGTTTCCTCCAATCTGAATGTTTACATAAACCCAACATGTCTTGGCTCGTTCATTCCTGTTAGTAATAAAAACACTGTTATCATCTGGATCATTTCTGAGATTTCAAAATGAGTCATCACTCTTAAAAAAAAAAAAAAAAAAAAAAAAACAGTCAGACGGGCCAAGACAGACAATCATATCCCCAGGTCAGCCAAATAAATCACAGGTGAATGATAACATCTTGTGCACACACTTTCAGACTGTTTCCAAAAATAAAATGAGTTAGATAAACTCACTAAATAGTTGACTAGATTACAAACCTCCCCGATTGAACCAGACACCTCTTTTTTTTTTTTTTTTTTCCCCCAGTAGGACCTCAAACCCTGGAATACTTTTTACAGCTCAAATGGACACAACGAATATCTGTTATGTGACTTTATTTTATGAAAAATAAAATACTGGAATACCTAAAATAATAATATTTTATGTAATCCAGGAGCCAGAATGAACTTTTTACTGGAAGGTTTGCTTTTTAGTTTGAGTTCAGACGGTAAAAAAACATGAATATAATTTATCCATGTGAAAGTGTTGGGGGACATGTGGATCCTTTTTTTTTTAACTGTTTCTGCTACAGTAGTTAGAATGGTGTAAACTGTTTGCCTAAAAAAGTGGTTTAAATGATCCAAATCTGATGTGAATGGGGGGAGATGAAGAGGTAAAAAAGGCAACAGTATAAGAAATAGTGAGTTTTTAAAACGGTGAATTGCTCCTTTAGGGACTTTGTGCAGGCTGTTGCATGCAGAACACACCAGAGAAAAACCCATCTGAATGATGCTATGTTTGACTGAAACTGAAGCTAATCCCACACGGAGACATTTGTAGACGGGACTGTGATCTGTGTTTGTAGAACTCGTATACACATGAGCTCACTGCATCCTTTGTGCACTACAATGTAATGTGATGTACTATATTGTCTCACGCACATAAACAAACTTGTTTACATAAACTGTTTTGTTGGAGTTGTGTTTCTGTAATGTGCTTAAGCTGCAGATAAGTTTTCTGCTATGATACAAAGACACACACACACACACACACTGTGGGCAGCTGTCATTATGAGCTTTGTCAGTAATATGTTGGCTGCTTGGTTAAATTAAAGGAATGTAGTGAAACAGGATCTTGTCCTCTTCCCTATGTCTCTCTTCCTGTCTCCCGCTCTCTTTCCTCCCCTCTGTCCTGCTCGTCCCTGCGACAGGCCTTGCAGATCCCCACACTGCTGCATTATTGTCCATTTCCCATTTCCTCACTGGATGTTCCTTAGGATGAGCATTGTGGTAAATGCCCCCCTTCCTCTTCCCTCCCTCGTAGTCATGGTGATGGCGGTTTCCTATCCGCCTCAGTGTTGCTCAATCTTGTTCAGCCAACATGGCGACGGGGTCGGGGCTGATGTTGGTGGAGCCTGGCGACTGTGGCTAGAGTCTTTTTTTCCAGAGGGCAGGCATGGGCGGTCAGTGAACTTTTGGTCTAAAGACGGAAGAGTTCTAGGGGGTGGGGTGAGGGGGGGGGGGGGGGGTGAAGTGGTGGATGGGGTCTGGCATCTCAATCTTTCTCTGAACCCCCTTACCACTAGTACTACCTCCCCGCCCTATAATGATCTCTGTGGCAGGGTGACCCGGTTCTGGCTCCCAATTTCTCAGGACTGATGCTGGGCCACAGCAACACGCACCGACCACTTTCCCATGGACCCTTGCTTCTAGGCCCATCATTACCATTTAATATCCTATAATATAGCTCCCCCTCCCCCTCCCCCCTCACCCTCCACTCATCTCCAAAACATTCTAAACCAGAAGGACTGAGGGGGGGCTGCCCACACCACAAATAAGCCAGGATACTCAATACCCCTCACTCTCCTCCCCCTCTTTTATTTGGATCTAACCAGTGCATAGCTGCACAACAGCTCCCAGTCATTACAGACAGGCCACTAAGTAGGGGCTACTGTGAACTGGATAAATAAGCTTCAGCAAGGACTAGGCAGGAGCATCAGGAAATCACTTTAATTCAGTGTTGGGAAATCGGGTTTTGGGGGTCACGTTTTTTGTTGACTACTTTGATAAATCTGGACTAGATCAATATTATCACACAGTGATTAGTGGTGTGACTTCACTGTTGGTCTGCAGTTAAAAGAGCAATGATGTCATTTCAAATAGTGAGGTAGCCAAAAAGTATCATGTCTCTGTATTTCAATTAAGAGTTTAATTGAAGTATCATCCGTACACTATGTATAACAAAACACGGATGAATGCAGTCTCTAGCATGTGAACTTAAGGGCAGTGTGTTACTGTAATATCAGCAGCATGAACCCTATGAATCTCCACACCTTTCAGAATTACAACAACAACTATGCCAGTTTCATCGTGTCCATTGT
The DNA here is from genome assembly GCF_033026475.1 of Channa argus. Classification (NCBI taxonomy): domain Eukaryota; kingdom Metazoa; phylum Chordata; class Actinopteri; order Anabantiformes; family Channidae; genus Channa; species Channa argus. The sequence goes on from NC_090197.1 coordinate 49,480,754, forward strand.
CACTGCCAAGATCCAGATATCTGCGTGACTTCTTCTAATGTTCAGGCAGACACACACAACTTGCACTGAGTTTTCAGACAGTTTTCAGCTGTTCCTTAATTCTGACCTCAGTGTCCGGCCGGACTTTGGCTGGATGCTTTGTCTCTACTGGGCCCAGCAGTAGCTGCAAATTATTACGTTAGCTAATGAGCAGTTTACATGATTGGCCTCATTGATAATTTGTTTTACATGGATGCTTTTTGGTTTGATTCTACTATAGTATGACACACAAAAACCACACTGAAGCTTTTTAACTTAGTGAAAAAAGATTCCAATAAACCCCAAGTGATGCCAGCAGCATTTCCCATTTCTCCTATTTCACACCACAGAATTTACATTTTAGTCGTGGACTAAATCAGTGCCAGTAACCAGTCTCGACTGTGTGTGTCTGTGTCACCCTAAATAAAGAGTGCAGTTTAATCACGGGCAACGTAATCCTGGTGTCCCTTCTAACATTGCACAACACAATTATATTTTTGTACGTATTTGACCATGAGAACATTTAAGAATTTTACTAGTTTCCAAAGCTGTTTATCGAACAGAAAAGCCAAACCTTAGCTGGTCCCAGCTTCTGCTTGGCTCTGTTCTATATTGTTATGAATTTAATGTCTTTGTTTGAAGAAATTTGTCCCAAACAAGCTCCGTGTAGAACATGAAATACTGTTCAAATACTGCCCTATTGGGCAAAACAATCCACCTGAGGATGTGATGGGCATGTTTCACTATTGTCCAACATAGAATTAATAACTGATAAAAAAAAAATTGCTGATATATTAATGTATAGTCAACAGTCGTTGAAGCCTTAATGCTAATTTCCAAATCAACCTCTATTTGTGCACGTGCATGTGTGTATGTGTGTGCACACAGTGGGGATTCAGAGATAGCTTTGGAGGTGTATTGGGTATCCAGGGCCAAGAAGCTCCTCTGAAGAGTTTCATTCACAGAATCACGATACTGATAAGAAGCAGAGCAGAGCTGCTATGAATCCACCCTCTGTTTTGCCTCTCTCACCACACTCTCTTCTCCTTCTTCTCCTCTCTCTACTTTCATCCAGCCTTTTATGCTCCCTGTGAGAAAGTTCTGGAGATGAGGATGGGAAGGGGGGAGGAAGGAGCCCCGCAGGCTTTCGAAGTTTAATTAGCAGGATTAGAATAAAAAAAAAAGTAGAGAGAAACGGAGCGAGGGTTGGAGAGAGAGAGAAAAAAAGCAGGGCAAATCAGAAAAACACATCCATCTGCAGCTTTCTGATATTATCTTTTACTCTCCAAAAATGTATTTCTTATGAAAGTGTTAAAAGAGGCCAACAGGAATGACCTAGCTGTGGAAGACAGAGGACACATGAATCATAAAGACTTGTGAAAGCTGTCATGTTATATGATTATTTGTCACGTATAGCAAAGGGCAACCTATGTAATGTCTGTATGGCTGACCTGCTGCAGGGAGGGGTCCTGAGGATTAGGACCAGAGGACTCCTAAAGGTCTGACCTCTACAAATCAACCCTGACCTCTGACCTCTAACTCTTCTGTAGAGCATCAGAGCAATTTATTCCTTCTGTCAGTAATTGTACAGCAAGTATATAATTGTTGTAATAATGCAGATCTGGTAAACTTTGAAGGCAGATTTAGCAGTGAAATAATTTATTCATCATTCTAAATTTCTGAATTTTATGTTATGTTTGCCAGTGCTTGTCCTTTTGTTTTTAACTGGTTCCAGTTTATATACTGAAAACGAGATTAAAATGTAAAATCTACCAGAGTCATCAATTATGTATAATTTCAATTCACTGTTGTTAGTTAACACATTCTGCTCTGATATGTGAACCAAAAATTAGAATGACAAATACTTTTCTTATTTTTATGATGTTTAATATACTAGGAAAAATGTCAAAACACCCATTAGCAGTTTTACTACTACAATTCCTTGGTCATGAAACATCTGCTGCAGTACTTTATGGTGAATAATTCACTGACAATATTTTGTCATCTGAAGTATCTCTATGGCAACAGTGTAATCATCATCCCAGCCCTTAAGTCATGGGAATAGTTTGGTCCAAGTCTTGGTTTGGCTTTCAATATGACCAGAGTGACTGTGTTGTCTCTGTTATTTGAGCTGAAAGAGATCTAGTACGTGTATGACTGCGAGTATGTGAGTCTGTGGGGACCATTGTCCACTATATATTTGAATCCGACACCTGTACCAAGGACTTTCACTAACCATGAGATGAACCATTCAGCCCACACACTATACACATGTATGTATCAGTGAAATCCCCCCCATAGGCTGCAAGGACGAGATCAAGCTTGATCATAAGGGCCCAGTCACAGCTGCTAAAACACACGGCAAACAAAATTAGCCTGTTTGTTTTTGAAAGAAGCCCTATATTACTCACAGTCAAATAAACAGCATTCAATCCCCCTGAGCCCCCTGGACTTCCAATCAACCCGCAGCCTTGGTCAGCACATTTCTGCCCCATGCTGAGGCCATCTAAGGCCTGCCCTGTGTCAGTTCTGCTTGGTCTAGCTCTCGCCTTACATAAGCCTCCCCAACACTGCCACCACCACCACCTAGCCCTCCCTGCATCTCCCCCATCACTTTAACCAGCACATGCAGGGCTAGACTCAGCTCCTGGTGGCATAGTGGACTGGATGGTCAGCTGAATAATAACATGCTTATCTGTCTGTTTGACTTGGTAAATACTTTATTTGGTTACTTAGCCATGTGTCTGGTTGACTTGGTGTCTATTTATTGATATAACCTGCTTACTGACTGATAGGCCAGGATGGCTTAACCTGGTCACCTGGCCAGCTGCTGGTCTAGCAGTGTGGTTGTCCAAAGTTTGCTGGTTGCTGGCTAAAAAAAAAAATGGTGTTAACTGTTGGGGGACACGGGCACCATCTTCTGATCTCTGTGGCCTGTTCACCTGTGCCCTCTACAGTAGTTAGAATAGTTTGCCTGCATATCATTTCTTTAAGAAAAACAATATTCTCTCAAATTTGATGGGGAAGAAAGAAAAGCAATAAAGGCGTGGGGATCCTCACAGGATGGTCCTGCATTGGCACATGCGCAACTAGCTGGTGTTTATGGTTGTTAATTGCAAGCAGATTTTCTTAAATCGTTAACTGACCAGTTTGCAAATGACTTGCTAGTTGCTGGGTTAATAATAATCGAACCTGCCACAATAGCAAACTGGTTGGGTGCCTGCTTGATGGCTACTTGACTGATTAGCTAACTGGTCGTTCAATTAGTTGCCGTTTACTCAAACCAGTTGCCTGGCTGGCTGTTTGACAGCCTGTGACCTCTTCACAGAGAGGTTCCAGCATCATTTAGTCTCATTAGTACCACGTTTTTGGCTCCCAGACAAGGGCAGCTCGCTCCCTGAGGGAGGGAGGTGGGTATATATGTATGTGTGTTTGTGTGTGTGTGTGAGAACTCGCGGAGCCGGAACACGGCATGTCTTGTCTGTCATCGAAGCACAGATGTCCAGCGGATTACATCACACTGACCGCACCCTGATCTCCCTCACATTTCTTATCCCCTACCAATGACCCCCACCACCTCTCCCATCACCCCATTCCAAACTCTTACCAACCCTTCACATCCACCCATTGCAGCCCCTTGACACACACATTCTCTGACATTGACAAAGAGTTCTGACTTACGTATGACTCGCACCGCTCTGCTTTCCCATCACCTCCCATTGTCTGATGACTTCATCTCCCATCACACCTCAGCCCATCTGCATTGGACTGTTGGGCCAAGTTGCCCATGCACTGGAATATGTATGGCTAGGGCCAACTGGAACAGGGCCCTCATATCAGGTTGGCTGAAAACAGTAATAATCAGAGGTCTGACAGAAAGTTAACATCGTTTTGTATGATCAGTGGAAAGCAAAGAATGAGGAATCACTCTTCGAACAAATGCTAGACTCTCCATCAATGCCTTTAACACAACCAAGCCACCAGGAATATTGGCTTAGAGCGATAGAATCTGTCCCTAACACAATATAGTTAATGATGAAGTCTTTAAAAGTTAAAAGAAAATCATGTTTCTGGCTTTTCTTTTGCAAACTTTGCCATACAGCATATCTTCAGCAGTGTATAAAGGAAGAAAGTGTTTATCCTTCTCCATCTATCAATTCCAGCCAGTATAGCAATCTGTTAGGCATCAGTAACAAATGCATCACCCCCTCAATTATGAGTTTACTCTTTCCTCTATCATCATATGTGACTTTGAAGCTCCCAGGAGACCCATGGGGGGAAAGGGAGGAGTTGGACAAGGAAGAGGAGAAAGAGGCCAAGAGTTTCAGTGATGGTGCCTAAGCTAAAAGGTCATCTGGTTACATCTTGCACTGTTTGTTGTTATGTAGCGAGGTGATGTCATCATAAGTAGTGTTGAGCCACTGAGAAATAAGTTGGCGGCGAGCTCGGTATTTCCCTCAGGGCCTGAAGATCATGGAATGGACGGATGTTTTACATATTAAGTTTTTTTAGATACCCACTCCTACTTGACATCCTGCTGTGGGCCCAGTGCAATGAAAGCCTGGCTCTCTGACCTTGCAGAGACATTCATGCACAGAGCTGAGTGTGTGTCTGCAAGAGGGATTTCCTAGTCATCTAATCAGCGTAAGTCTCTGCAGTGTGGCACACACTGTCCCTCTGAAACAGGCCATCCTGTTGGACAGTGATGTCTTGTTGAAGCTCGCTGCAGCTCACATCCTCACAACAGCACTCTTTGTACTGTAATCATTCCCTTATGTTTGCCAGTGAGTTGAATTCTGTTTTGTGGTTCACTTTTGCAATTGTCTAAAAAAAAAAAAAAGAGCCCACTAGAAGCCTTTTTCCATGACATGTCAATGAATCTTTCAACGGGGCAGATACAGTATGTAGTCGCACTCAACTAGCAGCAGGCACTAACGTTTCAAACAATGTGAAACCATTAGAATGAGATTAAAACAGACAAAATGTAAAATACAGAGAAAATGCGAAATGGAGAATCCCCAGACATCCTTAAGACGAAAAATGTAAAAACTTTGCTTGTTAGTCAGCTATAATGGATGATCAGTGGGTGGTAAATTAGTCCAGAGAGAAGACCTTTTCCCATGACATGCAATGTCAAGTTGTAGCTTACAGTGGATGACTGATGGGTGTTAATGTTGCATGGAGTCCTTTTGAACCAAACTATCAATTGGCTAAAGATTCGCATGTCCTGCAACACACAGAACTATCTAAAGTTTGTCCCACTTACTCCCTGCCTCTGTTCTCCATGGTGACCTCCCAACCGCTCTCCGCTTTTCGGTGTCCCCCAAAGACCCAGCACACTCTCCCTCTTTCTCCCTTTCTCATCCTCACATTCTAACGCGATACGGTCATGTCTGGCCGATGAATCGATGGCTCTGTTCGGCCCGTGAATGGACGAGGACAACAGAAAGTGAACAGTGCCGAGAGGGGGGGGGGGGGGGGGTGGGGGGTGGGGGGGAGCAGTTTATGTGCGGAGAGTTGCAGTGATGAAATAAATGGATGTAATGGAGTTGTGCAGATGGAAGACAGAAGAGGTCAGGAAGAGTTTGGAAGAAAGATGAAGACAATAACTCTGCTGCACCACCCCAGGGGCTTCTGGGAGAAGGTCAGAGGTTGTCGTGCATGGGTGAGATTCATATCCGAAGCCCTGTTGGCCCTTAAATTCTAAGCCCTGCTACTAATGTTTATTGCTCCAGACGTCCTCTCTCATAACCCCCTGCATTCCCTCTCTGTCTCTCTTTCATTTCCTTTCTATATTTAATACTCATTCAGTCATGTATATCTGTACTATATGGACATACGCGTGTATATTTGTGTTTATATCTTTATTTAACCAGGTAATTTCCTATTGACGTTACACATTACGCTACAAATAAGACCAGTGTAGATTGTGTATTTGTGCTTTCTATATGTGTGTATTTGTACTCTGTTCTACCTATCCAGATCCAGCGGGTTTATATTGCCAGTGCAACCAGAGCCTGTTAGACAGAGGGACCATGTCTACGCCATGCCAGTCAGGCGGAACAGGGAAGTAAACTGTAGGCACTGGTGGAATGGGGACTCAGCTGTGGGAATAGCCTATATAACTAACACACAGGGGGACTTTTGAATTACAACCTTGGTCTTTGGCAGCAGTCTGTGTCGGGTTAAGTGCTGGTTTGCAGTCTGGTCGGGAAAGAAGCATTAAATGTGAGGATGGCAACCTGAAAATCCTAAATCTCCCTTTTAAAAAACCATAGGGTGCTTAGCTGCGAGATGATGAAATGGATCGTCCCAGGGGTACGACTGGATCCACGCTGTAAATTTTTACAAGTGTAGAAAAAAAATACAATAAATAATAAATAAAGAGTTGGTTGTGTTATGTTAAACATGGCGATGGATGAAATATAGAATGAGAAAGTAACTAAAATGCTTTTCCATGTTTTGTAGGCTGTATGAAACAATATTGGCACTGCCTGATGTGACATTAAATGATGGCCCATGATGGAAAACTGTGGTTATATGCTAAAGCTATCTTTGATGTTTTATCCTTCCTAATGTTGTTTTTACTGTACTGCACTCATTCCTGAGTACTACAGTTATGAGATACTTAAAGCTTACTTCACTGTTTCAATGATTGCACTTAGGAGTAGTTTTATTTTTTACTACACGACAAATGCAGTCGCTAGTTACAGTAGGTTGACTGATATGTAATGAACATTTTACACACTTACATGGTCATACTAGACAAAGCAGACAAAACTTTAACTGTTTTACAGCATAGTAAATATTCCCTAACTAACAACAAATGTATTTTAGTACTTTTCCATTTCACAGTAGCGACTCAACTCGGCACAACTTTGTTTGCTTTTGATACCAGGTTCTTTGATTTCCACTACAAATATGGTGCCATCTGCTTGTAATACCAATGTCATGTAACAACATAATTAACACAAACACTGGAGGATATCAAATAAAAGCTTTTCTTGAACTTTTTTTTAAAGAGGCTGAAATAAGCAAGAAAGACTGCTAAACAAAACCGGTGAGGTAGAATTGTTTCCAGTTGAGCCAATAATGTGTGGTGACAAATTTCATTTGTCTACTTTCCTACAAAAGCTGCTTGTAGCAAGATTAATGTGTGGGGGTTACAATATGTTTATGTACACACAGCATTTTGTTAAAGGTGGTCTGTATCTGCATCTGTACCAGTTTCCACTTAAAGCCAGTTAAAAGCCACAGTAAAGTTTGGAGCTCCATGACCCAGACACGGACCTCATGATATTGGTGAGGTGTATCAGTGTTGGTGGGTGTTTGGCGGGAACTGAGCCAGACTGACAGCTGCTGTCTGTCTGCTCACTCCCTGTCATCAGCTTCAGTCATGCACCAACCCTGTGCACGTACCCAGCACCCAGCACCCAGCACCTGGCTGTATGGAGGTCATATTTACAGTGTGGATCAGAGAAAGCTCAACATGTGCACATATGTTTGTGTTTAAAGACAATAAAGCCATCGAACTCTAAAAAAGAAAGTAGAAATGCTGGAATTCTTACAAATGACTTTGTAGGCTACACTGCAATATATTTTATATTATTTATATATTATATTTAATTGTTAATCTACAAACCATGATAATTATGATATATTTAACTATACTACATAACTAACTACATATTGAACTAATTATTTAATTATGATATAATTAGACTTGTTTAAAGCTGCCAAAAGGAACCGAGAAGCTATTTTAGAAGTTATTTTTGTAACTATATGCAAAGCTTGTTTTTTTAATCTGAATTTCACCAGTTTAAAAAAAAAGAAGAAGTAAAAAAGTAAAAAATTGAAGATAAACTGTATAGAGCTCATGGTACAATAAAGACACTCATGATTTGATGCATTTATAGCAACAATACGCATGGGTCTGTTAATGTGATGCTTTAGAGCAAATGTGAGTGAGGTTGACACAAATTCCTATATGTTCCTATATGATCCCTAAATCCCTGACTGGGCCTGGATGCAACTTTCAATTAACATTCATGCTAAAAACTTCAAAACCACTGTAAATACTAAAACAAGATGGAGCTGGGCCGAGTTAAGACGAGTTCTGTGAAATGTGCACATGCGTAGTGAAACTTGCATGTGATGCTGTGATGTAATTTCATATTTAGAATTAAATTAAGCTCGGCAGAGCTCCGTGTTGTATAGTAGGTAAACCAGTTGTCCATGAAGCACGTTGCCGGCGGTTCGACTCCGTGTCAAAGTGTCTTTGGGAGAGTCACAGTTGCACCTGGTGGCTCAAATGAACACCTTGCATGGCAGCTGCATCATCAGTGTGTGTGAATGTAAAGGAACCTTGTATAGTGCTGGATTAACAGACTATTTAGCCTTTGTATGTAAAATTGATTGAACCCCAAGTGGACAAAACATGATTGGAGGGTACAGGAAACACTGTAATGGAATGGCACAGTCTAATGTAATGTAAGGCACAGTTTGGACTATTATTGGATGGCACAGTAGACCAGTACTGGTTCCCTTGATTAAAACAGCCGATATTTGAAGTCAATAACCAAAAACCTGACTCCCTGTGCTTTTGTGACCGTACAATCTAATACACCCCAGCAAGAAACCCAAACACAAAAGGCACATGCAGTGCAGACCACTTCAACCCTACTGCAGACTAGTGTTTAAAATTTGAACTAAGTCAGCAGGTCAAAATGTTAAGTTCATTTCTATGATGGCATTTGCATAAGATATTCATTGGCAGGGTGGGGGGGGAGAGGCTGGGGAGAGGCCATGGGTTTCATGATTGACGTGGACCATCCAGCTCTAAGGACTTCTGAATGGCAACTCCCCTACGCTCTGTTCGGTCCATGGATGCCTCAAAGACACATCTAATAAACCCTGCTGGAGAAGTAGGGTGATGGAAAGCTGTGACTTAGATCGAGGGAACAAAGCTTTTGCCGGTTCCTATGACGCTTACATTTACATTTTTGACTTCTAGAGTGAAATGATCAGCTCGTTTTTTGCTGAAAAAATGTATGCATGCTATGAATGGTGCCCTTTTCTCATTTCTATGCAGAACACTGATGAATACTATATCGTATATAGCTGAGCTATTTTCTTAGATTGTATTAGAGCTAACAGATAGTATAATGGCCATTTTCCCAGTCTAACAACATAAAAAACATAGAGACATATTGTTCATATTCATTCATATTGTTTACAGTTTAAAATGATTCTACAGTACAACATCCCTGTAATCAAAAAGCAAACTATGTGATATGGATCGTATCAGATGTGAAGAGCAGTGACCGCTAAACCACTTCAGTGTAACCTCACCAACAGTATTAAAATGCATGTAAATCAGCATCGGCTGGAGATGTGGGAGTATCTGTTTCCATGCACAGACCAGTCAGTCTTCTCTAATCCCCGTGTCACCTCTCCCCTCAGCAACAACCCCAGCCCTGCCCCCTGGTTAGGGCACAGGGTAGACCTCAGGGTTCAAAGGTCAAGGGTTAGGGAAGCTCTTTGGGATGGACAATAGCCAAAGCACCACCTGGAGCAAATCAGCAGCCTGCTCAGGGGGTCAGCCATGACAGCCACCCTTACCAGGGCCAAATAAACACAGAGGAGGCAAAGGATTGTGGGTAAATCTTGAGAGAGTGTGTACGTGCACACACACAACCCCACTCACACACATGCTGACCAGCTTTGTCTGTGTTGACGTTTGTTGTTGAAGGGCCACAACTCACTCTTGCCCCAGAGTTACCCCCAGCTCACCCCCTCCCCCCTGTGTGGGATTAACTGCTGGAAGCAGAGAAGGTGAAGGGTATAGAGAGAATGAGTGTATCATGGAGGTTTTCATACTGAGGTGTGTGTGTGTGTGTGTGTGTGTGTGTGGTGAAGATGGGGGCTACACTGAAGGGAGAGCTTTGTTTTTGGACTCGTGTTTCATAGTGCAGACAGTTGTTTATTGGTTTAAACCCATCCCAGGTGTTGATGTGAGAGGAACAGAGCCTGAGCTGGAAATCGTCCCACTCTCTGTCCTTCTGTTTGCATGTTTGGCCAAACTCATGGGTGAATTGATGAACATCTTCAATCCAGTGTACTAGTTTTATTAGCTTATCTGTGAAATGTTCAAGTTATGCATTTAAATGCTGTATCTTTAAAGTAGATTTTTTCAGCCCAATCATAAAAATATTTTTATAATTTACATTAATCTCTAGTGCCGGTCCAAGCCCGGTGGAAATTGGGGAGGGTTGTGTCTAGAAGGGCATCCGGCGTAAAAACTGTGCCAAATCAACATACGGACAATGATCCGCTGTGGCGACCCATGAACTCACGGGATGAGGCGAAAGGACAAAAAAAATAAAAAATCTCTACATTTAGTAAACATACATTTTTGCACCCAGTATCTTTATCAGATAATTTTTTTTCCAAGATTCAGAAACAATGCACTCAGTGATTGATTATAGTGAGACAACAGTATTTCCTGGAACAGAGAAGAATGTATTGTATCCCAGAAAAATGTTTGAAACCAAATTGATTTTGGAACTGAATTCCTGGAAGGGTCTCTGAGGAATCAGGACACACCTGCAAAATCTACTTTAGAGAAAAGCCTTTTTAGGGTATGTTGAGTGAGCACTGACTTGAAAGTAGAGAAATTAAAGTTATGCCCTTCTATGTTAACCTCCATCCTGTGAGGTCTGTGCTCAGTACGCTACGACCTTTACAATGGGATACCTGTATCGCTTTTGTTTTGTTTGGCTAAAACATCCTTTAAATTTATTTAAATTTGATGGAGATGGAACAAAGATATGGAACAAAGGCCCTTCTCCACTGATCCACACTGACCTACTGTGGCGATGCTTTTCAAAATCATGTCAAAGTCAAAACACAGACTCCAACTTACCATAAGAAAAGCAGGGGGGATGATCGCACAACATGGTACATGAAAACAAAAATTCAGCACGCTGTGACATTAACTTCACATTCTCTATACAGTGCATTCAGAAAGTTTCCAGACATCCCTTCACTTTTTTTAAAATGTTGTTCTAATTTTAGAAATGTATATAAATATATTAAAAAGGAAAAACTGTAAATACACACAATAAGTACACACAGTATTCAGTACTTTGTTGAAGCACCAAGCTAATTAAAAAAAAATGTAAAGCTGTGTTAACAGTGATCTGTCATCATTTGTCCTGATGTTTTCACCAGTTGTAACTATTTACTGATCCCACTACTTCCTTTGTCTAAGTAAAAGCCAGAAAAGTTTGATTTACTCTTTTAATTTGAGGCTTTAAAGCAATAAAACTAACTAGAAAGTTGGGGGTGTGTAGGGTTTTCAAATCCACTGTGTGTTTGGATGTTTGAGTGGATTTGCCTCAATGGTGGAGGCTAAGACATCTGAGAGGGAGCGGGTAGGGGGGTTTAGCCTTGCAGTGTTTTGGATACCAAAGAGACAGTGATAACCACAGTGGTCTCTCTGGCTCCAGCAGCAACCCTACTGCATTTGGTCAGCGTTGGCCGCGGCTGGGCTTCAGCTGTGTTTGGGCTGTGTATGTTTGTGTTTTCAGTATGACTGTATGTCATCACTTTATTGCAGGGTTGAGTCTAGAGGACCAGAGTAAAGAGGGGAAATCATTGGTGGGTGGGGGGGGGGGGGGGGGGGGGGGGGGGGGTTGACATAGAATATAAAGCTGAGTAGGAGAAAAGAGAGATTTGATATGTGCTTACTGGCTTTTGCATGTTCATTTTAAATACATACTGTTGAATATCGTTTATATCATTATTATCAAGCGCATACTGGTGGAAAATGTCAGGGGATGCTAAAGATTGTAGGGTTCGCTGCTCTTTGGGTAAAATAGTAATCATGTGGATAAAAAACGGCGATCTGGGGCATTTCAAGAATGCGTACCACATTCTTTTTCCCAGTTTAAATACAGACAGAAAACAAATTAAGTAGAACAGGGGTGAGACGTATAAATAAAGGTCAACTGCTGTAACAGCAAAAAAACCACCTACACACATGCATTTTTATTATTTAGTGTTGGTTTTCTTCAATCAAAAGGTTGTAAATGGATCACAAAACAACCCCTAATTTTTAAGCATATTTAAGCACAGAATAATGAGCGTTAAATTGAGTTTTCATGTTGCACATTAAACTTTTAGCAGCGACTGTTCGACAAATCGCTGGTATTCTACTGATCAGTTTGTGCAAGAATTCACGTGTAGATTCTCTTAAATTGATATCGCATGTCCCTCCCAGGTGTTAAAAAAATCTTAAATGAGTTTATTGGCTAGAGTTATTCTTTCCTCGGGCTTTACTTGACTTGACAAAGGACAGTTATTCTCTACAACCAAGATATAGCCAAGAAATGAGAGATTTCTTCAGAATGTGTAGACTAAGGTCTCTAGAGAGATGCTGACACTGGATCAAATCAGCATGATCTGGTGATCTGAACCACATGGAGCTGGTCTGGGAGTAGCTTGACTGAAGGGTTTGGGAACACCAGCACAGCAGAACTTTGGGAAGTTCAGCAGAAGCTCTGGGAGGAAATCAAACCTGAATGTTGATAAAACCTCAGTAGAATGCCACAGATTTGTCCATCCATTATATGTATCCACTTATCCTGGTCGGGGTCGCAGAGGGCCGGAGCCTATTCCAGATTTCATCGTGCAAGAGGAAGGGTACACAATGGACAGAGCTTCAATCGATTTCAGGGCCAACACAGAGAGACATACACATACAGCCATTTAAACTCACATTCCCACCTACGGACAATTTAGAGTAACCATTTAACCGAACACGCATGTCTTTGGCCTGTGGGAGGAAACCCAAGCGAGCACGGGGAGAAAATGCTAACTCGACACAGAAAGACTGCAGGCGGCCAGGGAGGTGAACCCACGACCTTCTAGCTGTGAGGCCGCAGCGCTAACCACTCCATCATCACGCTGCCTGCCACGGATCTGTCAGGCAGTTATTGCCTTTTTTTTTTTTTTTTTTTTTTTTTTTGATGAAAGTAAAGGGTAACATTCGATTGGACTTTTTTTCTGTGCTCAGTATGTTTAAAAATAATTTGTTATTCATTTTATGTATTTTCTAATCCATTGACAACCATTTGATTGAATTAAGCCAACAAAATATAATGAAAAGAAATGAGTGTGTAGATGGTTCAACTGTTTTTTCTTGCCAGTGCTTGTAGATGTATATATTCATATTAACTGCTATGCTATATGTCACAACAATCTGACTTCAAACATAACAGGAAAAGGTAAGTATGGATGACACGTGTAAAGGAATTAGTAGAATGCTCAAGCAGAAGTAACAACATCAAACCCTATTTCTGAAGAAGTTGGGACACTTTCTGAAATTTAAATGTAATACTGAATGCAATGATATTGAAAACACTGATTTTTGGTTGTAAATAGTACAAAGACGACATATTTTACACAGCATTCCAATTTTCCTGGAAATGTGGCTTGTGTAAATATACCACATTAAAGGTCCTGTATTGCACAGTTGAATAAAGTTTATTTTATTTGTTAACAGTCGTGTGATTTAATACAATCAAATTCAATGTCTGTATAACCATTGCTGCTTATACAGAGGTCATGGACTCACAATTACCATGTGAGTGAGATCTGATCTGAAGTATAAACTTCTGTGGGTTTATTTGCATTAAAGAATTACGCCAATAAAGTAAACGCAAATAAAAAAACAAGTAGAAAATAGAAACATAGAATTAATTTCAATTTTGCGTCTTTATTTGCCTTTAAACACGTTTATTTATAGGCGCATTATGCACATCCATATGAATATATTTTGTGTAAAATGCTCTGCTTGTTTTCATATCTGTCTCCGTGTCTGTGTGCATCTGTGGCTTTGTAAGTTCATACCACAGTTGTACATATTTGTCTCATGCGGCAGAACTTTCAGAGTTTTGAGCGCATGCTGGGATAAAGTGGGTGGTTGGTGGTGGATGGCTTTTAGCGGTGGGGAACACACTAGGGTTGTTTGGTGAGTGATGGTCAAAGGTAGACCTCACCACCCCCTCTCCCTCTCCCTCTCCCTCTCCCACGCCTGCGTTCCCGACTCTCAGCCACTCTGTCATTAGGGCGGGAGGCAGGTCCTGTTTAGCACCAATTGGCCATGCTAATAACAGTTTTAATAACCTGGGCTCATGTCATATTTCACTGCTGTTTGGACCACGATGTCACGCTAAGAGCCCAGCGATGGAAAAACAGCTTCACTGCCACAAGGATGAAATGCTTGAACTCTGTCTTGGGGATGTTTGTGAGTGTTGTTGGTTTATGCTATGATATACACTTATAAATCCAACTTTGCATTTTTGTTTGGATTTGTTTGTCCTCCTGTCTTCGTTTTATATATGTGCACATACATGTTTGCAACTTAAGACAGATGCATGTCTGTATTGACTCATATCTGTATCAGCAGGGTTTTGTCTGAATGTTTGTGTGCTCACCTGTTTCTGTTTGTGCAATAGATTAACTCACTGCCTGCATGTTAATCTTTTTAGTGTTATATAACACTTTTCCTGTTTTGACGGTAAAGTGCGTGGCGTTCAGGGCAGTTGCCGGGTCGCTGTAAACACAAACATGTACCTTACTATACCTACATGCTCCGGTTGCACCAGAAAAAGGTCAGACTTACTGCAGTTTGGAGTGGAACTGCTGTCCAGTCACTGGCTAAAAAATCTTCATCAGATATTCCACATATAGGCAAATACATCCGTTGGGGACCCTCAAACTAGAGAGTTTCTTTAGGGAGTGTTTAAGGGGGTTTATAGTTTTGATTGCAAAATGTTTCAGTATGATTTGCCCATTTTTGGGGGACAGACATTTGTTTGGTTTTTGCCTATAATACACATATACACTGATCACCCACAACGTTAAGACCACACCCCTAAAAATGACTAGATCGCTTTTTGTCACCAAAACCCCTCTGATGCGTAAGAGAATCAATCCCAGAAGACACCAAGACTTCAATAGGAATTTTTTTTGTCCTCTTAGTTGGGGCACCCATGGATCTAACTCCCACAATGCACCCAGGTCTCATCCCGTCCCCAGATGAACAGAGTCCATACATTCAAACGCTCAAATTGAAATGTGATTCATCAGACCAGGCCACCTTCTACCATTACTCCATGGTCCTATTCTGATTCTCATGTGCCCATTGTTGGTGATTTTGACGTGTCGGCACGAGCACCCTGACTGTTCTGCTGTTACTTAAAGTACTGTGTGTTCAGAGACCTTTCTATGAGAACCAGCATTTATGTTTTCAGAAACTACAGAGCTACAGTAACTCTTCTACTGGATCGACTACATGGACCAGCCTCAACATGCATCAGTGAGTCTTGGCTGCCCACGACCCTGTTGCCAAGTTCGCAGATTTTCCTTCTTCGGACCAATTTTGTTAAGTCCTGACTACTGCGGACTGGTGTTATTCCACAGAAGATGCAGTTTCTGAGTTGTTCTGACTCAGTTGTTTAGCCAGTTTGGTCCTTTTCAAAGTCACTTTTTCCTGGTTTCTGGTGTTTAGACCCTAAAGAACCTTTATTTCCAGCATTAGATTCCAAGCACTTCCAGTTGCCGTTGTAAGAAGGTAATCAATGTTATTTACCTGTTAATGGTTATAATAATATGGCTGATTGATGTATAACACTGTGGAACATGTTTCCATCAAAACACTTGGTATTAAATCACATTAACATCTTTTAACATCCACATGGTTCACAAAAGTTGAATAGGAAGACTGAGTCTGAACTGTTTTGTAAAATACATTCAGTAGTTTTTAATCAGCTCCTCTTGGTTTGAATGGAAAATGCTGAGATAGAAACCCAACAACAGACACAAACACACACCCTCCTCTTAGCTGCTTCAGCTCCTTTCACCCATGGTCCTGCCAAAGAGGCAAAGAGCGAGACTGTCTCTGTGAGTAGAGTGAAACTTAATTCTCTGGCAGCCCTCAGCCTGAGCCAACACTGTGAAAGATAAAGACTCAGAGGGAAACTGGGCCTGGGAATACAGCTAGCATTCGCTTTTCTTAGACAGCCCACATCACAGAGGGGGACCTTGAGCAGGTCTTAGCCCCTCAGAGGAGGTCTGGAGACGGAGGCCTGCCGAGGGAGTCAGTGGGATGGCGGCTGGAGAGCATCAGGGATGAACCAGAGAGCTCTTTCATTTGCTGCCAGCCTGCTTCTTTCTTCCAACTGGACCCACAGACAAACACAGTTCCAGAAGTGAAAGAGCGAGACAGACGAACAGATTTGCACAAAGAAACCTGACTACAAAATCAGACGATATCAACAATGATACTAAGTACACTAAATACAACCAACAGATACATAATAGTGCTTGGAAAAATGTAGCAGCTGTTGTGAACATTAGACCATCCCGTGGTTTCTAGATTCTTCATCTGTACAGGAGCAGGTTGGGGCGGCAGATGGGTCACAAAACACAAGACTTTCCACAGGGGAGACTGGAATTTGACCAGTCACGTGAGCCACGTCACGTCACACATAATGTGACGTTAAGGAGTTACAGGTTTTTTTACTAACCGTGAAATCTTTATTTAGGGCCTTACCCTAACCTAACCCACCCCCAATAGTTGTGTGACTAGCTCTAAACAAATTGTGTTTGTTTGAACCCTACGGAGGCCATTGCATTCACCAAAGGAAAAAAATTTAATTTGAGACCTTGTCTTGTAATTACGAAATCCGTTTATCGTAATTATGAGATAAGGGGACTTGGGGATCTTATAAATATTAGAATGTTTCAGAACCTGCCTTAGATTATTTAGGTTTTTAGGATGTCTTCAGTATCACAGTAGTTCTGTGATATTTTCAAAACTTCCAAAACTCTGTAGTAAAACACAACTGTTGATGGATAATTCAGCGGATTTGGCTTTTCAAAATGTTAACAAATAAGCTATAAAGCAAGGTTTAATTTCAAGTCCAGATGTAAAAATAAGTCTAAACCTCAGACCAAACCGAACGGGTCGACGCCGGCCTCCAGCCCCAGGCCTTTTGTGTCCAGTTCTTGGAGGGGGTCTCCCACCTTCATTGACACTGGCCTCCTGTCCAGCCCCTGGAGTGGTTCCATCGTCCCTGCCCTTGCTCTGAAGGGACTTTTTACTCCTCCGTGACATGTTACATTAATTGGTGACCCTAAATTCCCTGTAGGTGTGAATGTGAGTGTGAACGGTTGTTTGTCTGTATATGTCTGTAATGCATAGCTACATCCTGCTTCAGCTGCCCAGTTATCATTTTATAAGCAGTTTTATTATGATTTTCTTTTTATCTAATTTTCAGATTTTCAGATATTTTATTGGAACCAATGCAACCAGTGGCCAGGTAACTACTGTAAATTCTACAGGCAACCAGGTCAAACACATTTGTCTTCTCTGAAATATTGGTAATACTTCTGTTATCATAATCACTAACAGATCGGCAAATATGCTATTTACCTTTGTAGAGTTACTTATTTTGAATATTTTTAGTAGACATACGTTCCAAAAGTTATTTTAGACTACATGCACATAAAGCTGAGTAAATCTCTGTTTTGGTTGTCAATCCAGACTAATACAGCTGTTTTCTTCTTCACAACTGGAGCTTTTCCAAACTGTGTAAAACCCTGAGACCATGAGTTTGACAATGTAGAGTATTTGGGGGGAAACTGAGCTCTATTGTATTTACTTGATCCTCTTCTTTGCTTGTTCTTTGACAAAGCCAGAACTGGAAACTGTATACTGTTTCTTCTTCACTTGTTTTCGGAGGCTAGTGTACTGTATCCTGAACGTCAGTCCCCATATCCTTGTCTATTGATGTTTTAATACGGGCAGATGTAAATGCAACAACCTGAATGTACCGGGCTTAATTTAGATGTAGATGAAACATGAAAAGGTGCTGTTGATACCTCCCCTGAGCTTTGACTCATTGAACACCGCTGGCAGCAGAAATAATCACTTCTAAACATTTCTAAACACAGTTTGCTTGTTTAGTATATTTTGCAGCATTCTTTGTAATTTATTCCTATTTGCTCATGACTAACACTTAAAGCCCTGGGCAGAGTGTGGAGGAGCACAGCAGTTTCTTAGAAAATCTTAGCAGAGCAGGGAGAAAAGAAGGAGAAGTGGAGCAAACTGCCACCTCTTTTTCTCCGGCTAAACAAACACATCATTTTAAAGCTCAGCAGTTCATAGATGGTTTCTAGAGCTGGTGGCCATGAGTCATGAATTAGCTGCTTCACTCTAAAGTCTTTTGAAAAGCACATGAGGATTTGTATAACGGAACGTAACACACAGTTAAAAAGCAGCATGGAAGCAGAGAAATAACTGGATAGTGTGTAATTATTCGATGATGATGGACACTGGGTCATTTATACTCAAAAACAGCAGCGGGTGTAGAGACCTGAACCTAGCAAATTAACTTACACACTTCGTCAGATTATATTCTTTATTTTCAGTCTTAAAAAATAACGCTTTCGTGATAAAATGTTCTGCAGGATCGTTACATAACAGGACATCAGTGGCCAAGTGTTCACCTTCAGCATGTCCACAGCTGCTGTTAACCAGCACAGTCGTGGGTGAGTTTTACATCCAGACTCTGGTATGTGTTTTCCACTCTCCATGTGCTTTAGATTAGTGTCTTTGTTCTCTGTGGTGCTGCCATAACATTTGCTCATTAATCACACTCTTCCAGTAGTCCTCTGCTCCATCGTCCATTCCCCCCCCCACCCCCCACCCCCCCCCGTGGCTGCCAACTATTCCCAGGGTGTGAACTCTCTCTGCTGCTAAAACCACAGTGCTATATCCAGGCAGGACACGTCCAGGAGGGAAAGTAGGTCAACAAAAACCACACTGGAACCACCTGAAAGCAGCAGGAGTGCGGGACCACCTGTCTGGCTGCAGAGGTTGTCTGTCGGGACTCACAGCTTTTGTAGGAGCAGATTTGATCTTGGACTGTTAAATCATTTTAGCGCAAAGCCAAAGGCCATGAGCTAAGTTGTGCCGCCCCCCCCCCGACTTCACAACTAAAATCTTTACTAATGTAAACGTTAATGTTGATAATGAGTAATCATAGTTAGGAAATACTCACTCAAATCTTCTCATTGTAGCTCCAGAGATTGAAAAATGACACGGCTGTAGAGATTGAATTTTACGGCTCTTTAACTGAAGTCCCCATAGCGAAGCCCATGGTACCGGGCCACGCAGTGGTTTCAGCGTACTGGCTCGTAGGATCACACGATTGCACGCTGGCCTCAAAAGACTTTTTCGCCGCGCAGTCCTCAGGAGAACAATGAAACAATATTCTGAGCATCACAAACAGGCCCTAACTACAACATAATTCAAATTTGATGCTTTTTCCAAAATGTGGACCAACTGTTAAAATGTCTAAGCACGATACAGCTGTTTAGGAACCAAACAGTTTGATTCCAGTGACTCCAGTGTTTCCTGTCGAAGCTTCTGACTGTAAAACTCTCCACAAATATGTCAACATGGTCAGATGTAAATTTGAGGGGAAGCCTCCTAATTGTAAATTGAGAGCAGGGATTAATATGCCCTGTTTGCTCTCTGAATAAATATTGCATTTATTCGTCTCCCTACACATGTTAAACCCATAACCCTGTCCTGTCAGAATAATACATTGTCAGATTGCTCAATTCGTCCCTTCACATAAATCTCAGTTAGAGCAAAGGCAGTTGAAGGGAGCCGGCATTTCAACATGGGGCCCCTGTGCTGTACTTACATATTGGACCTTTTAGTGGCAACTCGGAGCTGTTTGAGTGTTTATGTCACTGTCCAATGGTCTCTGGGTTAAATCCATCATGAGCCTTCAGACTTTTAAATCGGAGCAGCATGAAACAGGGTTTTTAGTTTCTCTGTGCTGGGGGGCCCAGGAGTCTGAGGCCTCTTTCGCTGCTTTTGTTTCCAGCTTTCAGACGTGCCCACACTCAAACGCACACACACACACATGTTAAGCCCCCTTCCCAAAATATCTCTTGCATGCTACACTCTTGCCTTTCGTTCCACCTCCACCCCCTGGTTCATTGTTGTCACCCTCTCCCCTGGCCACCCCATCCCTCCGTGCTGAGCCAATAGTGAATTAGCATTTTTCCATAGCCTTAGTTTTGTCTTAGTTAACCATCCACACCATCCACCCTCCTCACCCTTCTCTATCCACTGGTATGTGGCCTATTATTAATTTGCAGAGCTGTCCGAAATAACCCCCTCAAAAAACAAGTCCACAGTGGCCACTGCTGGGAAAGGGGGTCCCTTCAGTTCTCATTAAGAGCCAATAGCCAACCCCCTCCCCACCTTGTACACCAACCCCCCTCTCCCTATTGCTAGCTCAGTGAGTTGCACTAATGCTCTCATTAGCATGGCACCCCTATTTGGGGTCCTACCGTGCATTATCAAGTCAGGCAGGAAAACAGACGCCTCTCTTTTTGTCCGAGCTGGCTTTTAGAGATGCAAAATATGATACCCATTCAGCTTCTTCACCTTCCTTCACTACCTTTTGAATCCCCCCCACCCCCAGATTCCATGCTTTGAAGCTGGATCTCAAAGAAACCCATCTCTCCTCCTTCCTTACCACCAGCTCTCGTTTAAGGAAGTTTGCCCCGATCCAGTAACCCATGCCAAGTCTGAGCAAGCACTGCGCCAGTCTGCAGCAACACACACACACACACACACACACACACACACAGAGTCTCTCTATATGCTTCTTAATAAGACGTGTTGATGAGAATTGAAGCCGCCCAAGCTTGGGCACACTGCATACAAGTCACAAGGCTCTCAGCTGAGTCAGTCTCAGTCTGCCACCCAGACTGTAGTGGACTCAGCCTAACACTCAACAAAGCCAACAGAGCTTTACTTCACTGAGCTTCAAAGCTTTAACTAAACTCATGATGATCAGCAAAGGATAAGGCAGGGGGAAAATCTTGCTAAGTGTAGTAGCACTTCAGGATACACAAAACACACCTATACACACAATCATTACATTTGAACACATACTCGCAAATGTTCCTCAAAGCCAGTCAACAATAGTGACGCAAACGAAATATCATTTCATAACCAAATCAAATAACTTGCCCGTGACGCCCTGGATTGAACTGCAAATCTCCCCGATTTTATGGAAAGTGTAGTGTGACAGCTCATGCTTGTAAATTACAGCTAACCCCATAGTCATTTACACTGTCAGATAATAACAGACTCCGGTCCCCAAGTGTACAGACACACTGACTTCAGTATAAATTTGTTGTTTCATGCCACACTTTTATCCAGCTCTTTATGAATATTGTGAGGCTCCTCAGCTGAAATGATGCCCATTTGACAAATTACTGCATCTCCATTGTTCTTTGTAGAGAACCACATTTTAGTAAACTGGTTTCATAATATTCTTAGAATTTAAAGCTCATTGAATCTGGTCACACAACACAACACAACACGACACAACAAGTTGTAAACACAACACTGACATTTTCTGACCTTTTGCAGTTGTGATGGTGCATGTATCAGGTGACAGTCACCTGTTCACCAATTCAGCAGAAGCAGCACAGCATTATTATTCATTCAGACAGACCACTTGATGAATCCAAGTTCAGTATTCACTTTATTTTTCCTCTTTTTTAGTCTCTACCAGTGCCTGAGGGAAAAATCTGGCTCTTTAGCTACTAAATGTTTATGACTGTCTTGTTTCTTTCCTCTGCTGAGTCGAGTACAACAGTATAATTGGCCTTGTGTGTTGATCCATTGCATTACAGCCCCATTAATAAGCTAATTGTCTGAATGATTATCAGCTGCACTGTACTGTCAAACTGTAGTTGAAGCTACAAAAAACGTTTGAATCCTGAGACCTTTTAGCTGATGTGTGGCAGTGGTAACCACTCCACCACCGTGGTGCCCAGTTTGGAACATGTTTTACACAAAAAACATTTTGAAAAGACAGGAAGTTACTTCATTTTGATACTTTCCATTACTCTGAAATTCCATCTATTTATATTTATATAAAAGTTTTCATCTTCGGTATATACGTGCTCGCAATCATACTCACTATTTAAGATGTGAATTCGTTATTGTACTATTGCCTCTCCTGACACATCATGCCTCAATACCCCTCTATGTGTAATTTGCAACATCCCCCAACAACCCCCACCCACCTCCGTCCTAGTAGAGACAGTGGATCTCAGAAAACACTGTGTCAAACTGGTCATTGATATCATGCCTCTTGGCTGTACATCTTTTCTCTTTGGGTGTCAGAGAGACCTATTGTCCATCCCACCCACAACTCTTGGTAACCACACACCCTCCCACCCTCAGGCCCAGCTCTTACATGGCTGACCCTGGTGTCAACGGCCTGTGCCCCACCCTGCGACCCCTTTGCCAAGTCATGGGGTTGGGGTGGCATTTTTGGGGAAAGTGAGCACAGACAGAGAAAGAGGCAGCGTGAGTGTGTTTACATGTATGTGTGTATGTGTGTGTATGGGGGGGTGGGGGGACACATCTCCAATCAGTGATGTAAAACAGAAGCATTGTCAGGGTGAAAGGGGAAAAAACCCTGATTAATGCAACAGGGTGTTTGTTTGAGACATGAAAGGGTAGAAATGGGGGAGGGTGGGGGAGAGAGAGAGAGTGAATGAGAAAATGTAGAAAGAGAGAGGGAGAGAAAGAAGAATCAGGGCATGAGAAGGGTCTCGACGCATTTGAGAGTCTGTTCAATGTCCAGCCGAGGAGAACTGGGGGTGAAACAGCTGACAAGTGTGTGTGTGTGTGTGTGTGTGTGTGTGTGTGTGTGTGTGCAAGAAAAGGTGGGCGTTTGGAAGAGGAGACGGTAACCGATGAAGTGTGTGCGGGTGTGTGTGTGTGTGTGTGAGTGTGTGAGCGTGTCTGTGCGTGTGTGTGTGTAATTGTATGTGTGTGGAAATATGTTATGTAATCTGCTCTCGGGGGGAAAAGAAGAGGTGAGGGTCAGAAGACGAGAGGTGAACTGTCATAAGTGAAGGGAAATGAAAAGGAGAAACAAGTCAGTGTTTCTCTTTTCTCTCTGTCTGAGGTATGTTTGAGTGTGTATGACTTGCTTATCTCTCTCTATATGACTGCAGCCGACTTCTGTTTGTCTGCCCACCCTAAGTCATATCAGCACCATTTCCTCCCCTGCTGCTCTCACTATGCTTCCTCCATAAATACCCCAACACATGTTGACTAGACTTCAAAAACAGTCAGGAAGCAACTTTACTTTTACCAGGCCGCTTGAAAACCACCGGAACTTAAGTTGTAGATGCATTGAAAGTTGCTGTTACACAATGTTTAATGGGCAAATATAACATTGTAAGTAAATTACTGAATTCATTTAATTTATAACAATTTAATGGCTTTAGTTTAGTATGTAAATGAACATGACTTCCTTATATTAAAATATTTCTTTGCTTCTAGCTTAAACAACTCCTCCAGATGACATCAACTGGAGTGAGAGGGAAGTTTAATGGCATTTATGTACATGTACTACCCAAACTAGAACCAAAAGAAACAAGTCAGTGAAGGCGTCCTTTAATTAGCCAGAGCAGGTCATTTAATCAACTAATCATTTTAAGTTGAAACACTTCAAGTCAGAAAAACAAATGCTCTGACAATAAAAACTAGTAATCTTAAATTGAAAATATAATTGATATAGTTTAAAAAAATTGCCAGCATGCTTGTTTACAATGTGCTTATGAGAAGATTCCTTTAACAAGTTGAAGACAAGACAACTAGAAACACGACTGTCAAGCCAATCAGCTAAGTACTGCAGCGGGTGGGGTTCAAGTGGAACCGTAATGTATTTAAAGTCCCTTTCAGACATGCACTGGAATTCTGATATTATCTTGACTTTGTCAGGACGGGGATATATGTGTGAGCGCAAATGTCTGAGTGAAACGCTGCCATCATTACCCAGACTTAATCCTTTGAGGCCCCTAGTGCAACGTTTGCATTATGTGTGAGAGCTTGGAGTGTAGCACGCTGCTCCGATCCTGAATCGTTCCGAGGATTAAAAGTGAGCGAGTGGGCGTGTTGACGACGTTTCTATCACTCAGCTGTTAGTGTAGTCACGTGATTGAACCTTTTTTTTTTTATTATTAGATTCACGGGTACGATGTGCTGTAAGCAAAACACTGTTTCCCACATTTTAAATTTTACATCAGGGGCTTCCTGTGTGTGCTTCCTGGCCACGCTACAAGTCTGAAAAGCCACTCCGGACAATATCCGGACATTGTCCGGAGTTCATATGTGAAACAGGTTTAAATTAGTTCAAATCAAAAGATGTTAGTGAAGCCGATCATCTCCTCTGTTACACGAACTGGTTACGACTGGTTGAGAAATCAAATTAATCTAGATTAAGAATTGTGGAGGAAGTGTGAACCCGTGTGATGTGCTTTTACTGAACACTATATCCAAATACTAAACTGAACATTTTTAGGAAAATCTAGTAAATTTGCTTAGATTCTATTCTATTCAGGTTTACTATTTGCATTTAAAATGTACTACATGTATTTACCGTGTACTACATCTATAACTACATATCCACCTATAATATATAATATCATATAAACACATCCATTCCCTTCACAGTAAATACATAACTGTTTGTTCCCAAAGCCCTCAGTTCCTTAAATGCATCATCTCAGCTGTAAAACTTGTATCTACTATTTAAATACGGCACGAGGGCATTTTAAAAACCAACCGAATCTCAGCTTGAGCTCCATAAAATGTCAGCACATGCTCATTATTTTCTCTGAAGCCCACTGGGTTGAATGTGACACTCGTTTGGCCTATGCTTTTCCAGCTCAAAGCGATTTGCGCTTTATGCGTTGCAAACCTATCTTTTTCACAGTGCTTCCCGAGCTCTGATTGAACCCTTGTGCGTGTCATTATACACATCTTTTAGGATGTGAATGTTGTTGCTATGAATAAATGAGTCCATGGGCCAGTGGGACTGGTGAGAGGTGGGGGTCTGCTGGCTACAGTTAGACCACATGTTATTGTCCGAATCCAAATGTAGCTGTGTGTTGAGTAACTGCTCTTGGGTGGTGTTACATTATTGAGGGATGTGTAATGTAATGTGTCATCCCCCCGGGCCGATCGAACAGTACACTGTAATAATGAAACCAGATGATGTCATTTTGGTTTTATTATATAATCTCATATAATTTGTCTTTCATTAAACTGATTTTCTATTTCGTTCCTTAATTCTTCGTGTGCTATATGGCTCTTGCGTGCTGACTTCCAGGCTTTTTATGATGTATCGGGGATGTTTGTGTAAGCCAGCCCATATACAGTAACTCATTCGTAATGTGTGTACTTTATGTGTATACATAAATGAATGCAAATACTGTACCACTACAGGTCTTTCTGACCACATCCAACATTTTAATGAGGTCATGGATCCTGCTGCTTCTTCCTCCAGATTGTGCTGATGATTGCTCTGTAACTCAAGTATTTACTTTTTCATTTTATTTTTTCATCTGGTTTGTCTCTAACAGGCCTGTTTTCTTTTTTTGGTCAAAATGTAGCTGTTTTTGTGCTTAACAAATCAGGTTACTGTAGATGTGTGAGAGAGTGTGTGTGTGTTTGGAGGGAGAGTTTCTGACTCAGATCCATGCTCTGTAGCCCATAATTAATGGTCCCTGATGGAGGTGGAGCTGGACAATAGGAGCCTTTCAGTGGGGCCGTGGGGCCCCAGTCCCGAACCCATTCTGGCCCGTCCTGCAGGCACATTGTTCTCTTGCTGTGACTTCTGCCAGCTGGGCCGAAAGAGGGACAGAGACATTACGGCCTAGGGTCCTCTTGTGTGTGTCCGTGTGTGTGTGTCCATGTGTGTGTGTGTGTGTGTGTGTGTGTGTGTGTGTGTGTGTGTGTGTGTGTGTGGTAGCGCTTCTCCCCAAATTGGATTACAGGACTAAAAACACCAGTAAAAACTGTCGGCACAGAGCAAAGACTAAAAAAAAGGACCTAGAACACATATATACATATGCATATACACACTGGTTTGTCCTGCAGTGACAGTGTCTTTGATAAATCGTGCTACATTGGGATCTGTTTTCTATTATTACTGGCCATTTCTCTCTGGTCCATAAACTAATTACAATCCCAAATAGCTTCTGAGAAAAGTTTGCAAAAACTTAGTGATGAACACTAGGGGTCAGTGTTCCTATGAGTAAAGAGAGTAGCAGCACCATCACCGCTTTCACATGGGTCCGAATGGTTCTTTGCTTTGTCACTTTTAGCCAAACCAGCAGCCATGACCTGGAAGAAAAGCAGTGTTGTCTGCAGTAACCAGTATAATGATAGCCTGTATGATGATATTCACTTTTATAACTAAAATTATATACTTGATTGTGATTTCTTGTATTATTTTGCAGGTTTAATGTAGTTATCCTCTGGTTAACTTGGAATTTATCACCAAAAACAGCAAAATATAATCAAATTGATTTGATTTCTTTCCCAAACCTTTTAGTCTGTGTAATCACATTGGTGGTGTGTTTGCATTGCGTGGACACATAAGTGCGGTGGTGTGATGGTCAGTGTTTGCAAGTGTACATTTAATCCTTTGCAAGCATGTGTATGTATGACTTTTGTGTGTAATAATAACTCTATGCATTATGGTTTAACCTATATTTAGAATGACCAACTTGACTTCCATCGCAGTCTAATCTCACACCCGCTGCCATGGATGCAGGTCTGGTACTTGAAGGCAATGAGAAGTTTCAGAAGTTCTTTAGATTCTGCATATGCCCCTCAGCAGTCTCTTCAAAAATGTTATGTTATGTTATGTTGTGTTGTTATGTTGTGTTGTGTTGTGTTGTGTTGTGTTGTTATGCTGTGTTTTGTTGTGTTGTGTTGTGTTGTTATGTTGTGTTGTGTTGTGTTGTTATGTTGTGTTATGCTGTGTTGTGTTGTTATGTTATGTTATGTAATGTTGTGGTATTATGTTATGTTATGTTGTGTTATGTTGTGTTGTGTTATGTTGTGTTGTGTTGTTTGTGTTATGTTATGTCACATATTTATCTCACCTTTTCTTGATAAAACGCAGAAGCATTTCCACTCTGCCATCACCCATAAATTTGGATGCACTGGATGGGAATTACCTAGTCTGACGGGGGGACAGGTTGAGACCCAGAGCCCCTTAATCTGCCCTGTGGAAGCCTTAATCTCATTACGCTGCGAGAGAGCAGGAACCCCAGAATGCTCTAGCTCACTGCCCACAGCCTGGCGACAAAGCTCACTGTCACCCTTTGAAGTAGGAATTGACCTAGAAGGACCCTCGTCCGGTTTCCTGGGGATGTGACAGCAGCAGCAGTGGTTGCAAACTGGCAGTTAGTGTAACAACAGTAACATTTCCATTCAAACTTATCTTTGTGATTGTGATATAAAGTAATATGTTTGTACATTTATAGAAGACACTGACCGTTAACTTAAAGTTATCTGGCAGTTTATACATGAAGATGTGCAGCTCTTATCACATTCCCTAAAACCTGTACTATGTACTGTATGTATTTCTCCTTTGAATGTGAGTTCCATTCCACCAAAATACTTCACTGTTTTTATAGGAAATAATAGTCATAACACATCCTGGATCCAGCCCAGTGTATTGTTTGTTTCTGTTTCCACTTTTATTCACTCTAAGCCACACTGGCATTTGAATTTCCTGTCCCATGGTAGTGTTGTGTTTGGGGCAGCTTTTTCTGCATTCTGTATTGCTTTGGACTTTGATGTGGCAAATCCCCTGCATCAGTGATTTCTTATTTCTTACAACATCAAATAATTGTTTTGATCAAAAGAGATAATAAACATGCAAAGCAATTTCCCACCGGGATTAACGAAGTTGTTTGATTCTTGAATTTTGAAATCTCAAATGTATATAAATAGTCACGACTGAGCCCAGAAGCTCTCAAATTAAACCAATTCAATTAAACGAATGTCTCAATTCTCTCTCATACACATCTCACTCTGGATGGGTTTGATTTCTTGCACTGTCCCGCAAAAGGTGTGCTGGCAAAAGGCGGCGCATGTGTACAGAATGTAGATTTACGTTATATGCGGCAACATGTCTGTCTTCTCATTGTATATCTTTTTAACATGAGTGGGTTCTAGAAGACAAACCTTTCGGCTGATTTGCCAAAGGGGGAAGGTTGTCTGTCTTGTGGAGCAACAGGCCTCAGCCTGCCTGTGTGTGTGTATGTGTGTGCGAGTGACTGGAGGCCTTTGCGGATGGCTGGAGGTTCAGCAGCAAGTATCAGCATGTGAGGGAGCTGAGGAAAGTGTGGGTGTGAACGTTGGGAACAGCCTGACAACTACTGTTTGCTTTGGACCGAGTTTGCATTATTGCGCTTAGGCTGTATGTTTATGCATGTTTGTATTTGTGTATCCATTTATATACATATTTATAGTAAATGGACATTTCAATTCACTTTGAGGGGTTAAACGGGAGACAAACTGTGATTTAACCTTCATTAAATCCCCAGTTCCTCAAAGTTAACAACAGATAACACCACCATCTTCTCCTTTTTTTTCCCCATTGCATGCATTACCCACAGTCTTTCACAAACCTCGCAGGTCAGAACAACCGTATTATACTGTGCTTGCGCGTGGCAGTGTGTGGCTTGGATCGATGGTTACAGTGCTGTGGCTGTGTCGAGCACTCAGACAGATGCTAACTTTAGCATAATGTGTACATGCTCTTCTTGCATATACAACCACAAATGCATGCTTTTCTCTTGCACCAGCCAAGGCAAAGCAGAGCTAAGGTTTGAATGGAAGAGATATATATACATATGTGTTTTATAAAAGTTATACCTTAATTGCGGTTAGACTGTGTCTGCATTCTACAAGGTCATATGCTTTGTTTACATAAGCATTTAAGTTTTTTTTTTTTTTTTTGTGGCCTCCAGTTCTCCCCCTGCAGGCTTACAAAACTGGCCAAGTAGGTCAGAGTTTCTCAAGCAACTAAAACACAGGTTTTGAGAAACTCTGACAAGATTGCAAAGAGGTACGAATTCACGAGGAGCATATTGTGTTATTCCTGCAGAGTTCTAGTGAAATAGAGATATTTATTGTGGCACTGACCTTTCCGTTGGCAGTTCACAATGCTTCTGATCTAGGAATTTAAGCATCTTCACCTGCTATGCTCATTGTAGAAGGCTCACATAAACAGGTCTGTTGTGAACTAGGTCAGAATCTTGCGGCCGACATAAAATTTGATGCCTGATGAGAAAGCACTTAAAACCTCTGATGTGGATTACTGACCTTCTTCAGATTTCTGCTTGTGCATGCATAGCTGGGACTGCTTTATTATGTCAGTTCAAGCACACGTGTGAATTGCATGTTCTGGTGCAGAGCAAGTGAGCACCAAAAGATGTCGGGTAAATCTTAACATCTCATGTATGCGTGTATTCATTTTTGCGTGTGTGTGCGTTCCTTTCAAGAGTCGTGCACACTCACATATAATGTGTGCTTGGTTCTAATTGTCCGCCCTGTCTGCTCACATTAGCAGCAAGCTGGTTCCATAGGCCTGATGTTTGTCCTGGGCCCCAATAAGGACAAGCCTAGCCCCAAATGGGGGGGGGGGAACAATATGTGAGTGGACAACAGGGGATGGTCGGCGGTGGAGATGGAAATATGTGTGTGTGTATATCGGGTGGGGGGGGGGGGGGGTCTTGCCATGGTGCCTTTCACCTAATGGGATCAGAAAGGAGCGGGATAAGGTCAATCTGAGGTGCTGCCAACTTTGTTTAACCACAAGCAGGCCAAACACCAACAGGACAGGTGCTCTCTCACTCCCACTCTCTGGTTACCCCACATTGTCTTTCCACCCAGCCCCTCCATTTTCAACCTATTTTCTGCTCATTTGACTGTCCTGTCAAATTGCACCTCAAGTACGTCCATTTCCCTTTTAAGCCATGTTATAAACAAGGTGTGTCTTTATGCAGACGATGTCCCGCTTTAGATATTTATAAAAACCTAACACATTTTTGTAACTTTTGTAAGCAGTTACATGTAATGGACGGATGGGTGGAAATATTGACAAAACACATCACTTCTTATCTTTCCAACAGGTCCAAAACTTTTTTTTTTTTTTGGCATTATTATTGTAATGTGCTGTGTTCTTATTTAAGCCATAAAGCTGTAGCACAGATTACTTATATGAGTTTATCATGTACAACAATCATCAGATAAATTAAAATCACCTTGGAATTTTAACATTGTGGGGTGTAGGGGTCAGCATGTGTCTACACAGCCTGCTTTTAACACACAGTACATCACAGTGCACAGTTCCAGTGAGCTGCTCATCTCATACTTTTCTACGCCAAAATTGCTCCGGTTTAAATTTGGGTAAAATATTCACTACTTTCTTTTTCTTAATATTACATAAATGCATCATGGAGCAAATGGCCCACTTGTTTGCTGCTGCACTTAAACTACCTTCTATTCTCCACAAAAACAAAATCTTTACTTTACAACAAACAATTCAACTTATATGCAGGATTGTGTTAGAGCTGTCAATCATCACTTCAGTTAATGAACTTTGGCTTTAGCTTTTTTGCAGGACGGAATTGTCATGTATATTTTACCATGTCAAACAGCAAAGTGATGCAGGCCAGTTGTGTAAAAGGATTCCTGACATCTTTCTTTCTTTCTTTCTTTCTTTGTGTGTGTGTGTTTGTTTCCTTGAGTCAGTTAAGGTGCTTGCCAGTACACGCATGCAGCATATGTCTCTATGTGTGAAGGCCTGCACATGCTTGTACTTGGGTGTGTGAATGCACACCATCGCAAACACCATCAGCCTTTTGCACATCTTAATCTATTCTCAGGCAGGAAAGATTAGCACAGGAGCAACGGCTCCACACGATAGGTTCGGGGTTGCAGCATTCACGGTTGCATCAACACAAGAAAAACGAAGAGAGGCAGAGAGGGAGAGGTGTGTGTGTGTGTTTGTATGCTGAAGAGGAAGCCACCGCGGTGAGATAAACAGCTCTTATCTGCGGCTGCGAGTGTAGTGCAGGGCTAATTGAGAAACCACAGTGTACGCAAGAGAACAGACAGGTACACAAGCTGAGTGTGCTGATGAGAGGCTACGATTAGCACAACAGCTGTCTTATACACACAGTCACATGGAGTCGGTCACATATATGTCTGTCTTCACAAATAGCAAAAAAAACATGGATGAAAGCATGATTGCACCTTTCAAAACACATTGCACATTCATTCCACCCCCAAAGCCACAAAATGACATAAATGTGTTTATGTTGACATAGTGTATGTATTTCTTGTGTGTGTGGTTTTCTTGTAAGGTTGCGCGTGTATGTGCACAAAGTATGTGTACAAACACTTCTTGTTTGTGTTTTTGTTTTTGCATGTCTTTGCTTATAGGAAGCACTTGGTATATGATGTTTCTGCCACTTTGCATAATCACGTGATTTCACAGTATGTGTGAATACTGTACACCATTATGTATATTTCTGTCCGCACGATGGTGCACTGATGTCGCCACTTTGTTTGTCATGCAGCTACTGTCATTGTGTTGTTTCTTAAAGCTGCTACAATAAATATTGATATATTTATATGGCACGATAAGCTGAACAAAAGAGCAGATAGAGCCCACTGATAGCAAGACGAGGATGCTCTTTACAATATGAGGAGGGTTTCAACCCAAATCCAGCATCCTGAGACTGTACACTAAGCAGAAGAAAGGAAACCGAGGATTAGTGGGTGTCAGAGCCACTATCAAGGATGAAACAACATAGATTCACAGGAAAATCACGAGTGATGATCTGCTTAGTAAATATCTCAGGCAGAAGAAACCACAGGAGCAAAAGCAGGAAGACCAGGAACCCACATAAAAGGACAAACCCCTGCACGATGAGCAGATTGAAGAAGTGTCTGATATTGAAAGATTCTACCAGTAGGTGGACAACGCTGGACTGAAAGACAGCTCAGAGGCACTAATCCTGGCAGCACAGGAACAGGTTCAGGCAGGACTCCAGGTGCAGGCTGTGCAAAGATGCCCCTGACACAAGGTGCTAGAAGCTAGCAGGCAGGGCATACATGGAACGCCTTAACCAGGGGGCTGGCATAGTGTACCCAAACACCTGGGCCAAGTAGGGGCTGGAAGTCCCAAAGTCAAAGTCACCTCTGAAAGTTGTTAGGAATGAACAGGCTAAGATCCAGACTGACAAATTGGTAATGGCCATTTACCAAAACGGCCGTTGTGGTAAGTGGAACATTGGGGGCAGTGACCCACAAACTGAGAGAGACGCTCCAGCAGCCTTTTCCCGAACACCATAAAGAAATCTACACAGAAAACATTGGTACCCTGTGCACCAGACGTGTTCCTTATAGATAAAAATATAATTAATAAGTTCATTCAGCAGCTAAATGTCAGTACACTGAGCATTTTTCTGAATCCTATCTACGTCACAGCTTTGTCTTTCAGAGCATCTCAGATCTCGTTTGTACAGTCCATAAATGAGTCATCCCAGCTCGGCTCAGTACACTCTGTCCTCATTCACAGTGTCTTAAACAGACGATCAAAGGCCCCAATGCACCACAAGCACACAGACAGCTTTCAAAAGCAGGTGGTTATATCTGAGCAGGCAGAGGGGGGTATGATGGGACTTCGTACTGAGAAAGCACGTGTGTTTTTATTCAGCTGTTTCTCTTCTGCATCCTCACACTAAGCTGAGAACGTGATCCTACCCAGAGGACATACCGCAACACTGTCAAGCTGTGTGTATATGTGTGTTTTACCCCAATGTAATCAGACACATCATATTCAGTTCTCAAAGGCAGTGACGCAAAAAGGTATTTTTACTCATGTATAACAAACCTCATTTCAAAAATGAAGAAAAATCCTCAAACGGAAATTAAAGGCGAATGTTGAGGTAGAGAGCACAAAATGACACTGACAAGAGAAAGGATGTGAAGCCTCTGGAGTTCCCTTGTTTTCTTAATGTAATCATTGCTGAGATGAAGATGCAATTTATTTAATAGACATACAATAAAAACTGTGTTCTGTCCTTGGTTGTTATTGAATAAACCTATGATATTTTGAGAGATAACACGAGGGGTGCAATGATTTTCCTTCATTTTGTTTTTGAAAAAAAAAAAAAGCCATAAGTTGATGTACCATCTCAAAACCAAGTGTTTTTGAGATTTGGAAGGGGTTTCAGGTCGGGGCCGCTTTGAGCCTCTGTGACCTAGGGTTACCCATAGTTCCCTACTCTGTGAAGGTCCGCGTCAACGTTTACGTGTAACGTCGGATAAGTATAAATTGGCCTTAAGTGTAGCGCAGCGTAACTAAGAGTGGGTTCAGAGTCACTGACACAGCCCACTTACTTCGCTGTAAATCCTCTGGACAGTGTCCTGTTCTATTCCCATGTGGGCCTGAGTTACTCTGACTTTGTAGGGAGTAAAGTCCGTTTAGTCTTTAATGCCAACTGCGTGGGACCTTTGCATTTTCAAATACCCTACAGAAAGTACGGGCAGTGTTTTAGCTAAGATCAGGGATCCAGAACGTTGTTCACGCTAAAATCACCAGCCACCAGCAACAACCAGCTTCTATAACTTCAAGTTGCAGAGAATGTAAAGCATCCATTCTTATTCAGTGGCTCGAACCGATCCCCTAAGCCCCCATGGAACCAGTAATCCACCAAACAAGCCAGACAAACCTTTCGTCAGTTGACTCACCTTAGCAATCATCATAACTAACACTTCAAATTAGAGCTTTATGTGTTAACACTAAAGGTTCTTCTCACTTTTGTTGCTTTCTTCTAACCCACAGACATTCACTTGAAGTGGCTGCAGTATTAGCCACGTTTTTCAATGGCTGCTGTCTTGTGATCAGATTGGTTGATAGGGGCAAGACTGAAGATATACACGTAGATTCTAAATGTGTGTGTGTGTGTAAATAAAATCTCTCGTTTAAAAGCACACTCTTAATTTAAAAAGTTCTCAGTTTCTCTGGCTTAAAGCATAAACCTGCTCTTTTACACAGACACAAACACAAACACACCTGGAAACACACACACACACACACACACTCTCCACAATCTTTACATACTGAAGCACTTCTTTTAAGTTTCTGTCTCTGCCGCACGTTTGCCAGTAGAGGTACAGGAAATGTGCCTGTGTTTGTAGTGCTTTGTGCTAACAGTGTGGTTTTGTATGTGGTGTGGTATCAGCACAACCTCTGCACATGTGCTCGGCTGTTCGCTGTTCTTTTCCATATCTCCTGTCAAGCAAACACTACGTGTGCGACATGTTATACTGCACCGGGGCGTTTGTGAAGAACTTGTGCCCTGTGCCCCACCGCATCACTGATGCCTGTGTGTGTGTGTGTGTGTGTTTGTGTGAGATGGGTGTTTGCACGCGCAAGTATGATGTGGGTATAACCATGCAGCATCACAGAGGTTTCCAGTCATTCTGCTCAGCAACCAGACTTACCAACAGATAAAGGAACTTAGTGTTCAGATGTTATCGTAACCCATCTCCGTCTTTTTCTGTTTCCCTTTCTTGCTTTCTCTTTCCTGTTGAAAAAAAAAAATCACTTAATTTTTTTATTTTTTTATTTATAGTTTTCTATAGGAACATACAGACTTAGAGGAAAATAACATTACAGTGGCCTTATTTCACATAATGCTAATTATCATGTGTTTTGGAATAACTGTATTATTCCTGTGTGGGTAGTTTCGTTGTTGCTCACTCACCGTCTCCATAACAAGTTAATAACAACATCAATTGTTGAGTTTTTGTATAATTTCCCTGTAATATTTCCACAAAATGCCTTTTGGAATTATGAGCTTTGACACTAAATTTATTACAAGAATCTTTAAGTTATCACTGTTGAGATGCACAGATTATTCCTTTTTCTATCTCAGTTTCTTTTTCTGTCGCCCTCGTCTCACTCTGCCTTTCTCACTATTCTTCTCGTGCACGCAAGAGCTGAGCGTGCTGCACAGACGCCACCGCTGCTGCAAAGAAACCAAACCAGATCTCTTCGAAAAAGGTGTCCTCCGGTGATGCAACGATAAACACCACAGGTGATTTGCAGCACACTGTGGGGTGACAATGACTAGAGACCACATCATTTACAGAAATTTTATTTTTTCTCTGCTGTTTCCTTTTTTTTAAAAAAAAAAAAAGGTTTATGCTTCTTGTACATACTGAAGTTTGCATAGACACTTTGTACTGGTATTAATGGAGGTGTTAAATTGTGAGAAAACCACTATTTTCACTATCTCCCACACAGTGAAAGCATCCTGGACAGACTGCCTCACTTACAGTAATTCAATATTTGGAACAGTCATTAATAGGAAATCATCGGTTTTTCGTCCTAGAGATGAGAAAATGGATATTGTCTATTAGCATGTGTTCTATGACCTCAGCTAATATTTTTTCCAGAGGCTCTATACTCTTTTACAAAAAACACACCGTAGTCACTGCTGCCAAAACTCTTTTATAAAAACTATTAACATGTTGATAATGTGTTCTTGGGTAACCTTTATCCACCATTCATGGTTCACTCACTGGTGAGTAATGAATTACAACTTCAAAAATGTATGAATCATCATCATCTGGTGTCACCACTGACACATGTACACATCATTCATTTTCACATCTCATGTGATGCTGCAATTCTAGAAGAGACATAATACATAGGACTTTTTTTTTTTTTGTCCTCTTGGCTTATCTTGTGAGTTCAGGGTCACCACATGTGGATCATTTGTCTGCAATTTCTACCAGGCTTGGGTCCGGCACTGGGGATGGGAATGGGCTGTTGGGGGTTCAGTGTTTCGCCCACATACACTTCAACATGAGGTCAGGAAGAGCGGGGCGTGAACGTCCGACCCTATGGTCGGTAGGCGTCCAGTCCACCAACTGAGCCACTGCCACCACCAGACATACTACATTACACACAAGAAGGGTCTCAGAGCCGATCCTCGATACAGACCCACCTCCACCTTGAACTCCTCTGTCACACATACAGCCCACCTCACCACGGTCTTACAGCTCTCAGACATGTCCTGCACCACTCTAACATTCTTCTCTGCCGCTCCAGACGTCATCATAAAATACCACAGCTCCTCTCTCTGCACCCTGTCATACGCTTTCTCTAAATCAACTCACTATGACCTTGGAAAACTAGTCTACATGGCATATAACAATCCCACAATGCAATGCTTCCTGAAAAAGTGACCATTTCTCAATCAGCTGTTAGTGATGACACAACATGATGATGGTTAGTGTCTGAAATTTCAGTTGTATAGATTATAAATGAAGTAGTGAATGAGGGAATAGGGAGGGATTTCACTTGCTGTCAGATTGTGAATGACAGATTTCAAGCTGTCATTCACATCACACTCATTCCTCTTCTACCACAACCAGACCCTAGCACCCAGTATGTGGGCATATCGGTTTTTACACTCCCATGGCCGTCACCACCTCTACCACCACCTCCACCTTCCCAGTGACCCAGTGGGCCCCTTAGCAGAGTGGGGGCCCTTTATAGACTTGGCAATTTCTTTTTTTACAGTCTCCTAAATGAATAGGATAGTTAGTGGAGAAAAGAGCTAGAGAGGGAGGGGAGAGAAGAAAAAGTGACACAACAAAAGAGGCGATCGGGGGGTCCTGGGATAGAAGATCGACAAGGAGGAAAAGAGGGGGTCTCCTCTGCTTCCCTCCTTCAACAAGGCTGTTTCTCCTCATTCTGCCTTTGATGTGCAGCAGTAGACCGAGATGTGCACCAGTGGGGAAGGAGACTGTTGTGTGTGTGTGTGTGTGTGTCTGTGTGTTGGTGGGTGGGGGGCAGTTGGGGGGTGAGAAAAAGCAAACTTGATGGGCTTCGGAAGTGCCGATAAAAAGGGGCACAGCTGGACTGATGGGAACGATGGGAGCCTCCTCCCCTCCCCTGCCACAAACACACACATGCACAAAGTGAAAGTTTCCCTGGTGTTGTTGTCAGTCACAGTAGGCTTATAAAAAGCCCCCTCTGTAGGTCTCCACCCATCATTCTCCACTAATGGTCAGGTGCTTCTGTTCTAAGCCACAGAAATCAATCAGCAGTCTGCTAGTTGTCTAGCTGCCTGAATGATGTCTGTGTGTGTGCGTGTGTGTGTTTGTGTGTGTGTGTGTGTGTGTGTGTCTTTTTCTCCCTTTGACTATGTAACTGTAGGTGAGTTATTGCGAAGCTGATAGCTCTTAGAAAAGAAAGTGCTGTTTGATCCAGTGTGAATAGAAATGACTCACTCTAGTTAAACAGTTTCTCACTTGCTATCTCACTGATTTCAAACCTTTGTTTCTAATAGGCATGTGAGTCATTACCTGCAACCCACAGATTAATTTACTTTGTGTCAAATCTTTGTTTTCTTCTTAGTAGAGCTACAGCCTAACCAACGAAAAGCCAAACCAAGTGATTTGTCCTTTACGAAACAGAGACCGTTTGATTAGTGAGAAACACCTTTGCTCAGAAATAAATCACTATTACAATAGTTAAACGCTTAGAATATTAGAATATTAGAGCAAAAATGAAATTTCAATATAAATCTTTGGTGTTTGTTTTGACCTGCATATAGATCTAAGTCCAAATTGTAATCAACCTAAACATGACATTTAATTTAATGTCAATCTGTATTTTTAATATAGTCTGACTTTAGGAATTTTTTTGGCCCAGTATCTATGTACAGTACACAGCTTACTTAGAATGAATTCCAACAAACCCAAGCACTTAACCAATTGATGGCCAACATTGTTAGATATCTGTTACTGCCATCTGTGACTTCAGCACTGAGTAAGTCCCTACATCACTCTATATTTTAGTACAATTCTTGTTGGGATTCTGTTATGAGTCAGTACAACAGTTACTTATTGTGGTGTTTTGAATCACACAGTCCTGTTTGAGGTGGACCAGACTACCTGTTGCTGTTTTAAAAGCAATCACAAAACTCAATCAAAGAGGAGACAGGTGGATGCTGCCTGATGATTTAACTTCCCTAGATGAACGATGACCAAACTTGGCAATGTCTCTAGTTGTGGCACCAAAATAGTAGTCGTGTGTTTCACTGTGAGACAGTATTACTCTCAAACGAGCTAACTATCTTACAATGCTTCCATGACTTCTGTCTGCTAATAAAACAATAGGAATGCAGAATGAAATGAAAGCTACGTGATATCATATGATATAATGTGACATCAATACAATGTAAGGTCTATGAGCCCAGAAGGGGAGGCAGTGGGCCACACAAGGTTTTGTCTGTGCCAATCATGCATTCATGCTGTGGAGTAGCTGGTGATGGCACAACAGGTGTTGATATATGTGGAAAGTCTAGTGTCTGCTGGGAATCGGTGCCAACAACAAGAAGTTTCCTTTTCATTGTGGGAGCTAATGGATCTTTTGAAGAAAGGAGGTAGAGCACACAATTGCATCCACCAATTCCAAATAAAGTTGGGACGATGTGTAAAACGTTAATAAAAAAGGATTTGCAATCATTTGCAAATCTCATCAACCCATATTTTATTCATAATAGAACATAAACAACATATCGGACGTTGGGACTAAGATATTTTACCATTTCACGGAAAACATTAGCTCATTTTGGATTTGATGGCAGCAACACATCTCAAAAAAGTTGGAATGAGTTTGATGAGATTTGCCAATCATTGCTTTCTGTTTTTATTTACGTTTTACACATTTTCCCCAGCTTTCGTGGAAATGGGGTCGCACAAAATGCCAGCAGCCTGTGGGCAACATCTGGCTTGCAGAATGTGTCTTTGTGGCAACTGACAAGGTTTTAAAATGACGGCATTTTAGAGTTCTTCACACAAAGACAATTAGCAGCCTTTCAACACGACAATCAATTATGTGAGGTAATAAATTACCTTCTGACTGGTCAGGTAAAAACATATGACATAAGCCCTCACCACAGGGTGATTATTTTGACTTTTCTGAATAAAAATAAGAAATCAAGACTCTGTTTTGGACTAAATGACTTGGTCAGATGGATGCTGTTGGCCTGGTGTCCATCCTGGCACATGGACACTGCCAGGTGTCCACTGCTGAGGGCCAGACAGCACTCTTAAGCCGTGCCACCTTTCACTCACTTTAATAGTTGGTGGTGTGAATGCCCAGTGACACTAACAGCAGCCTTTGGTGGGCAGCGGGCCGGGATGAACAGAACTTCTTATAAAACTGAGAGAAAAGATGGAGAGAGAGAGAGTTATAAAAAGAAAAGCCCAACACCATAATGCACACAGTGAAAAGGCAGAGAATCAGCAAAACAAGTCACCCACCCTCATGCACACATGCACACACATACGCACACAAAAACACACACTCATCAGCCTGCCAGTCCCCGACATTTACATTAGAAGAGGAAGGACACAGTGGGCCTGGGGAGGAGAGGTCAGGCATCCTATTGGGAGGTTGTAAACACTGTAAGACAGTATCTCCATGGAAGCCCGTGCACTGCTCTGAGGCATCTCACCCCTCTCCATCTTGCCGCCAGCCCCACAGCCCTTCCAAATCAAAGTACCCTGTGCGCTGGCCCCCAAGTCGGCCCCTCGCCTCGCCTGCCAGCCTGGCCGTCCAGCACAACAGATGTGCACAGACGAGTGGCCTTGGATGACTGGATCCCCAGGGCTTTACAGAAAGCAAGGGAGGAGGAAAGATGATGAGCGTGACCTTGTTGGAGGGTTTGTGTTACCAGGGTCCTGAGTTTGCGGAGAGCTTATATTTACTGTAGGTACCAGGATGTGGCGTCATACAAGTGTGTATGTGCACGATAATGTTGATCTTTTACTATAATGTTTTTTTTCTCGTCATCCCTGGTTTCAGACACTGGAGGCAGTTAGCAAGTAGCTGGTTGAATAGCAGAACAAAGTAAAACTAATATGAACTTTATTAATTAATAATACGTCAGTATAGTGGCAATTGTTTTTGCCTTACATTTGCCTTTAATTAGGTGTTTTGAAAAAAAAAAGTTTATAGACACATATTTATCCTTGTAGTGAAAAACTTTCAATGAGAAACATGCAGTCTTAACTTAGAGCTTATGTTTGTGTAGACAGACATAAGCACACCGTGACCTTTGACCTTTAATCCTCAAAATCTTAATTAGTTCATCCTTGATTCCAGGTGGATGAACGTGCCAGTGACCTGTCCAGTGTGTACCCCACCTCTCGCTCAATTACAGCAGGATAGACTCAAGCTCCAGACTCAATCTTGAACCAATAGATACAGATAATAAATAGATAAATGGACAAATGTGCCAAATGTGAATATTCACGTGAACGAGTTGTATGGATGGATGGACAGACTGAAAACATAATACCTCCAGCTATGGCTGTTGTTTGTAAGAAGCCTAACAAACATCCGTATGATGCTTCAGACATATATGCATTTGGCAGAATGGTTAAGGATGTGATAATAGAAGATGTTTTAACGTCTATTTATTCAGGGAAGATTCACAGAGAGACTTGATTTCTTTTTCAGGACAAACCTGGAAACACACTTCCACTTTAAAGCTGCACCGCACAACCACAGTCTGACCTGTGGCCAGTGAGCAGCTCCACTGTAGCGGTTGAAATGAAGGGCTTTGCTCATGGGCACCACAGAGTTGTTAAAGAGGGTGGGAATGCTTTTTTTCCACTTAAATCTAAACCAGATTTAATTCAGCACAGCTAGGCTGGCACAACTTTGGCAAGTTCCTAAACGCAGCCTGCACATTGACCTTGATGTTCCATATCTAGTTCATGTGTGTGTCTTTCTATGTGATCAGAGGCCATACCAGCCTTGAACTGCACCGGGAAGCATGTGAGGAGGAACACAGGTGGGTTTAAATGATGTTCTGGATTGAATGAGGCTCCTTTGAGGAGGTTCAATTGTACAGCAGCTGTTATGTGGCCCTCAGCAGCCAAGCCGCTACACGGACGTTCTTTCAGACAGACAGGAAGACGGCGGGACTGATAGACAGGATGGCAGACAGGTTCTTGGACAAATTGATTTTCCGTGCTACATTTTTCAGCATTTAAATCCCCGGTTCAAATGTACTTTTTGAGTTTTATTAAGGTTTTCCACATCAGGGGCTTGCAGCGTGGTAGAATTCTAGCCCTGTGTCTGTCGATGTGTGGATGCTCTGTAAAACAGATTCCCATTCAGCAGCTCTGCATAAAGGCCTTTTATTGGGAACGCTGTTCGTTAGCCCTCTCACCTCATGTATTTGCCACTTCACTCACAGAGAGAGAGAGTGGGAAGCAGTTGAAAGACACGAGGAAGGAGCAGGAGAAAAGTAAAAAGGGAACGTAGGAAAAAACAGGCCTTCGGGGCTTTTTGAACAAAAGACAAGAGTTAGAGAGTGAAGGGAGGGAGACTGAATGCTCAGAGAAAGAGGGGATAGTACTAGAGAAAAGCCGAGAAAGGCAGTGAAAGTTTACAGAGCTGGAGCGGGCAGCGGCTGCCAGGCGCTGAGGAATTCATGGTCGATTTGTCCTTGTTCGCAAACGGTTTGCAATAAAAAGAACCTGAAGGGGAAAAGGGGCTGGACCGGGCTGGGGGCAAGCAACAGATTGCAGATGCCTCTATTGGAGAGGGCTCCTTCTGAAAAAGTAGGTACCCCTCTCTGAGTCCCGAGCCACCCTTGAGAGAAAAGAGCCCTTCTCTACTGTAAAGGAGCGCTCGGGACATTGTGGGGCTTGTCAATGGCTCTCGGCTGGGGCACCAGGAGAATACAAGGAGGCCCAGTGTTTAGCACTGCAGAGCCTTCTATAGAGGCCAGAACTGTAATGGGGGCCCCGGGGGCTCTACAGGGAGTTTAGAGGGCCCAGTTTCAATGGAGACCAAATCTTTTTAACGGGTACATTGTGCGACTCCCTCTCCCTCTGTCCCAAACATGGGAGAAAGGGAAATTCCTATGCAGATCAAACAGAATGTCTTCATTTCCAAATGAACATGGGATGGATTAAATTTGGGACACAGCTTGGAACATAGTTAGTATAGAGAGGATAGTGGTGAGGTAGGTGTGTGTGTGTGTGTGTGTCAAGTGTTGTTAGCGCAGACATGGTTAGCAACCATTTCATTGAGATGAGTTACGAGCCAATCACAACCTGTTAAAGCACCTGTCAGTCAACACAGAAGACCACTGCACCAAGGGAGCTTTTAAGCAGCTTTCACGTGTGTGAGTGT
This sequence comes from Channa argus, assembly GCF_033026475.1. Taxonomy (NCBI): domain Eukaryota; kingdom Metazoa; phylum Chordata; class Actinopteri; order Anabantiformes; family Channidae; genus Channa; species Channa argus. Next base: position 49,523,017 of record NC_090197.1, read on the forward strand.
GTGTGTAGTCTCTTTGCTGATTCTGTTTGACTCCATTAAGTAATTTCAGTCGTGAGCTGTTACAATTCTGTTTCCCCATTAAACCATATTTTAAAAAAAACATATTGAACACTTTAAACCAGAGTTTAATCCCTGAACAGATGCACATCAGCATAGAAAGCTGGCGTTTCAACCGTTAAAGACTTGACTACCCACAACGTTACCCAGTCACCATGATGGCTACGGAATGCTGTAGAAAATGCAGCTGATAAACAAAGTGTCATCCAACGAGGCAGCTGATGGATTTCCCCTAACTTCACCCAGTGGTCTGAACACACAGTGGGAGTGGAGGCCTTGTTATACTATGTCTCAGTTTATCCAACTCTCCTGTCTGTACATGTCGCATTCAAAGTGTTCAAAGATAGAAAACAATAGTTCTTTATTCCAAATTAGATTCTATTTTTATATTATTATAGTTTTGGTTACACTAATATCAAAGTAATTAATGTTACCTTTAAACCCTTGTGCTCTAGTTAATATGGCCTTTGTTTATATATGTTACACAACGTGTCTCAGACAATTCCAAAGCTCTGGCACACATTCAGCCCAAAGCATCTACTTGGAATCAAGGGTGAACTGATAAGATTTTAGTGGTCAGAGGTCATGTAAACTCCAACTTGACTGACTGGTGAAGGTGTACAACATCAGGCAATAATTCTCGTTTATATCTAAAAGGTCTAGTTATTAATGAACAGCATTTATTATTGGGGGTTGTGTGATCATGTGATCATGTGAAGTGGAAAGTTGACAGCTGAAAAGACACTTATTTAAACAGACTACATTCCAGACTGTGGTTGACATGATCATGTAAATTGTTATGATTTTATAAGATGGTATCAATTTTGTGTCTAAAGGTCTATTGCTAGTGCTCTATTCATATGACGATTTTCATATGACAAAATTAGTGCCTATACTTGACTGGACAAGAAATCTGTAGGTAGGTTAGAGTCTAACCAGCTTTGATGTATTACTCTAATCATGTAGGGATTGAATTTTCTTATTAAAACCTATCTGATGATCTGACTGATCGTGTTTACCCAGCTTACCTTTTTTTTTATTGTCACATTCCTTGATCTCACTAATTACAATAGGTATAAGTTGTCGTAAACAATAGAAACAATAGCCAGTGCAATGGGCGGAATGTCCAAACACAATTACCTGGAACGATTGCTTAACTTTCTGAAAACCAATAAACACCAGTCTTCTGTGAAAACGAACTCGTGACTGAATTGACGTGATCCACATCTGTGGTTCTGAAGCATTTGTAATTTGCTGCAGCGTCCTCTAAACTAAACTCAAACACACAATGACTCCTCAGTTCAAACAGTCATCATCCATGAACTCCTGGACAGGAAGCAGCTCTTCCTGCAGAATTCCCTCATCTCGCCAGCTGTCTGTAAACATATGTGGAGTGTGTGCGCTCTATCTATACATGCGACAGAGATAGACGGAGATGAGAGAGCGTGACACCTCTGACTGCCAGGTTCCTCCAATTGTTAGGCAGGAAACCCACTCCAACTGGAGATAAAAGAAAATGAAGAGGAAAATACCAAAGAAAGAAAGAGAGGGAGGGAGGATAGGAGTGGGGCGGGGGTTACAGTAAAACGCTCGCTAACCTCTGGGAGAAAGTCGAGCAAAGGTTAGGGCCATGGAACAACATAGACCCTGTGAATAACAGCAAGAATAACAACAGCGTGATGAGTCAGGCCTGTGGTTTAGATGCTGCTGGTTGAGACTCTGTTTTGAGGAGAGAGACCCCACAATGACGCACATAGCACCTGTTTGAACTAGAGTTCTGACTTATTGAACCACGCCGCAAACGTACGTAAACATAAAAGATGAAATAAGGCTGAGTGAAACGGAGGGATTTACTGTTACGCCGGCTGTATTAACATATCGGTTTTTTTAACCTCTTTTATTTAGTTGCTCAAATGAGAAAACTATTAGCTAAACAACGTAGATCCAAAATCTGTTGTTGTTTGATTTTAATCTTAGTGGGGTTTTTCTACTAATACAGATTCATCACATCTTCTGGCAAACCAAAAAAAAAAAAAAAAAAGACAGCATGAGTGTTGAAACTGAGAATAATGACGAGCATTTACCTCCCGGCCCTAAAAAGTATTGTTATTGTGCAGAAGTATTGATTCTTCAAATGTCTAGTACGCATATGTTTTACTAAATACCCCCACACAGTGGAATCTCCCGTGTTACATTTATTAACAGTGACGTTTTAATTACCAGAGGTCCTTCCAGTGTAACGTGTGTGGGTACTTGACGCTAATTTTTCTTATCATCTATTCCAATTTGTAAAAGTACATCCCTGCTATTTTTTTTTTGTTTGTAACCTCTGATTTGTCATATTAGTGTAAAACCATCAAGAATATTTGGCTCAGGGACTTTTACACACTTTCAACAGTGAAACTTTAGGGGGAAAACACCACATCAAGCCATCGCTTTTGAAAGAGTACTTGGCAAATATTTGCTTTCTTACCCAGAATTAGGGCAGCAGCCAGGCAATGGTTTTGCTCTAGCTTTGCAGAAAGACTAACAGACAGTGGAAAACAGTTCTCCCTGTGCGTAGGTAACGAAATCCCCGCAGCGGCATCTATTAACTTTATTACCTATTATAGAAATATAAACTTCTTAAATGCAGTCAAATGATCGATTGATTGATTGATTCTATTTTGTTTCACTGTTGAGTTGCAGAAAAAGGCTAAAGTAAAAAGACTGTGAAATTAGAAGATATCCACTTAACACTTAGGAGTCAGTGATCACGCTAGTGTGATCGACACGATTAATTTACGGGGAAACGTGTTTTGATGTGGTACAATGTGGGGGAATAGAGTCAATTTAGTCATATAGTAATGCAACATAACAGTAAAATCAAAAGTATTTAAAACAACTGCGCATTCCTACGGGTTCATGTGACTAATTTGGAAGATGACCTGTGATTACTTGTGTTATATTACCTAAATTTTTACAAAGGGAGCCCCCATCATTTACTGTGCGTACGAAGCATGTGGAAACACTTAAAGGCTTCTGTGAACAGGAGGACTGATTACAGCAAGTAAAACCTGTTTGAGTTTTCACATGGCCATCAGATTATTGTTTTAAGACACACTTGGAAAACTGTGAACCTGTTCCTTAACAGTAGCCGATCCAATGTTCCTGGAGTGGCTTCCTCTTATTGTCTGCTCTGCGCTGACAAACAGGCGAGTGCATGCATTCACTTGCACAAATTCACACTGGAGCACAAACTCTGTGCAGACACAACACGGGGTTCAGACACTGGGGTTTTTGATACTGTCACGGAGGACAACGGTCAGCGTGGCCATGCTGAGCGATCCGCGGAAACACAGCAACATGTGGTACACTGTGTGCGAAGGTGGTACAAGTACACAAAGTCAATACTCCACTACACGTACCACTTTTGAGTATTAAGAAAAAGTACTTTTTACTTAAAATGCAAAAGTATAAGTACTCCACTAAGAAAGCTATGTTTTTTTTACAATAGTGATTATGGTAATTATGGCAAAACATGTACACTAATTAATAAAAAATAAGAGTTTTTAACCACTTTTAATGTGCTGATGGGTGTTAAGCCGCAATGATACATCAGCCTTTATTAGTTCAGAATATTAAAAAACTAGTAAGTATAGTATCACTATAGATTAACACCAGTCAGCACATAATGGGGTGAAAATCTTTTCTGCTTCTGCTATAAAAAAAAAAAAAAACCATCAGGTGGTATTAATGTTGTGGCTGATCAGCATATATGTCACATGCTACAGAATTGTACACACATATTCCGCAGATCATGTTCACATAATGAGGGTCACGCTGAGCAAGTCGAGAGGTTGTGTGCCTCCCTCCCATCGTCGTGGTTACCCACCCACAGGCCCACTTTGGGACGGGACGGTTTAAGGGGATAAACCAGGATTTCTTAGGCTGGAGTTTACATTTTGTTCTTACCCTGCCCAGAGGAGCAGCTGGATGGAAACGGGAGGATACTGCAGTTATTGTCAATGAAGCAGCAAATCAGAGCTAAATACACACGACCTGTGGTTACCTAAACTCCATGGTGCAGTAAAATCCCCCACACCACTGGCTTCCTGGGCAGCGTCACACAAAGAGTGTCAATAAATATTGTGTGAATCTTTCTTTCTGTTTGTGTGTTTGTTACATTGTTAGGGTTGCAATTTCACTTCCTGATACTTGAGGCTGGCACTGGTCTTCAGTGATAACTAAACTGACAATCAACTCCAGAGTTGAGAAGTGTTATACTTTAAAATATAATTCAGCAGCAATACATCTGCAATCTATAACACATTGACAGTTTTGTGTAATGCAATGTTAAGGGACATTAAATAAATTCACTTAAATCTGTATAAACATGAATTATAATTGATGCCTGATCAAGGAGAAAAGTAGGTTCTCAGCATCAGCACAGCGCACAGCTGTTTTATTATCTGTCACAATTTTCTATTTCTTTTTTTTTTTATTGCTTGTTTACTTTGTTTTGTTTTCTTTTGACTACATCACACACAGTTCATCACTCATTTACCCACAGATGAAGGTAAAACCAAAAAATGCTGTATTCACAACTGCTGGATTAACAATTGCTAAAAAACACAGAACTAGGAAACTAGTGAGCCTTTTAAAATGGGACATCATATTTCTGAGTAAGGTCAGTGACTATCAGCACTACAGCAGCTACTTGAAATGAGTGATTGAAATTAAGAGTGGTCCAGCAGATAGATGGATTAATAAATGGGCCTACAGGGCATAGATCCAGGGGTCCTAGACATCGGAGGGCCCATTGGCGAAAGTGTTGCTGTTGCTGTCAAATTAAATTGGAACCTATTAAAGCCATTGTTGTTTTTCATTTTGCTGTTGTTCCAGCTTCCTTCAAAAGTTGTGAATGGAGTTAACTTGGAAGCAAATTTGTACCTTGCAGATTCAACAGCTAAAGTGTTTTTTTTTTTTGTTTTTTTTTTTGCAGTTTGAATTTTTAGGACACAAATATTTTGATAAAAACTTGCTCCCAGTCTCTGGACTTGGACTTTATTTATGTGTGTGTGTGATTCACTCCAGCATTTCTCTGCTTGTCATCCAGACAATGTGGATCTGTTCCCGCCAACACAGATTGTGTTTGTTTGTCCTGCGTTGGAGCAGGTCATAGCTAAAGTACTCAAAATTGACATAATACACCATTTGCAGACTGTTATATGTTTGGGGAGACTGGAGACTGTAAAATCACAGACTAACAACATATGGAGAGAAATATATGATTTCTGTGAACTTTGTACAAACAAATGTATTATAACCAACCAAGACAGATTGGGATACTGGTTATGCAATCGTGCTTTGAATAACTTCACTTATTCCGCCTTTTTCATCGACGTATTCTGGTTCGTACACATGTTCTTGTCACACGTCTCATGTCTCATTTCTTACAATCGAGACCCTGTTCAAAACTCTTGAACTATTTTTTTAATATGGGCAGCTTTGTCGCTCATAGCCCAGTGAGACAGTGAGACAGGGAGTCAATCATTGTTTCATAGCCAATAATACAAGCAACAAGTTGACAGCCAGTCAGAAGCAGTGTTTGGGATGACTGACAGACATTTTAGTGTATAATATTACAAGTTCAGGGATATGCAGCACGCCAGCATCATGTTGGGAGTACTGACATCACAACGTCATGTCACATGACCAATCAGCAAGTGTTCATTGTCCAGCAATTTATATCTATCGTGGATGATTATTGACATGGAAATATTATTGCTGGTTGTTGTGGAACAACATGGGCGGGTTTATACTTTGACTCCACACTTTATTGGGAAATGTCTTTTTTTTTTCTCACTCTACTACTTTCATTCAACCAGTGTAGTTGCACAGCCTGAGCAGACGTAAACTAGTGTGCATGTTTTCTAAACTGATGGTTAGCTAAAATGTTTTTGAGAATTTCTGTGGACTTTTGTGTTTGAAGTATTTGTGGTATTGATTGTATGTGCAGTAAAGTCACTTCAGGGGAACTTTACAAGGTAACCAATAACTAATTGTCTGATCTTTATCTGAAAAGTAACTAGTAACATTCTAGAAATACCTAATACTACACTTAATAACGCACTGTCGGCTCTGTTCTTTTTGTGTTTCAGTCAGAGAACTACAGCACAGGACCAAACATTTAACTTTTAACTGACTGATAGATTCTAGGAACAGAAATCTGGCCATCTGTAGATAGCAGATGAAAGAGAGACAAAAAGAGCCATAAAACACATGCACAAAGTGAATTAGCCACTTATCAGAACTGAGTCAGAGCTCACACAAAGGAAGGAGAACAATGGGGAGTCTTTGTGTGGCCTTGAGACAAGTTTGACAGTAAGTCCTGGAGCACTGCAGTCACCTGTTTTACCGATGGCAGCTATTATTTATTATCATTATTATCTATGTAACGCCCTGATCCTCAAACATGACAGAGCCAGATTCCTCCGCGTGGCCATGTACTGTATTGTGTGTGTGGGTGTCAGAAGTGATGAAGGTGACAGGCTGACAGCTACATGCAGGGAAGTTTCTCAGTATGTGGGTCGTGTCTGTCAACTTCTAATCCTCTGTGATGCCGACCTGTTTGAACAGCCAGCAGGTTCTCACCAGCGGTTACGTAAGAGCCGAGCGGAGGCCAAGCAAAGTCAAACAGAGACAGACGGGAAGAAAGAGAGAGAAAAGGAGAGACACGGAAAAAGATTGGTTTGCACTTGTCATATTTAATTCACCTGAACTGTACAATTACACAGGAATTTTTTGGCACCTAAGAGTTTTTTGGTGTGTGTGTGTGTGTGTGTGTGTGCAGTAATGAGCAGGTGTTTGACTAAAAACTTTGACTAAACAAAGTTGGGCAGCTGGAGATTCCCCCATGCTGTTCCAAGACTAACATTAGACATGTACCACAGGTTAATTGGATGCCACATCTCAGTGAGCGGATGGAAAATAACCATTGCAACACCTACTGACTGCTTAACGCTTTCAGTGCCATTTACTGAACAGCTGCTGACGAAAACTTAAGAGAGATCCCACTCGCTGCTGACACGCCTGTCATGTTGCAGTGAAGGGAACATTAAAACTAAATCATCACGTGCCTGTTTGATGGATTAAAATGATAGTAAAATCATTCCAAACACATCCCTCAGAAGACAGGAGAAGTGGTGTCAGCTGATATATTTATGAATTAAGTTGACGCTGCATGTTAGAAAGAATGGTGTGAAGGTAACACTATGCTATGTTGGCATTACAGGTTCTAATGCTCACTTCAGATTTGTATGTTTTATTTTTATGTTATTTTTTTTGCCTGAGCTGATCCTTTATGGTAAGTGGTTCACGTTTACATGTGTAATTTAATGTAAAAGTGAGCGATCACTTAAAAAAAATTTATATATATTTTTAGCTTGGATGATAAGAGCATTGACACCCACCAAGCCGTGTTCTCTCGACAGTATCAATCTCAGAAAATACTGTCAGATTTATAATTTGATTTCATATATATCACCCACAGCTCTCAAATCTCACTTTGTGCACTTACTGTATTTGAAGTGACCTCTACCACTCTCATGGTCAAACACAACTAAAGGTACTGAGCAAAGCTACAGATTAAAGAATATGATTTTGTGCTATTAATACGTAGTTGTTCTCTCCTTTGTCTCTTTCTCTCTCTCTCTCTCTCTCACACACACAGACACACACTCACACACACACCTGGGAATGACATCACTGTGTACAGAGACCTGATGTCATTAGTCAACAAAAGCAATGACCTGTTGCATAAGCAAGCCAAGTGGGGCGGAGTGATTGACTGAGACAATTGTGCATGCATAGAAATGCACACACACACACACACACACACACACAGAGAGAGAGAGAGAGAGAGTGGACTAAGTAGTTAATGATTGTGGGAGTAACTTGATAGGCTTTGCCGTTGCACCTGTCATGTCAAGGATAGGTTGGCTCCCGCCTGTTTCTCACAAACCATCATTGTTTTTACTGGCATGCAACACTGGCCACAAACAAAGCCTTAGTGTGTGTGTATGTTAGTGTGTGTGTGTGTGTCTGTCTGTTCATGCCAGTTAGAGTGTGACTTTGTAGCTACAGAGTCCAGTGCCAGTTTGCCAGTGTGTTAAAGAAAAGCTGGTTCATGGCTTTGATTAGCATGTGTGAGGACGGGCTGACAGATTTTAATTAGTTTGGAATTAATTCACAAAAAAACACTGAAACTCTTGTTTACGTGCAAAAATAGACCTGGCTATCTTTAAACTGGGGCACCACATAGGTTCAGTACAACAAATTGTGTTTTTGATTATATTTTTGGCAGCATTTTCTTATTGTGCAATGGCCACAGCTATTCAGTAAAATCAGATGAGTTACGCCAGATCAACTGCTTGTTTATTTAGATGTGAAAAAAATGCAATTACTGCAGTGAAGTAAAGGTTATTATATCCAACAGACCTTATTGCTACAGGTTGAAGAATTATCAATATCTTAAAGGACACCTTTGCTATATTAAACGTGTTGCTTTTCGTTCTGGTTTGAGTAGAAGTACAGGTAAATTAAGTTCCCTCTCTCTTCCCTGCATAAATATATCTCTGTACCATGGAGTTTGTAATCATGGTCAATCTGTTCTTCCAAAGCTTCTCTAGATGATATTATCCGAACTCCTAATGATAAAAAAACCCCTCCAGGTTATGTCATTTGGAGGGGTTTTTTCAGCTAGAAGCAGAGAAATATTTTACTCTAATATCTGGAAGTCAGAGGAAAGTTTAAAGGCAGAAAGTTCCCTTTTAAATGCTGAAATAGGCAAGTTAAAGTTTTACATTCAAAATTGGACCTCAGTAAAAGTTTATGATTAGCAGTAGTGATATACTAGTGCCAGTAAAACTTTTTTTTAATGCAGAATGGCCTATTTCAGAAGGACACCATCTCTTGGGATTTTAATGGTAAATGTTCATCACTTATTTAGCACTTTACTACCTATTAGCACCCAAAGCGCTTTACACTGCTTCTTATTCACCCATTCACACTCACAATCACACTCACACTCACACACTGGCTCACCGGGACCAACTAAGTTGGGGTTCAGTGTCTCGCTCAAGGACACTTCGACATGTGACCAGAGGAGCCGGGGATTGAACCAACAACTGTGAGAATGGTGAACGACCGCTCCACCTTCCTGCGCCACAGTCGCCCATTTTATTACCGATGCATTCATGTGTTGACATTGGTGATGTTGCCTCTGGTAAAGGATGAGCTAATACTGTATAAACACTGCCTGGTAGCTTAATCTACAATGTGCAAAAGCAATTGCATAAAGTCACTTTAAGGTGTGATCAGTTTTGTATCTCACCAGATGGAGTAAAGCCCATGACCAACTGTCCTTGACAGATGTGGACGAAAAATGACTACAAGCCAAGTAAAAGGAAAAAAATGATTGATAATATTAAGATAATAGAGCATCTTTTTCATTCCTGTTATCAGACCTACTTAACAAGCACATTGTTCTGTCACACTGCTGAACCTCAACAGGCACGTACCTGTAACAGGTCATATTTCATCCTAGTGACATTATTCAAGGTCTCCACTTAGCAGACGGCAGAGTTTCAGGAGGAACTAGTGAAATGTACAGAATGGGTGTGTATCCCAAGGTGCATGTATCAACTTGCGGTTGGCTGTGTTTGGATTGTATTAAGTAGTTTAATAAAACCCAATGCTTGTGTCTGTCACAAGTCAGTTGTCACACAGTCACAAATCTATAGCTGCGATCTGTATTCGCACTGTTTAAATTAAACTTTAACTAAAAAAGTTAAAGAAAACAACAAAAACTTAAAAATACCTCACAGCACTTTTAGTGGTGGCCAGGGAATCTTTCTGTCATTCCTGTGTAGCAGAGACAACGGAGCTAATGTGTCTTTGGTGTTTTTCCACGCTACAGAAATGAAAAGTAGATAATTAGTTACAACAGCGGTGGGATGTGGGAGGCCAGGTCTACGTTCTTATGTAATCATAAGTCTTCAAACTGTGACAGGGCGATTATGATTTGACTAGTCATCAAACAAAGATTTTAGCTGCTGAGGTCATAAATGACATTTTAATGAGAGAAAGCTGGTGGTGAAATGACATTAGGTTATAAAAACAGTCCTTGGCTGTGAGAACAATGGTTTGCTGCCGTTAATGACAAAGTGTTTGTAATTTATTGAACTGAGCTGTCAATCAGAAAGATATGGATCTACTTTCTAATTTCTTTGAGAATTTCGCAAATATAGGTGTAGCAGAACACTGGCAATGAGCAAAGCATGTGACAAACATCATCCTTTCTTAAGGCATCCTCTCATACGGTGTTTAGTCGGTTTGAAAGATTGTTAATATTTTTACATTCGATTAATACATAATAAACATATTAAAATGTTTTCTGTAAAAAGTGTCTACAGCGAGACAATAATACCAATGAATGTACTAAAACTCGAACTTGTTTGTCATGTCTGACAGAAGATCTTTTTCTGGTAGCTCTTTCATGAGTGCAATGTATCTATAGCTGTAAATCTATAAACCAAGGCCACTGCACATATAGGGTTTCACTACTATTTTGCTACTAAGTAAAGGCCTCTCATCTAAACTTTAGTGTGATCTGACCCAGCACGCGTGCAAGTTAATACATAAACGTTAACCATTTACAAACAGTGGCTACCTGCAAAGTTAAAAGCACAGTTCGTTGTTTGCACAGTTGTTTGCATCAAACCCATCGAGAACACCTGAAAAACCTCAGTTTCCCTAAGTATATGATCTCAGGGTAGAGATACATTAAAAACAACAGGGGTGTGTTTGTTTCCCAAGCCAGTGTAATGAGTGTGTGAAATGCAGGTCAGGTGAGTCATCATCTCTCCTTTGACGGCGCTGTCTGTTTTTTCACACTTCAGTGGAAAAATACACTTGTGTGTGTGTGTGTGTGTGTGTATAAGCACACACACACACACACCGGCTGATTCATTTGCGTTTATGACTGCACAGCCGCGCTGAAAGGCCCAAGGACATACAGGAGTGAACATGCTACACACACTACTTGTGTACTTGTGTACACACAAACTTTTTTTTTTCCCCCTCTCATTTAGCTCCACATAACAAAGCAAAAGGGATCTTTCTAGACAAAACCACACAACTACTTTCTCCCATTCACTAAGTTGCTCGCCATCGCGTACGCATTTGTTGGGCAAGCTCTTAAGAAGTGCAGTTAACTTTAGTGCTTGCTAAACCTTTTAGCAAGTAATACAATTACTAGAGATGTCCCAGTTTGACACTTTCTATCGATCCAGACAATAATTGGTATCATTCACATTAAAGTCGGATATGTTGTATATGCAGAGACTGAAATATAGGGGGTGGGATTAGAACTGAGCTCCAACAGCTACATGACATGAAAGCACTTCTAGTAGCATCTGTCAAGCAGTTCGTATGGTTAATGATTCTGTTTTAGCTCAGCCAGTGTTGTTTACGTCTCTGCCTGTGATTCTGTTACTTACTATGTGAACCTTGCTTCTCTGTATATTTGACTGGAATAAACTGAAAAAAAAATGACAACATTCTCTTCCTCACCCTCCTTTCCCTTCCCTAGTAAGCGTGTCCTAAAAAAACCCTGGCTAGGATGAAATTCACATCGTCTTCTGGTAGCATAGTAGTGCAGCATTATGAATGCTATCGATCGCATTCCCTCACATGAATCATTACTGAAAAAGGGACAAATATTTCTGTAACACAGTACTAATATGCATCACTGACCACAACTCTATATTACATCCTGTAGAGATTATGTTTAGACATCACCGCTATGTCTGACTTTGTGTCCTGCATATGCAATGTGGTGGTAATGTAATGTGCCAGTGTGTCGACTAAAATGACCAGAATGATGCAGCTTAAACCCAGCACACAAACACGCGCTCACTTCCTAAAGTTCCCCTCTTTTCGGGGCAGTTTCCTGTGCTTATTTGTTAAAAGCCTAAAGCAATTAAAGCATTTTCTCTTCTGTGCCTATTTGTGTAACATGTGGTTTTGTGTTAGATCTTGGTTAAACCACCAGTTCATCCATCAGGTGTGTGTGTTGCGTGGGTGTGTGTGTGCGTGTGTTAGTGCATCCATCTGGTTTCTCCACAGTGAGCTGGACTTTTACTCTGCTTTCTCCTTTTGCTGTTGTTTGGTTAGCTGCTTTGTGCCTGTTCCAGTCTTTGTATCACACACACACACACACACACACATGGATACAGACATGCAACCATACACATATATATCAAATCCCCTTTCGGGACCAACAAAAATCGAAACTAACTAGTAAACACATAGAGAAACAAATCTGTTGCCCAGTAGTGATAATGAAATGTGTCACCTAATTTGCCACACTCCTCTGTTTGGTTTACTTCCCCATTCTGCTTTCAATCGGCCCTCTCTGTTCAAGTCATCTTCTCCCTCCTCCACCTTTGACCTGCTACGGAGCCTCACTGGTTTAACTAGTCCCATTCTTGCTGTGGCTGCTGTCTGATGTCAGGATGTAAACACATGTCACTGGTCTGTTTATGTTATTAAGGAACATAATAATCTGGTTAGTTAGACAGGAACTGGGGTAAATACATATATGCAAGACAAAAACCTTTTTTGTTGGGATAGGATTTGAAGGGATTTGTTTCGGAAATATGCGTATTTGCTGTTTGGGAAGATTTAGACTCATACCACTAGCAGCCAGTTCATTTACATGGAGATTGTCATAAAGCAGAGGAAACAGCTGGCTTGGTCTGATCCAAATGGGAAATAACTCCCAGTTCCCCCAAAGCTTAGGAATTAACACATTGTTCTGTTTTTTTCTTTGTTTAATCTGCGCAAAAGCATGAGGGTAGTAAAGGCAGGTTGTAGTTTTGCAGGGGCAACTTTGTGCAGAACTTATTCTTAGCCTGCAGTAGACGACTTCCTTGAGACCATGAAGTTACAATTCAACCAGGAGGTTTACTTTTCCCTTATTTTCATTCTTTATGCCAAGCTATAAGCAGTACCTTTGTATTTACCTCACAGGCATTAGAGTGTATGCAGAGGGTAAGTTAGCTCCCAGCAACAAAGTAAATGTCCTCGATCTTTGAATTTAGCTTTTAGCAGCTTTTAGCAGTTTAATGTATTGTGTGTAACTGCTTATTATTGCATTCCTCTGTATGCACATGTGGAACTCTACGTGTGTGTGAGTGTGTTTTTGACTGCCGCTGTAGTGAAGGTCACATCAGCAGTGCTGTGTGTGGGAGTGTGTCCTGATGCATGTTTATGTTTTGTGTTTTCATAGTTGTGTGTGTGCTGGAGGTTTCTGCATGTTATTTAAAGTCTGATTGGTGTTTCTCCTGGTGTGTGCGTGTGTGTGTGCGTGTGTGTGTGTGTGTCTGATAGATTCCTTCAGGCTGTAGATCATTGGCAGGTGTGACAGGTCAATCTTCAATCCAGATGTCCTCCCAGACTCCCGGGCTGCATTCCAAACAGAGGCACTACAATGTCATTTCATTGACTACCTGCACACACACAAAGTCTTTAAATAACACTCGTCCTAACAAGTGTTATTTAAAATCTTCTTTACATCCCAAATGTGTTTTGAAAAGAGTTTTTCTTCATAATTGAACAATGCCTGCTATCCACTGACACACTTCCCAACAGTGACACACACACACACACGGGGATTCATAAAACAATAAACACACAAACCGGTAGAGTTTATTAGCATCAATATAGATTCTATCGCTTGCACACAAAAGGTTAACACACAAACACACATACAACCTGAACGGATGACAGGGTGAATTTAGCCTCCGTCCTATCTTATTTTACAAACAACACCGCCAACTATCTCTGCAGTGATAGCCTCAACAGGGTGGCATGACATGTGTGTATGTGCGTGTCTCGGTGTCCATGTCTGCCGTAAAGTGTTTATTATGACAGACGTCCTTGGACACAAATATCCACTTTGCTATAATTAGCATATTTCTTATCACGCCGCACAGTGTGCCCTCCACCAAGAGCAGAAGGGAGGTAGTGAGAGATATCAAATCAAGTGTATTGAAATGTATTTATTTAGCACTCGCAAAAAAAAACACGTCCTGTTAAGCAAAGTGGGATTTTGAACCGTATGAAGGCAAGAGCGGGATGACACCAGGGTGGCCTTTGGTTGCTGGGTGGAGCCACACCTGGTGGGGTGGGACTCGATCCCGGTGCTCTAACCGCTTGACTTCACCTAACAACTTCAAATGGAAACATTTTTTTCATTTTTAAATCTGAGTTGATATATTTTATACAGTCATCTTCAGATGTGGAGGCAGGGGGCCAGGAGCCAGGTTAAAGGCCATTATAGTAGCTAAACGTTGTTCTCATTAAGACGTAAATAATTAAGCACCAGCCAAGTTCTTAAGGCTTGAACAATGGTTATAGTGGCATTTTTTTCTTTGTTCTCAAAGGTAAATACTTTTGAAAGAGAGACCATGTTACAAACTTCTGTTAGTAACTATGACTAAGAACACACACTGCTCCAATCATGAGAAATTCATGACCCATTGTATGAAAGGTGGCTGTGAGATTGATAATTTTTAATAACACAGACTTATTGGCCATAGTCTCTAAAAAACAAACTAAATGTGAATTTAAACGAAATGGTTGAAAAACTAGGCTAAATGAGAGAGAACAGTAAAGCAGTCGTCTCAGTCTCTCTCAGCAGAGGCACTAGAGTGTGAGGAACGAATATTGGAAAAGAGATGGAAAAATGGAAACATGACGAAAAGAGTGGAGGACTGAGAATGATTTAAACCGGACCTCAGATGTAAATCAGAGACAAATGTCAGTTTTGGCTCATCCATCTCCGCTCATGAGTCAGGGGTGATGTTCTCAACATCTGTCATCGTCCTCGTCCTCATTTGTCTTTCCTCTTTTTCTTTTTCCGTCCATCTGCTCCATCACTGACTCCATGGGACAGTTGTGCATGACAGCATGTGATGACAGCCCTACTTAAAGGGGTACGCCAGATTATTACAAGTAGGCCAGCAACAGATATATTTCTCAGTCTGCAGTGGTGCGCGTTGCTAATATACATATGTGTATAAGTTGAAATAGCTGCAGCAGCGAGCTTTGTATCATCTCAGCACGTGTACAAGCACCGAAAACACAAAAACTATTAAATATGTGCTTATAAATTGTAAAATGTGATGAAAGATTGGAAAATAAGCATGAAAATATTTTTTTTTCCCTGTACACAGTCACAGTTGATCACTAGGCTATAACGTGCGTGCATGTGCATGTGTGTTTGATATATTTCTCAATGTTCTTCCTTATAACAGGATATTACAGATATGGAAAGACTCCTGGCCTTTTCACTGGCCACACAAACACACACACACACACACACACACACACAGGTCAGTGAGGCTACCACCGCGATCAGATGTCCACCTTTTCCACATAAATGTCACTTCACATGTTTTTTTCCATGAAATAAATCCTTCTCTTCACAAAATGTGTCTGATCGTTCATTATTAATGTTGGAGTTCCCTTTTGTCATCACACTGACCTTCACAGTAAAGGAAATTTGACATTTACAGTGACTAACAAGCTTCGGTAAAGCATCAACATGACAGGCGGGACAATGTGTAATATACATTCAGGTCTTATTTGGTTTGCAGGTTCAATTAAGTTTATAATAAAGCATATGTTCAGTTTATCGCAGTCACAGTCAAAGTTACAAAAAGATTGCCAGTTGTGGTTTTGAAGATGCTGGTGGTAGGTGTCAAACTCACAGACTTCACACATCCAGTTATTGGTTCCTCCATGACAACCAGTTGCTTGTTTCTAAGGCTTTGCAGGCCACATTTTAGTCATTTTGACTAATTCACAAATGTTAAATTGGAAATGGTAGCTGCTGCACAGTGCCTTGCGAAAGTATTCAGCCCCCTTGAACTTTGCGACCTTTTGCCACATTTCAGGCTTCAAACATAAAGATATGAAACTGTAATTTTTTGTGAAGAATCAACAACAAGCGGGACACAATCATGAAGTGGAACGAAATTTATTGGATATTTCAAACTTTTTTAACAAATAAAAAACTGAAAAATTGGCTGGCAAATTTATTCAGCCCCTTTACTTTCAGTGCAGCAAACTCTCTCCAGAAGTTCAGTGAGGATCTCTGAATGATCCAATGTTGACCTAAATGACTAATGATGATAAATAGAATCCACCTGTGTGTAATCAAGTCTCCGTATAAATCCACCTGCACTGTGATGGTCTCGGAGGTCCGTTTAAAGTGCAGAGAGCATCATGAAGAACAAGGAACACACCAGGCAGGTCCGAGATACTTTTGTGGAGAAGTTAAAAGCCATATTTGGATACAAAAAGATTTCCAAAGCTTTAAACATCCCAAGGAGCACTGTGCAGGCAATAATATTGAAATGGAAGGACTATCAGACCACTGCAAATCTACCAAGACCTGGCCGTCCCTCTAAACTTTCAGCTCATACAAGGAGAAGACTGATCAGAGATGCAGGCAAGAGGCCCATGATCACTCTGGATGAACTGCAGAGATCTACAGCTGAGGTGGGAGACTCTGTCCATACGACAACAACCATATCAACAGTCGTATACTGCACAAATCTGGCCTTTATGGAAGCGTGGCAAGAAGAAAGCCATTTCTTAAAGATATTCATAAAAAGTGTCGTTTAAAGTTTGCCACAAGCCACCTGGGAGACACAGCAAACATGTGGAAGAAGGTGCTCTGGTCTGATGAAACCGAAATCGAACTTTTTGGCAACAATGCAAAACGTTATGTTTGTGACATAACTCACTGAGCTCGAGCTGTTTTGCGAGGAGCAATGGGCAAAATCTTCAGTCTCTCGATGTGCAAAACTGATAGAGACATACCCCAAGCGACTTACAGCTGTAATCGCAGCAAAAGGTGGTGCTACTAAGTATTAACTTAAGGGGGGCTGAATTAATTTGCACGCCCGAGTTTTCAGTTTTTTATTTGTTAAAAAAGTTTGAAATATCCAATAAATTTCGTTCCACTTCATGATTGTGTCCCACTTGTTGTTGATTCTTCACAAAAAATTACAGTTTTATATCTTTATGTTTGAAGCCTGAAATGTGGGAAAAGGTTGCAGAAGTTCAAGGGGGCTGAATACTTTCGCAAGGCACTGTGTGTGTGTGTATATATATATATGTATGTGTGTGTGTGTGTATATGTATATGTGTGTGTATATATATATATATATATATATATATATATATATATATATATATATATATATATATATATATATATATATATATATATATATATATATATATATATATATATATATATATATATATATATATATATATATATATATATATATATATATTATATAGACATTTTTATAATTGTTGGGTCTTAAAACATCAGCTTTCGCAACAGCTTTTCTAAATAATTGCAATGCATGTTGTAATGTTTTTATGCATATTTCAACTGCAAGTTAACACAGTATTCACAGGAGATTTGGTAAATAGTATAATAATAATGAAATAATAAGCCAACATCAAAAATTCCTGGAGGGACACATTTGCACATAGTTGCTTGTAAATAATCGGTTTCAAAAGTTCAAGAATATAGCCCTATGCTACCTAAATTCAATTTAAGAAACGTAGCACATGCTTAAAACTATCGATCTAAATATGAAAAATGATGATTTTTAGTGGAAATATGTTGTAAACTATAGAGTATCTCAGTGTGGAAAGGTGCTGTCAAAGTCTTCTGTGAGCCACATTCATTGAACAGCACAGTTCCCCTATTTACACATCCAGCAGAGCCAAACAACACTTGTGTTCAGTGTCTGTACCTGAAGCTCTGTTTGGTCTCCACCAGCTCCACTGGCTTCATAAGCTAGTTGCCACCTTCATATCTATTGGGCTCATCAGGGCTTTTTGCTATGAATAGCTGCCTGCTGCTGTTGTAAACAAGGTAACTATAAGCAGGGAGATTGAACCAAAACAATAAAGTTACGGCCACGAAAACCAAAACAATGAGCTGAAAGATGCTAAAACAATTTCCACAGAGCTGCGAGCAGCTGTGGAATCAGTGATGTGATCATCATTAAGATGGGTACTCTATTACATTATAATCACATGGTTCATCTATTATTGAGCTTTAATATAAAGATACTGAAAACACCAGAAGAAGAAACTTCAGTTCCACTGTAAAAACACAAATGCGCAGACCTGCCAAACACTATTGTGGATTATGTGCCGATGAGCTCAGGGTTTTTTCTGGGAAGAGAAGTGTGTATATATAACTGATGGGTCTGGGTATGATGGGGACACAAGGGGAGCAAACTAAAGCATTTGCTCCGACAGCCCCCCAGCAGTACAATGAAACAACAGCAGCATGTCAGCACCTTCAGCCGTCCACATCAGAGCCAGGACAGTGCTGTCAGCAGGACGTTATACACACTGACACACACACACACAGACTCTCATTCACATACCACAGACAAACACATACTCACACAGAGAGGGGCAGATACCCCCACATTACACACCCACAGCATCAGATGAATGTTTGCTCGGCCTGTTTGTCCCCGTCAGTCACCTTTTCACTGTCCCTCACTTACACAAACATCCTACATACTGTATGTGTGTGACGGACAGATGAGATATATTCTTTTGTGACGTCATTTCCTTTTTTCTTTAAGCAAATCCCCTACGTTTACCTTTAATTATACTTATCTGACTAGATAATTGCAGTGTTGAGCCGTTACGTGATCAGGTGCTTCAGCTTTGACCAGGGGCACCTCTAAATCTACAATATGCATCGTTTTTTTTTTTTTTTTTTTAAATAAACATGACCAATTTGCTTTTTCTAACCCAGTTTATTCCATTAGTGTCCCTCCTGCCCCCACACTGTCCTCATCCATCCCTGCACACATGCGTCTCTCCAGCACTTTCATATTAACCACTGTGTGCTCTGCCCAGAGCCAGGTCCTGCAGTGGCAGCAGACCACAGATGGTGTTGAATACTGGATGGAGCAGTGGTGGTGCTGCGTCATGGAGGCAATCTGGATGAGGTTAGGTTGGGTTAGAACTGATGACTTGATGTGAGAACCGTTGTTCAAAATTTCATGTTACGTGTTAAATCCAGTTTGTTGCAACTTGGGTCTTTTTTGTGGGTTTGTCTTCGTCTTATAATTAGGATGAATCGGTAATTACCAAAGTCGTAACACAACCTAAAACACAGTGACACTGCAAATAAAGCCAAACTTTATTAGGAGTGTAAGGGGAAGTCCCTCCGTTATCCATCCATTATCTTCTGCTTTAAGTAGAACATAATGGATCAAAGTGAATTTGTGTCCTATTAATATTGGCCTAACAGGATTGGGGGTTTTTTTGTTTTGTTTTGTTTTTTGTTATAGACATTAATGGATTTAAAATCCAGCTGTTTGATTTTATCAAACGTATAAATGAAGCACCAAGCCATTACTCTTTGCCTGGTGTAATTAATAAACCATGAAAGATGAATGAAAAAATACACAACACATGAGAAATTATAAAATCCTTGTTATTCTAACTGTATAACCATTTTTATGATCGGACCCATTTTATTGGGTCCGATCATAAAAATGAATTGAATTCTGTTTAAAAGAGAAAAATTCATGTTTTGACATCAGCCTACATCAACTTGTCTCCTATATGTCTCTTTGTTAGGCCCTGTTTAAATGACCTGACATTGCAAAGATTGTGGCTTAGACTTTAACCAAAACTACTCTCTGCACTTGTGTGCAACCAAGTCTGCTAAACTGCCAAAGTAACACAGAGCTGGTCAGTTTCTGTGCATGTGGCTTCGTTTCAAAGTGCTGAGCTTGCATCTATCAGCTGCAACATTAAAACCACCAGGTTGGTTCGATGCTGTGATGGACAGAGGTCGCCATGTGCACTCAGACCGGTCTGCAGCTACGCAGCAAGCTGTGAATCTCTGTGTTTCCTGACACCTGTGGATCATTGCTAGCATTAACATTTTCCCATGCTGACCCCCGTTCACCACAAGATTAAAACCACCAAGTGGTCCTATTGTTGTGAGCTAACTCTATATTACTGTGTAACCCAACTTTCTAGATTAAAGAAGCTAAACTATGCCCTCATCTCCTCTCATATCACTTCTGAACTCTGGACTATGCTTGACAATTCACCTAAGCTCCACTTTACTGACCTGGGTTTCTTCTAATCACATTGTAGACGTTTTATTAACTTTTATATAACCTAAAGCGTCAGTCAGTGGTACAGTAAGTAGGAGCAGGTTGACTTAGAAAGTAATCTCCTCAACGCTAATATATATTTGTCTGACAACTGATCTACTGCCATGGATCTTATCAGCTGGCCTCCATACAGGACTGACCTCAGCATCAGAGGTGTGCAACTGTGTAAGTTGTACAGAACCACATGCAGTTAAAAGCTGCAGATAGTTGTATATACATTTTAGTATCCTAAACCAACATCAACCAACACTTTTCCAAACGCTTTGTCTTGTAAAACAACAAGATGTGCTCAAGTGCACGTTCACAAACAATCAAGAAGAAGTAAAGATTTTCCAAAACACACACACACACACACACACACACACAAAGAGTTGCATGAAGTGTGAAAGCCTGTTTGTCAGTGGGAATGGCTCATAAAGTGAGTCAGGCATGACAGTGTGGCCCGATAAGAGGAAGCATTCACATTGGAGAGTAGAGTTTCCATAAACAAGATTTGACAAAGATGTAATACTGGGCACAAAGACAGGTAACGGACAGCCGGCTGCTGTATTAAATAGCATTAGCCAGAGCATTGCCTCATAACCTCTGAGCCCCCAGGCCAGAGATGTTCCGCACACTGCATTATGGGTTATGACTGGTCTGACCACAACCAGATACTTTTATTCCACTCCCCCAGGGCTTTCCGTCCAAAATGTAGCCACAGACACACAGACAGTACAAGGAAATATAGAGAAATATATATATTAAAAAAACTGTATCCACTCAAAGTAATTGCCAGGAGCAAATACTATACATGATGTACATACTATACATATGTAGTTTGCCAAGTAGTAGCTTTAGTAGAACAGCTGCTGGTAAAAACCCACAACCAGCTCAAAGTGTATTACTCCAGTACTAACTCGGGGCTGTATTATGTGAGGAGCTGGCTGCACCGCATGAAGTCATCTCATAAATGTGTGGTGATACAACATTGTAAAATGTTGCAAGTAGACACTCTGCATCAGTAAATGTAGGCCTACACATGTAAAGGTACTCTGTCAAATTCAAAACGTCTACATATTGTTTACCTTTTTTTTTTTTTTTACTATTAATCAATCTCCGCATAGTGTTTTAAAACCATTTATGATTGAGGCACAGCTCATTTAAAATACGTTTAAAATGTGGGGAAAATAGCAGAAAAAGCTGCTTAGCCACGGTTAAAAAAAATGACTAAACATTTTTTGCTTTCTACACAGGTTTGCTTCTTTCAAACGGAAAGAAGAAATCATGTTTGTTTTGCTTATACATCTTTGAATTAATCAATCACAAAATACACTCAAATTATTTGTTTGATGGGGTCTTTTAGTTTGGTGTGGCCAACAGCTGGTGGCTGCTATTCTCTATTGTTCAGAAACTTTATGGGGTGACTGCAACACTTTTTGCATTGGCTCACTCACTCTAAGGTTATATACAACTAACACAACTTCATCTACATATGATACCGAACTCAGAATTTGTGTTTGAGCAGAGGAAATCAGGGTTAAAGGGGGCTAAACAAGTTTTTTTAGGTCAACGATTGCCATCCCAACTAGACGCTTTGAGCATGTAAACACACACCTAATCTGTAGACGAGGATAACAGAGGAGATTTTCAATGAGCCAGGAGTCATGGAGGAGCCATCTGCTGGGACCAGGACACTCACTAATAATCACTCTGCATTGTTGCATGCAGAGAGAACGTGAGGCTGGAAAGCAGGTTCAGGAAGGGGACGGATAAGGCACAAACGGTTTATATCACAAAAACCCTTTTCAGTTTCACTCTAATCTGAATACTGTTTCACATAAATCCAATCAGAAATCTTCTGAGAAGAGAGATAAAAGCCTACTTCTCAGCAGAGGCTCAGAGGCATGACAAAGCTATAGATCCCGAGTGGGCTAATATGAGTCAGTGCTGTGAGGGTTAAACCATACTTTCAGTCCCGACATGGTTTCACATGCAAATCTGCAATATGCAAATGTGACATAGAACGCTGCCCTATGGCTCCCTTTCAAAAGAGGTAATTTAAAAAATGGCCATTTAGATGATGGAAATGTGCATGAACCTGCTGTAAGAAGCTGAGCCACAGGCCAGTATTTGGACAGTGACAGTTGTGCCAAAATTACTGTATTAACAATTTTCAGAGATTCAGCAGACCCTCGAGAACATTTATATCATTTTGAACCGTTGTAGCCATATAGCCAGAAGAATTATGACGGTGCAAGGAAATGTAGGCCAGGTGTTGTGCAACTACATGACATATGTGACCCAGACTCAGTACCAGTTTTCACATTGTACACATACACAGTTCCTCTTCTTTCATATCCTATGCTGTTTCCAGGGGTCACCAAGGGCCACACTGATCCGCGTGCTGACCTGAGAGTGACACCAACTGTAATAAGTGTAATGTGACTGTGTAAAGGCTTATTCTAAATTAGCTTAATGCCGTTTTGTGGCTATCTGTGTGAGGATGGTAATGAATTCATCATGTGTGATAACGATCAGTTTGTGGCTTTTAGACACATTTGTAGAGGAGCGAGTAAGTTGGTGTGAAGGTTGAAACTATACACCCATCAGCCACCTGGTGGTTTTATTGTTGTGGCAGACTGTGGTCAGCAGGGAAAAAACTGTGCTGGCCATGACCGACAGGTGTGAGTGTGCGCGTGTGTGTGTCCCCTGCTGTCCCCTCCCCTCCACAAAATCCTCAGGGGGATTTAATGTCGTGGCTGATCAGTTCGTATTGAAATGTGTTGAAGCATCTAAATGTTACCGGTTCTATTGTAATAATGCAACACATCAAAATCCAGTTGTGTATTTCATTAATCTTGGTTAAAAGGTAGTGAAAGTTAATATAGCTGCTTATTAATGAGGTGTCTAAGCTGAATTTAACAAACACTGATTCCCAAGAGCAGGGCAAACATCAGTAGTCTCACGGCAGGAGGAAAGTCAGTGGCTTCAGCTAGTTTAGACATGTTATTGAGGAAATGTTTGATAAATTAACATTCCAGTCTTATAATAAATGAAGTAGGCTAAAGACCATAAAACCTGAGCAAATTAAACACAGTTTGAGAAAATCTATATTTGCTTGTTTGTTTTGTAGTCTGGCTAAATTGACCTTTCTGGACCCTTATCTGTCCTTATTTAGATCTACTCACAAAACATCACTGTGTCATGTGTTTTCTAATAAGCCAGACAAAACCACATGGACCCATTACTGTTTTATGTAAAGTTTATGTACTGTCAAAAAGTGTTTTATCACAAGATACTGTAGCCACATGCTCCTCTATTAGTTTGAATGTAGAGCATATACAGTACTGTAGGACTGAGAACCTTGTTTTTCGGTTGCTGTTGTTACATTTGATAAAAAAATCTGAATTAAATTCATGTTTTCTTAAAACTCGCCATTCGTACACCCAATGCACACACATATATAATTTACAAACATTTGACAGACGCCCTTTCCTGGAGTTTACACAGTAATTCAAACTGGTGTCACCAGTTATTCAATAAATGTAAATGAACTCTGTGACGTCCAACTTGTTGACGGTGAAAAGTCACGAGGGAAGGAGATGGTGTGAAAATTCACATTAAACCAGTATATGCATATGTACTGTATAGTGTGTATATCTGTTTCTACATTTCTGTGGATTATTGTTTAATTCCATGGTTATGACGACATTATGGAATTAGCTGTTTGTGGATTAAGCCTTGGTTTTACGTTAAGGTCAAGGCGAAGGCTGAGGCATTTATTAGTGTTAGGTTTTATGCAAGCGGGTAGTGCTCACAGCTATGATGTGTGTGTGTGTGTGTGTGTGTGTGCCCAGATCATCATGTGGCTGTGTTTTTATAGAGCAGTGATCCGGTCATATGATGGTCAACACCTCAATATCACACATTACCTGTGTGAGTGCAGTACATTTACTCAGCAAACCATGTACACGGCCGAATACTGAGAGTCTGTCAGCACATATGGAACAAATACTTCTGTTAGTCCCCAATTTCATTTGCATTTTTAAATGTCTTCTTTAATTTTTCAACCTTTTTCTATGCTTCATTCCATAGAGCTTTGTATATTTTTTCCTATTATTTCCTACTAAATTATTTATTTTTTTAAATTTAATTAAAAGATTAGTTACTGGAGATTTGGTTTGGGTTTTTTTTTTTACAATTTGTTGACATTTCCTAGACTAAACAATAAATTGTTTAGTTAGTTTTTTATTCAAAACATAATAATTAATTGATATTTTATTGGTTGTCTGGTAAAACATATACTGCATTTTCATAGGTTCATATATAACCTATAAGATTATATAATGTTCTAAACCACTGGTCCCCAACCCTAAACCTCACAGACCTCTGCCCTTCCTAACTTGTGCCCAACTACCACTGACTACCTGAATCAGATTCGTTCAGTGGGTCAGACTGCAAGCCGAAAGGTATCAATTTACTTAGTCTTGGAAAACAAGCAGAGCACGGGGTCCCTGAGGACCAAGGTTAGGAGCCACTGTTCTAAACCACTGACACAGTTACAGTGCACTGTGCAACTTTACTTAATTTAGAATTGTCCATGGTAAGCGGTTAACCTGAATTACTGGTAATGTAGGCTAATATAGATTCTATACAAATATGCATAGTTAAGATTTACTGCTACGGCTGTGGGTTTCAGTGGAAAAGTTTTTGTGTCCCATGACAGTCACGGTGTAGTTGGAGAGATTTTCTCAGCCTGACAAGAATAAAACTCTGGATGAAACAAAAGCATCTACTCTTTACAGAAACAAGTTCTAGACTTCGAGTGCTTTTTTTTTTTTTTTTTTTTTTTTAACTAAACCAAACAGCATTAAAAAACAACTGCACCTATCTGGTTTCCTCGCATGTTAAAACAAACACTGCCTGACCCACTTCTACACTGCAATGTCAGGTGTGTGACAAAGTCCTGTGTCATTTGACTTTTCCACCATGTTCCCCAAGGACAGCGATAGACTGTGTATGTATGTGTCTGTGTATGTGCGTGTGTGCGTGCGTGCGTGTGTGTGTGTGTGTGTGAGCGAGTGAGGGAGAGAGAGAGACCTGTCATATACAACTTCTGATGGATTTTAGGAAAGTCTATAAATGCTATGTGTGTTAAAGAGATGTGTTTTCTTATGTCAGACTGTGGTAGTGTTCTTTTGTGTGACTGTGTGTGTGTGTGTGTACACACTGAGGTAAACTAATTACCACGTTCTATGATCAGCTGTGGGCCCTGAGGTCTGCAGGGAGAATTCCTCTGTGGTCAGGCGACCCCGGTTGTCCCGACTATCTATACCTCCCTCCCTCTCCCCTCTCTCTCTCTCTCTCTCACACCCACACACACACACACACACATACACAAACACAGTGAACTCAGTCACCCCACTCAAGCCACTCACTCAGGCATGCCATGTAGAGCACCAGACAGCGCGAGACGAACATACATATATATATATACTTAGGCTGTCATTAAGTTCTGTGCTGAACAAGCATAGAAAGACATTAAATATAGTATTGTGTGGAAGGAGCTGGAATAAAAGTGGCCCATATACAGCACTGGGTAGACTTAAGCAACTGTTTGCGGTTTTAATTTGAATGTTCGCCAGATAGTTCAGATGTTATCTGAGATGAAGGGCTGATGCATGCTGATGTGGAGTAGATGCAAAATTTAGTAAAGTTTTGCAGTCAGGAACTGACTTTTAATGTGAAAGCCCTTCAGGTATCAACCGACTAAAAGTTTTAGTGCTACTAAAATCATAAATCCAGAAATTTAAATCTAACAACAGGAATGACCTTCCAAACAAAAAATCCGGGGATGAAGGTTTGTGGTGTGTGACAGATGATGTTGGCCAAGCAAATCAAACAGCTGACTGGTTATTTCTCTGCGCCGTCAACTGGAGGTGGTAGTTAGGATGGATGTTTACTCTCTTCATGTCATAAGTGAACCTATCATTTCCTTTGGTGCACGTTTTACTGTATGTTAAACGTTTCGGCCTCTACTTGAAAAACTCCTCCAGGACTTTATCAGATCAGATAAAGTCTCCAGGAATGGGTGATTTTTAGCCAGAACCAAAGAGATAAGTTAATATCTAGAAGGGAAAGGGATGTTTTCATACAATTCATATAGTTGCACTTACTATAATAAAACCACAGAAGGAAATGTGAAAGTTGTCGTAGTTTCCCTGAAAGCAGCTACTGTAGTTGTGTATAGCTGTGTTTAAATATGCACCGTAGGTAAGGAGATATACTGTATATCAGGTCACCTGATATTTGGTTCTACAAGTGTTAAGGAAACTTAAAGCCTGTAGTTTATGTTTACTTTGTTGTGTTGCTGAAGGTAATAGTACGACACTCTCAGATGTCACGGCAGTTGCAGCAGCTTTAGATTAGGTTTGTCTCATAGTAATTCAATATACATTATACTACTGTCTATAAAAGTGACTGCATAACCACCATATTATAGTTGGATTTATGATGGTAAATTTGATGCTGGTCATGCTGCACACTGTGCAAGAGTAATTATATTATTGCCTGTCTCATTGACACTGATGGTTCCAAATCTGCTAAAAATGTTTTTTTGTTTGTTTTCTTTTTTTGTATTACATTTTCCGTAAACTTCCGCCCTTACTGTATTTGAATTGAATTTAAACAAAGGTTTGCAGCACAGCCCGCACATGAGTTATAGGGAGGCTGTGAAAAAAAGACTTAACTTGTTTGAGCAGCGATAGCAGAGTGAGCATGATGTAAGAGATCTGTGTATTTATCCTATTGTTTACATTCGCACACAGAGATCATGTGTCTTATCCTATGCTGTCAAGCAAATATGTCTCCACACTAATTAAAAAGATTCTGCAGTGTCAGCTTACACGTCGTTCAAGTTCGAGCACATTGGGGACAAGACTTTACATGCACTTCCAGGCATACGCACACATACCTCTACTGCTCTGCTCAGTCAGGTTTCGGGGGGCTGTCTGCACAAGAGGTTTTACAGCTGTCATGGTTAAACACACAGGGTCTGCAGCAGCGTGGCTAAATAAAGGAATCCACACAACCGCCCGTTGACCTCGGCAACCCCTGACACACACACTATACGCACACCAGGCCTCTTTCCCACCTTCTGGAAGTGATTGTGTGTCCCATGTTCAAGGCTTGTGTTGCTAATAGGCTAAACTCCTCAGTTCACTGATAATGGTAAAATTTGTTACCATTAACATTTGTGAATAACAGCATGAAAGAAAACCAATGTTCTGTCTCACTGTCTCATACACACCAGCTTCAGTTGTCATGTCAGTTCTACATATGCACACATCGCACCTGCAGTGGTTCTTGTAATGTCTCCCACACATTTAATAGCATCTACCTAGTGCCCGAAAACTGTATGCAAAGCTTTACCAGAGCCCTTCAGACGAACACATTAGTTAGTGTGAACAGTAGACCTGCTGCTCCCTTTGTGAGGCATTCAGGGACGCTACAAAGTGTAGGTCATCTGTACTTTAGACACATTCAAAGCCAAATAGCCTACAAGCCTACATATGCCTACAAATTGAAAACAGGGTCCATTGTATTTTCTCCTCTTGTAGTTCCTATGCTGGCCAAATTTCAGCTAAAGCTCCTTAAGGTCAGACTTTTTAGTCAAACCAAAGGTAGGAAAAGAAAGTTGGGAGACTTTTTTTTTTTTTTTGTGTGTGAAGGGTAACAAAGTATGATAACCTGTGATCCATTTAGTTTTTGTTTGTTTGTTTGTTTGTCTGTCTGTCTGTCTGTGTGTTTATTTGCTGGTTTGCTTGCTTGCTTGAAGGCAAATCAAATATTGAAATTAATGTTACCCTACTTTCTGAGAAGGATCTTTATAATACTAAGGGTTGGTCTGCTTGAGGCAGACTGTTTTCTAGTACTTCACAGAACCTTTCTTGTTCACAGTGCTGGCACCAAATAATAAAAAGCAATACAGCAAAGGGAAACTAGATAGAGAGAGGATACATCACTGTGAGGAAAGCCATGTGTTCCCCTGACTGTTGATGAACTGATAAAGATTGAATGGATGCAGCATTGTTTTCAAAGAACGGCTGAATAGACTGTGACGTAACCAAGCAGTAAGAGAGTTCAACTGTGCGAACCAGCATGTGATACATGGAGACAGACACATTTCCCATGATAACACCGCAAAAAGACCCGTCTGGTTGGATAATCAATTGATTCACAAGTGTCTTTTTTTAAGAGTAGATTAGTTGACTTACACAACCTGCACCCTGCAATTACGTTGCCTCAGTTTGAGTCAGGTTTGGGAGCTGCCGCGTGTCCATATAACTTTGAGTAAGAAACGACTAAATTTGTGGTTTGTGTGAATGTTTTGGAATGTAATTTCTTCTTTGATTACTTCTATTTCAGCATCACTATAGTTTGATGTCTGTGGAGATGTAAACTAACACCACTGATGATCTTCTCAGCCTGTTCTTGTTCCCATGGCATCAAAAAAAGCACAACTTTGTTGTTGCTGTCTTTATGTTGATGCTTAAGTCAATTCTTGACATAAACGTCAATTATGATGCAGCATATAAAGTGAAGTTCTCATAGGGAGATGGACGCATAACAAGATACTGGACCTCGGTGCGAGAGATAGTGCTCTTTAATGATGATTGTCACACAATGTGGTGCACGTGGTTACTTTAAAAAGGAAGTATGTGTGTGATGTTGTCAATTGTATGTAGTGCTTTTGTATTTATGTCATTTATCTTGTAACTTAACCTTACAATGAGGCTTTAGTGCCCAACCCTAAAGCTCTTAATGTAACCTTACCCTGAAGTTCTTCTCCCTAACCCTAATGCTGTCTTGCCATTATGTAAAGTTGTTCGTGGAGCGTCCAACCTTGAAAGCAAAGGCTACCTGTGGCGTCAAAAGGACGTGAAAAAGCAGCACAATTAGGAAGTGCTATCATGTGATGCTGTGGGATGAGAACATGTTGGTCTTTCACACACAGTTTACCTTGGATCGAGATTTGTTCCCTTGGTAAATCACACATTAATTGCATGCAGATTAGAAGGGAAATGTGAAATAACAGTTTGAAGCACTAACATCCTGTGTGTCTGCACAGCTTACTTGTTTTTTTCTGCCACTGCAGGTGAACACGCAGTCACAGGGGTCATCATTTGAAAAAGTAGCCTATGTACTTCAGTCAGTTTAATCATTTTGTGTATTTTTGTAATAGAGTTCTGTATTTGTGTTGTTATCTGGTTTGAAGCAGGTGTGCCACGGATGAAAAAATGTCAAGTCAAACGCTTAACCATTGGAGTTTAGCAACATTTGAAGCAGGAAGTGAAGTTAATAAAAGGCTCCAAGTAAATTCAGACAAAACAAATCAAAAAAAGCATCAAAAATTCACCCCAGCGATTTAGCATCGACGTCTTACATCGCTGAAGCAAAATCTCTTCCTCCTCGTGAAAACATCTAGACTACATTACCCATAATGCACAGCATTGAGCCACTAGCCTCCAGTGGACTATAGAGATCTGGCCCGAGCACTTGTTTCTAACTGAACCCCGATCTTTTTTTTTTGGGCCTTTACTAACTGTAGTTCAACATAACTGAGACTGACTCACTTGAAATCACTTATCACGCTCTCTCTGCAGTGACAAAACACTACACGGCTTTTTCGCATACGTATTTTTATTCATACCCACCATGACCTATAAACTGACTCCAATCTGTAAAATCAGTGGAGTTTTGGTTATAGTAACACTGGTTAACCTTGTTTTGAAACGTAATGGGTGTGTTCCTTTCTCAGATTGTTGACATGCTGTGAATTGATACGGCTAGATTGCGACAGATTTGGCTTATCTTCCTGTTCAGGAGAAAATATAGAAGAGGATGTGTTTTGAAGAACTGTAACTGCACTTGAGTAAGTCAACAGAACCATTTCTCTGGTGCTGTTTTCTTAACATTGACATGCTGGTACAAACTAGGCAAAATTGTTTGCTCTCCCGGGGCCTTTATAATAGAGTCATATCACAATCCTTTTAATATTTATACACAAGCATTTCCTTCTGAGTTGAACGTGCAGCTGCCAGGAGCAGGCACTCACCCCTCCCCCACAGAAACCAAACACACTCACGCTGATATCACCAGTATCATGGGCATGAGGCTAGATATGACTTTAACCCTGAGGCTGGAGGGATGAAGAGGATGGAGCGTGTGTCAGAAGTTAACGCTGAGGTCACGCAGATGGGTGTACAAACAGGCAAATAGCCCCTCTCCACAAATACTTGGAAACACACAGACAGGGTAGAGATGGCGGGGGGGGGGGGGGGGGGGGGGGGGGCGTTTGACACCACAGACAGATGTTGCTGCTTGGTTTCAGCTGTTCAATACCTGGCTCCTGAGGTGAGATGACACACACACTCACACACTTGCTGGTAACACACTCATTTGCACACTCACTCACTTGGCGTCAAGTATGTGTGACTCAACAGATTTATGCGCTGCGCACCGACACACAAATACAGCAGTATTTCAGCTTGTGTATGGATGGAGCTGTGTTTGCCATTTGGAGGAATGTACAGTATTTGTGAATGTAAAAAAGCAGCCCTCAGTGGTCAGGAGTCGTGCAAACACACACTCTGTTGAGATTCCACCGTGTATTCACAGGCCAAGACGAAGGAACTAAAAGGCTTCACCATGTGTCACTGTAGGGAATCTAACACTACTATATTTGTGGGGACACTGAGCTTTACAAAAACGATAGTCACTACTTTTAACTCTGTGGGTAAAACGTAAACCTGAAATGGGGTCATACACTGCAAAAAAAGGACTGTGTGTGTTCTTTCTAATTAAATTACTGTCATCTCACTTTATTTCTTACATCAGATCTCATTGTTTCCAGGTCACATGAGTAATCTGTGTACATTTCGTCTGTTTGCTGAGTAAAGGCTTATGGTATTAGTGTGTCAATAGCTAGACCAGAGCATGTGTGCGAGGCCCCCGTTGTACAGTTCTCTGCTTGGACTTATTGTACCTGATGCAAGGCAGCAACGTGGCCACCTGTGTCCTTTATCATATTACATATGTGCATGTGAGCACATGGACACACAGACTGATCTTCAAGTGAGAATGTAGGTCAGTCATGCAAGCAGGAGCACAGGGGTGAAATGAACCCAGCTGGTAAATGGGTTAAAGTCACTCGTAGTTCAAACTTTTTTTGCTCGGTTCTGCTAATTTAATCCAAAGGGTTTATGTGATTGTTTCCTTGTTTTCCTAGAAAACTTGTGCTGAGTCAGGATCACACTACTCTTAAAGCCCCGAAAAGGCCGCTGACAAGGTATTGAAGGATTCTGGGCTTTACAAATGGATTGGCTATTATCAGAGCAGCAAATGCTATTCTCCTGCTAGAACATGGACTATTTAAAGTCTCTGAAACTCTCAGGAACATGCTAGACAGCAGATATTTGTAGTAGTATTGGTCTAGTTATTGATCCGGTGAACACATGACAGCCTACAATCATTTTCACTCCTGGAACACATCAAAACTCCCACCAGCATTTCAATGCAAATGAGAATCAACATTTTACAGAAGTGTGGCACTGAAACTCTTCATGTATAAGAAAAAGATATTCTCTCATGTAGGGGATTACACTGAGTGGCAGAGAGAAAGAGAAAATCCCCAATGTGCTTATGATATACAGTAATAGTCAAACATTTTGAAATACAAATGATCTTGATTTGAGTGACAAAGTCCTATAAAACATTTCATAACATTTATCATAACATTGTGAGTATCTGTTAGATATTATGTTAGTAATAGGTCCAGCCAATAAATACAAGTTCAATATTTACTCTCTTAGTCACGTTTTGGTCTTTAATAAATTCTGCAGAAAATGTAAAGCTGTTTAGCTGCTAAATGCTAAAACAGGTCGCTTGGTGCTGGTTTATATGTGGAGCTGAAAACAGAGAGTGAACCGTAACAGCAATGGTTACCATTGGAAAAAAAAGCTAAAGGAACAATAATAGGGTAAAAATACTGCATTGACCTGAATTAAGCTGCAAAATTGAGTAATTTTCAGTTGTTAATATCAAGTATGAATATTGGTGTAGCTTTAAGGTAAGAGAAGGGCAGCTACTTCCATTGGGTATAAACAAGTATAACACAGTATGAACAAAAAATAGATAATCAGAACACAGAACAGACTAAACTGCATCAGTGGTGTCAGCAATGAATAACATTTTCTGGCTTACTGGCTAATATATTTTTTCTCCTCAATACATTCCTGTTTGGCTTTTTAATAACATTCCATGAAGGAAATTAAGCAAGAAAATTCAACCCTAAGTTTACATTAGTTAACTCAAATGAAGAAAATTGCTATTCACCAAGCGGTGCTCGTCTTCTCTTCAGCTCCATTTTATTTCTCTCACACAATGTCTTCACACACTTTGCCTGCTTGCTTCAGTTACTCTGACAACCTCACCTCTTCTGGAAAGACGTTTACAAGAGCAATAAAAAAAAACCTCATTAGTAAATTTCAACCTCGGTGCTGGAAACTACTTCTATGAATATGAATTCACTTGCCAAGATGTTTGACAAGAAATTAACGGGGAGCTCAGTGAGCAGCTAAAACACTCTGACTGGTGATGAATGATAGACTTCTCTGGGAATGTAAAAAAAAAAAAGACTTTTTCATACACAGTTTATCTGATGATCCTTTAATAAACAGCAGCCTTTGGAAAAGGACTTGCATCGGTGGTTGTGGCCAGTAGACTGAGCTGGGAAGTGGTAAAAATGTGCCTCTGAGTAAACACATAGTGACAGGTTTGCTGCTTTATCAGCGACAAGATCTCAAACCGCTCATTTCCTCTGGGGAGCAGCAGTCCGTGGGGATTTCTGTGTGGGCATGAGGCAAAAAGGGTATCTACCGATATCATTTCAGTCATTGTGAAGCTTTCTCCACATGTTGAAATGAGTGGCACGGAGCTCTACTTACAGCAATATTCAAGAGTCACTTTAGAGTCTTTTATTAACCAAACAATGATTAGAAAGTCTCCAAAATCTCAATATTCTCTTGGTGTTCACTAATGATCAAACGATCACGTGTCCAAACAGATCTATAACCGGAACAACCGTGTACTTCAAACTTTCCTGAAGGAACATCTCGTGAAATGTGCCCCTTTGGTGGATGGTGAGCCAGACTTTTATTGCAATTGAAACAATTATTAACAAGTGGTTTCAAAGACATATTGTGATGGTTTGGTCACGTCAAGACACAAAAAACACGTGGCTATGTTTAGCAAAAGGTTTGAGCTAATTTTCATGGTTACAATAAGAACGGGGAAATTCTGGTGTTTTGTGATCTTTTGCTATTCCTGCATCTCTCAACAATATTATATTTAGTATCTTAGCTAGTTAAGGTTGATAACGTTTGCTTATAACAACTTTACAACTTAACAACGTCATTTCAGCAGCTGCAAGCTACTTAATTAAGTGTAAGAACTTGAACCACTGTTTACATGCTCTAAAATGTACTGTAAAAAGGAAGTACAATGTATTTTAAGTATTATTAACTGCCGTGAAGTTGATGAGATGATTGACCAAATCTAAAAAAAAAAGGTCAAAGGACTCAAAGGTTGCCATGCAGCTTGTAAAGGTGGACGTAATTTTACCACTTCATGTACTGACAGCAGGTTAATCCATAATACTACATAATCAGTCTTAGATGATTGTGGGGTCTGATAGTTCAATGGGCAGAGCACTGAGTTGGGGTCCCAGCCAACTAGGGCTACCTGGGTGCCCCGAGGCCCCAAACCTAGATAAAAAGGGGAGGGTCGCAGCAGGAAGGGCATCCAGTGTAAAAACTCATGCGAAATCAATCTCCAGTCTATATCTCAGGGCCAACACAGAGAGACAGACACAGACAGACAACCAGTCAGCGGATTCAAACCAAGGACCTTGTAGCTGTGAGGCGGCAGCGCAAACCACTCCTACCACTGTGCCGCCCAGAGTACAATACAGCCACATACAAAGAGTACACTATTTCCTTCTGAATTGTAGTAGAATATAGCTATCGTAAAACAGAACTACCCCCAGAAAGTATATGTACCTCAAAAACTTGTGTAAATGTATCTTACAACCTCTGGCTAAAACTGGCAGTTACTGTTGCAATGCCTTTTTGTTTTTTTTTAAAATTCTGTCCATAATGAAGGATCCATTGTTTGAAAAATAGTACTAAGAACTTAAACTTGTAAAAGGTTTTTGTTGCAGTATGTACCCTGCCATTACGAAAGAGGCAACTCAGCTAACAATGCATTTGGAAAGGTGTGACTGGACGGGTGCTGGTTCAGTGGAGGGAGAGGAAACGCAGCTTTAAACCCAAAATAAAGTAGCTTGTATTGTAAATCATAATTACAGAACTGTGAAAGGGAAAACACTTGTTCCACTCTCGCTGACTTGCTTTGATGAGACACTTGTGACTTTGTGCAGGTTTCGGTAAATGGGGGTTACATTCCCAAAGCGGTCTCTCTTGGAAATAACTGATGTCTCGTAATGACGCTTGCACAGGAAAGACAGAGGCATATTGTGATTGAGGTCAAGCAGTCTGACTGCTTCAGGCCTAATGACTCACCATCTGTCATTTAGTTCATTATCGCCATCAGTCAGCGTTTTGGAATGCGAGATTTGTCGCTGTCACTTTGCACTTCAACACGCTAATCAGGTTTAGGTTTGTAAATCAAGTAAAGAAGTAGTGGGACACTTTCTATGTCATGTGATTTCACAAGCACTATTTATAAATGTCGCTCGCTTTGGGACGTACGTTTTCCTTATTAGTAACACGCACTTTCCTGTTTTGATCTGAGGCCATTCTGACTGTGTGTTTATAAGGTGACTCAGCTTTTTAAACCTGAGCCTATTTAGGTTAGTTTCACTAGCCACGGTGACAACGGAGCGATGTGTGTACGTGTGTTAGTAGGTCACTCTGTTTACAACCTAAATAAAACTCACCAGTGAATGTGTGCAAGAGCGGTTATGACTCATCTTTTAAATGCCGATGCCTTTTTTATCAGAGTGAAATTCACCATTGAGCGACTCAACGGTTG
The DNA here is from genome assembly GCF_033026475.1 of Channa argus. NCBI lineage: Eukaryota > Metazoa > Chordata > Actinopteri > Anabantiformes > Channidae > Channa > Channa argus. The sequence goes on from NC_090197.1 coordinate 49,558,473, forward strand.
CTGGGTAAACTTCCTAAAGGAGCGGCCAACGACGTCTGCTATGCACCTGGGAGAAGCGGCCGCACGGCCTGCTGAATGGCCGCACACAAGCGCAAGTTTGAGATTGATCATTCAAATAAACACGAGTTTGTTTTTAAAATGAAATCTATCTTTATTTACAGTAAACAGAGGTGTGTGTGTGTGTATGAATAGTGCCAGATGCAAAACACACGCAGACACAGATGCACATTAGGGAGTCTGCAAATGAGCGCAGGACGTGTGTTTTCTCCCTCCCCGATGGTGTTTGAGTAAGCAAGTACACGCATACACAGGCTGTGCTCAGTTTGTGTGTGTCTGAGTTGCTTCAGATACCCCACCTCCCCGTCTCTGGTGTATGAATGAGTGTCCTGAGAGCGTTAGATAAAGGTGGTCTGTGCTGCAGCTCTGCTCCACTGACCCTTAAAAGAAGCATTGATGGGAGGACTGGCCGGCTGCTGCAGGCTCCAGGACCTGCCTTCGCCTGCATCGCACAGGCAGAGGATGGATGGAGAGTGTGGGGGGTAGCGGATGCAAAGGGGGGGGGGCACAAGGCTTCTACAGCAAAATCTCTAACAGAGAGTTTGCGAACAAACCGGGTGCCAAATATCAGATCTGTCAGCGTGCAAACACAGCAAAGACCTCCAGTAAGTGAGGCTGCCACAGGCTGCGCTCATAAAATTCTGGGAGAAAAAGAAGCGAGCACAGCATTGGTCCATATTTCTTCCTCTTAGGCCCCAATGCAGAGTGTCATCTGTTACATTTAGAGGCTCTTATCATGTCAGCTAATATTGGGATTCGTTGTATGAATCATAACACACTCATCGGATTATCACGAAACAGTCAACACACTGGAAACTCTGAGCTTTCTGCACCGAAAGGGCTCCGGTGTCCCAGGACAGTTGGACACTCATTTACAGCCTTGTCAACTAAGTCAATAAGTTATTTAATACCAGAGCCTCTTTTTAAATCCGGTTAATAAAGTGAGAAAATTTAAGATGACATCATCTGGAGAAGTTTTTCTGCTCTGATGATGTCATTCTGTCACTTATACTATGGAGGTGACGTTCATGTACTGCAGTCACGCCAAGTTTAACAATGTACAATATGTATTTATAATAAAAACATTTAAAGGCGCGTACTCTTTAACGAAGAACATAGGAGGCAAGCTTCCTTTCAAGTAACCTAATAAATAGAATGTGATACTTTTTGACAAACGTATCTGTGATGCATGTTCTTCCTTCTTGTTAACAGTTTGGATTTACATCATGTTTCCTGTATTTCTTGTCATCATGAATACTCTGTTCATAGGCCCATGTGAAGTATCAGAGTTACAACACATAAGCAACCACATCATGCAGATTTTGTCAACACTGCAATACTGATCATATGACAAAATTGTTGTAATGGGGAGGAATTATTAAGATATATCATGGAAGATATGATATGGCTCAACGCGTTCTCCTACCACAGCATCAGATAATGACACTTCTCAACAAATATGACAAATATTGATGTTATTTGGCCGTTCACAAAGACACCGCAGTCCCCGCCTGTCAAGACTTCTTGTCACGAAATGCTCTGTTGCAGTCGTGGAATATCCCGATTGGGTTGGTTTTACGTGCAAACCCAACTGGGTCAGGCACCAAAAAATTCGGGGTAAGACATGATGTGACTCCATCATCACACATGCACGGTGAAGCGCTCTGCCGAAGGAAGAATAGACGCGCAGTTACGTCGAGAAATCAAGCAGGTCAGTCTATAATGAGCTCAGTGGAAAATACTCGATCGCATTAGAAAAAGAAACATCATTAGTGAGCACATAAACACTCATTTCCTCTGGCTGGCCGGCAGATTGTATCAACATATGGCTTTTGTTTAAAACAGCAGATATGAAATATGGATGTGAGCAAGAGCTCTCCAGCTAGACGGAGAAGCACGAACCCTCACCCCTCCCGTCCCCCCCTCCCGCACACTTAAAGAGAGATACATATCCCCACGTGGCACCACATCTGCCACATCCGGGACTAGGTGACCCTTAGCCTGCCTCAACTTGTGCCAGATACAGGTCCAACCTCAGAGGCCCCCATAACTTTTTTTTATTATTTTATACATACTAACATGCTGACATCCTCATGTGTTCTCTCTTATGGTTATAAGAGTTGAGTGTGTTGATTTTGTATTGATGGCAGACACCATGGTAGCGGCTCTGTGAGGCCGCATTAGGTCTAGCGATGTGTTTCGTTATGTGTCATTCTGGCTTAAAGGAAATAACGCTCAAATAAAAGAAATGGAATTCCAAAATTGTCCAAGAACCATTTTAATCACAGAGCATAATGTTCTCTGATTGAAGATAAATATTTGCAAATATAATGTTTCAGTGAAGTGAATGACACATCAGGCAGTGATTATCAAGGAAATGCAAAATGAGTCATACATTGACACCAACACACTGTACTCTTGAGTATGTCATCAGCAAAATATCAGATTTAAGATGATTACTATTTGGCAGGTGTGCATCAGAGCGTGGTATAATAAGAACCATGAGTCGCATGACTGGATGTGTTTGCAAAATGTGTCTGGACTAACAGGAAAAAAATGATCCGCGGTGGAGCTCGTCAGGCAAAAAGGTATTTCTGTCGACAGTGTAGAAGACTTAACCCCACTGGGTTCTACTCCCACAGTCTCAGAACCTTGTTCCAAACTGTCGACCATCTTGTTGCTCCGCACACTGCTCTTGACAAATATTCCCATTCGAACTTAAAAAGAAAAACCTAATTTTCTATCACGTTGTAGTTTACAATATTACTGTTACAATATGATGGATAAACCGTTCAAAGTTATTACTAAGAATAAAAGGCCTCTACTCCAAGTAGTTTAATTTTAAACGCGAGTTCCAAACGCTTGTTTTAAGAAATTCAAATCAGACAGTTTTGTGCATTTAACATCTCCATTTATCCGCCTCTGCTGCTTCTTACGGTAACTTTATTCAAAGCACTTGGTGTCGTCTCTGTCTGTAGTTCTGGGATCTGTATATCTACATCAGCTCTGCAGTTGTTTCCGGACTAATCCACAGCCGCCAGTCGGAGCCCGGCCTGGATAAACCTGGGTAAGCAGCTGGACTCATTCACAACATCAGCTGTACCCGTCCCACACAGCCACTCAGTCAGAGTTATGCTATTTGTACAGTATAAACATTTTGGATGATTATATGTAATTATCCGGTGCAGCGCAGGCGCACGGACTCTCGCGTGCAGACGAAACTGCACACGCTGACCTGGAATTCTCTTCCGCGTCGGGGAGTGTTAAGTGATTAATTAGTGCGGCAAATAAGAGACGTCAGGGACACGGCCATCGTCTCTCAGTCCATAAGCACCAGCATTAAATAGTTTTGTGTCAATCTCTCCACATGCGGTGTTTGCCAAGACAAACCTCCGTCTCTCTCCCCCTTTTACTCCCTCGAAGTACAGTGCCGAGCGTAAAGCTTCATTCATCACCTCCAGCACGGCTCTCTCTGACCTAAACACACTGGAAAGTGTAATCAGGCCAAATGCATATGCAGTGTCAACACACACTCCCAGCATTGGACCCAGTCCCACCCCTGCACCCAGATCTCCTCGGAGATAATCCCTTATCGCGCTCCAAGCTTGGCTGCCAATCACATGTTGTGAGGCCACGCCTGGCCTAAGTAAAGGTCTCTTACCGAACTAGATAGGACATGCTACATTTTACAGCTACGTCTCTCAGAGACCTTCACTCCTGCCCCCAGTCTCTTTAGTTTCAGGCTGTGGACATGCTTGGCCTGCAGGAGCTGAATGGGAAGAGCGAGTGACGCTTATGGCGGAGATAGTGATGGTTATTTTCAGGTTTCCCTCTTTCTGTGAATACATACTGTGCATGGGTTCCGCTTGATCACTAACAGTCAAGTTTTAAACAAGCTAGCTAATGCTAGCTTATGTAAAACTTGACAGGACTAGGTCCAGGACTTTTTTTTGGACTTGCAAGAAAATAAAAATAACAAAATAAATTAATTAGCAATAAAACACATCGTCACTATGGGTTGAACTGTTAAAGCCACAGTGGTTTTGGTTAGTGGCTAATGTTAGCTAGCAGTGCTGATTTTAGCATTGTTGTACACTGTCTGTTAGCATTTATGGCTACGATATGCAACTTTAGGAAGCAGTTACACCCAATCTTCCGAACAAAAAGCCGAATTCATAAGCAATTTAATGAACCCGTGTACACAGAATGTGTTGCTACTGCTTGACATTGGCCTTTTAGCAGAAAAGGGTACATGACATTAGCAAATGGAAGACAGATATTGCTCTCTAACGGACATTACTACTTACTGAAAAAGATATTTTTATATTTTTCTCATGAGAAGATAGCGACAAAGAGACAAAGAAGAGGGATTAGTGGACTTGCCTTTATCAGTTGGAAAAGGGAAGGAGCTCGAGGGGAGGCCTGGTGGTGGCCCCCCTCCCAAAACTGTTTCGCCCATCCAGGTTCCAGCCACAGCCAGAGTGACAAGGAAGGTACCTGCTGTAAAAGTAGTTGAAATAAATCACTATCGTTATAAATAAAAATTGAAAAAGTATTATTTATTAGCATTTCTTTATGACTAATTGGAGTTAAGTAGTAGTATAAGTTATACATTTGAAATGTCTGGACCTGAACAATCACTTAAAACTACTATTAGTATATTGATATACAATTTACTGTATTTCCCAAGAAGATTTTTAGATTTTGGTTCTAAAACCTTTTAACTCATATTCTAAATGTACCACCCGATTTGGAGTGTGAGTCCCAGTCAGGCCTGCTTTAAATCAATAATGAATAACTCCATAGCTTACAGAGTCTCAGATTAGCTACTGTTAGGAAACTTTAACTACATTTTAATGCTGAGACAGTTTCTGGACTTTGCGACTTGTGCAGCTGACACTACACAGTATTAGCTACTCGTTTTAATGTGGATCTGAGGGAACTTTGTACTTTTCATTATAGCTAAACCACATTTTAGAAAATGTGAACGGTGCAAGCACAATGTATATTACATTATTGCTCTAACCTCTATTTTCCAAGGGTTAATTAATATCTTCATGCACGAACGTGTGAGGTTTTCTGCCCGTGGGCAGTGGAACATGCCTTATCTTGTACTGTAAGTTTATCATGGTCTCTTGAGCAGATTAAAGGGCAGCCAAGACTATTCTGACCTCAGAAATAAACTGAATCACTGAATTAGAGCTTGGCCAGGTTAACATGTACCTCATTAACCTGGAAACATCCTTATACAGACCTACATGGCTTGGCCCTTTATGGTATTTGCACCGTCTGTATTATTTACATTTGGAAAGAAAAACACGTTTTATGAGAAAGTTCCACTCGCAAATATGTGATCTCAGCGCTGCGGCCTCGTATACAGGGTGGGGCGAGGTAAACAAGCATTCCTCCCATCTTTCTCTCTCCGTCAGGGGAAGGAGAAGATGGAGCAAGGTACCACGACGTCTCTGTGTTGATTCATGAAGCTGGAGCCTGAACAAGAGCCAGGGTCCAGTGTTAGTAAACTGTGGACTGACCAAAGGAAGTACCTCATCTGACACACACACACACACACACACACACACACACACACACAGAGCTGAGGGTTTACACTGTGCGACGACCAAGAGAAGCATCTCTGCTGTGTCGCTCATGCACACTCGCATGCATGTATGTGCTGCTGAGCCACAAGCATTGGCAGTAAACACTCGGGCCTCTCACAACGTGCCCTGTAAATATTTACAGCTCGACAGGCATTGAAGAGGGAGGAACACGGCGGCCTGAGCGCGGCGAATGTGACGGGCCGCAGCCAACTCACTCCACCCCATCACTGGACTTCAAATCCACTGGGCAAACAACTTCACCCTGTTCAGCATCTGTGCACTGTGGCTTACCTTGGCTTTACATTGCGGCAACCGGGGAGGTCACCTCGGCTGAGCGCGGAGCCAAACGCCGCTTCCTGAAAATAAAGTGAAGATTTTGTTTTGAGCTTCTCACACTCAGAGAGGCGGTGGCCCACTGAAAGTTGCGACCTCTCAGAGGCCTCAGTGACATAAATGGTTATGCATAAACCAAACACCAGGGAGCCTGTCAGGCAACTTCAGTGCACGAATGTCAGTCGAATTTTGAATCCAATTTTACTTCTACATTCAGTTACACCACCGTCTGGTTTTTTTAGCTGCGGCGGTGTCAGACTGGTCCTAGGCGGCTTGAATATTGTGGTTTTATCTGAGCTTTTCGGCTGAAAACAGGTGCCTGCTGACGACAATAGGAGCAGTGAGAGTGCACTAAAAGTGTGAGGCATGAAACCACAAAGAAGGTGCAAGTCACGCTGAGGAGTTGTCACTAATGGAGAACAAACTTATTACATTTAGTCTCTAAACTGCCTGGTTTGGGTGTGTTTACTTCCTTTTCAACTTTCAAGATAACATCAGCGAAATGTTTATCTGTGACACACTCAGCTAGATTAACGGCAGCAAACTGAATTAGAATTTTCTACGCAATATCTGTCTAAACTTTGTTTCATGTTAGAAAGCTCCCGGTCGTACGGCAAACACACTGGGTGCATTCAGCTGAGTCAGGGTGTGTTTCACTTCTCATGGATTTAACTTTCGTGTGCAACAGGAAGAACGTTTTATGTATTTGCTTACAACATATATGATTACGCTTTTGAGTTACAGTAAAAACCTCCTACTGCATTTGGAGCTAGTTTGCTGAAAGAATGAAGCCCATTAGACAATCTCAGACTTGGAAGATGTCCTGCTGCATTTAGGACATACAGGCCACTGTAATCATCATTATGTCTGCTTTAATCTGTCTTACAACCATTAGACATTTTTGTTTTTACTTGAATGCTGCTAGAAATGACAGCTGTACCCGTCTGAAACTTCAAGAAGTGCTACTTAGGAGGGGTCTCAAGCTATTTCACACACTATATTATCACATATATGCAGTATGTTACACGCCGGATCACAGTGGAGCCTGACCAGTGTCACATAAAGTTAAAAACTGATTGGCGGTGGTGGACTCTGTCTGTCTGAGGGTCAGGGGCAAAAAGATCTAAGGGGTCTAAGAGAACAATGTTACATGTTGTTAGGCTAACCTCACTTTGTGTTTGCACTATTATAGGGGCTATTTGGAGGTTATCACCTTTGCTTTACTACGGGGACACTTTAGTGGGCACTTTATGGCACTTTTGCAGGATTTGTTTGACTTTGTGGACAAAGGACAGTGAGGGGGGGGGCAGATACTTTTTATCCAGAATAACTTACAAGAAGCGAAAGCTAAGGACAACTTTTGGCGTTCAGTATCTTGCCAAAGGATAATTGGACATGTAACCAAGAGGAGTTGAACCACTGACCCTAACGGTTCACGGACGACTGCTCTACCAACTGACATGCAGCCACCTATTACTGATTCACGACACCAGTGACTGGAAGCAGGAGCGGTTTTTATTACCACTACGACTAAAATCTTTCTACTAAAATTGAAAAACTGTTTCATTTCACTTCAATTACAAGTAGTAATTATGGCTCATTAGAGATGATTTCACTTAAATCTCTATAATTTTCTGCTTTATTTCCTAATCAGCAAGAACAAAATCTTGAGGGGGGGGGGAAATCAGATCAAATGAAAGGTTGAGACCTTATCAAAGCCTTAATTGGGGGGGGGGGTTTGACACAAAAATGATTACAAGCATCTGCTCTCCAGTTTCTATTTGGCGAACGGCCGCACATCTGGCGCCCTATTAGGCTAAAACAAAGTCTTCAAAAGTATATTCTGTTACCACTTGACCCCAGGTCTGGGCTTAGCATGCCAAAACAATACCAGGACGAGCCAAGCTTCCCGGTGCAGCAGTGGAACACAAATAGTAACTTCGAGAAGCCACTACTACAGAGGAGAGAGGAAACTGAAGCAGGGGGGAAAACAGCAGGACGAAGAAGAGGTGGAAATGGGTGGTGGCCAGGAAGCGGGACTCTTCCTGCCCCTAATCACAAGTCAGAGTGTTTCCTTTCATTGTAGCAGCTTCAGACCCCATTAACTAGCGAGACCTCTGCACACACACACAGACACACACACACACACACACACACATCCTCATATAGAAAAAGTTGCTCTTTGATAGACATAACATGTGAAACCTTGAAACACTCAAACATTATTTGTAAGTTTGTTCATTGACACACTGCGCCGCACACGCTCACATTCCCACACACAAACGGAGTCACAGGTACATGGATCCTACTTGGCAGATCCCGGCACATTGTGCAGCCCTTTGGCTCTGCTCTGATAAACACTTCATTATGAAATCCTGAGGACACAGTAAATATTTGCCGGGGACTTATCACCCTGCCTTATCTTGGCGTGAACTCCAGGCACCGCATGACTCCTGGGCCTTTTTATTTTCTTTATGCCTTTGCCACCACTGATAAACTGCGCAGAACGGGCCAGCAGAAAACACTTCCTCTTTCTGGAGGGTCCTGGAAAAAGGAGGCACCACAACAAGAGGGGCTTCACATTTCCACTGTAATGTGGGCCAGCGCTTTGATTTGGTCTACACCGAATATGACAATCCAGACAGGAAAGAGGGAGGGGGGGCCCACGTTTACCTGCTGGAATGACTGATAGTAATAACACATTTACAACAGCAGAGTTAATGAGTTGTGGGTTAATGGCTGGTTACTCAGTTCCCAGACATACATCCATGTCAATGTGTCTGACCTCAGCGCACGGTGATATGACTCACAGCTTTTCCGATGGGTTGCTGTGAGAGCATTATCCTTTGTGAGACTATCGACCATGTGGCTCAGTGTCATCACTGACTTTTTATTCTCAGACACTGTATTTACGTTTACCTCAGTATTTTCCATTGCTCCTACTCTACCCAGCTACACAGCAGACTCTACATTTACTGACAGCCACACTTAGGTGTCAAATTACGATTTTACATTAAGAACATGGATACAACACTGATTTAACCGGAGTCACTTTTTATAATGACAGGTATGTACTTTAACTTAAGTAGGATTCTGGGCTGGTAACCGATACTTTTAAATGATCTTTTAAAAGGATCTGAATGGTTCCTTCACCCCTGCTTAATCTTTATATATCCTTTAGGTGACTGCTCTCAAAGCACGGGGGGGATTTGCCGCAGTGGCAGTGTACATTATAACAGAAAGGGGGATCTTAATGCACGACTTATTAAGAGATTAAAATCTTATCCTTGTAGCAAAGATCCAGAAAAAACTTAAGAGCTGCGGCCACTAAGGGATTCAACTGACTTCCCTGTGACTGTGACACTCTCTGTGCTCGTACACGTTTTAAAATTCCTGACCTCATTCCTCAGATGGCGCAGACACATCGCTCATCGCTCTCCTGTTTATAGCAGAACATTATACATTACGTGGCTATTATGTGCAGGTTTATTCGGGGATATCGATTTTCTGTGATGGTGCTGCTTTGCTGTTCATAGTGGGCGTTGAGAATGAGATTCAGAGTCGGGGACCACACCTGTAGATCAGTTGTCTTTTACAGCTTGCTTTTACTGTATAACGAGGACCAGGGGCTAGTACTTGCTCAGCGAGCTCCGTTGCCTGCCCTGGGTAAAGCAGCATCACAGGGCAGCTGGGTCCAACACTCCCCTGCCTCCAGCCTGCCTCTGCTGAATAGGGACGACAGTCATGCTGTAACCGCTGATGCGTTTGCAAGCAGCATGAAAAACTGAGGTTTCTCACTCACTGCAACTCTGCTCCTGGGGCAACATCGGTTTGAGTCACGTTCATTCAAACGTCATTGATGCTGCATCTTTTTTTCACATGTGAGTGTAAGAAAGCAGAGCCCGGCAGTTTGAAGCTTTTTTTTTTTTTTTTTTTTTCAATATGATTTTTATTGGGAGAACTACAAAAGAAATGTACAGTACAAAGTTAACAGTCTCACACTCAATTTGTAGTGACTGACTCCCCAAAAAAATATTACAACTCGCGTTGTCTTTTTGTCCGTTTTTTTCTTACATTCAAAAAGCTTTACTTCTGATAAAGTAGTCAAAAGTACATAGTGCGTATCCCCCTGTACCTACTATGTACAAACCAAACATGTTCATCCACTTCCCTCTCCTGCAAACTCTCAAGACTCAGACTAGATTGGAAAAAAAACAAAAAAACAAAACAGAAATAATAGGAATGGGGATTTAGAGAAAGGTTACGGTTGTAATCAGTGTCTGAGTGGTAACAACCTTAAAAAAAAAAAAGTTTCAGAATCCAAAACTACATTCAGTTCAACCTGTGTATAAAAAGTTGTAGGAAAATACTTTATTTGGTTAATTTTAAAGGCATGTCAAGATGGTGAACCCCATAGGCACTACACAATAATACTGGGGCACAAGGGATTGCTACATTCTTTAGCACGTGGCTGGAATCACAGTGTGACCTCGTGCAGAGAGAAAACAAAAATACTTTTTGGTTAATTTATTGACTTGGGTTCTTTGTCACTGAAGTCTGATGAAGATCAACAAAAGAAGTAAGGTTTGGACGGTCTGTACAACCACATTATTTATACATTCTACTAAAAGATCTAAACGGGGATCCTCAAAAAAAAAAAAAAAAAAAAAAAAAAAAAAAAAAAAGCGCCTTCTACAGCACTGACACAACCTCAGGAGCAAACAGCAATCACGCAAACTTTTTAATAAACGTAAACAAGGAAACAAAATTAATGAAATAAATATCACATACGTTCTCTTAAATTAAGATTTTTTTTTTAACTCATTTACAATAAAAATAACCAAGTGAAGTTACAAAAAAAAAAAAAAAGGAGAAAAAACAAAATATATATATTACTGTGAAAAGAACATACACTCCACTTTATGTAGATTAATAATGGCAATCATAATTTAAACATAAAAGAATATAGATCTATTGCTTCATCATACTTGATAAATACAGTATGGACACAAATTATCCAATGTAGCCTATACTTTTTTCACAAGATAATAAATAAGTTAAATAGTCCATAGCCAGTTATGTACTGCTATGTAAATCACTCAAACAGCTAAAAAAATATATATTCAACCATCAGCAGTGATTTCCCCAATCAAACCCAACTCAAGAGTGCTTTTTAACCAAGCAACAAACTAGACTAACCAAACAAACCACTGGGTGGCGCTGGGAGAAGACAGATATGGAATGGAAGTTGAAGCTTACAGAGAGGAAAAAAACAAAAAAACAAAAAAACAAAAACGGAACAACAAAAATAAAAACAATGAACAAATGTTACATTTAGTCAAGGCATATTCTTGGCAGGATGGGTGGAAATCTGAAACCGCTTACAGTCTCTTCTTGTCAAGTCGTGTTACACACACACTCATCTAATCCCAGGAAAAGTGTGGCTTGCCTGATAGAGCAAATAGGGGAGAAGAGGGCAGACGTGAGCCCTTGGGCAAGGCACTGATGGAATGCCTTCTGTTTGCTATCTAAGTTTTAATACAGCTATATTACATACAAGAAAAATACTAAACTAATGCCAGATCAAGGACACTTTAAACTGTATGAAGCTTTATTTCTTGCCCCCCCCCCCCCCTCCAGGGAGGTCAGAGCAGGGTCAGCACCCCCGGAGCTGGCAGGGATTCAATGTCTTGCTCAAAGGCACTTTCAGCAGGGTGGCAGCTGCTGAAATTGGTTGTTTGGGGTGGGGGGGTGGGGGGGGTGACTGGTAGTGAGGGGGTATAACCAGGATCCTTTGCTTTAGAGACGGTGCATTTGCTGCCTCACTCGCAGACACCCTGACTTTAACGACCCCCCTCCCCACACACACACACACCCACCCTCCTTTCCCTCACAGTCTGACCCGTCAATCAATCAGTCTGAAAACAAAACGCTTAGTCATCTGAAATCGACAGCCTGCTGAAGATTGGCAAACGTCTTCCAGCGTCCAGACTCGGGGACTCTGAGCCGCTGAGGCTCCCGGAAGAGCTGAGGGACCCGCTCGCATAGCTCTCCCGGTCAGAGAGCGAGTCTGGCGGGCTGGGAGGAGGCTCGAACACCGGCGACTCGTTGAGGCGGCGCAGCGCCTGCAAGTGGCTGATGTTGTACGTCGGAGGTGAAGGGGGGCACACGCTGCTCTGCATGTTCCCGTAGTAGGCACCGGTGGAGTGGTTGTTGGCGTAGCCGCTGGGGTTGTGCACCGCCAGGGGGGCCAGTAAGGCTTTTAAGTCCTGCCCTGGGAAAGAGAAGGCACTGTTGATGCAGGGCGCGGAGCTGGGAGACAGCACCTCCTCGTAGAAGCTGGAGGCCGACGTGCAGGAGGAGACGCTGGTGGCAGGCGGTGGGGTCCGGGACGTGGGGCTGTCAAGCAGGGGAGACTCAAGGCCACGATGGGTGGAGAAGCCGGAGAAGCTGAGGCTGTGGTGGAGCTTTGGTCTGTCCCTCTGGGTGTAGGCGAGCTGCTGCTGCGGGGGCAGAACCTCTCTCTGGCCGTAGCCGCACAGCTCGCGGGTCGACCTGGGCTCCCCCGCCTGCACGTTCGCGTTAGCGGCCGGAGCGGGCCGGCGCTCATCGGCGTTGTGGATAAAGTGACACCGGGGGCCGTAGGGACAGAAACCGATGGTGTGGAAGGTGCGACACGGCTCAGTTTTGTACTTGGGGTGGCGAGACAAGCTCCTCAACTCGTGGTAGCCGTGAGCGAACTGACATTTCTCCCCGTACTTGCACGAGCCGTTCTCCTCGAAAGGTCTGCACAGCTCGGTCTTGTAGCGGGTGGAGTTGATCTGAGAACCGGGCTTCTGCTGCAGCACGCCCCGGTCTCCGTTCTCGCTGTAGGCTCGGTCGCGGAACTTGTTCTCCTTGTTCATCAGGGCCGTGGCGCTGCTGTTGCTGCTCGGCGTGTTCTCCTTCAGGCTGCTGTAGGAGCCCATCGAGTACTTGTTGCCGTTGTTCACCGCTTCCAAGTTGCTGGTCGAGCTTCTGCGGAAAAATCCCGGTGCGAAGGAGCCGCCGGATCCCGGACTCGTGACCGGGGCTCCCACCGCTTTTTTGTCCAGCATGCTGTTGATGTGGAGGGCGTTCATGTTCATGCTTTTATCCTGCTGTTTGGAAAGAAAGGACAAGAGTTAGCAAGCGGACTCCGGGCACCAACCGTGCGCCTACTTTGACCACATGGCCCTGATTCAGACACGTTTCCCTGCAGCATTACAACTTGTTGCAGGGGAACACACGCTAACTCTGCTACGAGTGCACACAGAAAGCACAACTCCTCGCATTTCGCCACAACCTTTACCTTGTAAAGCATGTCCATGTCGTAGAAAGCAGACATGACGGTCGCAGACATCTCTTTTCCCCAAAGTTGCTGTCGCACTCCTTCTTTCATGGAGGACCAGCCAGGATCCCTGAATGCGACGAGCGGTAGTTTGTGCCACGACTGGTTTTTGGTTGTGGAAAAAGTTTTGAAAAGTTCCCGTAAAAGTTTGCGTGCAGTTTAAGTCCGTGGGTAGGAGGAAAAAAAAGGGGGGGGTAAAAAAAAAAAATAATAATAATGGGGACAGGTTTGTATTGTTAAGTTGTAGGTTGTTTAAGTTCCTCCCCTCGAGAAGCGCTGAGCCAGACTGCTTCACTGGGCGCCGCAGCCTTTTTAGTGGGTATATAATGCCTGACGGTGTCCGGGGAGGAGCGAAGCGCAAACTTTTGCCTCCTCCTCCCGTCATCGAAAAAAAAAAGAAAACAACAAAAAAAAAACTTCCATTCACCGGTTGACCGCCTATTCTTTAACACCACGCCTTGAAATCCAAATCCACTTCCATTCCTCCTCCTCTTCCTCCTCCTCCTCCTCCTCCACACCCCTCAAAACTTTTTTTTCCCCCCCTTTTAATCACACAACCAATTTAGTGGAAGCTGGTATTGCTTCTTGGGTTGACTCTCGCTGAGAAAGAATGAGCAGCCATCAAGGGAAGTGTACTAAGCATCCAAGCTGTTCTCCTGCAAACTAACCACACACACACACCTGTGTGATCTTCAGAAGCTGTCAGTTCTGTGTGCATAGCTCAAAAGCGACTTAACTGAACGGAAATAAATCACCGCTCCACTCCCTCTATCCATCACAGTCCAGGATTCTCAAGCAGCGACCTTGTGGCGGCAGAGGGCCACCTCTCTAGCCCCTGGACCACCACACTTGGAAGCTGACACATGTATTTGTAATGGAAGGAAACTCAGCCTCTCCCTCCCCCTCCCTCTCCCCTGTGGATGGACTGAGACCACAAATATGAGCGGAGAGGAGTCCAGGCAGAGGGCAGCACAATTTTTCAGAATCCGCTGGTTGCATAATCGACTTTAACAGTGCAACGACAGCTTAATCCAGTCTACTACACATGGAAACACAGACAATGTGCTCATGTGACCTAGTTTTTTATTATATGAAAAACAACGCTTGAAAATGTTAATAAATGATTAGACATGTCACTGCTGAAAGCACATGTCCAGTCATTATAAACACAAATTGGAGTTGCTCTGTTGAAATCTTTTTTTGAAGCCCCCCCCTCTTTTTTTATTTTCCGGCCCTCTCTAATCTGTTTCTAACCCCCAATCTCAGCCACTGGAGTGCAGGAATTTGGTTTTGCTCAGTTACTGCAGAGCAACACTGCCCCCGTGAGAGCAAAAATAAAAACGGAGTTTAAAAGGTTGTGGCGCCATCTGCTGAGCACAACTGGGGCAAGAGTTAAAAGGTGCATTCAGGACAAATTGGATGTGCACTACTGATGTTTTGTTGACCTCTGTAAAACCTGCTTCCCCAATTCCTCGCAGTAACAAAGTCCCCTCTTTGTGAAGTTAAATAGCGCAGCACAGTTGCAGAAAGCGAGCGGCTCCTGTCTCAGTGTGATGTAACCTTTCCAGGATGGCAGAATGTTCACATGAAAATGTCAAACTACTCCACTCCAGTCTTGGAGTTATGTCAAGTTTAAAAAAAAAAAAAAAAAAAAAACCCACAGTGGAAAGATCGCAGAGTTGGCAGCAGGGGACCTGCTTCTATATCAGGGCTCCGAAAGGCAGATATTTTGGTCAGGAGAGTGTAAAAAACGTGCAACACATATCACCAGAAATTGCTGGTTGCTGCGACACTGGTAATCATCAGGTCTTCTCCATAGAGGATCATAATTGGAAGAGTGGCTGTAAAAATGATTTTTTTCTCTCTCTCTGTGCCATGATTCAATATTTTCTTAAGTACTGAATGGTTTGGTTGGAGAATGGAGGAGGGAGATTAAAAAAAAAAAAAAAAAAAAGAAGGAAAATAGCAACAGGCAAAAAAACAAGTGACATAAGAGCTTGGAATCTGCTACTACCAACCCTAAAATTAGGCTGAGGGCTACCCCAGGACTATTTGCGCTTTGCAAGCTGTGATAAATTGTTTTAATGTGAAGGACAGACGTGGCGAGGCTCCTGAGAAATCCCTTGAACGTGTCCCTGTCCGCAGAAACCACTCTCCCATCACATGGCTCTGTTTTTATTGGGGATGTTGAGCTGTTCCAAAACATTACGTCAGTTTTACTGTAACAGGGAACATGGCTACCAGAGAGAGAGAGAGACGGAGAGAGAGAGAGAGAGAGAGAGAGAGAAAGGTCCGGCTGTATGAAAGGGCAGCATGAACACACACCCACACACACACACACACACACACACAGGACAGTACTCCATTGTGCTGTCCTCCTAATTACATAACCAGGAAAACTAGAGGGAAGCGTAAAAACACAGTCCAATGGGAAGAATCCTGAAGTAAATTAAATATCACAGGAAAATAACACCTCGTATAAACATACAGTAGAACACAAAGTGTATACTGAAATACAACTTTGGTGACGTGTCAGCGCAAACACTTTGCCTTCACCATCCCAAAGCTCAGCTCCCTGCACAATCGCACCATTGAAGTCGGTTGCTTGAAGACGTAGACGCTCACTTGTTTTGCTCCAAATCTTAATCCCTGGTAGACATGAGGTTAGAGCACAACATTCTGTTGTGTTGGCTTTTTTTGAATACTGACACTGTTGAAGTTTGTCGTATGACACATTGGCGCTGATAAGAGAACAGTGCATCAAGTGTTGCTGGGCACCACACACATATTCACACTGTATTAATGCTCTAATTGACCTAGTTTTTTCCTCTGTCCTGCTTCTTTACTAAATGATTAGCATCATCAAGAATTGAGACATTCAACACTGGAATCCAAATGGAATAATGACAATTTCAGACACATTTAATTAAAAACACAAACAGTAAAATCATAAAAATTAAAACATGTTCATCAGTGAACAATTGTAAGACAAGTACAGAGTAAAAAAATTGTGTTGTTACGATAAGTCGATTGATTCAACAAAAAATCCCAGTATTCTAATTTCTTTTAGGAATGTTTTCCAAAATAAACAGCTAACTTCTCTGCCTCAGCCTGTCCAGCACATCCAGAGCCAGTTTGGCCCTCTGGTGCTGCAGTGTCAGCCTTGCATGCTCCATGGTGCAGGAGAATTGGGGCAAGGCAGGAAGAGAGTCCAGGGCCTGTTGTGAGCTAAGGGTCTTAGCGTAGGCCTGACTTGATAACGTGCAAATTTGGTGGGCTTCATCTGACTCTGAGGTTCCTGGCTGCTGGCTCTGCTTGAAGGCTAGGACGAGGGAGCTGAGGTTTCGGTGAAGCAGCTTCACCCACTGGACAGGCTCAGCCCAGAGGTTCAGGTCCCCCTTCTCAAACAGAAACTCCTCTTCATCCTGGGAAAAAGCAAAATGCAAGTCGGTTTAATGATGGTTGATTTAAGACCTGTATCGATAGAAGTTTTGGCCACTAGAGGCAGCAGAACAAGTTATAAATACATCATCTTTCAAAGTTATCACGGGAAACTTTTTAGCAAACAGCTGCCTGGTAGTTACGGGTTAGTAAACTAAAACAAATGCTAAAAAAAAAAAAAATTGTCAACCGTTTGAAACTGCAAAATTGAATAATATCTCTCCGGTGGTTTGTCAGTATGAGTGACACCAACTGAAACATGACAGGATGTGTATCTAACCTGCTAGTCGGACTTCACACCACAAATGTTAAAAGAAATTTCAATTCGTGGTTTTATTTGAGAAAAAGTTTGAGAACAACGGAAATCCCACAAGCAGATACAGTGGCTTGCAAAGGTTTTCACAGACAAAATAAACTGACAAGTCAGGCAAGGTGAGCATTGCTCAAAAGTTTCAGTCACAAATTCAATTTGATCTTTGATGTGACAGGCCAAAATGTTTGAGAACAACGGAAATCACACAAGCAGATACAGTGGCTTGCAAAGGTTTTCACAGACAAAATAAACTGACAAGTCAGGCAAGGTGAGCATTGCTCAAAAGTTTCAGTCACAAATTCAATTTGATCTTTGATGTGACAGGCCAAAATGTTTGAGAACAACGGAAATCACACAAGCAGATACAGTGGCTTGCAAAAGTTTTCACACACAAAATAAACTGACAAGTCAGGCAAGGTTAGCATTAATCAGAGAAGCAGCAAAGAGGCCCATGGTAACTCTGGAGGAGCTGCAGAGATCCACAGCTCAGGTGGGAGAATCTGGAGTATCCACACCGTGAAACATGGTGGTGGCAGCATCATGTTTTTGGGGATGCTTTTCTTCAGCAGGGACTGGGAAGCTGGGCAGAGTTAATGGGAAAATGGATGGGAAACCTTAGAAGAACACCTGTTAAGAGTCTGCAAAAGACTTGAGACTGGGGAGGAGGTTCACCTTCCAGCAGGACAAACACCCTAAACGTAACAGCCACAGCTACAATGGGATGGTTTAGATCAAAGCATACTCATGTGTTGGAATGACCCAGTCAAAGTCCAGACATAAATCCATTTGAAAATCTGTGGCAATACTTGAAATTTGCTTTTCCCAGATGCTCTGCATTCAATCTGCGTGGGCTTGAGCTATAAAGAACAATGGACAAAAACGTCACATACCCCAAAAGACTTGCTGCTAGAAGCAAAATGTGTTTCTACAAAGTGTTGACTCAGGAGGTCTGAATACAAGACGCCACACTTTTGAAATATTTGTTTGAAAACCATTTATCATTTTCATCTCACTTTGTGTTGATCTATCACATACTTTGCCATTAAAATACATTTATGTTTGTAGTTGTAAAGTGACAAAATGTGGAAAATTTCAAGGGTTATGAATACTTTTCAAGGCACTGTACAGCCCAAATACAGATTAACAATATAAGCAGGCAATGAGCAGGTGCTCTGAGGTCACAAACACAAATTCATTACTCTGCTTTTATGCCAAACTGACCAGACTGGATGCTTCATCTTGAACAGCGTCCTCGTGGATTTCTTCATCTCCCAGCAGCCACTCCGTCAGCGCGAGGATGCCCGCAGGCACCTGCCCCCACAGCTCAAACAGCTGACACAGGAGCTGCAGGCCTGAGTCCAGGGCTACTGGAGGACACACGGACACATCGTTCACATCTGAGAATGGAAGAGACCACACAAAGTGAGTGAACGGGGGGCTTAAGGCATACAGAACAGAACAATAAACCAGCATGCTGAATGAATGTTAATCATCTTTATCAAAATCACCAACAGCATTGGTGCATGTGATGTTCCCACCTTTATCCAGATCACTAGTTCTGTTGCAAATTAGGTTACTGTCGGCTGAGCAGTGGCTGAATTTCTCTCACCTTTAGTTTCAAACTCAGCTATAGACGGACCAGATGAGCTCCGCTCTATCTAAGATTAGGCCCGAATGAATTTGAAGTGACAGAATTAGAAAGCTTTGGGATGAACAGGTAAATCATTGTAAACTAACAAAATATTATAATTGGTCTTTTAAAGTTAATGTGTTATATTCTTAAATGTAATGTACATTGAATAGAATAATATTAAACCTGTGTCAGCGTCAGATGTGTCGACAATGTTTATTTATTATTATCGCTACTCTTAAGAATCTTTTTGAAATCTTTATTTAGTAGATCATTTAGTATTGAAACAGTAGATTACATAGAAAAAAACATTTTTGTGAAGGGTATTCATCATTTCTAGAATGGTTATAACAGATCCAAGATCCATTAAGAATTGAACTAAAATAGTTGAGTTAGTGCCTAAATGAAATTACTCAGCCATGTTTAGCTTGCAGAACTGACTAACTGCATTTCCACAACAATGGATGTAAATGTACCACAGAGTTTTGTGCGATGTTATGCAAATAAAAAACCTTATTCGCAGTGGTATGAGCCTCTATCCAAAATAATTACATCCAAATTCTGACTAAAGCCCAAAATGAAATATGTATTAAAAAAAAACAAACAAGTGAGTTTCCGCAGCTGAACAGTACACAAGTTTGTGAAATTCAGACATATTTGCAGCGGAAAGATTGTGTGCACATGTGACTTTATTGCAAGTCCCAGCAGCCAGTCAAATAAACATTTTAGGATTATCAAGTATAAAATACATATATCAGATCTGGTTCAAACATACGGCAGTGGGGAAAAACCTGATTACACCTGCATGAAAACATTTTCTCTATCTGTAGAGCTGACAGTGTGTTCCAAACTTAGTGTGTCTCTCTTTTCTGTGTTTGGACAGACTTCTGGGAAACAGAACTATAACTCACATAACCAACCACCATCAGGGTGTGTATGACTGGATTCAAAAATATTCTGCACGTTGCACCAACATGCAGTAAGAGCAAATGCTGTGTAGCATTTCCTGTTTACGTGTTAATGAGTGGATGGATGGAGGGACAGGCTGCCGAAAGTAACATTGACGTGGATTTTTTATTTTTTAATACACGGCCAATAATCACACAATTGAAAAATACATTTATGGGTCGGCTATTTTTAGTGTTTAGGAGGATATTCTGAAATGCTCCCGCTGTGTTGGAGGAAGTGTGAGTGCAAGGACACACACTTCAAACAGAGGGAAAACAGAACGTATGACTTCATTTAATGCCCCCAGTTGTCCACACAGCAGCAATCTAACACAGAAGTCACGTATATGAGTGTGTGTGTGTGGTGGGAGTGTTGTTCTCCCACCTTGACCATCCTCATCACAGCTCACACCCAGATAACAACAGGGACTTCAAAAGGCTTTGAGAGCTACTAGCCAAAACACCACCACTATAGGAAGGAGGGAAAGAGGGGGAGTGTGGAGGTATAGAGACCCCTATCAGCACACACACACACACACACACACACACACACACACACACACACACACACACACACACACGACATTGGGAAGCTGGATTGTTTTTCTTCCTCAGAGAGGAGGCGTAAAATCTGAGGAGAGCCTGAAGTCTGAGCAGAGAGAGAAAAGTCTCTCTGTGAACATTAGAGGCTGTTGATTGTACAGTATTAGAGGAGCTTTAAGAGTTTAGGAGCTTGAGTGACAAATTCCTTTCTTTACCAAGAAGCTACCTCTCTCTGGGACAGCCCAGCCTCTGATGTCAAGTCCTCATCATCACCCCCCCCCCCTCCCCCCTCCTCCATTAACAGACATAATAGGAAATTTTAGCTGCATTCAATTTATCCACTTTTCTACGGAGGTTTCACACATCACTTAACGCGATTTCCCTCCTTAAGCTTTTGGCGCAAAATGCTCTTGTTTCTCAAGGGGATTGTCTTTCACACTGTTCATGGTGTGTAGTTGGTTTGCGTGTGTTTGTGAGTGCGTGTGGTGGCATGAGTCCTGTCCTATGTTGGTTATTGCTTGCGTTGAAGGATTGTATGAGTTCACGTTGGAGAATCTTGTCTCTATAAATGTCGATATCAGCCAGTGCCAGATGGTGAATGAATGGAGCGAAGCAAAAAATGTGTGTGTGTGTGTGTGTTGTGTAGTTGGCATCCACTGGCACACACTCTGTCCCCTGGCACTGGTAATGTACATCTGAGCTGGGCAGGGCAGGAGTGAGAGGGAAAAACTTAACCTTGTGCTGCTTGTGGAAACAGCGTAACAGTTGTACCATTCTGAGTTTCTGAAGAGTGTATTTTATATCTGACCGCAGATCTTTGGTTCCCTTGTTAGAGATAGTGGCAACTTCGAAAGTGCTTCACAAGTTAATCTGCTGGAACCATAATAAGCCCTTTACCAGGCGCATATGTCCCTTTTTCATGCCAACACATTGTAGGCACTAATTCTAGACTGGTGCTAGTGTCAGCTGTAATCCTAAGAGCTGGTTTGCTTTTCCATGGCTTCGAGGGCCACATCATTATGTCGCTGTACGCAACAAAGTTTAGTTCAGTGTGCACATGTCTGATCAACAGTCTTCCTGTCACTGATGGCACTGAAGTGAATTAAGAGAGAGTGAAGAGACCCTTGCTGTTCAGTAAATCCTTACTGAGCCACTGCAGCTGAGGGAGGGGGTGTCAGATGTCCCATTGAGTGAAAGGAGGAGGGGGACAAAATGTTGTGTGTGGTGGGTTTCGGCGGGCTGTCAGAACAGTGAAATGAGAGAAATCCCAAACACTTGCCGCCCTGCGCTCTTCTACTTGTCGGCATCATCGTGTTCACTGTGTGTTCAGCCTCCCACATCTGACTGATTCAGCTTAGAGGCCCACTCAGCTCCCCCCCCCTTAAACCCCTAACTAGCTGATTCAACTAAACCCACCCCACCTGGGGGCTGTAACCTGCCAATGGAGCAGCAAACAGGCCCCTTCAGCTACACCTGCCCTGTCCCACAGTCAGGCCTTTCTTTATTCCCTACAGCCTGGACAAAGACTGCCTGTCAAAAAGGGGCTACAAAGACCTGTATGTCCAGAGAGTAATCTATAATTAGATGGGGGAGTGGGGAGCATCGCGGCATCCGAAAATTCATTGCACTAAGCCGCATACTGCAATGTTGCCAGACTAAAAATAAACCCGGGCTGCAAAATAACAATAATAAGACAATAATAGGAAAACACTCACAAGATCAATCTTTACACAACTTCAAAGAAACACACTTCCTCTCTCACACGCACATGTTCATATTCCTATTCTTGTTAGGACTTTTGCTGACATAATGATTCCCTTGCCCCTTACGCTAACACTAACCCTAAAACAAAGTCTTAAGCTTTAAATTGTTAGGACCAGCAAAATGTGTTCACTTCATCAAAAGGCCCTAATTCAGTTAGGAAAAAAAAAAACATTTTTGGCCCTAACTAGGTGACACTTCACACAGCAACACACACCTCCCCACACACATGGTGTGTGCGACAGACACTACAGTGGAGTCGAGACACCAGGAAGCATGAGTGTGAGATAGTGAGAGAGGTGTGAAATAAAAACACACACTTTACAGCCCCGATTTCCTCTGGTATTTGATGAGAAACAGGGAGAACGGAGACCAAGAACAACAACATCATCATCAACAGGAAGCATGTGCGTTGCCGTAAGGACAATGAACCAAGAATGACTGAGGTAGAAGTGTTTGTCATGCAGACCAGTCAACGTTAGATCAGTCTAAAGATCACACATATCTAAATATGTGGTGTCTGTGGATACATGACCACTAATGCTAATTAACTGACAAAACTGACTGGTGATTATGTACAAGTCTGACAGTTTCCATATATGCAGTGTAGTTATTAAACTTATTTGGATGCAGCTAATGCAGTGTAACCCAACAGTTCTGCATTACATTCTCCTTCATGAAATAATATTCAGTGTTGGTTTAAACAGTTTTGTGAAGGTTTTTGATGCAAATCTAAGATCAGCTTGAGCTGAGTTATATTATGTTGCATTTAAGTACTGGTAGGTGCTTCTATTGTTTTGGCCCTACAATTTGTTTCATTCTTTGTGTGATTCAATACAGGGAAAAGAAACAACAGAACAATGACGTTGAGACATATTAGCTATGTTCACATGTTGTATGTAAAGGCTTTTGGCTGGATAATGTGACTGAAGGTTGTCATACAAGGAGGAGAAGAGAGCTACAGTGTTTTTTTAAATGTATGCATGACTTAAGTAACCAGTTTACCTCAGAGAACCCAGAGTTTTCTAGTAATCAGGGAACATGCATTTAAAATACCTGCCTTCTGGAAATCCATATATACATGGAGAGAATGAGTAGCCTGCTTTCTTATCTAGCTCTTTACTCAAATTGCATTAGACTTGCGGTGTGTTGAAAGTGTTACAGACGGTTTTATCAGTTTGACTTCGTAAAAATGAGATTTGTATCTTTCACATGAGTAACTTCAACATCTCTCACCTCTAGGTAAAATGGAGCGAGTCTGAAATGGCCTATAATTTAACCCAAAAACTTATAAAATCTCTTTGTTCTTCTTCCCCTGAGATTTCTACATTTCCAGAATTTACCCTGTGAAGTCAGTTTCAGAGCTTTAAAACCAACATTCAAATAACCTACAATCATTATCAAATCTAGGTCCGACTGCCATTCTTTCATCGTAACAGAAGATGCACAATGACGTTGACTCACACAGATTTGCAAAAGATTCTCTGCACCCGTATTTTATCTTCAAATCTCATCATGATCAAGTAGCACAACCCGCTGCTTGAGGCTGCAAAAAATACACTGTACACACACTACAACCTGCAGACACCAGTCATTACTGCAGACATATGACTTTCTGTCACACCACCCACTAATCATTAAAAGCCCACGCAGCTGTTTTGAGTGAAAGATGGCATAAGCAGGGAAAAATGAGTGAAATAACAGTACATTTATTCCAAAAGTAAAGCCTGAGTAATTCTGCAGCAGCAAAAAGTGCCTAATTTTTTTCTGCGTATTTTATAGCTTCTGTACAAACGAGTGACACTTTTGTTAAGTCTTGCTCGTCCAGTGTACATTCACACAAACCCAGCTTAAATGGCTGTGTTTGATTTGTGCTAAAAAAAAAAAAAGGTTCAATGATTGTCCTGCAGCTCCGTCAGATGGCTCACTTGCATTGATCTGCGTCGCTTGTGAATGAATGAAAAAACCTTTTTCCAATCACAATGTCAATCAATGTCCTCATACACAAGGATGCACAACCCAAATCCTTCTGTTCCTGCCCTGTGACTGTTACTGTGCTGGAGGTCCAGCGAGGGTGAATGGGTTTCATTTCAGAGCAAATTAGAGTGGAGGTATTTGGATGTTGGTGGCTCTAGTGGTGGTGCTGGTGGGTGGTTCAATTAGATTTGTGCTTCCTGTCTGAGACAATGAGTGCATTTGAACGGATTTAAGTAACCAGGTTACAGTCGGCTTTCTCTTGGAAAGCTGACTTCTTCATGTGAGACGTAAACAGGAAAGCTGGTTTCCCGAAATTGGGGTAGGGGATTAGGGAAACCTGCTTTCCCCAAGTAGATTTCTGTCAGAAAATGCTGATTTCTCGGCCATGTATACACATGTTGCCAGGTTTCTAATTGGCTTTCTCTGAGTACCCCAGTTACTTAAGTGCATGTAAATGCAGGATCGATGGCTCCAATGAGCTTGACAGCTCTGGGAAGGAGACCCTCAAGCAACCTGCCGAGAACACATGTCTCTCTGTCACATACAATCATACAAAAGAGGCTTTTCGAAATATAACACAAAAAGACTTGCAACAAAACAAAACAAGCCGTATTCACACACTTCAGTAGAGACGAGTTGAATCCTACTAGCTTTACCAGCACTTTGAAGCAATAGTCACTTGGTTTTCTTGAGTTAGATGAGACTGAGGAGCCTTTCAGCTAATCCCATCATCTGCTGACTTTATATTTAAAATTCAGCGTACATAAGGGTGGTATCAACCTACGCATCAAGCATTTTTTTTAAAACGCATTTTAGCTTTTGCTTGTTGCACTTATATAATCTATGCTGTCCAGTAAGAGAATTATCAGCAGTAACAACACCAGCGATGGGTCAAACATTACCAAAGTGTCGGCGCGTGTATCAAGCGCAAAGAGCGAAACTCCGTATCAATGTGTATCGCTTTGAGAAAAATCACGTGACTGATAATGCTGCTGTGTCGAAAGGAGTTGAAGCGCCAATTGTGTTTATCAGCAAGAACTTTGTGCAGAAAAGAGGAGAGGAGACTTTATTTGGTGCTGTTTGTATTAGATTTTTTTCCCCCCGTCATTATACACTAATGTTTATGGAACCATTGAGAAAAAGGACATTTTCTCCAGTCTGGGATCATATTTATTTTATGATGCCAAATAAGACAAACAAGGTGTTTTCCTTTCCCGTTTCCACTTTTGCTCAGTTTTCATCTCATCTTCGTTTGAATTTTTTTTTTCTTTTTCACATGAATATCTTACTTTTGTAAGATAGCTCTGTGAAGCAGAGCTATTCTTTCCAAAAGCAGGAGAACTGGTCTTGGAGACAAACCTACAACACTACTATAACACCACAGTGGGTGGAAACATTTAGTCTACATTTGAATATCTAATGTATGTAGTTTTCAAAGGATGATGAATGCTTCACATTTTGTCCTTTTGTGTAAATTGACTGTGTGTCTATGCTGCAGAACCCGCCTCCGTTCTCACATCTCACGCATGTCGCCCAATATCAAAGGGCGAGCAGTCGGCACCTCCACATGAAGCACCTAACACCTAGATACTTGACTTTGTAACGACAGGTCATAAAACACAGACACACACCTTTTTACAGACTGGTTGGCTGATCTAAAGGGGATGGAGGAGAAACTTACACACACACACAGACCTGTATACACACAAACACATTTTTTTCCACTGGCACAGCATTGCACTGTATAGTGATGGTGTAGAATAGCGTGCAGCATTATTTCATTTTGTATTCCTTGCCACTCTGGCAGCAGGGTACAATGTGCTGACTTGAGATAATATACAGGTCACCAAGCTGGTTGGGGCACTACTGGACTCAAACTACAGTCTCTCTGCTACTAGAACTAGGACTGCAACTGTTTTAAAGAACTGATGATGTTCAAACTCAATGTAATATTATTTTAATTATTTCAAACACAATTTATTCAGTGCAATGAGAGAGAGTGTCCTATTGCTCAGACTTAGGCCCTTAGTCTACTGCTGGTTAACCTTTTAATTCCTCCAATTGTTGATAATAATGATGCTGATGCTGCTGCCCACATCTACACATAGGTCAACAGCAAATAAACACATTTTCTGTGTGGGGTTGAACTGTCAAAACCCACAATGTCAGATTTCTGAGAAACATTAATTTTTTTTTGGTTATGTTCATTACTCACCCCTCCCTCCTCAGAACTCTCCTTAGTTGCTGAAGCTGAACTTCATGCAAACACTGGCTGATGGAATATTTCAGAGCACAACCATCCAGATACAGCATGTAAATAAACATCATAAGACACCTCCAGAAATACAGAGTCCAGTGACAGCCAAGTACAGTTGCACCCTACAGTTTTTTTTAAAAATAGCAGAAAGAGTAAATCCACATAAAAATGCCATTAGTTTATTAACGGGGATGCAACACTTTGCACAGAATTCGTTTTTATTATATTACTATAACTTGTTATAGTCCTTAAACATTTTTGTTTACATCTAATGATGAAAGAGCATTTGTGCGGAATATGCATTTTTGTTACATTAGGTTTAAGGTTACATCCCTCAACATGCAATTTCAGTGTAAGTGACTGAAAACTTAACTAAGTTGGTACAAATGTTCTTTTATCATCGGAACTAACAAAAACGGCCAAGGAGTGTTTATAAAAAGTTTAAAGTAAAATATAAAAATCCCATTATTTTAAAATAGCAAAGAGAGATAAGATTTTTTTTAACCAACATAATATTTAATGCACATTCAGCTAATACAAATGTTCTTTTATCATCAGAACTAACAAACATGTCTGAGCGTAAATACAAAAGTTATAATAAAATAATAGTTTTTATTTCATTTTAATAAATGTTTGCATCCCCCTTAATAAACTAATTGAAAAGGAAATTTTAATTGACATTTTGAAGAAGGAACCTCTGCTAATTGTGCATTAAATATTATGTTGAAGGCATTTTGACAACTGTATGTATGCAAGTCCCATAACACCCACACATGCTGTAGCCGTTCAGCTGTGACTGTGTTTCTCACAAACACATGATGGCTTCATAGCTCCCCAAGTACTAAAAGGTCATTTCAGATAACTATTCTGTATTTAAGTTTAGAACATCACTTAAGTTTAAACTCTAAAAAGTAGAAAGATGACATATTCCTCCAATTGCAGGTTTAGGTTTGTGGATGTGACCGCTTTTTGGGGGGTTTTCTGTTTTTCATTTCCATGAGGAATTTGAGTTTTCAGGCCAAGTCGCCCATTCATTCGATACAAGATTACCACTTTTACTCCCTCGTTTCTTCTTTCCGCATTGCATGCTACATTCCTGCAGTGAGCACGGCACGTGCTAAACTGAACCAGGAATCCAGGGCAATTTTCGCGATTGTTTTGGAACGTTGAGAGAGTGAAAGGGCCACACAATCACACACCAGAGACAAACAGTCTCACTCATCTCCTACAGTGTCCAAGAGGAAATGTAGGCCAGCTTACGGTAAGTAACACACTCTCTGCCTCCCACACACACACCCAAACTGTAATCTTCAAATGAGCAGAGACTTTGGACAAAGGAAGATGCCCCAATCTTACCCCCCCAACCACACACACACACACACAAAAACATGCATACACACATACATACATAAGGACACCCACTCTGTAATTATGTCTATTGTGTTCTCTTCCTGTTGTAGAGAAAACCATTCATCTTAGTCATGTTGTTGAGCGCCTATCTGATTTTTAGCTGACAGCTTATCTGACCCTGTCTGTACATAAACACATATAGAACACTCCCACACATTCAGCTGTTGTACTTTATATAACCCTGCTAACAAAGGACTTTTAAGATTTTAAATGTGATTGCTGAGCCTTAAGTTTATGAAACATAAAGGAAAAGTAATTAAAGGAAAAGTTAGGATATTTTCTCACTTTGACAGTAAATACGAACAAAACGTGCTGCTCCAAAAAGACAATGCGTCCATTTAAGCCTCAAGCTGAAATAACCTTTACTGATGCCACGTCTCCCCCTCCCCTGTCCATAAACAGCGGTGCCATAGGGGGCTGCAGAGAGTTTCTAAGGCGATGTTTTGCTGCTTCGTGTTATGTTATGAGATGCTATCAGTGGCGACAGACACAATAAAAGTGACTCCTGGCAGAAAGCTGGGAAAATACGGGAAGTAAGTGTTGCGGGGGGGGACTTTTGTGGAGGGTGGGGGTGTGTGTCTATCTGTGTGAGCAGATGGACACACACAGATAGTACCCCCCCACCCCACCCCACCCAAACTTTTCAATTGTGCATCCAAACTGCTAAACTAGAATTAGCATCCTGCATTCCAGGAATACTCCCCAACCCTTAACAAGATATGATGTCATCAACCCATATAAACATCAGCATGTGTTTGTGGTGTTTTAATGTTAGTGGATGCCTGTTTATACATGTGTGTACATATGTGTTTCAAAGGGTTTTCAAACATCACTGGTGTTTTATAACTTCTTATAACTGTATAACTTACATCTGAGGTTGTCTGTCCAAGTGTTACCATATTATTCCTATGCAAGTTAATATTTGTGTGTTGGCTTGTTCATCTATTAAAAATATACCTAACCAGTTTGACACACATTTACAATGGTCCACTGGTTAGTTTGCAGGGACATGTTCATGCATAATTCTGAGTGTGTGGGGGAAGTCATTCCCATCTTGGCAGCGAGTGTGTACCTTTACTGAGCAGAGCTGCTGGTACGTTAGTGATAAAGTCAGAGGCTGCATCTCGGACTTCCTGGTCTTCATCCTGCAGCAGTATGAACAGACTCCTCCACAGAGAAACTGTAGTGGACAGACCTGACACAACCACACAATAAAATAAGCGCAAACTGCAGTAAAATGGCGCAGTTGATTTTTGCAAGATGTTCCTTTTTTTTTTTTAATCACAAACCCAAATTTTTAATTTTCTTCACTTGAAAGTGTCATTTCGGAAGTGTTGGAGCCTGTTGTTTCAACACGGACACTCACCCATTGGCAGATGACGACTTATCAGCAGTGAGTCTGTACAACTGACCAACACTTTGGCCGCCATTAGCTTCACTTCCACTGGTTGGTCCTCGCTGCAGCACGAGCACACCAGCTCCCCCCATTGACCTAAACAAGACACTGCACTTGAACCCTACATGAAAAATGTAAGAAAAATAAATTAATCTCGACACAAAAAGCTTCTTACAGGCTTCTTTGTGAGAAAACAACTGTAAGAATCACAAATAAGTATTTTACAGAGGGGCTGGGTGATATAGTTAAAATCAATAATGTTATATATACTGTAACAAAACAGTAAATTAAAGTAAAGTTTTAATTTATCAACAGCTTGGACCTTCTTTAGAGTCTTGCTAGATAAGCATCACCATCTTTTTCTTTCGTTTGTGTCTAACATGTCATTTTTGTTTCTAAATGAACTTTGCTAACTTGAATGTCCACAACCTTCCAAGCATTCCTCTGAATAAATCACATGAACTGAGATTTATTTATTTATTTTTTTAAGATATTTTAAGTTGGGGTCTAAAAAAAAAAAAAGCAGAATATGAACTAATAATATTACTGATAGCCCTGTTCCAGCCATTACTACAAGACAATGCAATAATTTCTGTTATTATTGACACCTCTGTTTGACAATCAAAATATAGCTGTGATGTAATTGTTTTATGACACAGAGCTGGAATGTACAACTTATACTAATATGTTGTAGTTTTCCCCACAGTTGAGGCTTTAGTCTGTGGAAAACCGAAGCGCTAGACATTTGTTCACAAGGATCACATCTGTTAAATATGAGATATATTTTCTTTTCACTTTGTAAAATGTCCTCAGTTTGGTGACAGGGCTGCATTAAGCTAAGCTATTAGCAACACATAAAATGAAACAGCACAAGGCTGGTGTTCGGTTGTAACAGCCTGAACTTCTTATGTGTGCGTTTCTTAATCTTTTTTACTTCTAAGCTTGCCAACTGAGACGTAAATGAATCTTTACCTTCAGGTCACAGTTCACCAGCTGAACCACCAGTTGAGAGAGCAGGGTCAGGGCAGCACAGTGGAGTTCCACACTGAAACACAAGAACAAATACTTCCAAATGTTGTCTATGAGCTTGACTGATTTAAGTTTTTCTTGTTCATGCTATAAGATGGATTCTTTAAAACAATGGTTTAAGGACAAAGTGTGTTGTACATTGTACACGTTTATCTCTGAGATTGTGATTTTTGTAAAACTTTTCGTGGATCTTAAAGCATCTCTGCTTCACTCTCCAATGCAATACAATGAAGATCAATGGAATATTATGTGAGATGTGTAGAAGTAATTGAGTAAAAGCCGTTTTGCGAAACTACCCTTTAATTTCCCACATTAGTAGAATGAGAGGATGAAACGAATAATGTGCTTTTCAGGCCACTCTTTGGAAACCATTGCACACACAACGCTCTAGTGCTGTCGACTACACACACACACACATCACTCAACTGTATTGACTTACAATCCATAAAAGAAGTGTGCTGGTACTCACCAGTACATAATGGGTCACAAAACACCAAGTGCCATTCAATCACACGACAGACAAGGGCAACCAGCAACCCAATCTCATCCTTGTGTGGCTCTAATCATAACCCTGGGGCCACTCCAAAGGGAAAGTGGATCCCTGGGTCCAGAAATTGTGGCCAGGAAAAGGCTTTAAGGGGCTAAAAGCCTTTGTAATCCAATCCTCATTCAAGCCAGTATTCTCTTGTCAGGGTGTGAAAAGTACAGCAGTGGCTTGTCAAGGAAGGTGAGTGTGCTTGTGTGTGTGTGTCTGTTCATGCATGTCAAAGGGCTTACAGTACACATGCGCGTGTGCGTGCGCGTGGTGAGACTGATCTTATGATTCATGAACATGTAAGCTCTCGCGAAAATAGTGGTCTGAGCCAGACAGGTGAGAATAATCTAATGTAGGACTAATGTGCTGATGATGGCCTTTAAGCCACAAATATCAGCTTTCAAAAACATGTACGGTTTTGTTTTCGCTCTCTCTCTATAACACACACACACACACACGTCGAAAACAGACCAGCTCACTCCGAAAAACCCAGGTGCAGGGTCAAGGTGCAGCCAGTGAACCTGTGTGCTTCTTCCTACATGGACGCTGGCTCTGGATGAGGGCCTGACAGCATGCCTGCCACAGCGGCGTGAAGGCTCTTTCATAAGTGGAGAGAGCCCAAAAAAAAAAAACAAGGAAACGATGGAGGGCGAGTGGAGTGTGTGGTTGAATCTTTTGTGTATAGACAGTCATTCAAACCCTATTTCTAGTGTGCAGTTAACATTTAAAATTTGTTAATTTGCTATTGTTCTTTCAGTCCATCTGACATAAGTTTGGAACTCTGATGTGTATTTGCATAGCTTCCTCCTTGTCTAACAGAGTTATATTTCTCAGTGAAGAGGTGGGCCGGGTAAAGTGACCAAAGGTTGTCTTAAGCACAAGCCCATGTGGCTATATTGAACATGGTAGCATGATGGTTTTCACGCAGTGCCGACTAAAAGCTCAAAGGTACCTGCACATTTAGCAGTGTCCTCTGCCCTGAGACCCCGGAGTCTGGGGAATTCAGACAATAATACGTACTGCAAATGGTGGATGATCTAAATTCTTGTCAATCTTTTGTTAAGACACGTCCGTTTTGAAATGATTGATAATTCCCTTATTAGGTTTGGCACAGAGTGGGAAGCCAGAATGATCTTTGCTTGTACAGACTGAGTCTTTGGTAGATGCTCCTTTTATGTGCAGTCATGAACCCATTCACATGTTGCCAATTAACTTTCTAATTTTGGAATCATCCAGATTGATGTTACCTGAGTATTTTAGGTTTGAACCTTAATTTTCCTTGTCCCAGCTGTTTAGGTGTGTGTTGCAGGCATCAGATAAAATAAAAAACAAACAGCAGATTTTAGTTATTATTGCATTTTGGAAAACGGTCCCAACTTCTCTGGGACTATGATTTGTAACTTCTATGATGTCTTAACCTCTTAACAATGGATGTAAATTCCAATCTGGAACATCTGCCTACTAAATGTATGAGTGTGTGTCCTCTGACCTGTGAACAAAGTTTTGTGCCAGTGTGAGGAGGTGCAGCAGAACCTCCTCCTTAGACAGAATCTTGGCACCATCCCTCCATTGAAGCTCACCACTGGAGCATAATACACTGAGCACCTGAAGGACCTGAGAGGAGCAAGTACAGGCAGAGAAAAAGAGAATGTCAGAAGAGTAAAAGATACGGATGAAGTCACTCCTGTTAACCTTCAACTCTCGCTCTCAGACACACACATGCACACGCACACACGCACAGTTATAGGGCTACTGCTAAGGAAAGTTGCTCAATGCCATCCATCAACACAGCTTTGGTGTCCTCTCTGCAGAACAGCTGGCAAGTTGCCCCATGGGTATTTTTACCACACCGGTCAGATCCTCCCTACACACACCCTAACCACGGGGTACACAGCTGCCTTACTCTCACTGTCACACAACACATACATATATGCATGTCTATGGATGCTGATGAGTACACGTGTGCACAAAACAAAACATGTAATTCATTGTTTCAATCTATCCCTCAATGCAAAGTAACACAATCCTTGAATCATTAAGCTTAACATCCTAGTCATGGTTTTCACAGCCATCCCTCCCTACTGCGTCCCTATCCTTCCCAAGCTGTCTCCTTGCCTGGTCCCTGCTCCAGAGAGGGAGGCAACTGACCAAGCCAGAGGAGCAAAAGGACTTGCTTTTCCATGGCATGAGACCCCTGTTAAAGAAAAAAAAAACATCCAGCTGCGAGCACATGTTGACATTCCTCCTGCATATCTCAATGATTATTATTTCTTTCTAACCCGATATTAGAGCTTTAAAGTAAAGCTGGCTTTGAAGGATCGCTGTGGGTGGAGAGCAGGGTGAGTGGGCACATGCAGTGTCTGTGTGTAAACTGTGTGTTTGTGTGTCACACTGTATACTTGTAAATGCGAGCAGTAAAAAGACAAGGTAGCAAGGTAGATCTCCCATCTCACTGATAGTGACAGTGTTCTGATAGATCTATCAAACAGAATAAGGTGATTCAATCATGTACTGCTAAGCTAATCAGGCAGGATTACAGGAGCTGTTCTCATTTAACCTTTTAGTTCATTGCTACACTTATTAATAAACAACTTTAAAGGGTCACTAAACAATTTAAATGTACATTTTATGATATAAATACTGGACTGTAAAATAATGTAATTTGGTTTAGACCCACTGGGAATTGTCAACAATGACTGAAGAAAACAAAAAAACAAAACCAACTTTCTAATGCACTGTTAGAATCCGGTGGTTCTTTTAAATAACTAATAAACTTCAATCAGTCCTATCAATCATATGGGCCTGTAATGCCGCGCCATTGTCATTTGTTTTCCAACTGCTGTTCTACATTTGCAAAAACGTCCCCCTTTATTTTCAACAGTATGTTTTTTTTTTTTTTGCAGTATCATTTCTTCATTTCTGTTATTACAACTGTTTCACTGTTCCCAGCAACTCATCTATGTGCCCTAGCCCCAGTGCAGCTGGTCTGACCATCTCAGCTGCTTTTACAACCTGTTTTAATGAGCTTCTGTCTTGCAACACACTGGACTGCCCACATGCTCAAATATACACAGTCACAGGAAAACATGCCAACTCAGGCGTAAACGCGTACAGCCTTTCATAGCTGTGACTTGCAAAATAAACAGTGATGCCCACCCTGCATGAACAGACATATAAAAGTTCAAATCTAGGCAGCTTGCACCGTGGTGCTGTCTGCTCTTATTCTTTTTTAGCCCTGACACTTTCAATGTGTTGCTGCTTTGCACTTGTATTTGATGATGTCAGAGGCAGCAAGTCAAACCATAAAAGAAAAACCGACCAGAACAGTGCTGACCAATTACTTTTCACCAACTGACCTTTATTTAAAATAAAAAATAAAAAAAAAGACCCCAAAATCATGTTAAAAGAACAGAAAAAAAAAAAGCCAAATTCACATAAGACATCAGTTGCTCTTCAAGTTCCATAAACAGTTGGTAGTAAGTCAGAACAAAAAAAGATACAGTAATTTTTTACAGACTAGGCCTGTCTTCTTCAAACATTCTCCAATCACTGCTAGTAACTGGGATGAAAGTAAACTTATGACTAAAAACACTCAATACATAACATTAGTCATTCACGAAGCCCCCTGATTACTTTTAGGGGAGTGTATCAT
Organism: Channa argus; assembly: GCF_033026475.1. NCBI lineage: Eukaryota > Metazoa > Chordata > Actinopteri > Anabantiformes > Channidae > Channa > Channa argus. The sequence goes on from NC_090197.1 coordinate 49,592,723, forward strand.
TTCACTGTTTAGTGATATTAAAAGCCACAAAGTGCGAATTATAGTAATTGAGTTTGTAGTTTCAGACAGCAGATAATTATCAAAAGCTTTAGTAATATGTTTTGTCATTTGGCTCCCATAAGCATCCTGCTCAGTGTTCAGGACAATAATTTAATTGAGTGATCTCATCTGCCACAAAAACTATTAAACTTTTGTCAAAAAAAATGTATCTTTAGCTCAGTGTCATTAAAGGTTAGAAAATCACTTCCCCCACAGAATTTGTGCACATCTCACTGTCTGGTGAGTAACTATAAACTGTCTGTGGTGAGAGAGTGTGGTTTAAAAACGTAGGCTAATTCTGATTTTTTACAGTTTGTATACTCACTGCCCTGCCGTGCTTCTGAATGACTTTTACAGACTACTGCCACCTGTTGGTATGAAGAGTTATTTCACCTCATGTACAGTAATCTTTGCAGTGTCTTCACGTGCCACTTTTTGGCCCAGACAAAAGAAATGTTTTTTAGTCACTGCTAGATCTTTGATGTCGACTTCAACTACTTTGGGAATCTTGATGGATTGCTTCTAGATTTAATAGGACCTTAAGTGACCTTTATGTCTTGAATAAGGACGGAAGATGGACGATTGGAACAATCATCAGCAGCTAGAATAGCAGAGCATCATTACTGCCTTGGCCAAACTGCTCATCTCCCAGAATGCTTCAGTAAACGTGCTATGGCAACTAGCCCGTTGAGTTGGCGTGTCCTTGGCTTATTGGAGGCTCCACTTAATGGGGCAGACACTTTAAACATTAATGGCTTGGCCTGTAAAGCAGTGACTGGCAAAGAATGCACACATACACCCCCCAAACGGAAAAAAAAAAAAGGTTAAAAAAAAACAAAAAAAACAGCACAATTCAAACACACACCAGTCTGGAGCAGTCACCTCTTGAAGACTGTTAATGACAGGAGACAGAGCAGGACAGAGCAAGGCTGCTGGCTGCCTGTCCTCACTTTATGAACAGGCTGAAATACAACTTTCTGTCCCCAAAGAGGAAGTAGGCCACATTTACCCTTCCAAAACCTGTTAAGAGTGAGAGCCTACCAAACCTCTCATCAGTGTATATAAGTGAGTGACAAAACGAGTGAGTCAGCTCATTGCCAGTGTGCTTGGCATGTCCTGATGCGGCCGATTAGCCTCTCACGCAAAGCCTCTGCCAGATGAATTTGGACATTTTACCAATTTGCAGCAAATATCGCTATGGTTCAGAGAAAATGTGGTAAATAAAATGCTGAGAGAACATTGAGAACTTTATGTCTTCAGTTTTACAGACTGACACTGAGAAAAACCTATTATCATGTACAGTATAAACCACCATCTATAACAATCAGACACATACTTTGCTCTCTAACAAACAAATGCACCTCCTATAGTGTTTTTCTTGTGTATGTGTGTGTGTGTTCCCACCTTGGCCAGACACTGAGGGTGTTTCTCATGAAGAGCCTGGCTGGTCAGGTTAGAGAGGGTGGTCTCATCCAGCCACTGAGGTCTCCTTTTCTCTACTTTCTCCTCAAGCAGCCTCTTCAGAACCCCTTGCACTGCCACCACCCTCACCTCATACTGTGGGCACTGCAGTAGGCACTGGAGCAACTGGGTTGTCAAGTGGGGGCCCCCCCAGAGTTGAGGGATCTCCACACTAGCACTGAGGGCCACCTTGGCCAGGCTGAGCAGGCAGTGGGTGCTGCCAGGCCCAAAGGTGGCAGAACTGTTTGGGACGACCAGGTCTGAGGCCATCAGGACAGACAGAGTCTTCTGACGGAGCTTAGCCACCTCTGAATCTGACAAAGACACAAATTGTTAAATGATCAAATGAAAATGTCTTTTAAAATTTAAAAATGTTTGTCCTGAACATTTAAACATGGTTATTTCTGATAGTAATCCCATTAAACATGTTAATTTAATACTCAGATTTCTCCTTGTTTTACAGCAGAAAAGAAGAAAAATACTGTAATTATTATTTATAAATGTTCTTTCTTGTTCTGCGTTCGTTCTTTTTTTTCTTTTTAATTATTAGTGTGTGCAGCTGAGTACTGTGAATGCCATTATTTTAACAGATGAGCTGTGACCCCAAATGTTACACATTCCGTGGCTTTAGCTACACTATTTCCTTTAATGTACAATATCCAAGTAATGTTTGGATCCCTATTAAAGCAGGTTCTGTTTTTATGACACCATTGTTTCACCCGTACGGGACTTGACAGCACGTTGGAATCCTGACTGATTTGTAGCATTTTATTTATTTACATCAGCAGTGGAGAAAAAAAACAGGATCAGTGAGTGATAGTGACAGATTTTTAGATTTGTATTAAACCTAACACAGGGGTTTTGCTCAGGAGTTTTATTTGTTTCATATTTAAGTCAATAAAAGATATTACGCCGATATGAGTTCATTAGGTACATAAAGTCAAGTTAGACCGTGTCATCACAACAGTAATTCCCAGTAGTATGTTATCTTCAGATGAATCTAACCTCACTACAGGACAAACACACACACACACACAGACACAGTCTTTTGTGAAGTGAACAGATGCAGACAACAGGCCTGACTCAAGAAGCCAGTGACTTCTGTTCCTTTCTATTTTGACTTTTATAGGAAAGGCTGTGTCAGTGTCTGTTTGGAAATGACCGTGGCTGTGCCAGACCAGCCACCTGTGAACATACACCCTTGAGGAGCAATGGACACACAAATAAACACACACACACACACACACACACACACACACACACACCCTCTGAAATCTAAGTATAATCCAGAGCCAGGGCAACTGTAGAGTAATGTAATGCCATGCTGAAGCTGTGCTCCTCCCTACAGGTTTGCTCCAAGACACCACACAGACCTCGCTTTGACAGCCAACTCAATTAGTTTAACACACACACGCACGCACACACACACACACAAAAATGCTTTTAAAAACAGTGCAACTCAAGCTACCCCTGCAGCGCCCTTCAAAATGTGGCTTGACAAAAGAGCGGGAAAAGCTGCATTCCTGCATAGATGGGCCAGGTTACTGTGGAGATGGAGCAGGTTACTATGGAACCTGATCCTCAATAGGGGGGCTCCAGGGCCAAATGAGCATAGCCTAATGGTTATAATGGGGGGCAGGCAAGCAGAAATGACACAGATGATGAAGGAAGGAAAGAGAGGGGAGGCTGACTGAAGTAAAATGAAAGCGTGTCAGAGAGAAAATGGTTGTCTGTCACAAGGGAACAGGGTGTGTGAGTGTGAGAAAGTGTTACACAAGCACGGTGCTTTTAGCTTGTCGAAGACTGATGCATTCAACTGTGCCCATGGTTCTGATTAATACCGAATTTCTACAGGAAATAACTCAAACGTCATTAGTCAGGGCTGCTTTGAAATATTATCTTTAATAAAAATTTGCACGGGGGGGCTTCGTGATGATGCTTTCTCTCAGCAAATGGAAGGAATTCCGGTGAAGGCCACTTCAGTGTAATTTTTCATGTCTGATCATAAATAGCCATTGTTCCCCCACAGCTGTGTTTATGACATTTGTGTCACTTGCAAACCTGCAGCAGGAATGTGTCCAGGTCATAATCATTATTGGATATTTAAGGCTACGCTGGGATGAGGCCTGGCTCAGTGGAATACAATAAAGAAAAGCTTTAAAACTGTTTGGTTATTAAACACTGTTTTAGTGAACCACAAAGATTTAGACTTCTATAAACAGCCACGCTATGGTTTCGAGGGAAGGCATTGTTGCCCCCCACCAAAAGAAAACCCATAAAAAAAAAAAAAATCCATACAAATACTAATCCTAATACAAATACAAATTTATGCACAAACCATGAGACCTCAACTTTTGAGTTTGTAAGAAAATACTGCTATTCCATTCAGTTTAAAGCCAATTAGCTAAATATGCTAAAGCAAGAGCACAAATGGTACCTATACTTTAGAATGACAGTACTGTGACTGTGTCCAGTTTTGTTTCTTTTGAGAACAGCAAAGTGCAGAATACTGTGGCTCACAAGACAAAGCTATCACAATTAAAACATATCATACTACAGGTCTCCAGTTTATTAAGCTTTCCTGGACATCAGGCCTTAAAGCTGTCAAACTGGAGAAGAGTAGTGGGACATGATTTTATTTTGACAGATTCGGCACCGTCATTGTCAGTATCCTTAAACCGACATTTAATTTAACCCACCACTGGGCTCAAATACAAGCCCACAGCTTGGCTTTTAAGGTGATGAAGGCTGGAAGGAAATGAAGGGCTCTCACTTCCATGGAAAGACTTAGACACAGTGCCCAAGTGCTTTAAGCCAATTCAGTGTAGTGGCGTTTAGGCAACACATCACAAATAATGTAAACAAACAAACAAACACACACACAAACAACAACACACAAACAAACAAAACTGAGGCTTGAGATGAAAAGATAAGCTGGCAAGAAGAATGACCCTGACAACCAACAGTTTCTGTCAACAGTGGCTCAGGTTGATTGTAACCATATGAACAAATTACGTTAAGTCAAACAGCAAAATACAAGCAAATCCTCAAAAAAAGAAAAAAAAAAAGAAAGAAAAAAGAAATATTACATCTTATTTGTTAGTTTTTTGCGGGATATTAATACTGTTATCTGACAGAAATTAGAGCAAACTAACTGAACTTACATAGTAAGTGCTATGTACCAAATTAAGTTATGTTAGCCAGTTAGTTGACATCATAAAAAAAGATTTTGGCTAATGTTAGTATCTAAAGTTCCTTGGTAGCTATATGAGCTCGAGCTGTCTTTGCTCATAATGTGATCTTCTGATCAAAACTGCCAAAGTAAACATTAAGCAGGTAAATGTGCAGACAAATGAATATGTTTAATGTTCCATATAAAAGCAAATGGGAAATGTGGGAAATGTAGATTCAAATTACATGGTTGGTCACGTTTTGAAGAGGCTTTGGAGGTTCTCTGTAATCTCTCTGTCCGTGAGTAGAAGAAAGGAGCTGTGCTAAATGTGAAATGTTTCACAGCACAAGTTATAATAAATATTTAAATATTTGGCTGAAATAAACATATATTTAGTGGTTTAAATGAAGATACTGTAGATAACCAACCGCATTTGATCTGCGGTGTGTAACAGTGGCTCAACTGCTTAATCAAGTCCAACAACACGGACATTTTAATACCTTGATTTTTGTTCTCCATTAGCTCGGTTTAAAGTCCACCGGCAGCAAAGACGCTTTGGTGCATTAAGCTACAAGCTCAACTAGACACTTGCACATGCAAGCACACAGCTGGATTTCCCATCAGCTTCCACCATCATTACCCAAACTGTGAAAAACAAACCCCAGACACTCTGTGTGTGTGGGTCTGAAATTGTGAGAGTGCTGATGGAGATTTACAATTTACGGGGGTCCCACCCTTTAAATACCCTGATTGCTCTGAAAAATAATTTAGCCTATTATATAAGTTCATATGGTTTAGTGTTGACTGTTCATGAGCAGTACATTATTCTTCACACCACACGGGTACATGGTTAACTTATCCTCAACTAAAATACCTAAAAGTGAAACAAATGGTATTCAACATCCATACTTTTTTTAAGGTATTGAAGTTACAGTATCGCTGTATCCACAGAAAAGGCATAACTAAAACTGAAGACTGAAATGAACAGAAGCTGATCTCATAGTCTCAGAAGAACATTAACTGTTCGCATTATATTTTACCATCATCATCAGCTACTGGGAAACACTGAAAATACACTAATGCTTCAAAGGCTGGATTTTCCACTCTGTGTGTGTGTGTGTGTGAGTCTCTTCCTCTACTTCTTCCCATTTTACTGGCATTGCTGCAGAGGAACAGAGGGCAGAGAGAGAAACAAGACAAGGGGGCTGTTTTTATGACTCTGCATGAATCAAAGGGCTGTGGCAGAGAAATGTCCTTGCGCTCTCTCTCTCTCTCTCTCTCTCTCTCTCTCTCTCACTCACACACACTAACACAGGCCTGTGTTCAGAGCTGAGAAGAACTGGCTGTTAAATGCAACGTTCTTTTTTTTAATGCATAAAAAAAAAAGTATTAATATTGAAACGGACGACTGTTTACCTCTTTTAGCCATTGTGCCAAGAATTCTTAAGAGCATGCTGCTTTCATATGAACGCGCTCAACCTGTGGCTTTTTAACTCAACATCTGATTAGTCTGCAAACTTGCAATTACACAACAGATAAAGAGTGGGGGATTAGAAAAGAGTTGTAGAAGAATGGAGGAAAAGAAAGACAGACCAGCCGAGGGGTTTAACGGGAGAGAGAGGGTGAGAAACGAAACCAAAGACAGACTTATGATAATAACAGACAAGCATTAGAGATGTGCGAGCTGCAGGGTGCTTATTTAGTTATGTAAGAAACAGAGCCAAGTCGGGCCAGGCTGAGTCCTCGTTCTACAGGCTTGTTTGGAGAAATCTTTGGTATTTCCAGTGTCAAGGCGAACATGTGTTCAGCACATGGCCCGACTAGAAACATAATTGCCTCCCCCCTCTGTACAGCACTACTCCATAAAATGGGTCATAGGCACAACCCCACCATCTGTCAGAGATCGCTCGCATTTGGTTTCACATTCCTCCACTGTGGAGACCCCGCCAATCTGCACACATGTGCAGGAGCCACATCACGTACACAGGACAGAATGCATACACACACACACACACACACACACACACACAAACACAGGTGGGGTGGGGTTTCTCTGATGTGCCCCAGAAATAAAGCTGACTTCTGTCAACAATCAGTCTAAATGGAGAGCGCAGCGGACAACCTCTACAGCAAACAGTGTGCGTGGTTGCCTGTTCAGGCGAGAACAAGTATTTCAAGTCAAATTCACAGCAAATGGAGGGAACACATTTGGTGTTTTCTCGGCCAGCAACTGGCCGTCATCAGCAAAAGACAAGATCATTTTCCCGAAGCAGACCAGCTTTTACACTCACTATGAAGCTGAAACATATATGTGAAAATGTTCCGTATCAATTATTTATTTCGACACGCACACATATATATGTTCACTGTTAGGTCTGTCTAAAGCTCCATACTGCTGTTCAAAATAGGAAAATGACGGGGCTTTTGCTGCTGTCAGTTTATAACTAATGTGTCTACCTCCTGGATAGAGTATATTTATAGTCTACAGACAGATTTTAGGACGACCGTTTAAGGGCTGTACGTTACCACAACTAAAACAACATGTGTGACAAATTACTTAATATTATGGTGAAGCAGATGAACGGCAGCTGCAACATCACGCTGAAATATTACATGCATCACATATTTCATTGTGATGTTACATCAGATGCATGCTTCTCTTGCTTTCCTGCTTAGTGTAGTTCAAATAAACTTTGTTTCGTATGATTTGTTTAGCGCTGCTGTGGATCTGCCAATCATTTTTCAAGGAAACACAGGTGACCAACAATTTGTAGTGTCCCTGAACACAAAACACTTCCAAGATGCCGCAGACCTGCAGCTCTAGATGCTACGCTGTTACTTTAATGTCAAACCCACTCAAAGAAACAAACAAAATGACAAATGTCCAATCCTGCTAACATTCTGAGTTTAGGGTACAGAAAAATATTCAATCAGCTTTTTAATTTGCTTGCCATTTAGAATATGTGACATACTATTCAGCTTAAGCTCTTAAAAAAAACATATCGAGGTCTGGAAAAATGATCAAAATCAGTATGTCAATATATCAGTTCTCATTCAATTATCTGATGTAAAACAACAAGATGTGTCTTAGAACATATTTTTACTTAAAAAAAAATACAATATTTGTAAAAAAGGTAATTTTTCATAAATTCAAAACTTAACCGCTATTTATTCAAATTACTGACCTTAAATTGTTAAGGAAATTATTCTGTCTGAAACTGTTTACAGAGGTCATATGTAAATGTACTTATATAGCTTTTCTACTTATTGGCACTCAAAGCACTTTACACTGCTTCTTATTCACCCATTCACACTCATACACCGATGGGTAAGCAACTAAGTTTGGGTTCGGTGTCCTACTCAAGGACACTTCGACATGTGACCCACAACTGCGAGATTGGTGGATGACCGCTCTACCTTCCTGTGCCACAGTCGCCTGTGTTTATACCAGATCACCTGGTATAAACATCAATAAATACAGAATTTAAAAAACACAGCAAAAGTCAAATAAAGTTAAAAATAAATAAAATCTTGGCTAGATAAAAATGAAATAGTTGGTAATTAATTATAAAAAAAAAATACAGAAATAGGTAAATAAAATCCAAGAGAATCAGGAAGGCTCTCTGAAAAAAGTATGTTTAAAAAAGAAAAAAATTAAAAAGGTTACTGATTGTCCTGATCAGATTTCTTGAGGTTCCAGAGCTTTGGAAGCTCTGGAGCTAAGTGCAAATGCTCTATCGCCGAGTTTTCAGCTGTACCTCAGGGACTGCAGGATCTCAAGCTACTGTATGAACAGGGTCATATGGAAATACGAGGTCAGATATACAGCTTAGGGAGATGCAACAAAGGTCAACAGCATCCTCAAACCAATTCTAAAACATACTTGGGAGCAACTGTAGAAGTGTGGTGTGGACACTTCTCCTTGTTCTAGTTAAAAGTCTTGCAGCTGAATTCTGCACAATCTGGAGATGATTATTAAATTTTTGGCCAAGGCAAGTGAAAATTTTTTAAATATTGCTGATGGGCCAAGATTTTTTGCAACAGGCAGAATGTGCTCCACCAGGGGACGAGTAGAAGGCAGGATCTGTTCTGCCATGTGCTGGGGGCCAATTACAACGATATTAGATTTTCTTGCATTGAACTGCAAAAACATTTTTGAGCCATTCAGCTTTTAATCTCACATTCAGAGACTGTTGACAGGAAGAGACACCTGTGTATCATCTGCGTAACATTGTATGACAAATGCTCCTTAGAATAACTGCTCACCTTCCAGAAGACTGATCTTCGAGCTGCACAAGCACAGCAACACATCTAGAAAGGCAGCTCTGGTCACCATACAGCGATTCTGACTGAAAAACAGAAACAAAAAGTGTTTTTCTATTTGATGGTTGAACATTGAATGGTTAGTTTTGCATTTGATCAAGCCCATAAAGCTCCAGAAAATAATTTTACAATAATTTTTAGTTTAATGCTGGAAGTTATATGAACTTCCAGCATTAAACTAAAAATTATTTTAAGAATATTTTACAAGGAAATCTCCCTTTTATTAGGGAGCCCGGTTAACCACTTAGTGAGTGAAAGTGAAAATAAAGATATAACTCTTAAGCCACTAGTTATAATTATATATTTTTCATTAAGATCACAGAGAGATTTTCTTCAGTCCATTAACATGCACCGTGCTTTCGTTTTTATTTTTGTTTGTTTTTTTTGTCTAACATACATCCACATGTCTACATCTTAAAACACATTTTTGAGGAATAATATAAATAAGAAGATATGCTGACTAATAAAAAACAGTTTTATCTAGTCACATCACTATTCTCATCATTTTGATTTGAACTTGTCATAGTATGAAAAGTATGTTTTTCATGTTTATCTTTTACAGTTGTTTTTAAAAATCAGTTTTAAACAGTTGTTAATGCTAACAATTATTTTTCTCTCACTATCACCACATCAATCATCTCTAAAGCACTTTGAATTACATGAACCTGCATGAAAGGATCTATACAAATGAAGTTTGACTGATTGGTAGTGAAATTAGAATTGGCTTCTTTGTATTTAAATAATAATTTGCCCATGCAGTGATGTCCAGTCGAGAATCATAGCTGTTTTTAATGTAGTGCCACCTGAGGGCGTGAAGATCAGGAGCATCAAGTTCTGATCTTTGGCCTTGTCCCTTGCGCACAGAGATTCCTACCAATTCTCTGAACCTTTTGATGATTATATCTTACTATTATTTACAATGAGTAACCTTTTTCTGAAAATGTGTTGCAGATTGGTGAACCTCTACCCATCTTTACATTCGAGAGGCTGTGTCTCTCTGAAATGCTCCTTTTATACCCAGTCATGTTACTGACCTGTTGCCAATGAACCTAATTAGTTTTCAAATGCGCCTCCATTTGTTTTTTTTTATTTGCACCTAATACATTTACAGCCTTTTGTTGCTTCAACTTTTTTGAGATGTGTTGCTTCCATCAAATTCAAAATGAGCCAATATTTTCCACGAAATGGTAAAATATCTCAGTTTCAATATCGGATATGTTGTTTATGTTCTACTAAATATAATATGGGTTGATAAGATTTGCAAATCATTGCATTCTTTTCTTATATACGCTTTACACATCGTTCCAACTTTTTTGAATTGGGGTTGTGTATTGTGTATCTAATTTTACCAATAGTCTTCACACTCTTGAAAACTAGCTATGTTAAATTTAGGATAAAGTCATTCAAAAACAAAAACAGTAAAACTGTTGTTGATCCTCTTAGTTCATGTGGTCCTCATAGGATGATAAGTAAGAACCTTGTAACTTTATATGTCAACCACTTTAAAACACCTGGGTTGACCTGAGTGCTGTACAGGTTAAAAAACCAAAAATTGACAGAAATAAAAACAGCACAAAAACTATACAATAAAACTAATAAACCAAATAACAATAAATAACAGACTCAGACTGTGTCAAAGGACAGTGAAAACAAGTTAAGTTTTAAAAAGGGATTTAAAAAACAAGCAAGGATGAAGCCTGTCTAATGTGCCAGGACAACTTGTTTCGGAACCACCGCAAAAGCTCGGCCCCCTCTGAGCGTGGGTTTAGTTTTTGGTACACTCAGGAGCAGCGGGTCAGCCGATCTTACCGACCGTGGTGGAACGTCTTTGAGCATTTGAATGCAGACAAACAACAAAAAGTTACTGTTATTAGTGGGTCAACAGCTCTCAAGATAAGATGTTGAATAGGACCAGAATTTGTTTGTTTGTGTTTAGTGGTGAATCCTTGAAGCCAACAATCTGGGTCCATCACATGCGATGCCCCCAGCTCTACAATTAGGGATTAAAGACTGTTTACTTTCAGCTTACACACTGAAAGCACTTTTAAAACTTTTTTAAATGAACTTTTTGTAGTTCTTAGAAGTGTAGCACACACATTTTGAGCGACCCTTTAGCTCCTACTTCAGAGCATGTGCTTTCTCAGCCAAATAGGAACTACGGCCTAAACAAACGTAAGCTGATTGGTTAAACCCTAAGTTGATGCAGCTGCAAGCAACAGAGAATTTGATCATTTATCATATGTTTCAGATGTTTTCAGTAGACTGGCATCTAAGGGCCCAGATTATTCTGTGGCTCATCAAATTATAATTTTGATCCTATCGCTTTAGTGAGTTTTTTAAAATATTATTTTCAGGTAAGTGATGATTTAGAAGGGGTGTTCAGTTTATGCAAAAATTTAAAAAAATTATCCAGATATCACAACATGGATGTCAGGACCGTTGACATTTTGTTGTGGTTTAAAGTTATAATTAATATTGGAAGATAATAGCTTGTGTTACTGCCTTTTGCTTGATGGGAAACCACATTTTTCAAATAACAAAAGTATGCAGAACCACCACAAGTCCATATAGGAATAACTAAACGCACGCATTGAACAGCCTGTGTCACTTGAGAGTTATTATTAATGGTGTAAATACAAACAGAAAAAAAAAAAAAGACCCTGAAGGTAAATAGTCCAGGGGGGAGCTCCCCAGTGGACAGTCCTTAGAACTACTGTCCCAACAGGATTACAGTATTACTGTTAGAGTGAAAATAAATGTGTTCTATGAGCCTACGTTTTGTGTGTGTGTGTGTGTGTGTGTGTAAGTTAAACAGCATGTGTGGGCAATGCAAAAGTGTGTGTTTAGTTTATGTGTGTGTTCAAAATCAAGGGTATGACCACAGCCCTGTCAAAAACCACAAGTGTGTGTGTGAGAACAAGGGAGACAGTGTGTGAGCCTGACGTAAAATTTTCATCACTTGGATATTAAAAACACACATGTGCATGCACATACACCAGACATATGATGGGGAACAGGGGTAAGGGCAGCGTAATTGTGTGTGTGTGTGTGTGTGTGTGTGTGTGTTTGGTTTAAGTGAGAACAGATTTGGGTAGGGATGAGTCCTGTGAAGTGGACTGAGTGTGTTTATGCGTAAAAGAATGTGAAGCAACATTATAAAATAAGCTGCGAGAGTAGGCTCCAAGCTGAATCATTAGATACCATTGGAGAAGCCCCCATACTTTAGGTTGGTACGGGGCCTGGTGTGCCACCACAAAGCCAAAGTAAAGTGCACCAAGCTACATGAGTGTATACAGTCATCCTTACGTTAAAGTCCAAAATGACAACACAGAGACTGTGTGAGGCCAAAACCATAACATTGACTCAGACCAGGCGAACAATGCATTCCATCGTTTTGGAAGGAGGCTGCTTCAAATTAGTGGTGTTCTGGACGAGAGGGGAGGTTTTCTTTTTCCAAAAACAGAGATCCTCTGACCTGTGATGTCCTTAGATCTGGGCGCCGGGCTCTGCAACGCTGCATGATCAAACAGACAGACTGTGGGCGTGCTCTGCTGAGCAAGAATTCGCCTCGTCATCTTAATAAAGGCTCATCAGTGTAGCCAAGCGGAGCTAGCGGGGCTAGTGTTGCTAACCCAATGACCCTGTGTTATCTGCTGTGGGCTTGAGCAAAGGGGAGACTGGAGACCCGGGCCTGACCTCAGCCAGGCAGGAGGGGGCGGGCAAAGTAATCTGTGACCCATCTAGAGACCTCAATCCTGGGTGAGATGACCAGAGGTAGAGGGAGGAGAGGGAGGGTGGGAGGTCTGCAGATGGGACAGCAGGCGGTCACTTTGAAATGGAAGCCTGGGCAGGACGTGAAGCGGACATGGCCAGGGAGGGGATGAATGGTGAGACAAGGAGCTATTTTTCTGGTGGGGGAGTTGGATAAGAATGAAGAATGCTTATCTGTGTGTGCATGCGTGTACATGTCTTGGATTACCGAGAGACGAGCCACATGCGCCGACAGAGAGCTTCGCCAATGCCATTTCCTGCTGGCAGAGGTCTGTGTGAGTCGCTCTGATAGGAGCGCAGCAAGAACACCACCTGCAATTACACAGATACACAATTACATGGATAAAGTGAAGAATAAAAACAAAACACTTAAATCCTGGACAGGAGAACTGTCCCGGTATGTGTAGTGGTGGCATGGTGGGGAACTGAATAGCACGGTCACATAACAGCAGTCTTGGGTTCAGCTGGGTCTTTTTACTTTGGGGGTCAGATGAACTAGATACTCTAAGTGACCTGTAGTGAATGTCCAGTGTGTACCCCACCTTTTACGCAAAATTAGATAAGACAAGCACCAACCCCCTACAACCCTGAACAGGTTAAGTCAGTCCATGTAATGCATGTGTGTTGTTAGCTTTGAACTGAGAGATGAAGTCTACCAATGCTTAACACGGTTTTTTATTTCAGCATTATTTTAAAATATCATCACCTCAAGGAGAATACTGAAGAATTTTGTGTGAGACTGAATACACATGTCTAAGTGGAAACTGTGGACTGAGCAGAAAAAATTAATCACTAAATTACACTGTATAGTGACAGATCAATAGTGAAGTTAGTGAACCCGGTTAGTTTGTATCTACATGTTTTTGTCAGAATTAAGGTGTTTAAAGTCTTAATTAATTTAGTTTCTTATGTTCCTGAGCAAAGGCTTCATCTGGATTAATCTCTCCAAATTGAATACAACACAATCCTATACTACATTATGTGGAAAGAAAATCCAAACTTTTTTTTTTTTTGCTGAAGATCAAGTCATTCTCTTCATTGTGGCTGATGTGACTGTGTGAGATTGAGCCAGTCAGTAGCAGGTGGACTGGTGGTTGGGAGTGTTCAGAGGCCAGGACGCAGGCTGGCTGGCTGGCTGGCTGGCTGGCTGGCTGGCTGGCTGGGGTGTGTATTCTGGGCTATGGTAAGTATACTCTTTAAGCCGGGGCCATGGCCACAGACCAGTAGGAAGCCATTCATTACGTTGTACAGGGAAGGCAACGTGGGGAAAAACCAGGCTGACCACGTAGCACCAAGCCTGGCCACTGAGTCCTGGCCTGCCCCTTCTCTTCTCCTGCAGTCTCCACGCCCAGGCAACACCCACTTGCTCACATAAACAGCTTCCACACCCCTGGGTGCTTCTTTCGCTCGCTGTCACTCTCTAAGGGCTTTTCCACCTACAAAGGAGCCAGTGCTGGAGCTCACTCCCAAACCAAATATTGAAGCTTTCCAAGTGAATCCACTGTCAAAATAAAAAAGAAAAGGCTCCAAAAGAGTCAGTCACACTTGAGGCAGTCTCTTTAAATATTTGCTGAGCTTATCATTCACTTCCACAAATCCCATGTGAATGACTTTTCCAAGAATGTGTGTCCAGTTTCTGTGTGAGCTTCAACTGGTTCAAGTCATGATTCACCTGTGGAAACCTTCAATCTGAAAGTTTACACATCTGTGCAACCGATTCAATGATCTTCTCATGCATCATGTGTTTGACAAGGGAGGAATCAATGATTCAGGCAGTGACCTTTCACCTTGTTTGTATAAACTACTGTTACCAGACTAGAATACCCTTGATAAGAGACATCGGACTTGAGACATCACCTATGTTTAGGTGACCAGCAGGACAACTTTGATGGATGAGGTTGGCAACCCTTAAAACCAATAAATAAATGAATATTAAAAAAAATAAATAAAAGTTTTTCCTCTCACTCTATACACACACACACACACACACAACTTTTTGTCGAGGGCAGAAAAGAGTCAAAATACAACCCCCCCCCCGAAAAAAAAAGACTATGCAAACAAAATAATTTGTGGAGTTCTGCAGTAAGTAAGCAGTCAGATTTTAGGATAGTTGGGAAGATACCAAAAAACCTGGATGGTGAATAATACAAATTCTGATTTGATGGTCGAGAGACATCATTGGATCTGGCCTTTAACTTCAACCCCAAAACAAGTTGGATCTGAGACTTGTTGTACTTTGAAGCTCGCTGAACTGTCAGCAGAAGCCCTAATACCAGCAGTAGTTCTAGTGTCAAAGACAGAGTCCCATGTCTTTATTCTCTCACCCTGCTCTTCCCAGCTACACCTCAGCCACCGGGTTGGGAAGTCCCTGCATGGGAGTCTCAACCGGCTCAATCCAGCCCGGCATGGAGAAAACCGGAATATTTATAGAAAATGCAGCCTCCCTGTTCCTCCTCCCAGAGGCCGAGTACAAACTATACCACATGTGGGAGGAGATGCTGGGATTGGATCAAGCAATGGAAGATGATAAGACAGAGGCACTGGCACCTGGTGCACGATCAGTTCTGGTAATAAAGACTTTGCCTAAATGTGACATTTTTCAGGTGTTTTTCCTTATTTTATTTATTCTTATCACCATTATAAGCCACCGGCATTCAATGAAAACTACAACAACACTTCTTCTAACCTAAATACTATGATTTAAGTGAATTCAATTTAAAAATGTTTACGCTGCCGTTTGATATTTTATTGTAAACCAAGTTTCTGTTTAGATTTAGTGTTTCTCACCAAATCCAGACTGTGTATCCAATTATGCCAGAGCTCTGAAAGATCTGACTGCAGTGTTTGTAGTTTAACATATTTTTGGTAGGTTGCTTTACATTTCAGGAATATTCAGTAAAAATTTCTGTTTGGTTTTTTGTGACAACCATCCTTGAAAACAGTTTGGATAAAAAGGTTGAAGACAAATTGCTCATTATATACAAAACATTTATAATCACTCCATTTTATTTCTTTATTTTCATAATTCTAATTGTTAAAGCAGCATTAGTATCTTATACTATGTTCATTAGCAAGGCGCTTCCTATGTCTTACTGGTGTTTGTGGCTGGGCAGGAGCTCTATGCAGGTTTATCGTAGCATTTTTCTCTGAAAACAGCTGCCTCCATCTGCTGGAAATACAGTTTGCTAGAATGGTGACATTTCACCAAGTTGTGGGTTATAAAACCAAAAGAAATGAGAGACAGAAGAATGCTCAGAGGAGGCCAGAACTGCAGGACTTTGTCGTATGAGTTTCCAATGTGTTGCCCATCACCTTTCAAAGTCAAATTATTTAATAATTACTAGAAATATTATGGCCAGTGCAGCTTTAATACCATGATATGCATTATACTATATGACTACTTTAGAGATCAAACTGCCTTTAGAGCTTCGGGTTGGAAAAAAAATAAAATTGCCACAACAGTGCTAAAAATGAAAAATATCAAAACCTATTTGTACACGATGTTCTCAATGAGGCATTTAAGTGCTTGTCTGTGTTTTTCAGTATGCAAGTGTGTGTGTGTTGCAACAAGCCTTACTCCTCTTTTGGGCCTGATAAAAATAGTGGTGGTGGATGTGAGGTCCCTCCAGACTCTGTTATCAGGCTGCCCTGCTGTCCCTCCCACTGCCGCAACCACAGACTGACCACACACTGCAAAAAGTGTGCTCGCATACACACACAGACACACACACACACACACACACACACACATATAGCGCAAACCATTGCACATCAATTCTTGCTTCGGTCCAGTGAAACACATGCACAACAAACATATAAATCGCTGTTCACAAAGGACCAGAGAGGGGTTAGGCAAAATGTGTAAGTGCGCAGTTACACAAATGCTAAAGCTAATTATAAAAAGAAACAAACGTGCTCACTTACTCTAAATAGTAAATGCAAATGGGCATGATGACCAAGTAATTTAATGATGTGTACATGCAAGAAATGTTTTAATACATCTTAGACAAATGTTAGAACAATGGTTCTCAGCAAGCCACCAGGGAGCTGTATGGTATATTCATTATGTCCAGAGAACCATTAACAACGAGTTGACTATGTGCATGGATAATGCTTGGGAATTTTTGCAAACTCATTAGTTCAGCTGCTTCTGATTCCTAAAGTTCTGATTGGATTTATGGCAATTCTCAACTCAAAGCAAAGACTGAAGTGCATTATATTGTGTACGGATGTTCCGAACCCACTTTTTAACAGACTCAGTGCAAGTACTTACATTTTAGCACTCGCTCATACGGAGTCCAATTGCAAGTAAACTTTTAGAATGAGTAGCTGGACAGTAAAATCCTCATCCATCTGTGCAGTTGAGCCAATCCTGCGAGAATGGCAATTCTGAAATCACTGCTTAAATGTTTTTAGAAGTCTTTTGAAAAAAAAAAGAAAAAAAAAAGGTTAGTTTCTCTGCCTTATTTATTTCACTTATTTGACTTTTGTTGCAGTGTGTGTTGCTGAGCCATTGATATGTTAGCGTCACACTTTGGGGGTCTGATTTCCTTAGATTGGCTGTTGGTGATAGGAAACAGAGTATTTACTAAAATCCTCCACCGATGCCTTGCAAAAGTTATTATCGAGCCACTTAAATGTTTACTTTCAAGGTGGAGATGAACTACTAGCTTGCCACAGCAAGTACTAAGTGCTGTACGTTGCAATGTGTGCTTGCAGTTAAGTTCCAACTTTCATCATGGCTTCTTTGTTCCTTAGAAAAAGAACGATGATCGGAAAACGGTAGGGAAGAATAGATCTGGGGAAATAAACTGCTGTCAGAGAAAAAGAGATGGTGATACTCCTAATTCTCAGATATCCTTGTCCTCTTTGTTTTGCTCTCATTTAGCTTCTGTTGTGGAAATACAGAGAGGATTACATCCATAATGTTGGCCCTCCTCAAAGCACCACAGGCCATAGCTTTATTACTTCTGCCCTGTGCCAGGCATTGTGGGCCATGGCTGTTCTTGACATGTGTTGAGAGCAGAGTCTGGTGTCGAGTTGGGTTAGTGCCGGTCTGTCTGTTGTTAACCTAAGTTCTGGTTTTATCAACAGAGTTTTAGGGGATGTTGGACTGACTGAAGTTATTCCAGTGTGTTTTAAGATGATGTATCAAAGACAAGGGCCTCAGTCAGGCTGTTTAGAGGAAAAAATGCCTCAACTTAGTTTTAATTCTTAACATAAGTTGGGATGGGGTCGACTGAATTGGACAGAATCTGCTTAGCAAGAGTGAAATCTTTTTTTCCCCTAATACATTTTCAGGTAGTGATTTGGAACCTAAAACATCTGTTAGTTAGAAGAAGTAGTTTTTTACTAATTTTCCCCCTTGTTGTGGAGCCAAACAGTGTTGGCTCATTGGAAGGCTGTGTTGGGGCTATGGCAGTGGAAGCTGAAGTGAAAACAGCACTGCAAAAATGCCATTAATTCTAATTTATAATTCTCTGAATACCAATTAAATGAGACCATTAAAGTTTTCTATATATGATACAGTTAACGTTACTAAAGGTGAATTCTTTGTTGCACTGGTAGAGGATGTGGGGTTAATACCACAAATTCCAACTTTTACATAATGAAGAATAGTTACATCTTTAAGAAAATAACCCCCAGCTCCTCCAGTCAAATGTTGAAGTGTCCTTGAGCAAGACACTGAACCCCAACTTAGTTGCTCCCGGTGAGTGTTGGGCAGCTGCATAGCAGCTCCCTCACCGGTGTATGAGTGTGTGTGTGATTGTGAGTGTGAATGGGTGAATAAGAAGCAGTGTAAAGTGCTTAGAGTTCCAATAGGTAGAAAAGTGCAGACCATTTAACATTCATAGTCCACATCTTTATTGTAAGCATCTTCTTAGAAAAACTCCATTTTGATGTGGTTTCACTGTCTATGGTAAAATGTGGGCACACTTTAGAGCCTTTAAGCATCTTCACCATGTTTACTGAGGGTCAATCAGTCAGAGGGTCAATTTGTCCTCAGGACCGAAGATGAATTTTGAATCTAATCCAAATTATAACATAAAAAAATAAAATAAAAAAAATGTTATAATGTAAAAACTATGTAAAATTATCTGTGTGTGCTGTAAAATGGACATATGCAAAAGTTCAGACATGTAAAATGACAAAAGAAGTGCAAAATTAGTGAGAGGTTACGTGTGGGACTGGATGGAACGATATTCTTGTGAGTTCGAAACCTCTTAACTGTGTGTATGGGAGAAAGTCTGCAGGTCGGTACAGTCACTCTCAGTAGCTGCAGTGGTTCCCAGCTCTACACTTGGGCCTATAACAGTTCTTTGAAAATAACAGAGGAAGTCTTCCTCAAGCAAAAAACATTTGCCATCTGTTACACACACTCTGTTGCATTTTACATTAGGTATGTAAAGGTTAACATAATGTCCCCATGCCAGCATAAACACATCACCAGTGTGCGGCAAACAAGTACTTACCAACACAGTCATACGCAGTTAGTGTTTTTGTTTTGTTGAAGTCTAAATAAAGTCTTGACTTTATTCTGTAAAGTGCCCTGAGATGACTTTGTTGTGAAATGGCGCTAGATAAATAAAGTTGAATTGAATTAAATATCTTTTAAACATCTTACAACCCATGATACACACAAATGCGCACACAGTCCATTTCATGAATGGCCAGTGACTGTGTTTACATGCAGTTAATAATCAGGTTTCTCAGAAAACCAGCTTTCTCAGATAATTGGAGAGCGAGTTTACATGCACTGAAAAAACCTGGTTACTGGAAATCCACGTACTCATGCAGCAGATGAGTAATCTGATTTCCCCTCCACTTCAGACTTATTTTGGAAGCCTGGCTCACAGAGTTTACCTATACAGCGACAGAAGGTAATGCTCTCTGACTTATTTTCAGGGTAAGTCAGGTGAAAACGCACCGGGAAAGAGGAATAAAAAGGGGAAACAGACAAGCAGCTGATTCACAGAGCAAACTGTTTGAATTAAGACAAATCTGCAGTGGGAAGCAACTTATTCAGACTTTTGCGAGGCACTTTGTTTTAGTTTCATTTTCAGTCTGACTTTGATTTGAAAACAAGGCGGCATTACTCCATCAATGATTTCATTCTGCCTTTTCACTGCCCCAGAGACTGTCTGGAGCCTTTTGATATGCATCAGGCTGTTGGACAAAGACAATTAGAAACCTGCTTACGCGAATACTTGGCAGAGAAAATGGCAGTCTTCAGCAGAAATCTACCTGGGGAAATCAGGTTTCCATGCTATTTCTGTTTTTACTATGGTTAGACCATTCCACCTGCATACAACTCTACTGATCCTGCTATGTCAGTCCTGCTCCCACCCGTTAAAGTGAATGTGTTTAGTCAATGTTTAACACTTTCATGGTGAAAAAGAAGAAGCGATCATATCAGAAATGTTACTTCGTTTTTAAACCAGTGGCCCTATTTTCACCTATCTACAGTCTTTATGCTAAGCTAACCAGCTGCTGGCAGTAGTTTCGTGTTTACTGTACAGACAATCTTTCCATCTATAGAATATAAACAAATTAATAGGTCTGAAAACTGAAACCATTGCTTTACTTATAAATTACTCAAATAGGGGGTCAGTGAAATCTGTAAGGTCAACAATGTTAAGCAAACACAGGCAGCAGCAGCAAAATGAGACAGAATGACAAATAAATGGGAGATGTGGATGTGTTATTCTCTCCCAGTCAAGATAGATAGATTCAGGGAAGCTGAACACTGTGTGAGGTTTTACAGTCTAATGTGATTTTGATGGTGCATCCCATTTACTGTAGATCTACAGTATGCGATATATTGTATGCTTGCAATTTTTTTCTGAATTGTTAAAAAGAAGAACAATTTAAATGGTTAATATGAAGGCATGAGTAATTATAAGGTTTTGTTTCTACTGGAGATTCAAAGCTGCTGATTATCTGAAAGTTCCCCACTGGTCATATCTGAGCTCACATGGAACTGACGACGTGCAGAACTAACGCTCTAGGTTGTACAATATCACCTTGATGCACACAAAAATCAATAGTTTAAAGTAAGTACATCTCTTACCTAAACGGTAGTAAAAATTAAAGTACACATAGTATAAACTGTCCCTTTTCCCTTAATGCACCAGTCACCCAGTTTGCCTCTGTCATCTGTCTGCTCTAATGTTGCAGCTACTGAGTGTCGTCAATTACGCATACTACAAGTTAAACTACAAAAAAATTGCGTAAGGATGGTGCACACATGCCTGGATAAGTAACAGCAACACACAGAAAAACAGAACAAACAACTGTTGTGCTGCCATTGGTTGACAATACTCATCGCCATTTTGTTGGAGCTGTCAGCAAAAGGTGCCATGTGGTAAAAAAATGATTGGTAAAAAGCCAAAATAGATTAACACAATATATAACATGGCGAACTAGAATAACATGTACTTGGAACATTTGTAGTACAGGGTTGCAGATTGACAAAGATCAGAGGTATCTGAAGGTATAGGCCACACATGGCAAGACAAAAATGGACACGACTGCCTACTTTTACAACATTCATTACATAAGACATAACACAGAGCAGGAGGACATTCAATCCCAACCTTGTACGTAAAGGGGAAACAGATGGGGACAAAGAAAAAAAAAATAAGACAAGATGAGGAATATGAGGCGCCACGAAAGAGAGCGACAATAACCAGTGAGACACAGAGATGGAAAAGGAGAAGATGGGACATGGACGAGAAATGAACAAACACAGAGGTAGATCAGGAGACGTCTGGGGAAGCTCCACACACAATGGCCATGATATAAAACCCCCTCTAAGCCTTTAAGAGGCCCACCTCCCCCCACCCTCTTTTCCTTCATCCCACAGTGGACCTCCCTGCACTCATGACCACTATCAAACCATAAATGTGCCATTCAGTCCTGAAAAAAAGCAACGCAGTTTTATTTTATTTTTTTTGCTGACCCCTTAGCACATTTCCTTCTGCTCTACGCCTCCAATTCCTTACCGACCCTTACAGCGGTGTTCAATAAAAGGCCGGGGAAACTCCCACTCCCCCTTTTCCTCTGTGTATGTTGATATTACCAGCAGACTGTTTGGTTGTGTTTGTCAGTGTGTGACGACAGAACTAAACACTGGTATTTACCCTGCGATAACCGCCATGTCTGGACAGACTGTGTGTACACTGGGTGTGTGGGACAGACTGAGAGTATGTAGATGTGTGTTTATGTGTGTGCAGATTGATGCTAAATGCACACTATGTGCATGTGCACATATTCAATGTGATAACTGCTTGAATAATATTTTGTATTTTGTCTTTGTTGAGTTGAAAAAAAAAAACTAGGTGCAGTAAATAAGTGCAGATGTGAAGACGTTTTATCTTAAAAGGACTGAAGGATTATAAACTAACATGATAACTGTGGACATTCACAGCCATTTTATAAAACTAAAAGGTGAGTATGTTTGCTGCGTATGAGGGCACTTAATGACTTCAGAAAGCATAACACTGATGTGCACCGAGTGCGTGTGGGTGCAGACCTGCAGCAGAGTCCCATGGATGTGATTGTGCTGGATTTCCAGTCCTGGTTCTGAAGGAAGCTCCAGCAGTAAAGACTGAACTGTGGACGGGACCTGGGTGATCAGCACAAAGGGGACGAGGGCCCGAGCTGCCATTTCTCTGGTCCGATATACTGCTGAACGCCCACATCTACAGAGCAAAACGGCACAAACATTCAAGTCATGGAAAGTTATTAAAATATGGCACATTGATCCATTGTTATGATAATCTTTTAGAAAGGCATTACATAACATTTTATGTTTGAATATCCTGAGTTCATAAACAATGTTTCTCATTATCACAGGTCATGTATTGTTATTGTAACTGCTGAAATCAATTTATTCTACAACGATAATTATTCAAAGATTTTTGCAATATATAATAATTATTAATAATGGACACTCTTCACCATTTCCATTGTGTCATGCACAAATTCGTTAGAAATGACCACCTGTCACTTATTCCATTTCAGATGGTTGCCATTTTTATGAATATGTTGCGTAACAACCCTTTTCTCCCCCCTTCTGTTTCTGTTTCTCTCCTAAGGCAGACAAATGCGAACCTAAACAGGTTCCAGGCCAGCAGACCACCAATAATTCCTAAATCAAATATTTTCAAATTATTACCCAACACCCCTCAGGAAACAGCCTCTTTCATTTAGTTATTGCCCACACACACACACACACACACACACACACACACACACACACACTTACCGTATTCACTGTTGATAGAGAATGTGGCCAGTCATTCTGAGTGCTAGCTAAAATTAACTGTGTTTACAAGCTGATAGTCTTTCCTTCTCTGGTGGCATAACACTGCCATTGCTAAAACGAGGGGAGGACATGGCCAAGACGCGAGTGAGACGACCGAAAGACGAGTGATCTCAACTACTGTGTCAAAGAATGGTTTTCTAAAATGTGTACCTATTCATATTAGTTGCTATTGTCCAAGAAAAAAAAAAACCAAAACTTTTGGCCAATAAACTTCCTTGTTGTGGTTCCAGTTTGGAAGCTACATGCATATGAATCGTAATAAATTTCCCTCTGCCTTCCCTATATTAAAAAATAAATCTCTCTCCATCTATTTAAAAAACTCGGAGATGACATCATCTGAAGAAGTGTCTACAACCTCCACAGTACGAGCAACTAGATAATATCATCTGTAGGGGGGGGAGGGAAATCACTTGCTCGAAATATTTAGCAAAAAGAATATCTGAGGTAACATTTGTAAAAAAAACAAAAACAAACAACAAAAAAAACATGCTACACATTGCAGGAGAGAAATAAAAATGATGCCATCTAGTGGAGTGGTTTGTCCGATTGATGTGTTTTTTTAATAGACGTTGGACAACAACAGATTGTTGAAAATTCATTCAGTAATAGAAGTTGTCCTTTTATTATAGATGAGAAAGTGCTGCTCTCAAAGCTATTCAAAGATGTAAGATTCTGCCACTTTTTATGGGAATTGATTTGTATTGCATTTCATGGATTTCTTTTTTGTTTTTCTTTTTTTTTGCATTTCTGTTGGTGTGTGTTTAAACATCTACTCCTATAACACTTTTGTGGACTGGCCTTTAGCAGCAGCACAACTTAAAGCCACATAATAAGCAGTGCCTGAGAGTCTCTGTTCAGGGCAATAAAAGGTTCTTGTAAGGAGTGAGTATGCAGTGAATACATACTGTATGGTCATATGGTAGCACAGCCAGGGACACACTTCCATTCATTCAAGCGGAGCAAATGTCAAAAAGAGGTTGGGAGGTGTTTAGGTTGCAGGTTGTTTATAGGGTGACTAACAGCATTAAAGCAGGCTGTAGCTCAGCTCCTCTGTGGAAAATTCAGCAGAAGGCTCCAGGGAAACATGAAACATCTCTCCATCACTACAACAGTATGCAGAGATGAAAAAGAAGGCTGTTTTTTTTTTTTTTTTGGCGTTGGTATGAGGTAGGGCACAATATGAAAACACAAGCACACAGCTGCATAGCATCTATGCTGAGAAAACAGTGTGAACATTGAGGTGAATAATCCCCAAAACCAGCTACTGTGTTTCTCATGTTTTAAGCTTGGGCTAAGTTATTTCAAAAAAACCACTGCGACTCTGCCGGGGCAAATAAAAGCCAAGTGGCATGGAATAATATATGGATTTAAAGACAGGGCTGTTTAAAGTAACAAGCTTGCAGTCAACAAATAATTTCCACCTGCTGTGGGTGTGCCTCACACTCACACACCCACCTATAGACAGATCTACAAGTCAAGACCCCGTCTCAAACACAGATAGCAGTTTGCATTCCTGAGCTCTACATGGCAGAGCATGTGAATTTATGTGCACAGGCACTCTCTCCCTTTTTGTCTCCATCTCTCTCCCTCTCATTCTCTCTCTCACACACACATCTATTCCACACTTTCCACCCCTCCCAGGACCCATTTGGGGCCCATATGTTACCTATCTGTGCTAATTTGTCCCATTGAAACTCTTTTGCAAAAGGAAATGGCAGTTTGGAGGGGTGTAATTTTGGAAACAGGGACGCCCCCCCATGGGGTCAGAAGGCAGACCATTGACTGGCAGGGATGAGACTCATCTGGGCCTCATTTTGAGAACATTTCTCTCCACAGAGACTGTAGTATGTTGGCTAAACAAACTTAAGCAACAAATGATATGCACTTATATATATATGTCACTGAAGAATGCAGCCAAGTTAAGAAGCCAAGTGGTAACAC
This sequence comes from Channa argus, assembly GCF_033026475.1. Classification (NCBI taxonomy): domain Eukaryota; kingdom Metazoa; phylum Chordata; class Actinopteri; order Anabantiformes; family Channidae; genus Channa; species Channa argus. Next base: position 49,617,760 of record NC_090197.1, read on the forward strand.
AATTAAAATGATTTTTGGTTCATCTTTCTCTTTTAACTTCAAAACCAAAACTCTTTTCTTTTGACATTTGATTATCAGTTTGCTGTCAAATCACCATGTGTAGAATTTAAACATGCGTGGTTTGGCATCCCACAGTATAGTACGATAATAAATAGCTAACTAAAATTACTTCATGATTAATTCTGTGCACAACATTTCAGCAGGATGTGTAAATGTTATATAAACTAAGACAAAGGCTGTTGCCAAAAGCACTCACTAAGAATGCTGCAAAACCCGATAAATAAATAGATTCTCTGGGTAGAAGGGCAAATTTTAGATGCAAATTTCTCTGCACCGGTGCCATTAAATGAGTTTCGATCTTATACAAATATTAAGTGTCTACTTTCCCTCGAAGGTGCGCTTTTCTCTCTTCACTATCCACTCACCCCAACCTGTCAGGGCAGCCCACCCTCAGCCTGGTTTTGTTATAGGAACAATCAACAATCACGGAACAATGAGCAGTAAACAAGTGCCTTGTTGTGTCTTGGCAGAGTTAAACTTTGTTCCGCTTTCTCTAAGCATTTGTTTACAATTTGTCAGCGTTCTCCATCATCGTTCATCCAAGCCACCAAAATGGCAATACATGAAAAGCATGACGCATCTGTTGGGAAATGACAGTGTTGACTTCTAAAGTCTTTACTTCATGAGCACCAGCGAGCCCTTTGAAAAGAAATGAGCTATGAGACAGCGAAGATGTGAAAGGAAAGGAGTAATACAAGGAGGGAGGCTGAGGAAAGATGCCTGGAGTGGATATCACAGGGCATAAATCACTATCACAGCACTTGTTCTCTATCTGACTTCAGCATTAACGAAAAGGGGAGAATAAGGAGGAAAAGGAAAGAACGAGAACTTAAAAGAGACATGTCAGGTAAGAAACTGTTCATCAGATCTAAACACGTCGACTGTTGGAATGAAATGACCATCAATTCTAATAATAAATGTGTCTGCGCATCATCTCCCTCCCCGTTTGTCGTCATCATCATCATCATCATCTGTGCAGTTGTGACGCATCCAGAGACCAGGTAGAAGAGGAATGTTAAAACTTTTGCTCAGGGGAGGTGCAGGGGGGATTTAAATACAAAATGCTGCGTTGTGGAATGGATATAGGGAAAGAATTATTAGGCACAAAGTTTTGTCCTGTCAAAAGAAGCCAATCCCTGGTGGTAGTGGCTCAGAAGGGAAAAAAGAAAGGGTGGGGGGGGGATGACAGTCATTGACCTCATCAGACACGTCTGCACATGCCTGGGGATGATGAGCTGAGAAATATTGGGGGGTGTTAGTGTTGAGAAACACTGGAGTCAGAGTAGTTAGAGTTGGGCTATATTTAACATCTCCCACATGTGGGCTTCATTTGGGTTGGGATGATATGTGCACCGCATACCTCCTCTGACAGAAGGAGTCAGCCAGCCAGTCAGAACTAAGCTAAAGACCTGTTGAATGCAACCACAATAGATCCTGATTTGATGAAAGGAAAAAGTCGGATGAATCATTTAATCAGAAACTAGGAATAATTTAGAAAAAACTAACGGCACATTTGTGGGTCCAGCTAGTAACTGATCGTGTGTGTATACACCAGCCTATACACTTTAACCTTAATAACGTTTATAGCCATATTAATCTTTTCTGCACAGCAGACCGGTCAGATTCACAGTTTCTAGCTTTCAAAAAAAGGCAGTGGTGTTCAGGATGAGGTCATCAAACAGACACTGTATTTATATTTGTGGCCAAAGAGCAAAACAGAGACTGGGGGGAACAAGTTTGAATGGACATGGCATAAGTAATGTTCATGGGCTAATTTGGGAAAATAGATTACCTGAGGTGAAATAGACAAACTTCTAATAACCCAAAAGTTCTCTTCAATATCTAAATAACCCAGTGATACTAAAAGATCACCAAAAAAAGTCATCCTGAAGAGAAGATGAATGGGTGTATCAATTTCCATGCCAGTCCACCGAATGCTTTTCTAGACAGTTCACTCCAAACCACAAATATGACACTCACAGTGACAGTGGCAGTAAATGTCAGGGGATCACCAAACTTACTCATCTTCTGGGTACCGCAATTGTTTGTACAAAATGTCAAGGCAATCCATCAAATTAAAATGCACAGTAAAAATAAAAAGTAAGGACCAAATTGATGGGACTGGTTGACCTGCTGAAATCGTCATCCAAAAAGCCCCAAGCCACTAAAAAACATCTTGAGACACAATTATTATTTAGGTGCGGCAGTTAAAGGTACGCACAATGCGATTACAATTTAGGGGAGAGTGTGTCTGAGACACAGAGTCAAAGCCATAAGGTCAGAAACAGAAACTGCAGCACAAAGTCAAGTACAGAAGGTAAAAGCTGTAGGTCTGTTTTGCAGGTGCAGTCAGTGCAGATGAACATGTTCCAATAATATTTGTAGATCTGTCCATCTCAGGAATGTAAAAAATTAACTGCAGTTTCCCATTCGTACGAAAGCAGTACTCCCCAGTAAGCAGCAAGTGAATTCAGTTAAAACCAGTCACAATATAAATCCACGAGTGCCACGTGAGATTGCACTAAAAACAAGACTAAAATAAACTCTCTGTACAGACCAGCTCTGAAGTATATCTCACATTAAATGTATCATAATCATACCCAGGGTACATTAACTAGTTTGTTTAACTAACTGTAACAGAAGGAAAGCATCAAATAAATACTGTAAAACACTAGTTTATATATATATATATATAAAAAAAAAAAAAGAAGACAGAAGCACCTGTGCAAACCAAACAAAAGAACACATGAGCATGCTTCTGTTTAGACTGCAGATGTTTTGTCTCAGTGATTGTAAAGGGTTCTATACTTAGAACAACTTCTGTTTCAGAGAATGTCGTTTGAGAGGTTTATCGTAGCTGACGGAGCAGGTGTGTGACCCTTGTGGATTTGATAGAGCATTCCCTTTGTTAATGTTTTTTCTTAGCCTTTATATAAGCAGGCCAGCTTACTGGAAACTCGTATTGACAGCGATGAAACACTGGAGGGGCTGCTGATGGAGGGAGCGTTCCACCCATTCACACACTGCATTTCCTACCGCTGCCCATTGCTGAAAGTGCGGAGCAGTTAGAAGTTCAACCTTTATGAGAGGAGGGAGTGGAGCTGACAGGTGCATAGTAACAGTTCGTAATAAAAATTTTTTTAAAAAGTCTATAAAAACATCTTGTAAAGCTTAGCGAACGTCTCAAGAGTAATGGAGATGTAAAAGTAATTATTGATAGACAACCACACAGATAACAGAAGATCTGAAGCTTATAAAACTTTTTTCCCCCTTTAGTATGTGTATGCACCCACCTTATTATGAAGGGCATGAAAGGGGCGAGTCCCAGAGGTGAAGAAGATCCATCCATTGGAGACGGGTAGAGTCGACTGAGCACCAGAAGCAGCAGGAACAGACTGGGGTGTAGCTTCACCTGACCACTGTCACTGAACACACACACAAACACACAAAGATTTAAGTTTTTTTGTGTCTGTCAAATATGGCTGTAGCCCAGGGAAAAAACTGTGGAGGAGTTGGGTGACTTTGATTCTAGTTAGGGGTTAATGCGGATAACTAGGGTAAGATGTTATCGGGGGGGGGGGGGGGGGGGTCAGGTCGTTCTCTCTACATCATGACTCCAAGCATTCAGCCTCTTCCCTTGGACAGTAATCGCTTTTAGAGATGAGGCCAATTAAGTCACACTTAACTGTCACACTTCGACTCATGCAGTGGTCAGTTGTGGTTCCGGTAGTTGTCGTTATGAAATTACAACTTATAATAATACTCCTAGATTTAATAATGCAGCAGAAATTCTCAAAATTTCTGTGTGTAGACAATAGTACCTCTGAAGATTTAGAGCAAAAGTATACAAATTGTTGCCTTTCTGCTAAGCTAATCACCTGCTAGTTTAAGCTTAATGTATAGTGTAGAAACATGAGCAGTATCAATTTTCTCATTCAAATCACAAGCATGAAGTTAGTGCATACAGTATAATGCCAAAATATTCCTTTGAAGTCCTTTTTTTCTGTCCTTGTTGATCTGCTGTTGCTATAGTAGTGTTCAATAAACATGTAGTTTGGATGCAGTTTTTAATGTGTTGTCAAATAAAAGAGCAATATAAAAACAGATGTATAATTAAAAATTCCAGGAACAATACATACAGCAGCCCTAAATTCCTCTGGCTCTTTATTACATGCGACATATCTAAAACCACCCACACTTTGGTACAGTCATCTCCTCATCCGTCCTTGAGCTGAGCTTTTCACCTCGCTCTTTTCCTCCATCCAAATCTCATCATCACCAGCTGAGTCAGAATGGAAACTGTCCGTCTCTGCCAGCGGTTTCACAGTGTCACTCTGACACACTTGCAATGAGTGACGAAGGGATGAAATATGGGAAACGAGGGAAAAAAAACAGACAATAGCTAAAGCTACAAAGTGAGAAAATGCACTGCATGGATAGCCGGTATTAGATATGAGGCCTTTAGGACAGTTTTTTTCCCTCTTGTGCTGCTGTCAGCAGGGACAAATGGGTAGGGTAGGGTAGGGTACACCTGCAGGTGAGCTTTGTCTAGGCCTGCAATATCTGCTTGAGTGTGAGTGTGAGTGTGTGTGTGTGTGTGTGTGTGTCAGAGGAGCACTATGTCCCTCTGACCCTGACATTAGTCATGATGATCACACAGAAATGAAAAAGAAAAGAAGTCATGCTTTTCATTTCTTCTTTCAGCAACACACACCTTTGCTGGGAATAACAGTTTGGCAAGATGGGCAATATAAAAGCTGCTCAATGAGTAATTGGTCTAATATGTTTAGTGTCACACTCCAGTCGAGCACAGCGGGACAGGATCTGATGTCAGAGACGCAGGAAGCGGTCATATAGAAGGCAAATTGCAAACATATTAAGCCTTGTTGGGATACAGCTGGAGGCAGAAACGCTTGACAGGATGAAAAAGAGACTCTGTGGCATTTAATGGTACTCTTAAATTCCTTGCTGAGGTCTTCCATGAGTTTCTGCCCTCTCTCCCTAAACTCCTCAATCATCTCCAAGGGTTCGATGAAAGAGTTATTTTTGTTTTACATCTTTTAGTGAGTGGAAACAGAACACTGACCTTAAGTATTTTTGTTCTTCATTTAGAAAGCAGCTAGAGAGGCACGGTAGCTGAGACAGGGAGAGAAGCTCTAAAGTAAACGAAAGCTTCGGCTTACGGCTTAGTGAGTTGTCAGATTAATAAATCATGCTTTGTTTAGGAAATTAGAGAGAAGTACTTGGGGGTATGAAAATGAGAGCTGTTTTCTTTGGAAGTGAAGACAGGGCAGATAAGACAACAAACTGCTCCGCTTCAGACCTGGAATAGTTTCAAAGCTAAAGTGGATGATAAGAATATCAGGAATGTAAAGTGTATGAATTCACACATAAAAAAGCACCAATGACAGTATCTGACCAAATAAGCCTCTGCACACAATTTTGTACATTTAGGGTGGTCGATAACATTATACAATGTCAGTGTCATACATTGGAGTTTAAGGATATGAGACCAAAAACAAATTACTTGATCTGTGTTTAGATGAGGAATGAATGGGTATAGTTTTAATTATGACATCATATGCAAGTCATCCTTCAAACTGTATTATGCAATGCATGCCATATCCTAAATATTAGGTGAGCTATCCGATATGAAAAAGGCCTTGAAGCTTGGTCCAAGGAGCTGCTAAATTTCACACATTGCTTGGAGATTTGGTGTAATTGTATGTAAGGTGTGTATATTATTTGTGTTCACAGACATGTGCATAAAGTTTCAAAACATCAATCGGGTGACCGTACAATCCATTGAAGTACTTGAATGAAGAATGACGGCGTACAGATCCTAAGCCTTACACTATACAGATATGCAATAGCCTGAAGAAATTAAAAAGTATCTGATAAATATCTGTAGAAGAGATTCTTCATCCAGGCCTAGAAGTAGATACTGTAACTGTGTGTGTCTTTGTTGTGTGTACACTTCTGTGGATTTGTGCACCACAATCATACAGCTGCTTCCACTGTTTTTGATCACTATATATGCATAGAGTATGGTTTTTCCATTTATTATTGTTCTTTACAGCTCCTGAGGAGGAAGGATTGATTGCATGGTGCATAATATACAACATACTGTACACAAAAGTACAACCTTACAGTTCCAAATTGCAATTTGTTGTATATTCCTATTTTGGGAATGCACTTGTACTGCAACTACCACAAGACTGTTTAAAACCACAGCTCTCTTACCTCCTGCCCTGCTGTGCACTGCTCAAGTATGGTGCGGTTGGTCTGTTTGGGTGGTGCGATGCACCAAGATGGTGTGGGAAGTCAGTCTACTAAGATCTGTTTCCGTGGGAAATTTTCAAAACGTTTTAACAAGGGTGGAAGGGAGTTAGGGGAATTGTGAAAGAGCCAGTCTGAAAGTGCATTCAATTAATTGGATCCATATAAAGATAAGCCTGCCTGGGGAGCTCTTGGACGACTCCAATGCTTTTAAAAGGTAGTTTGGGCTGAACTGACAAAGATAAGGCCAATGAACCTCAGTGGACTCAACTCCCCACTGCAAAAAAAAAAAAAGTAACAAGTACAACTAAATCACGATATTTATTTGAGTCGATCGTAAAGTCTTGTTCTTTGAATAAATAGTCTGTCAACTGTACAAGTAATAAATTAAGAATCAAAAGGTTAATACAAGAACTCAATCCAGGCCTGTGCTATGCTGGAAAATAACTGAGTTCAAGCGAAATCTACTTTTCAGAGATGCACAAACTGTATCTCTTCCTCGTTGCTGCTCCAAGAAGCCCCCAGCACAAAAGCCCCACTGGTTAATCAGCGTGACAAAACTAAACTTGCCTAAATGTGGGTAATATTAAACTTATAATGATATCAAGGACGCATGAAAAGCCATGCCAAGGGCTGACTGTGGAGTGTGTGGGGACTGGGGAGAACCACCTTACCTTTCCACTGTGGTTGCAGCCTCCTCTAGCTGGTACAGAAGAAAAGGATAGAGAGCAGGGAACCGAGTGAAAAACTCTCGGCCAGTCATCCTGAGAGGGAGAAGGAGATGATGGATGATACGAGTATTTATTCACAACGTATTCTTAGCTTTAACTTGAGTAAATCAACATCAAATAGAAAGAACTGTGTGGACTTTTGCAACCTTACCAAACCCATCTGAGTTAGTAATTTCACAGATACAGTACACATGAAGACAAATTAAATCATGATGTTTAATATTTTATGGAAAATCTCTCTCAGTCTGTGATGATGAAGTCTTCAAAGCCTCCTGCTTTTCAGGGTCCCAGTTCCACTAGAATCCAAGTTCCACTGTCAGCAGTTTTACCCGATCCATAACAGAAGAAGATGTGTTTGAAAGATGAGACGGTCCTTAGGGGGTTCCTTTAATTTTCTCCACACTATCGACTTTTCCTTATTTTGATAGAAGTTGACTGTTATTTCATCAGCCCATAGATCTGTGCTCCAAAACGCTAATGGTTTATTTTTGTACGTTTTGTGAACTACTCTGTTTTTTTTGTTTTTGTTTTTTTTTTAGGTTTACCATGTCTGTATGCAGTCGATATCCACTTACAGTGTAATGTCCCTTTCTTCCCTTTTTATTATTTATTTTTTTTACCATTTTGTTTCGCTATGTATTGGGTTTTAAATTGATATAAAAAAAACATTTGCAAAATTAAAACACTTATGCATGACTGTTAGCCATGCGGATTGTTAGCCTCAGACATGAATCAGTATTTGAGTGCCAGGGTTCCAGCTCCTTTGGCAGCCAAGTTTCACTGTCAGTGGATTTTACCCAGTTCATAATGAAAAATAATTGATTTACTCTATTTATGCTCCCTCTCATCACCTAAAATGTAATTTTATGACAACAAATGAGAAACAGATATGCTCAACTTTGATTCACATTCAATGAATATAGATATTCAAAGAAAACATTTCCAGCAATTTAAATGTAAACAATTAGCACTGAGCAAGCTAAATGAATTCAGAACAAGATTAGAATTTCTATTTTAAAGATAATATTCGTAAAGAAGCAGCAAGAATATCTGATGAAATGTTTTTGTACTTATAAAGTACACACTTTCACTTGGGTAAACATGTGGACTAACTCTAATAAATCCTGTCTTTATTAAGGTTACAATATTAAATACTGTTTAACTGGTTTAACATGTGCTGTTTCATGATGGAATATGTAATGGGAGAGCAAATGCATCTCATGCAGCAACTGTTTTATTTTTTTGTCTACCTCATTTAGTGTATCAGTGAGGATTGTCTAAACATCTTAATCTCCGGTCTGTCCTAAATCTCACCAGCAGCACAAAAAGCAGCCTCCAAGCCAAAAAAAAAATGCTCTTCTGAGTCTGGAAAAAAAAAAAACTGAACTTGTACTGTTTGTCATTTGACAAGTAAAAAAATGCAACACAGAAAATATGTTTGTACAAAAGAGACCTGATCAGCACATACTTTTACTTCAGCACAGACCTTTAGCCGCAAATATGATATTACTAACAATTCAACAATTAATGTTGAGAACCTAAGGTAATCTGCCTTAATTGTACTGAGAGCTGATCTAATTAGATTAGGAATCTCAACAAGTGTCCTAAAATTTCGATTCAAATATCCTGACTAGTTTACAGAAATTCACAGAAATATACTGAGGAAACAGGCCTTAATAAAAAGCCAAAGATTATATGAGGTATACGTATGTAGAAGAAATCACTAACACCTTAGTAAATGAAGAATTTCTTAGAATCTCTGAATTAAAATGTTAACATCATGTCAGTAAATCAAGATAAACTTGTATGCGGGGAAAAAAATTGTTCATCTTCTAACTTCTGAATGACTGAACACACCTCATCCAGGTCTAATCAGAACTAGAAAGTGCAGGGATAGTTGGAAAACAAGCAGATCTTGACCAGGATTTGGTAACCATGCTCAGAAAACCATACAGTCTCGGCTCAAAATAGAAGATGAAGGGAAGTGACATAACAAGTAACAGCAAGAGGCAAAGGACGGGAAATGATGGAGAGAGTAATTACAGTCAAACATTGTGAAGTTCCGACAGCCAGTCAGTCCAAACTAAACTGATTATGCCCTTGTGCTCGTTTATACTGCTAAAGCTAGAAATAGTCACATCTGTGTGTTTGCACATATACTGCGCTATGTGTTGCTGTTATGTGCATTTGTGCTTATGTATTCACTCACACATGCACACAATTGTCAAAAAAATGATAAACATTATATTTAACACTGGCGGTCTTGCTGCTATGACCGCCATTCAGCCTCAGGGCCAATAAAGTTTTTATTTAACTTTGCCTGTCTAAATCAAGTCACTCCTAAAAGGGAGGAGGTCTGGTCTGCTAAACACATGATCACAAGACTGGAGAGATTGCTTCAGTCATGGCTGCAACTGACTATCAAGTAATGTCCAAATACACACACACACACACATACACACTCTTCTAGATTTCTAGATCTGGTTCAAGTTAGCAGCAGGCACTGTCATAGTGGGAAAGTGAGTCATGTGTATATGTTTCAAAAACCATTTCAACACAATGGTGACACACTCTTCACCTCTTGTGACCTGCCACATGCACACATACAGTATGTGAGTGACTAGAAATCTGATGTTCACTGTAACATGTGCATATACATAAGTGTATGTGTGTGCACTTCCTGCTCACTAATAAGAGCTTCTCAGTCAAGTCCAAAGGTCAGAGGTTGTGGTGGGGCAGAAACAGATAAGGATCACAAAAAAGGAAAGGGGACAACACACACAGACTACATTTCCTTCAAGGGAAAATACAGTAGCACAAAGATGTGCTGAAGATGAGTTATAGCAGAAGGTAAATAGAAAACTTGGCTGAATACACACATACTAGTTACTTAATCAGTGAGTGAGCAGGGAAGCTAAGTGCATTCATGTCCTGTTCTTAAGTACAATTTTTTTAACTATTTTACTATAATATTTATTCGATTACACTATATGTCAAATGAAAAATGTGACATTCATACATCATAAAATAGCAGTAAAAATAAAAGTGTATAACTTTTCTACAAAATTAGTCGTTTTTTTGTTCTATACTTTCTGTGCATTTTTGATAATACACAATTTTATTTGAAACTTAAAGCTGCATTATGACTCATTGAACAGCAGTCACAGCAGTGCAGAGATATTAACTTGTATTGGAGTTAAAATTTCATTTCAACAAAAACCACCTATTGTGTCGAGTTTAGCAGAGCATAACGGAGCAACTTGAGCGACTGCTGGACGGAGCAGAGTGGAGCGATTAAGAGTGTAAATCCAGTGCTACACAAAGTTGCATTTGCACTCGCATGAGATTCTAAATCAGTGTACTACGCTCCACCTGGAACTCTCGGCTCTGCTACACTCTTTAGGTCATTTTCTTTATGAAATGACAACAAAGTAGCACAAAAGGTGTGTTCCAACTTACTGTCAAACAGTAATAATTTAAACTCTCTTCATTCAACAACTTTTACAAGTTAATATCGCTGTCTGCTCGCAGTGGTGTATATTTCTAGTAAGAGAAAAAAAACTGCATAATTTAGCTTTGAGCAGGATTTGGGGAGGTAGATTTTCTTTAAAAAAACTTAAAGAAACAAAAACAGATAAATTGTTCAAAACTACCGGAGTAAAACTGATTTGGAACATGCACCACAAGGACATGTAGTCTACAGTGAGTAGTTGACTCTGAGATAAAGCTGTGGACGTTGGAATGCAGAGGACAACCTTCATTCTCTCAGTTTTGTTGATCTTTGCATTTCTCTCAATAGCAATGTCTGATCAACATCAATGCATGGCTACAGAGCAGAGAGGCCTCCAGAGGCAAATGAAATCTACAAGCACACAATATGGCTGGATTCAAGGATCTACGTAAAATACACAGCAGAAATTCCTGCAGACAGCTAGAAGCTTAGTGTTTCCAAACACGCAAACACACATAATGCTGTAAATAAACTAGTTTGTTAGAGAAGGACATGTGTTTATGCACCAGCTTCCTTACAAACACATAAGCCAAATATTACAATGGACAAGCTGTCACAATGCATTTTCTGCTGCCAGAGATCGCAACCATAAAATCATGGTAATAACAGAGAGCAGACACACAACAGACTATGGACAACGCTCTCAAAGACTTATAAATGAGTTGCAGATTTCTGACAAACATGTGCAGCTCTGTACCCAATTCAGGCCGATACAAAGAGATTTACTGGCAAAACAACCAAAATATTACACAACCCTGAATCCTAAATGGAAAAAATCAAAACACAAACACGAAAAGGCCATGTTAAATCATACCAAAATACTAATTTTCTTAGCCGCCATTCTGTTTCTCATTCATCACAATCTCTCCCACAAGCATATAAAAATAACCCTACAGAGTAATAGGAAGAAAGAAAGCAGAGAACACGAGGAGGGGAAAATGACATGCAAAGGAAGGGGCAGCAAAGTAAAACACAAGTGAAAACAGATAACATAAACAGAAGCAGCTTGGCATAGTTAGGACTTTTCAGAGGCCTTCGTAGAAGCAGCTGATAGAAAGGGGACTAGATTCAGGAGCAGACCTGTGGCTTTACAAATCACTTCTGAGCTCAATATAGACCTCTATACAAACAGTACATGTATTTTGTTCAAGTCTGTTTTAATATGCCTAATTGAAAACTGGAGATAAGAATGTAAAATGCAAAAATGGCAGGTAAGATTTGCATTGATGTTCTCTGGGAAATCTGGGAAAATAGGACCTACAATGTCATCAGATTTTTCTTCCAAGTCCAAGAAGAGATCATGTACAAATGAAGAACAATCTACACTATTGTTACTTTTTTCATTTCACCAATAAGATCTGTGGATCTGAAGATGGATGAGCTAGGATGTGGTTACCCTAGCTCAGTATAACCAGGCTATATAACCATCCATGTCATGTCAGAGCTATTGCAGATCACATCAACTTTCCAATTAAAGCTTCCAAGCTTTTTCAGACAGTACAAATATCACACTATTAAGACACAGATACCTAAAACCAAACACTTCACAACAGCCAAATTTGCAAGTAATTAAAGCTACATTCTAGAAATATATTATTATATTGTCAGTATATTACAAACATTTGAAATCGTACAGATATATATATATATATATATATATATATATATATATATATATATAGATAGATAGATAGATAGATAGATAGATAGATAGATATAGATATAGATAGATATAGATATATATATGAGATACGTGACTGCTTAGCAAGGCTTAACAGAGGAATCATCCCAAAATCTAACATCAGAGCATATGAAGAAAATATGACAGGGAACATCCCAAGTGCTTAACTCCAGCTGACATGTCCAGGTCTGATATTATTTTCAGTATCAAGGTTTCCAAATAGTTGGAGGAATGTCTGACAAGGAACTGGAAGCCTGTTGTGTATTTACGGCTGTTCTTTAGAAACCTTAAAGCCAATCCACATCTTTTTTAAGTGATCGTTGACAATAGAGCAGGACTAACAACTCATGACTTTTCAACTAAAATGCAGAATCCTCAAAGCAGATTCTTCATGTGTACAGCTCCAGAGAGGATCTGTGGGTTAATGGCCTCTTGGTTAAATTGACCTCTAGTGATCTTAAACACTTTGCTCTGGGAGTATAAGGATATTATTATCACTTGCTGTGGTAATGTGTAGTGACTGTGGATTTTCTGGTCTTTTTTTTCCCCCCGAAATAACAAAAACAAGAATCATGTGGGCAGTAGATCGTAATTCCTCATTCTGGCTAAACGAAGCCACTTAGAAACAGAGAAGTTTACACACACTGCAGTGACAATCAGGCTTTGCCATCACAGAGCTGCTGCTTAAAACTAATCTAATGTGCTGATCATTCACTTCTTCACAAAAGTAAAGAATAAATACCTCGCAGCATGACCCAACCTTATATCTGCAGTATACTCCATCATAAATTACAGCTGCTGGTCCCACTAGCTTTTTAGGCAGCTTCATCTGAGCATCTCAGCAGCCGTCTAAGCAACCAAAGTAACATTGTGTCAACATTATTTTGAGAGTCAGTGTGAGATATTGGGCGGATCTAAAGGATCACCAAGTGGGCACCGTCTCAGTAACTGGTGTGTCACTGAGTTAGGTCCACAACACGAAGAGGGTTTAACAGTGTGTGTTCCAGCTTCCCAGAAACAGCCCCCTAGGTGCTTGACCCACATATTCAATGCCATCCTCTTAACAGGTTAAGTGCACTCCACCTCCTTGCATGCCACCTGACACCTTGTCAAGTCACAAAGCATATGACGGTCCGATCAACTACCAAGCATCAGCCAAGCAGCCACATTCAGACTTCTCATGTTAGAAAAAAGCATGTGATCTCATTTCTCCAACTAACCAGCTAAGGTGCTTAGCATGCTCACTATGTGCTAAACTTGTTTCTTCTGTCCTTCGTGACGCAACCCTCCCCAATTTCTTCCGGCCTTGGACCACCACTAAACAGCCGGGGATGGGAATGGGCTGTTGGGGGTTCAGTGTCTTGCCCAGAAACACTTCGACATATAGCCGGGACCGGGGATCAAACCATTGACCCTATGGACGGCTGCCTTACCCCCCCCCCCCCACCAATTGGCGAACTAACCAATAAAATTCCTCAACCATCTCCTGGTAGATGTTTCTCAAAAAAGATATTTCTCTGATTCCTGGACATTTTAGGGAGTCCTGACTCCAAAAAGTTCAAAAGTCCAAAAGTTTATCTGGAGGCATAGTTGGGACGCCCATCTAGTAGACCAAACAAAAACAGTATGTTTAGTCCAGCTAGCAGGCTAGCAGTATGCCATGCTAACCAGCTAGCTGCCTGAGCCACCATATAAACCAAACAAGAGTGACCACATCTTGGTAATCCACAAAACAAACCAGCCAAACCTCTAAAGTCAGTTTCAGCTCATTTTTTCCATCCCAACAAGAACATTTCAACATTTTCGAGTATATTCTATTCCTTAGAGAATATTGTTCACAGATGTATAGTTGGTAAACATTTGCAGCTCTCATGAGAACAGACTCGAAGCTTTAGGCACAATTTGTTTGTTATTGTGCTTTTGGTGGCACACTTTTACAAAAAATGTCCCTATATTGTTCTTTATTAATTACAGCCCATAGACAAGAAACAGCTCATAATATAGCACACACTGGGATGTTCCCAAGATGTTACTGTACAGAACAATATTAACAACAAAAAGTGTAATTATAATAAATTGATATCACATGTTTTTAATAACACTGTTATTTTTCTTTACCTCTAGTGTGGTTTCTCTATTGTGTTGCCAGCACTAGGACCTGCATCTTTTCAAGCTATAATCAGCAATTCTGACTAGAGCTAAAAGTGCTTTCCAGCCATTGTGGTGTTACAACAGTGCCCCTCTGTGGTGTAACTAATCACTGTTTATACACAAGCTGTTACACCTCGATGTTGAATCTCAATGCATATTTGTAATAGCTCATCCTACATAGTCTAATGTAGAGTGTAAAATTAAATAATAAACTTGTGGAAAAGCATAGTTACAGGGAGGACAAGGATAATTAGAACACAGGACAAAATCACCAAAGGCAGGTAAGACTACAAAAAGTGCAAGAAGGCGAATATTCTCAACCTACTGGCCGATCTGCCCATGTTTTAAGGCATTTCATTTGCACATTAAATAAGCACCACATGGGTTTGTCGTGGAGAACATCTTTGCTCTGGTAAGTGTATATCTTACTTGTAAATGCATGACTGATAACCACATATTTGTACCGCTCTCATTTGAATTTAAGCAATTCATTCTGCATCAGTTCACATGACTTAAACTTGAATTGGTGGAGGAGCATTAGAGAGGCAGAAGAAACACACCTGTTCTTTTTCGAGTGTTCATCCTTCCCCTTCTTCACTCCAAAAATTCTGGTGATCAAAGTGCTGAAGAGAAGTGTAGAGGAGTTCCTCACCTATGGGGAAGGAGGACAGAACAGGTTTTCTCTCTAAATTCTTGTAGAAGTGTTGATTCAACTTTAGGTTTAAGGCTACAGTTTGTTGTTAATTTGTATTGTTATACAATGAAGTGATGTAATGGACTGTACAAATATTATAAAGCCTTAACACGCACACACACAGATATATATATTTATAAAAAAGATGGAAGTTGAAACTCACTGCCCAGACAGGGGAGGTAAAGCCGAGTACAGCAGCCTGCATTCCATCTGAGACAAAGGGAATGATGTTTTCCCCCAGACGTGTGTCCCTGTACAGAGCCCGGAGGATGTTCAGAGCATGGACCTGTAGCAAGGTAAACAGATATCGAACCATTCAAGCAGAAACACATTATGAATGTGACACCAAAGACAATGTTTTATCCTCGGGGTTGTGTCAGGGCGAAAAGCAATAGTGACTCAAAGGCTATGTGTGATGCGGTTTCTGTCAGTTCAGAACAGCTGTCCCAGTGCCAGTGACTAGATCTAGAATTGCTAGATGATGCACGATCACACCTGAGGGACGGTGGAGCTGTCAGTGGTTCTTTCAGCAGATGGGATGGCCAGAGCGATCAGTTCTCTCATGGTCATCTTCAGCAAACTGCAACTGGATGACTTTGGCTCAGAGGACAGCAGAGCCTGTGGACGTGGGAAAATCAACAATGCACAGAGATGCAACCTGCTTACTTGGAGATTCTAAGTGATACAAAACAACTATTACACAAGCTTCTTAACTTCTCAAAATCTTAATAAACTCTCCTGAGCAGTAAGCTGTTCTAACCTTAACGTTTCTACCACATAGTGTTAGCTTGTTTAATACATAGCCTAGGGCTGCTCTTTTATTGCTTTTACACAACCAATGAAATGTCAGCAAAAGTTGTTAGTAGATCCAGGCTGTGCTGGGCCAACATCCTGCAGTTAACTTAGCATCTACATCCACCTTCTGGCTCTCCTCTTTGTCTTGAAACTGACTAATGATCTTAGTTTTTTCACAAAACCAAATATAATTCAGCTCGCTATGCGACACAATTTATTTATTTTTATATTTTGCTTTTGCTGCTCATTATACACTTTCCAAGAAATGAATAACTAATTAATAAAAAGTTAATAACTGCTGTTGGACTGAGTATTTAGGATTTTCTGAATACCAACCTGCCATAAGTTGGGATAAATAAGATAAGATAAGATGAACTTAATAAGAATTTGCTTGTGTAATACCAAAATATAAAAAAAGTTGTATACCCGTCCCAGCTAAATTTAAGATCTAAGATAAAAAGTTTCTGTCATATAGTCCCACATTTCTATTCTAAACAAGCAATTCTAATGTATGTAAAATAAGGGCAAATTATTATTAATTATAATTCTAATTATAAGAATTATAATTACATCTGATGGCTTGCTACTGCATGTACAGGTAACAATTATTACTATTTTAGTTAATAATTAAAGTAATTCATATTTCTTGGTTCTACAATTTTAGCAGTAAACCTCTTTGAACTGGTTCTAGACTTAATCTTGCCCAACACAATGGAAAAAAAACATTTTATTCAAACAGTCATTACATAAGGTTATCTATACAGATGGCTTCACTGGATGACATCAGTGTATGAGCCAAGAGTGGGAGTCGAGAATGTGGGAGCAAGGAGGTGACAGCACTTGGCTGCTGTGTGAGAAAGGAGTTATCTTACTGTGGGAGCTGATGTGAGCCAGCTGTGTGTCTGGCCTGGGTTACTGTTAAGATTTAGGTCTGGGAGGGATGGAGAGATGGAGGATGGAGGATGGAGGATGGAGGAGGGGGGCACAGACTGGCTCCAATATACTTTTGGGGGTAGGGATGGAGGAAGGTTAAGAGGAAAAGGGGGGTGAGCGCGGTTCCTGTGAAGTCAGTCCGCAGGTCGGTGCAGACCAGCATGAGTTGAGCGCAGGGAGCCTGCAGTCCCGGATCTGACTGTCTTTCTGTGAGAAGGAATGTAGCTCAAACTCTGGCAAGGTGTCGACCTCTGCTTCTCCTCAGACATCCTGCACTTTGTTGGGCTCTACCTCTTCTCCGTTATCTTATCTTTCTCTCCACCATTTTTCAACTTCAAGTCATCCATCTTGGCTTTCTATTTCACGCTGCTCTGCCTGGCTACTCCTCTTCTCTTCTTTCACTTTGCTGTATCTCTAACTTTAGCTGTCACGTCTTTTATTTGCAAAGGTCACTTTAGCCAGAGAACAGAGATGCTCCCATGGTGTTTAATGGTATAAATAATCAGGTTTTACTGTCTGATCCAGAAAGTCAGAGTTAGTAGGTTTGAAATGTAGAACTACCTATAAAACCACTATCAAGCATAAAATCTGGCCGAATCCAGCTATTTCAAAGAGATATGACCTTCATTTGACAGCTAATGCATAAGACACATGTGAACAGATGTCAGCAGTGCACCTCTTACCCATATCTACCAGAAAAAGAATCACACTCCAAAATAATTGTTATGATACAACATTTAACATTTCACTTTTAATCACGTCTACTTTTAATATGAGGAATCAGAAGCAGTGAGGAGGCGCGAGCTGGCAGAATAATAGAATGAGTCAGTCAAGTGTTAAGGTAGGTTAACCAAGAGATTACAACACATTGTTAGAGGTGTGTGGGACTGGTGACTACTAAGAGGGGTCACGCAAAGGACAGCGTGAGTGTATACGCATGTATTTATCTGAATGTGTCAGTGAGGAGAAAACAAACACATTAAGAAACAGTATTAAGAAACTCAGAGTTCTAGCAGCTTGGGGGCTACAACTTCTAATAACACCACTTTTATATGTAAACAGGAACTAAAAATGTGTGTGGTCATGCACACACACACATATAGACACAGACACACAAACACACACAATGAACATCTTTAGAACTAAACCTCTTAAACCTTATCAACATTTAGACTTACTGGGTTTGTATCCTCTTTGCTCTGAAAGATTAGGGATTGAATCCATAACCACTTACCAAAGCTTAAAATCAACAGCGTGAGTCTGGCATTAAGACTGAAACTTTACAAGCACTTATTCCAAATATCTTCGGCTGAAACTTACATTAAAATCTTGAAACATCAAGTTTACACACCTGGATGTAGAAGGGGATTCCAGCACTGCGTCGTGTGGCACAGAGCTTGGATGATGGATCACTGGATTTGATCTCCTCTAGAACCTCAGTCAACCAGCGGGTCGGTAGCTGCTGCAGGGCCGGACTTCCACTCCTTCCACACATAATAGCAGAAGAATTATTATTCCTTTGGGCTTTTACATTTGTATACATTATATAGACCCCTCAGGAATTGGCGACAAATGTCCATTAAGCCTGTGTAACCTTGTTATTTTCTCCACAAACAACAACTTTACTGCAAACGTCCCCTACACACTGTACAGTAACTTAATGCACCAGAGCTGCTGAAGAGACACTTTGTATTGTTACTTTCTTAAAGGGTAAGTGAACTATGTGCGATACACATAATTGCACATTACAAAATGTATTTTGTGCATAAAACAAATAGTTTTAGGTCAAATTTTGCAGTTTCTAATTAAAAGTTTTGTTCAGCCGAATGCTCTTCAGGCCCTTGACAAGATAGACCTCATATCAATTTCAGGGACTATCATGTATGTGGTCACTGTCTTTAAGCGTTTGTTAATAGAAACCTGAGTGCCGTTTATGCATCTTACTTTAGACTGCTACATTTTTTGCTTTCCACAGTGTTCGCATAAGTTTCCACCCGGAAAATGACTACACTGTATCACCACCAACTTCTAGTAACAACAGGTAACAAAGGGTAGGTGGACAGAAATAAATGGTCTTTGTTGTTTTTCGTACAAATGACTGCACAGACTTACATCAAACACATCACATACATAATGTAAAATGCTAAGTTTGAAAATTTTTAATCATTGGGTTACATATTATTATTATTATTTTTAATCATATTTTAAACGTGTATATACACACACAAGCTTTATTATTTTAAGTAATATTTTGGGCACTATAATTCATTCTGTCAAACTTTTAATGTTCTATACACGCTAATGTTTTTAGTTGCAATGTTCAATAACTTGTTTTCAAAATGGAAAGTCATACTTCAAGCTGTTGCATGACTTATATCCAATTTTATTAGTATTTATTCAAATCCAGTTTGACCACCAGATGGATCTCAGACAGTTTCTATAAAACATGTGCCCTAAAAAAAGTTCAGAAAATGTCAGATGAATTACGAACCACAATGCAATGTATTTGATTAGCTTTCAAATACTCTGAAGTGGTTTATAGTGGTTGCAGAGATAGTTTTTGGGCTTTGAGCAAAAACAAAAAAAAAAAAATACTACATCAATCACCTCAGCCACTGCACAGATATGATTCCAGTAGAGTCATATCCAACAACCACAAATGTATCATATAGCTTTTCTCAAGACAAACTCTTATTAAATGCTGATCCACAGTTTTACATAAAACTATTCAGGATGGGCTCGACATTACAAAGGAAGTTGCTGCTTTAAACTTTCTGACACATTTACTGTTCCCTGTGACATCTGGTACTCTTGACTGTTTTAAAACAAATGCTAAGAATATGATCTGAAGCAGGTTTGGCAAACACGAAGCCACAAGACGCCGCTCTGCCCTGTTTTTTAAGAAGCAGCTATTTAACAAGAGCCAGTGGAGCAGAGAGTCTGAATTAAAACAATTCAATGTGGAGGACACAGCAAGGGCCCTGTGCAGTTAAACAAACTCTAGTGTTCTCCACCACACACACTTGACAGAGCAAGGACTCACACATCCTCTCACATCCCCTTGTTTTGTGGGGTCTGAAAGCCTGAGTCCGAGAAGCTAGAAATAATCAGAGTTTGAGGATTGAGACATCTGTAGTTGTGTGCTAAATGAAGAAAGTGTTAAAATTAAATTTTGTACTAGGTCTAGGTCTGAAGTAAATCTGGGGCACTGACAATTTGAACTCCTTTGCACAAAATGTAAGCGCTGCATTCTAAATCATGGCTGGACTGACAGTTTCTAACCATGAATTCTGCTTGTTTTTGGGCAGTTTGCTTTCCGAAAGTAAGATTCAGATCAGATATTTTCAGATCAGGTTACGGTTTCTTTGTCTTAGAAAAGTCGCGGTTGCTTTCCCTCCAGGCCATTTTGTATCTGAACTATTAAGCGCTATCCATGAGTTCTGAAGCATTTCGCTGAATCTGAGCAGACAATATAACTGTAACCACTTCAGATTATATCCTGATGATTTTGTAAGCAGTCACATCAGTCGTAAGTTGAAGGATACTTCCACCATGCTTCACAGATGAGGCTATGTGCCCACATCATTACCAGTTCCTTCCCTTCACACTCTTCTCTTCCTATTTCTCTAGTACAAGTTGATCATGGAGCGTATTCCTGATGTAACTAATTGTTGTAAAGGACTTTACGACTTCTTCCATTATCCACCAAAGTTGTTTTATGTGGTTTTCGTGCCCTGTCTAAGTACCAGCTACATTCTTTTTTTAGGAATGTAAATGGTTTAGAACAAAATTTTGTTTGACTAAGTCTAAAGAGTTGGGTTTTTTCTGCTAAATGAGGGCCCGGTACTCACAGTGACAGCTCATTGGGCTTATATGGAAAATTTATAACAAAGGAAGCAAACCTAAAATGCAGATATTGCCCTATTGGAAATCAACCCCCAGATCTTTTATCTGCTTAAACGTAAATGAATGAGGGAATAACACAATCCTGGATATGGAACAGCTGAGCAGCTAATTTTCCAAATATGTCTGAGCTACTAAAATAGGGGGTCTGTATTAAAAGGTTTTGATTCATGCACTTGACAAAATTTGAAATTCACTGCTAAGAAATATATAATTATGAAAATTGTGTCACTGTTTACATACTTGGTAAAATAAATTGATCCAAGGGTCAAATAATGAGGAAAAACTCATGGATTAAATGGTTTAACTATGTAACAGAGTGAAGTAAGAAAATTACTGATAAAAGAGAAAGTGAAGATCGACGGATAGACTGATGGA
This sequence comes from Channa argus, assembly GCF_033026475.1. Classification (NCBI taxonomy): domain Eukaryota; kingdom Metazoa; phylum Chordata; class Actinopteri; order Anabantiformes; family Channidae; genus Channa; species Channa argus. The sequence goes on from NC_090197.1 coordinate 49,638,876, forward strand.
AAAGATAAACCAGGGAACAATAAGCAGAAAGAAAGAGACACATGAGACAGTCCAAACACAGAGGAACACAAACGAGCCAGATCCCAGTGCAGAGCATCAAAAGGCTGTGGTTAAGAACCCCGCAATCAACACTCTATAACCCTGCACACGGCCCTGCATACCATCCACACACTGTGCTTACCATGCTCAAAACACACTCCCATCTACACAAGCCATGAGCAGAAAACACACTCATTCTACTCCTACACATGACCACTAGAATGTTGCCTTCATTACACAACTCACAGACACCGAGTTCTGTACAAGAACAAAAACAAGTGAGTTTTGTTTTTAACTGCTCAGCTCTGGGTGGTTCAAAGTCCACACTGCTGAAGCGGTTTTGTGGTTCATCACCTGCCACAGACCTTAAGACATCTTCACAACCCACCATTGAGGAAAACTGGGAGGTACAAGAGAGTGAGAAATACTTTTAAGTCCTTCCGAATTTAACAATTTTTTATTTTTTTTTGATTCCCCGGAGAAGGATAATAAAGGGATTATTTCTCCGTATAAAAAAGGTGACGGGGATTGTGGAGTCGTGGAGACTGCAGCCATTTTAACAGTGCCTTTCAAAGTATGTGGCAACAGAACCCCAGTAAGTCTAGTAGCATTAAAGTTCGTAACTACTCTAGCTTCATATTTGAAAAAAAAAAAACACATAACCTGATTGCAGAAATCAGAGTTATAAATGCTGGGGTATATATGTTGTCATCTCTCTCCAATAAATGTTATGTCCTTAACATAATCTGATACATTGTACTGTGAGTTGACTCATGCTTTGGCTGACATGAGGGCACCAGATGATGAATAATTTCAATTATTCATTCTCAATGTGATTACAATATATTTAATTTGATATTTGAACTTGCTTCTTGTTAATTACAAGGCATGCTGACACTTGGCGTCATGATGGAAACCAATGCCCACAGCTATTAAGCAGTATACCCATCAGCCCTTAGCCCTCAAAGTAACCCCCACTGACCAACCCACCTGCATGCAAACGCACACGCACGCACATACACACACCTGGAGAGCATGTCGGTGAGGCGTACAAAGCCCACATAAGCCAGTTCAAAGGCGCCACGATGACGGGACTGTAGGAGCTGCTGACGGAAGTACAGGCCTACCCCCTCCACCTGTAACAGACAGACAAATGAGGAGTCAACAAATGAAGAGCACTGCTTTCTGGGTGCTTCTGCGTGTATTATGCTTGCAGGAAGAAAATGATGTGACCTGTTACACGGGGTTCGAATGACGTAACTGCAGTCAAAAGATTCATGTGCATTTGTGACACACAAGGCTGCACATGACCTGTAATTTTGAATGGTGAAGGCAGTCACAAGCACATCACTCTAGACTGGCTGAACATTGCATCTTTCAACATAAAAAACATCAGAGGGAAAAAAAAAGATGTACATTTTCCTGTACGGACATGTTTATTATACAGTCGCTCCATAGTATAGGAATGGCACTGGCTAAGGCAATTGTTTTTGCTGTACACTGAAGACATTTGGTTAAAAGATGGATATTTGAATAAGTTCACAATGTAATCTCTTATTTGAGGGTATTTACACCTTGATATGAACAATATACAACACAGCAACTTTTGTACATATGAGTAAAAAAGCTGGCATCCCCTAAATTATTTTTCTACCAAGATAATATGTAAAGCACATTCAGCTAATACAAACGTATCTTCATCTTCAACTTCGAAGTAATAAAAACGGTCAAGGAGTGTAAAAAAAAAAACTTATATGAAGTAGCATTTGCGCAAATGTTACTTAATTTTACATTATAGATAGATATATAGATATATCTATCTATATATCTATATCTATCTATCAGATAAGTAGATATATAGATAGATATAGATAGATATAGATAGATAGATAGATAGATAGATATACAGAGAGAGAGAGAGAGAAATATTCAACTGTGAGGATAAGATATAGATAGATATATAGATACACACACACACACACACACACACACAGACACAGACACACACAAGAAACGTTAAATTCAACTGTGAGGATGAAAATGACTCATGGCTCAAAAGTCATGAGCAACACTTTAAATGAGAATTCTTCCAGTAGCACAATGAAAAACAGCTTCTATATTAAACCACTGTGTATTTTGCGATAAAATCGAAATCACTTTGTAACGTCAAGCAATTAAATATAAATACATGCAATAAACTGAATACAATGCCAAAACAATTACGCAACTCCACCCCATAATGACATAATTTTACTCAAGGCCAATGAAGCGCAGGAACACAACAACAAACCAAACTTTTAATTCGAACCAACTTTTTATTCAAACAGAAAGTGGTTCATTTTCTTGTAAACATTCTAACTTATAGTAGAAGGATGTAGCTAATCCTACCAAAGTGAAGCTGTTGTTGACACTGGCTGCAATCTAGTTTCAGAGACACCACTTAACTTTTAGCCAATGAGCAGCAAGCATGTCAAGCGTGAGAGCGGCATGTCAGTAGCGTGACAAGTGTGTTCAAATAAGGTTGCTGAGACATCCACATAATGGCCACTGTCAGTAAAACCATCCAGTTAGTAACAGTGTTAGTAACATTATTCTAACTATACACAGTGTGTAAACTGTTGAGTGTGTTGCAGGTGAGGCAGCAGGGCGAGGCGGACGCAGAGTTCCAGTGCCCTGTCATTACGGCTGTGGTATCACCGCCACCACAGAGACGGGCCTGGCCTCGACTTAGTCAGGGGTGGCATGTAGGGCAAAGGGAGGGGTGGTAAGGCCTGGAGGCAAAAAAAAAAACCCCTCTTTTAGCAGAAAAAAAAACCAGTGGCCCCATAGGGGATGTAGGGTTAGACACAACATCAAAACTAACACAGAAGCAGACCCACAGATGAACCAGGAGTACGCCAGTCACCATAACCTCCAGCAATGAACCCAGACATCACTGAACAACAAAATAACAACAATGATGCATCAAGATTAGTTTACAGCAACCGAAACACTACTGAAACTGATTAAATAAGTTAATAAAAATGGTGAAGAGGGGAATGTTGCTAAAAGATTGAATATAACAAAAATGTAAGGCTTAGACAGCCCATTTTACACCACATGACTGGTCAATAAACTTAACTGAACCTGCAGACCTAAAGTGGACTAACTAAAACACCAAAGTATGGACTGAGTAAACCACGACGCTACCAAGCCCAATGACTTATCACACTGGTGGCCAGAGTGGGCTCCCAGGACAGGCCAGACCTCACAAGGGTAAAAATGGTAGCGACAGTCACTGCTAGCTGGCCCCATGGCTGCCAGGGGCCAGACCGCTGCGGTGCTGAGTTGGGCTGAGCTGGGCCGGTGGCTTCACCTATTTAAAGCGTCTCTTGCAAAGATTCATGTCTGCGTAACTTGCTAAAATGGCCAAGCAAGCTTCCTGCACAGGGCGGGGGAGGGGGCTTTATTTAGATGTCAACATCCTGTTTGCAAACATGCCCATTTCCCAGAAAAAAAAACTTCCAAGACATTTCCCAAGTGTAATTACATATGCTGAAGCTGTGACAGTGACCCAAAGAGACAACTTTTCCCCTGACATCCCAGAGTTAGACAGCACTCTGATGATGTTGTAAGCTGCTGCTTACGGGGGGAATTGTGATGCTCTGGTAATAATTTTGATTTTTTAGATCACTTCAAAGCAAACTAATGGTTATGTAATCTGTTCCAGTTAGTTTCTCACAGATTTTAGTTAGCATCAGTCTCACCGCTTACACACTTACGTTATTCTTTGTTTTTATTATTATTATTATTATTATTTCGCCATATTCGTTTGCTATCTCCTTCTAGACAGTTTGTCGGAGAAACACTTTTAGGAGACGTGTGCTATTACTTTTCTCTTTAGTCACTTTTATACTTTCACTTTTTAACACTTTTTCTTTTCATAGAAAATAAATGAGAGACACTTGAAACTTCCCTTCAACTTTTGATTAGCTTCCTGTATTGCCAAACTTTGGAGTAGAAACTTCATTTCAATATTTCAGTATCTTCAAATAGCGTATATCACCATGTTCAGTAAAGCCTTCGGCCGCTCACACTTTTAAAATTTGTTCAATAGCGTTTATACTTTACACATTTTGCAATGCAAAGTCTGACCAGTTTACAGCCTTTTCTTAGCAAGTGTGAGTGACTCAGACTGGCAGCAGTTGTTGTTATGGTAACGGTCACAGCTGAATCAGCTTCATGTGATCAGCCTCAGTGTCCAAACACTCTACCCTACAGATTTTCTCCCTCATGATACACAGTGGAGACACACACGCTACAGTAAAAGTTTCTGCTAACTTTGTTTGCTTTCTGTCCTTCTTTTTGTCGTCTAGTTTCTTTCTTTTGTCCATATTTATCTCTCCTCCTCTTTTGCATCTGTTCAACATTTTGCCCGTTTGCCTCCATGTTTGCAGCTTTAAACGTGTAAACCTGCTAACTTATCTCAGCAGCTTCTGAGCGATCGCCGTCTCTCCTGCAGCTTAACACCTCTCCCAAGCAATTTCGAGAAAATTGCCTTTTCTAGTGCTATTTGTAATTTTACATTTAGATATTTGTTGTGGAAATGTAATTTAACCATCAGTAAGTTAGGCAAGCTTTTTAACCAGTGAAATAAAAGGTGGTAACTTTTTAGTTTATCCACATCCGTGTTGAATCTTTAGAAACAAATTAAGAAGACAAACTGACAAAGCCTCCATGAAAAACTAAATGGGGTATCTAGAGGCATTTGCCTTTCAGCACCTTAAGAGGTGCGAATAGATGCCAAGGTTTTATTTTTTCGTTTTATTCGTTACATAGTGCACTAATTTCTGGTTTTACAAAGCCATTTTCAGCCATTTCCAAAATAAAACCCTAATTTTTCTGCTGACTAATCTTTTTATAATACACAGTATGAATAGTTTAGATTGAAATAAGCCGTACGATAAGATTTAGGGACGAGTATTTATCATCACTGTGTATCATCTCTGGCAGGCTTTTGAGAAAAAGTAGTGCTATAAAAGAGAATTCTTCATTACACTTAGAAAACCCATTAAGAGAAATATTTTGGGGGCATAAATATTTATAATTCAGAAACTCAAATAAAAAGGCATATAGTAAAAATTGTGCACTAGAGAGCTAAGATAGAGTGATGCTGGAAAAGCATCCATAGTGTTAATACTGTAGCAGTGTGTGTGTGTGTGTGTGTGTGTGTGTGTGTGTGTGTGTGTGTGTGTGTGTGTGTGTGTGTGGCCAAATAAATGGTCTGTATCATGTCCAAACAATTTAGGCTAAGCTATGCCAAATAAACACCACAGCTGTCAATCGTAAGCTGACCAACTACTTCGGTGGCCAGTCACACACGTACAGTGCATGTGTCAAAGTTATCCTTCCTCATTTTTCCATTATAGTACAACCAATAATTAACAGTGTCCTCTGAAAAAAAAACAAAAACAAACAAACAAACACAGTTTTTGCTGAAAAAGACCTCAAAGAAATTATCAACAGAAAATTAAGTGATGAAAGAAACGAGTAGATTCATGCCTCTCTATTACTGCTGCTGTTGCCATAGTGTCACCTAGTGACAAAAACATCTTCATAGTTGCCAGGCCAACAAGGCTGTAACACAGGATTCTGGTTGAGGACCACAGAAGGTGTTCGCACACGTTTTGGAAAGAGATGGGTTTTTGTCACTCACACGCAGACAAACACACACACACACACAAACACACACACACACACACACACACACACACACGTCATCACTGTGGTAGGGCAGAATTACTTTGTCCGCACAGACTAGGCCAAACCCAAATTCCCAAACACTATTGAAATCACACCACTGACTGTTAATGCTAACACACACACACACACACACACACACACTTTAGCCAATGCACACACAGTGATGACAAGTAAAGAAGAAAAAGAAAGAGGACAGGAGTTCAGATTTTCCTCTTGTCCACATGGTCCTCTGCATGAGTTTGTTTCAGCATCAGTTACGTAATCAAACCCAAAGTCGTATTTACCACAGGGGACAACATGATATCCATGATATTCCCGTCAATTATCTTGTCAAGACATTGTGTGACATCACTGTATTCAATTTAAATAATGAACATTGCCACAAACCTGACTGTTTTAAACAAGCTGATATTCTACTATTCACTATGTCCACATAGGAGATGAAAAACTTGATCTATAAAATCTATGTTGTAGTAAACACATGCTGAAGCTGAATAGATCATTTGGTTTTATGATTAAATATTATGTTAAATGTGGAACTCCAAAATAATCACATCAGAAAGTCAAATTTAAAATGTTTTAGGGACCTCTCAGTGTTACCCAGCAATTCATTTAGACAATATTTACCCAAATTAATTTATGAAAATTTACATTTGGACCAATAATTGGATCACAACACTGGACCTTGATGCCAATTTTTAAACAAATGTCCACAGAGCATTACTCAAGATTAACTGGGACTAAAATGTGAATTGCTTGGAATAATTGCATGAATAAACACATTTTGACTGAGGTACCACAGAAAGAGAACAGAACACACATTCAGCACAAAGAACTACAGTACATGGCACTTCCTACTCTCTCCCTTGTGTAAACACACAGTCAACAGGCAAACACAAACACACACACACACACACACACACTCTACCCCCTACACAGACAAACACATCCTATGTCTGGTACCCTTGTTATTATGGACATTCACATACTGAACCACTCAGACAACTATTCCTGTGCGAGTTTGTCTCATTCGTACGTGTGCGTGTGTGTGTGTGTTGTTTGCGCAGTGTTTTCCTGCTGGTAGTGGAAGTGATTTGGAAAGAATGCAGTGGAAAGGGAGGGGCATCGTGGCCGTTAAACCAGCAGGGTCGGGCCTCAAATGAAAGCGCTGCGCTAACGAGGGCGGATGCTAATTCAAGAGCCCAGCATGGAGTCACAAACATGTACGCACACAGACATAGATTGACATCACTCTTCCCTACTGTACATTTACACATATACAAAAACAAAATGCCATGTTACACAGAATACACATTGGGTTTATCGTGTGAATTTGTCTGTGGGTGTAAACAGAGAAGGCAGCATTCATATCTACATTTGGATCAGACATATATTTTTGACTGTTCAATCATGACTGAATTGAGATCGCTTGTGTTCTTAGCCGCAGTTTCCACAACTCAGCTGTTATATCTTTGTTTTGCCTTCAAAAAAGTATAAAAATTGTGCTAAGACCGCTAAATGGCGGGTATTGTATATCTAGTATCCGTGGGCAACGATAAAGAGACAACGTTCTTAGTGGTAAACATTGCAACACTGCATCACAGTTTGCGCTGCTTTGCTAAAATTGTTACTACAACTCTGCAAAGACCAACAACTTAACAACAACATGATGTTACCATAAGCATTTTACTTTTAATTGGATATTTACATTCACAGTCACTTCTGTGTGTAGCTGTGTCTATATGCAAACACTGCTGAATATAGCCTATCATAGAAGTCACCTCGGGTCACCCCACTGGAAGCCCAACTGGGCTTTTTATTTATTATCATTAATCTTTGTCAACTCAGAAGCTGTCTATACATTGTGTTTCATGCAATGCCATGGGAAAGCTATGAATACCATGAATACTGTCATGGTAGGACATGAAAATAAAAAAAATGCATTCATTCATTGATTCCAGCCTGCACACAACCACATAATCAATCCGACAATTGCTGGGCCTATTTCTTATAGTAATGTAATTATTGACTTTGGTTGAAGGAAAATAGTGAGGCAAGAAAAGTCAGGTTTTGGAAGATAGTTTTTATTTATTTATTGGGTGTCTTAAGGCATTGGTATGTTAAAGAATTTAGTTTTTTCTTTAAGCAATCGGGGTAAACTATTATATTTAAGTAATGTATGTTATTATTATTTTGTTTGATTTGGTTGAGGGTGTTTAAATCAATCAAATTTGATGTATTGTACTGTAGATGGCAGCACTTCTCTACTGACCTACTATTGCAGAGCATCACCAACATAAAACTAGGAAAATCCTTACAACATGACACAAGAAAACAAAAAATTCAACATGAAATGACGTCAACTTCACATTCTCTATAGAGCAAAAGCACATTACATTTTAAATGGACAGCAATGACAATAAGGTAAAAGGCAGTTCAAGAGACTAAGGTCTGATGAATACTTCTAGCAGAAAGCCATACAAACCTCTGTGTATGCTCCACAAACCTACATAATTCTGCAATAGCAAAGTCTATGGACTGCAGTCTCTCAACTTTTAAAGCTGTGTGCAGTTTGTTTAAGCGCCAAAGAGTAAGCAGAAGCCAGAACATATACTGTGGGACATTTACATACAGAAAGTATTAAGTTTTTAAAACAGAGCAGTCTGGTTTGTATTTTGTTGCTTTAATGCAGCAGACTTCCAGTGTGTGACTGTAGACTGGTCCACAGCACCTACTACAGTGTTGGACTGTAACAACACAGAGGAGCGGGGCACTCGTGAGTATGTATACACACTGCTAAAACCAGTGCACACACATCCACAGAGGAGATTGCATGTCGTCTTCTGCAGGGATGATTTTAAACTTTATCCCACTACCTACCAACTATTAGTTTTATTAGCCTGTGATTAAATACACGTTTGTTTCACAGTGTTAATGTTAGAAACAACAACAAAAAAAGTGACGGCTGCTTGATTTCTGTTGTGGTAAGGTGTGTTATGTTTATCACCTGTTCTTCTGTGATAAGCCCAGGGTGTGTATTAGTGTTGTCACTGATGTAGTGCAGAGGGAGCCTCTGACATAGCTGTCCCAGCAGCATGGCTACTTCCTTCATGCTCCGCCAGCAACATACTAGCACCATCTGGGCCGTCACTCTGTAGCCCTCACCACCTGGAGCCGGACATACACACGCACCCACAGAAATGAAATGGGGAACTTCACTTTTTAGTTAATTACATCACAAATTCAACCCAAGGACTGATTTGTCTTATGATGTAATTTACCACAATGGAGCTTTTTATTCATTGAAAACAATAAAATGCCTGTTCAAGTCACGTATAGCAGCGGCTTTTTTGTTACGTCACATAATTTGCACATACTAAACACAAACATTACACCAAGCCATTTATATTCCCTAACCTTGTAAAATCAAAGTGGTTTGGATAATCATTAAAAGTTTCCTAGAAATGACAGAATGTGCATCATGTACATATATCACCGAAAAAAAACAAAGGTCAAACACTGCCCCCATCAGGACATCAGCACTGGTGACTAACTTACCCCTATGGTTATAGTAATGATAACATAAAATGAAAGGGAAAGCAATACAGAATGGACTCTGTGTAGTTGTATAACACTGTATGACTATATAAAATGAAGCAATCCTTAAAAAATAAAATCGCTGAACCCATCTGCATTTTAACATACATAAACTGTGTTACATTAAATATAATCAGAATATATACATGCAGGTATACAGGTATTTGTAGCCCACCTTTGTTCAGTGATGGTGTGCATGTGGTCTGGCAATGTGTGTGATCATCTTCATGGGGTTTGTCCTTGTTCAGCTCTCTAGCACTGGTGAAAAAGTCATTGGTGTCCCTAGGCTGTATCTCCTGAAGGATCCTCTGCAGACCTGCTGAAGTCTCTGTTCACACATAAACACATAAATAAATAAACACACACACACACACACACACACACACACACACACACGGGATGGGGAAAGGTTGCATCAAGAAGGGGGTCCGGCGTAAAAACTGTGACAAATCAACATGTGGACAAAATGATCCACTGTGGCGATGCTGAATCACTTCTGTGTTCACTTTTGACCTCCTTTAAGTCACATATTACAAATATAATAAGCCTCTCTCAAATATAAACAATGTTTGGGAAATTAAGTCTGGACATTGCCCGGAGTTGTCGTTTCGGCCATGTACTCTGTAACAGAGACAGGGTGGTGGCTGGCCAGAATGTACAGGAGCGACAACGTGATAGAAAAACTATGCTGCATGAAACTAATTTGTTTACAGCAAATCGAAGCCATAGATATAAAAAAATAAATAAATACAGTCGCTCGATAGAATTGCTGTCAACATGCCCATTTGTTCTCTTTAAATCCTTACATCAATTCGAGACAGCACAGCATGCCCTTGTCTATGCACAGGCTCATTCACATAATCTGGTCGTTGCACTAAAGGGACTTGCAAAATAAGTCTAGGTAATCTCTGGGCTAAAAAACTCAGACATTTGAATTCTTAATACATCGCTATCAGGTAAAGTTCGGAGAAGATCAGGATTCCAGCACGTGTAAGTGGGAAGCAGTATAGAGTAAAATAGCAATAACAATGACATTACCCGATTCACTATCCATGGGGATGAGTCCTTCTGGGGAGGAGCTCTGAACTACAGGTGAGACCACGTCAGACATTCTGTAGCACACAGCAATAAGCTCTGACACCAGATGTCTCCACTGCTCAGTTTGGCTCAAACTCCTAAACACACGAACATGAGCTTATCACATGCAGTACACACCACAGGACATCACAAGTAATAGACTGTGTCCAATTTAGATCATAAAGAATAAAACGTTTCAAATGGAAATACGTGTGTATATGTTGTTGGAATTCTCACTCAGTGTTTAGATGCTGCAGTACAGCTGTGATGCAGTGAGTTCTACCATAGAGAGGATGGGAAGCAGCTGCCTGTAAGAGAGACGACTCAGCCCTCAACACCTCTGACTGCAGGCAACGCAGCAAGAACTGAACCACTGAGGACATATAAAAAAAATTCAATACACGTTTAACATTCAGTCAATACCTTTGTTATGGCTATGCATAGGGGTCTCACCAGCCATAGTGTTGAGCTCCAGGACAAGCAACTCAGTAGTCTGGAACGGTAGGGAGGGAGGCTGGAAATTAAGGCCCTGCTCCTGGGCACAGTGCAGCAGAGCCTGGCTCAGGTCGGGCTGGTGCAACAGCAGGTTGAGGAGGTGGGCTGCTGTAATGCTGTCAAATGGTTTGGTGCTGGTACTGAGGTCCAGAGCAGCCTGAAGGACAGCATGCATCCTCTCTGGCACCTAACAACATGCCCAAAGTGGGATCGGTATGATAACAGGTAACAAATAAATAATTGGATATAGCACAGAAATCAGGTGGGGAAATCTTTAGCCACCACACAACTAAAACTAAAACTCAAAAATTACAGAGCTTGGAGCCTCAGATTAACCTGTAGTGCCACAGCTGATGCAGGGAGTTGCCGCAGTAATGCTGATGCCAGCTGTTTCACTTCCAAGAAATTGCTGGCAACACAGTAGAAGACATTCTGAGCGTGTGCAGAAGTCACGACCTCACCAAGGTCAAACACATCATGCCCTGAGGAAGAAACAGCGACGTATAAGGTGTCACTAAGTCAAGAATTCAACTCTAAACTGCTGTGCACATTAAATGGGACACAACATTGTTCTGTGCTTTTTAGTGCTATAGCTGGTATGGTGATAATTTAGCTATAAGGAAACTGATACTGAAATCAAATCTAGAGTTTTAAAATAGTTTCAAAATGCCGTGTTTTTCCACAGTATAAAACTATACTGATAGTAACAGTGGGAGAGCATTTACACATCTTTAATGTTTTGTTAAGTTTGTTAATCATTTCTAAGCACATCTTGTGAGCCTCAGGTTTACCTGTGCTGAAGGTAAATAACTGGCCCAGCAAACACAGCAGGTGGAGGGACATGATGCATTTAGAGAAAGAAGCTCCGGGAACCAAAACCTCCAGCAGCCTCACACACAGCCAGTGCAGGAAATCCTACATTTACACAAAAAACATTCTTTATTCATTTAAATTAAAATGAGCACACTGGGAAAAAATTAAGAGGAAAAAAAGTGACAATCATCTTTGGGGAAAACTCTGAATTGATGTGTTGTTTATGTGTGTATACCTTGTACAGGTGTAGTGTACATTGGTCTCGTTCTCTTTGCACCTGGTCTCTCTCCTGGCTGACTCTCTTCTGTAGCAGCTGAGTGCTGTCCTTCACTCTGCAGAGCAACTGGAAAGTGAAAGTTTACACTGTTGATTAAATATAAAAGTTAAAGATTTGTCAATGCTGTAGATCCTGCTAAAGGACCACACAAGTTAGAATCTACAACCCCAATTCAAAAAAGCTGGGAAGATGTGAAACATTAATAAAAACAGTATGCAATGATGTGCAAAACTCATGAACCGATATTTTATTGCCAATGGAACATAAACAACATGCCAGCCAACTGAGACATTTTACCATTTCATGGAAAATATTAGCTGATTTTGAACTTGAAGGCACCAACACATATCAAAAAAGTTGGAAGAGGGGAAACAAATAGCTGGAAAAGTAAATGCCACAAATGAAAAACAAATGTTAAAGTTAATTGGCAACAGGTCAGTAACATGATATGGTATAACATGGTATAAAAAGGAGAGAGGAGATGTCAGAGAGCCAGAGCCTATCAAAGATGGCCGTGTGATCACCAATCTGCGACAAACTGCACCAAAAAAACTTGGAACAATTTCCTTAATGTAAAATTGCAAAGACTTTGAAGATCCCACTATCTTCAGTATATAATATCATCAAAAGATTAAGAGAATCAGGAGGAATCTATGTGTGCAAGGAACAAGGCCGAAGGTAAAAAAAAAACTAGATGAGCATGATCTTTGGGCCGCCAGGCAACACTGCAAAACAGGCATCATTCTCTACTTGATATCACTGCATGGGCTCAGGAACACTTCCAGAAATCACTGTCTGTGAACACAATTCACCATGTACTCCACAAATGTAAGTTAAAGCTGTATCATGCAAAGAAAAAGCCAAATATAAACACAATCCAGAAACATTGCCGTTCTCTCTGGGCCAAAGCTAATTTAAAATGGTCGGAGGCAAATTGGAAAACTGTTCTGCGGACAGATGAATCAAAATTTTAAATTCTTTTTGGAAAACATGGATGCCGTGTCCTGCAGAGTAAAGAGGAAAAGTTTGAAATCAGCAGGCAGTTAAAAAAAAGCCTGCAACTCTGCTGGTATCGGGGTGCATTAGTGCCTATGGTGTGGGCAGCTTACACATCTGGAAAGGCACCATCAAGGCTGAAAAGTACATAGAGGTTTTAGAGAAACATATGCTCCCATCCAGACAATGTCTCTTTCAGGGAAGTCCTTGCATATTTCAGCAAGACAAGGCTAAACCACATACTGCATCCATCACAACAGCATGGCTTTACATGAGAAGAGTCCGGGTGCTGAACTGGCCTGCCTGCACTCCAGACCGTTTACCAATAAAAAACATGAGGCGCATCATAAAACAAGCCCAGGACTGTTGAGCACCTGGAATCCTGCATCGGACAAGAATGGCACAATATTCCTCTCCTAAATCTCCAACAACTGGTCTCCTCACTTCAGTTTCAACATCTGATATGTTGTTTATGTTCTTTTCTATAGAAAATATGGGTTGATAGGATTTGCAAACCATTGCATTGTTTTTATTTACGTTTTACACATCTTCCCAATTTTTTTTGAATTGGGGTTTTGTATCAGTGATTCCAAGAATGTACACCCTGCTGCTCCCGGGCAACACAAGAACACAAGCTAACTGTTTCACATGCAAAGACAATACTAAATGGAATGTATTTAAACAACAAAGACACCAGAAAGTGACCTTCTTCAGAAGGCTGATGGTCTGTTGTCTGACCCCTGGTGATTGGCTGTTAAGATTTGGTAACAGGAAATGGCGGATGAGGTCCATTTCCTGTATAGTCAGAACCTCAGTGCTGCGATGGCTCTCACACACCAAGCCCAAAGCGTCCATCCTCACCTAAGCGACAGGGGAGATACAAGTTCACACCCAAATAGTGTAAATATTAAAGCATAAATAAGACAGAAAATGTACAATAATATAATAAGTAGGCTCATTCATTCAACATTAATGAATGAAAACCTGGCAAGTGAGTGTGGCAAAACATCTGTTTTTAACAGTGTAAAAAATATTAATGGAGGAGCTTCACATTTTGTTCGTCATTTAGCACTGATCAATACCATTTCTGGTTATGAACTGAACTTCAAAGTGCGTGAACAAACACAGACACAGTCTTTAAACCCCTCCCCTCTTTTAGGCCAAACTCTGCCACAGCTAAAAGAAGCTGCCTCAACTACCAGAGAACTACTACAGCTGTGACATGGTTAAGGTGAACGAGTAGTAAACAATTAGTAAATGCGTTTTCTCACCATTTAAAAAACAGAAACAGTCTTTTACAATAACATTATTTTAAACATCTCCAATAACCTAATTAATAAACTGACTGAGACTCAGGATATTGCCTCATTGTGAGAAGCTCCTGACCTGTGATTAGTATTTACGCTTCACTATAAAATAATATATATTTCTTCCTTCTCAATCAACAAACAGTTGATATATATGAAACTGAATCCTTATTTTTTACGTTTAATACAAAACTTCATGCCTGAAGACAAAAGCACTTGATGACCCTCATATAAGTGGGCGCCCCCTTCTACCAACTGTGCCACAGTTCTTCTTTATTTTGGAAAAAATAATTTGGAAAAGTAAATGTTATATATTATTGTTAACCCTGTTTATTTTATTCATCTTTTACTAGGTCTACATTTTCAGTTTCAAACAAGTAAGTTTAGCATGTAAAACATCTCAGCTAGATGCCTAAAGGCCAAGTGGTCCAAAAAGTTCAATGTGAAGCTCTGAAAAGGTAATGATGAACACCACGAATACACAGCCGAAGACGAGAAAGAAACTCACTTGATCATGTTTGTGCACCAAGGCCTGCTGGATTACAGAAAGAGGCACCATTCCTCCCCACAGACCTTCCTCTGAGGACGTAACAACACCTTGGGCCCTGGCTGCCCGCAGACATGTCATCAGGGCTCCCAGTGCACCCCTGCTGCCTGAATGACCAGCCAAAGATATAAAACAATGTTCACAGAATGGTTCTACATATTTCAAACATTGTGACTGTGTTAAAAAAGATAATAGATATTAACATGCAGCTGGCATAGCATGAGAACCGCCAGAAGGAACAAAAATGCAGATTCAATAGCAGTAGATTTTTCAAACCATATTTGAACAGTTATTCCAGAAATTCAAGTGCGAATGCTTTTAAATTGACATGTCCTTCCCAGGTGCTAAATCATCTTAAAATAAGTTTCATCTCCAGTAAACCAAAGATGAGTTTCCATCTGGCTTTTCCTTTATAGGGAGAATGACCTGTCATAAGAAATAAAATGGCTAAACAAAAGTTGCCAGACTGAAGAGTTTAAGAACACTACCCAACCAGCACAGCAAACCTTTGGTAGTTATTGAAATGAGTTTTAATAATGGAAGTAAAGTTTTATACGCACATTTGATTTTAACCATTATTCTATGCTCAAAAGGTGTAAAATACATTTTCATTTTTTGTATTTTGTAATACTTTTACAACCAGTTACTTAAATAAAACAAACAAAAGATTAGATACTGAAAATGCATGTGTGTAGGTGTTTCCAAACATTTTGTTGACAGTGTATGAGGAATGTGTTGTACATGCAAATCTCGGTCTATTTGTGGTTTACCTGTGCTGCAGGGTGGTGTGTCCTGTAAAGCATGCACCATTTGAGCCAAACTGGATGGGCTGCAGCGAAGTAGTTTGGGCAGAAAGTAGTCCAAGATGTATGTAGTCTGGTCTAGTCTGGCATGGCACAGAACCTGTAGCAGAGGGGTTACCCAGGTGAAGTGCCAACAGTCCATCCAGTTCTCCGTCTTTCCCGCTGCACGAGCCTCACTCTCCAGTTGTGTCTTGTGGCTGACAAAGAGTCTCTCCAGCAGGTCACTGGCATAAGGGGCCAGGGATTGATCCCCCATCAAGTCCAGAAGATATGAAGGCAGCTGGGGCTGGATGTTAAGCAGGTGCCCTGCACCATACAGCTCCACCAGGCATCCTAATGAGCCATACTTTCCCCTCATGTGCCACTCCATTCCCAATAGGCTTTGAGTAATCTCGTTAATGTACGGGTCCGTAGATGGGTCAGAGGTGGAGGGGTTAGTGTGTTGGTGAAGGAGGAGGAGGTTGCGAAACAGGGAGCGTGTTTGGTGGCGGACTCCATCTAGTGGGTGTTCCCAATGGGAGTATATGTGCTCCAGGAGGCGTTGCTGTATTGTGGAGCCCCCTCTGAGGGACTGCTGGAGCCTAGGAGGGCCACACCGTGCCCCTCCCTGCATGCAGTCTAGTGCAGCACTACTCCACAGGGTCAAGACCCGAGCCACCACCATGGCTGTACTGGACTCCTTTATGCTGAAGCGAGAAAGATAAAAAGAGAACAGTTGGTTGTGCTTATAAAACACATTTAAATGATTTCATTTAATCCTACACACAGATCTAATATACATTATCATACTGTCACTTTTCCAAGCTCTGGGCAGCACAAAAGAAATTCTTAAGAACATTTCCTATAACAAAGATCAACAAGACCAAATGTCAGGACTGAGTGGAATCAACTGGTTAATCTACCTCACATCCAGATCCAGCAGTGTATTTGGGACCAAAAGCAGCAGCTGTTCCCACTGTGGTCCTGGGAGAGCACCCTTCCAGCTCAACATAGCCAGAGCCCCGTGACACAGATACAAAGAGACACTCGGCAGACGACTGCTGGCACACAGACCCTCACATCTTTGCTTTAACCACTGAGGGGCTGACTCCAAATCCTGCATTGAGCTATGCAGCAAACTGCACACCTAACACATAAAAACACAAAACAGCATGACAGGAAAGAAATGGCAAGAAATACTTAAACTTCAAATATTATTTCTCAAAGTATGTTTTGCTTTGATGTTTGAAGTAACTAAGATTATTTAGAGCTTTCAGACTGTAGAAATGAAGTATCTCTTGTGTATAATAGTGCTCAAATTAACAGGGTTAAGGCTTAATCTGTAACCGATGTACACTGAGATGTGGAATACTAATGCAACCACAAGGGGGCACAAGCCAGTGTCTACTTGTGTCCCAAGTCTGGACAAACGCAGAGGGTTGTGTCAGGAAGGGCATCAGACGTAAAACACATGCCAAATTAAACATGCAAATTATGACTTCCACACCAAATCTGATTTCCATATTGGGTCGGATGGAGCCCGGGTTAACAACTATCACCACCGGTACTGTTGACCTATATGGTGCCGGTTGAAATTGGGCTGCTGTTGATTAAAAAAGGAATTTGTTTTACCATGTTAGTAAAGGAGTTTGTTTTACCTTGTCCAACCCATGTTTTACCATGGTTGGACGGGAAGAGAAAGGGAGTAGGAGTTATCCTGAAAGAGGAGTTTGTGAGGAATGTTCTACAGTATCAGACAGGTTGATGAGTCTGAAGCTGGAAATTGAGAGCGTGATGTTTAATGTTGTTAGTGGTTATACTCCACAGGCAGGATGTAAGTTAAAAGAGGAGAAATCCTGGAGTGAGTTAGATGAAGTGATGCAGAGCATTTAGAGAGAGGGAGACCGAGAGAGAGGGGTGACTGGTGCTGATTTTAATGGACATGTGGGTGATGGGAACAGAGGTGACGAGAATGTGATGGGCAAAATTGGTCTTCAGGACAGGAAAGCAGAAGGACAGGTGGTGGTAGATTTTGCAAAGAGAGTGGAAATGTCTGTGTTGAATAGTTTTTCCAGAAACAAGAACATAGAATAACATACAGTACAGTCGTGGTCAAAATATCGGCCCCCTTGCAATTCTGTCAGAAAATGCAACCCTTCTCTCAGAAACTTGTTCCAATTGCAAATGTTTTTTGGTATTTCACGTGCTTATTGTTTTTGTTTGGACTGGAAAAACACAAAAAAAAAACAGAAGAAAAGTGAAACTTGATAAAAATTCACACAGAACTCAATAATGGACTCGACAAAATGATTGGCCTCTTATCAAAAATTGTAAGAAATAATTGCTTTTCAAGCATGCGATGCTGCTGTCATTTGTATTTAGACCTTTACACCTGTGGCAAGTAACAGGTGTGGGCAATATAGTAATCACACTTGCAACCAGTTAAAATGGAGAATGTGGAATTGTATCAGATTTGACTTTTCTTCTGTTTTTTTTCTGGTGTTCCCGTGCAAACAAAAACAATAAGCACGTGAATACCAAAACATTTGCAATTGGAACAATTTTCTGAGAGAATTGCAAGGTTGTAGATACTTTTGGCAATGACTGTATAAGAGTGGAGGTAGAAACACTGATTTGGACTACTTCTTGGGTTGAGGTAATCAGAAAGAGATCAGAAACAGAAAAGTATTGGTAGGGGAGAGCGTAGCCAGACAACACAGGATGGTGGTGGGTTTCTGGTAGAGTTTCTGACTAGTTTGATTAACAAGATCATGAGGAGTGAGAGGATGCCCGAGGAAGAACAAGGGAGATGGGCAGAGCTGTGGCAACTACAGAGGAATAAATCTGATAAGCCAGACAATGGAGTTGTGGCAAAGAGTAGTGAAAGCTCGGCTAAGGGCAGAGGTGATTAGTTGTGAGCAGCAATATGGTTTCATACCTAGAAAGAGTACAACAGATGCAGTATTTGATTTGGGGATGCTGATGGAGAAGTACAGAGGGGGTCATAGGAAGTTGCATTGTGTCTTAGACAGGAATCTCCATGGACTATGATGTTTGCAGATGACACTGATCTCTAGCAAGAGCAGGGAGCTGGTGGAGGAAAATCTATAGAGGTGGAGGTCTGCTCTGGAAAGCAGAGGAATGAAGCTTAGCCGCAGTAAGACAGAATACATGTGTCAATGAGAGGGACCCAGTTGGAACGGTGAGGTTACAGGGAGCAGAGGTGAAGAAAGTGCAGGACTTGGGGTCAGTGGTGCAGACAGTGGTGAGACCAGCGATGTTGTTCGGGTTAGAGACAGTGGCACTGACGAAAAGACAGGAGGCAGAGCTGAAGGTAGCAGAGCTTAAGATGTTGAGGTTCTCTTTGGGAGTGATGAGGATGGACAGGATCAGGAATGAGGACATCAGAGGGACAGCTCATGTTAGATGTTTTGGAGATAAAGTCAGAAAGGCCAGATTGAGGTGGTTTGGACATGTTCAGAGGAGAAACTGTGAATATATTGGTAGAAGGATGCTGAGGTTGGTGCTGCCAGGCAGGAGGTCTAGAGGAAGAGCAAAGAGGAGATTTATGGATGTAGTGAGAGAGGACATGAAGTTAGTTGGTGTGAGAGAAGAGGATACAGAGGACAGGGTTGGATGGAGGCACATGATTCGCTGTGATGACCCCTGAAAGGGAGCAGCCGAGAGAAAAAGAAGACTGAGATGTAGAATACTGAATCTAGAATAACTGTGTGAGTCAGTCAAAAACGTGTCAGTTATTGTCATCAATTCCTAGACCATAGAATCTTTTGGTTTTAGAATAGTTAAATTTTTTTTTCTCTATAGAAAACATTTGTTCTCCTGTTTTATCCAGCTGGTTGTGGTGCATTACATGCCGTAAAATAAGTCAATATTAGTGTGTTATGTAGCCACAATGTGCCCAATACTTCATTTTCAACTCACCACAGAAGCAACTTCATCACCACGGCCCATGACCGACCTGATCAACAGAATTAGTGCCATGCCGGCTGTGCTCTGCACTGACTGGATGAACTCCTCTAACAACAGAAAACACAAACGGGACAGACGTGAGAGGAAAATACGCACCCTCAGGTTTTAACAACTGAGCTAGAGCAAGGCATGGCACTTCGTTCTGCTTATAATACTATAAGTACTACTGGTACTATTGGAAACACCTACACAATCATCACTATGAGTCAAATAATGTTTGCCATGCACATGGATAGACACATTGTGAGTATGTGACATTTCTCTTTTGGTCATTTTTCATCCCTTAGTGGTAATATTTTGCCTATTTTTGGTCACCATGTCTCTTCATTGGTTGATATTTTTCATCATCTCATGCCTCTTCTGGTCATTTTTTTTTTGTCTCTCTGTGATCATAATGTGCTTCTATTTGTCCCATGTGTCTCTGTTTGGTCTATCTCTAGCTCTGTGGTTAATTTGTGTATAGTTTGTCGCCTCGCAGCCCCACTACTCGGTAATCCAGCTAATTCAGCCATGTGCACATATAAAGCTGCGCATTTATGACTCTTGCTTCCTACCGTCAGTGAGGATGTGTATATAGCAGCACACAAGGTTGCCTAGTGCTTCTTCTAGCTTGCTATGATCCTGCTCAGTCTGCAGAACAGCACTGATGGTCTCTTGGGTTCTCTGGACCACCAACATGGAAGTCTTCACCACTGCCAGACAGGACTGCATCAGCTGGGCCTGGGCTATATGACGTCCTGCTAGACCACTTAAGAGAACAGCAGGGGGAGGCAGATGCACATTGATTAGCAACACGCTAAATAACGTTCCAGCTTCCCTTCTGTTAATATCATACCCGACTCCTGGAACTGTAGTGTGACACAGTAAGTATCATATTTAGGTGTAATCATCACTCCGTTATTATATATTTCAGATCTTCAAACATAATCTAACATAAAACAAAGGCCCCCTGAGCAAACACCAAATGCTAGATTTAAATGATAATTTTATCAATTCAAGGCAAAAAGTGATGTTTTACCAACTAAGCCTGTGAGAAGAAGTAACCCCCCTTTTATAACTACATGCTAATACTACCAAACTGAAATTCATTCATATGGAAAACATTTCAAAGCTATTTTATAAGGCTGTGGGACTCCACTTATCCACAGTGAGGGACATCTACAGATGGAGAAGACAGAACAATAGCACAACCCTCCCAGAAGTGGCCAACATTCCAAAATTAGTCCAATAGTATCGCAATAAATAATCCAGGAAGGCACAAGAAATTCAAGGAAGACTCCAAAGGAACTGCACTTTTTTGCTTCAGTAAATATAATGATCATTTAAAACTTGTCCAAATTAACTTTGTTAAATTTTGATATACAAAAAAGGAGTGAAATCCGGAGGAGGTTGAATGTTTTTTCACACAAGAACACGCTTAATGGTAGAAGGGAAAAAGAGCAATGGTTGATTTTAGGGTGGAAACATTTATTCAGGTGCGCAACAGAAGTACACAGTTACAAGACAAAGTTATCAGTGTTAAAACTTGAGAAATAATTTACCGTCAAAACTACATCTAACTATAAAATAGTCTTGAGATCCAGAATGTGTCTCTATACCTGTTCTGATGAAGGAGTTCACTCAATCCCTTGTGAAGGAATATTAACACTACAAAGATGAGAGAGAGAATGAAAGAGGATTAGAAAGAAAAATGCGTGGCCATGTTTAAAAGTAGATATTACATAAACACAGACACCAACCTTCAGGAACCACTTTGTTAATGCATCTCTCACCTGGAGAAAGACAAGTGTGGAAAGGTGCTTATTCATCTTAACAAGAAACATGAAGTGCATGAAGATTTATCCGATGTCTAAAGTGATCAAAAGCAGGATGAAGGTGAGCAATAACCTACTCACCAAGAGGGAAGCCATCCAGAAAGGCAGCAATGGAGTCCACAACGTGTGCATATTTGTCTGATGCTGGATTGGACAGACAGTCAGACAAGCAAGACGACAAACAGTTTACAGTCCGCTCTTGAAGCCAGCTTGGTACTGAACCCAAGGCACTGAGGAGAGTAAAACAGGGATGTTATATTTAAACACAGGATCCATATCAATAATCGTCCACACCATTATCCCAAATATTGTATTTTTTAAGCTTTTAGCTTATACATTGCAAAAACTATAAAGTTAAATATGACCAATACTGCCATGACCAAAATTATGGTGTATTTAGTGACGTTCTGTTCGAATAGTTTTTTGTTGGAATAAAGATTGAGGTTTGATGATTTATGATGATTTATAAGACGACAAAAAGACTCAATTTTGCTTATTGAAGTCAGAGTAAAAATGGATTAAAAAACAGGTTCTAACTGACCACTAAAGCTCCCTGACAGTCTGTAACAGAGGCGTTTCAGTCTAGGGAAAAAAAACAACTTTGCTCTGTACCTAGCAACAGCTCGCCTGAGGGGTTGCTTGGCCTGTAGCGAGGTGAAGACCAGAGCAAGGATGTGGAGACAGGTCTCTAGAAGAGTTCCATCAGACTGCTGTTCACTCAGTGCCTCCAGCTGGGACCCTGCCTGATATGGTGATGTAGACACGTACACTGTCATACACTTCTAAAAGAATGCTGACCGTGTTGCACAATTAGGTAAACAGTAAGTCTGTCGGGTAATTACAACAAAAGGTGGCTAACCTTCTTTACCAGCTGGATCTGCTGCACTGGCTCTGCCAGCTCCAAACAAGACTGCAGAGTGCGGGCAACCTGCCGGACTCCATCGTTTTCGCCATCCACAGAGAGGGACACTAATAGGGACAAAGAAACGCATATTGTAAATTAACATGTAGCCAAGGGTTTTTTAAAGGCTTAGTTACAGGACTTCTTCAAATACTTATAATTATCTTGCTGCTACATATTTCAGCTTCATTACCTAGAAGTTTGCACAGTTTCTCCTTGTCCAGTGCCACAGCTTCTACTTTGGCTGCCTTCTTCTTCACCACCATGACTCCACCCTGTGTGAACAGCATCATCAGTTCCATTATGCCATGTCTGCATCAGTGATTATCTGAATCAACTTGTCCAATATATAAACCTAGTTTTGGCTTGAATACGGAGAATACAAAGTGGACGTTCAAATTCAATAACAGACCCTCACATCCGTCTAAACCAAGAAGGACGCTAAGTGTTCATTAAGTTTCTTTAATGATCCCCTTCGAAAAAAGAACCAGCTAGTATTGACAATTACGTTGTGCTTTGTTTTATTTTTTTACCAGTGTCATTCCCACATACAAATGCATAATTTGTGTCCTCACTTTCTAAGGTTAACGTACTGTATACATGTGTCTTTACCCTGGCTAAACGTCCTGCTGCTAGTGTTGAGTGTTAGCTAACTACTGCTATTTCACTGAAGCCGACTAGCAGTGAATTAGACGATGGGGACACGACAAACACTGAAACAGTACAACAACAGACGTCTAACAAAGAGGTCAAACAGCTTCAAAAACATGTAACGTTAAACATAATTAAAGTTTAGTTACCTCAGTTAAGCATGTGGTTTACTTGGAGCACTGCTGCTTCACTGGAGCCCTGGTAACTGTAACTGATACACCAAGTTCGAGAAAGAAAGGCTTCACTTCCGTTTGAAGACTTTTTTCAGAATACAAGACAAATTACGATTTGTACCAGGACTTTTAATATTTGCAGGTTGAAGGAGGAAAATTGAAGGAAATTCTTTGTAAAACATATCGATCATTTAAAGCCATGACGATTGGGTTTCCTTTGTTTTTCATAACGTAATATGAAATAAAAATTAAAAATTAAATAAAATAATAAAAAATATTTTGAAAAATATCGTAATTAAAAAGTCATTAAAATAAGGCATTATTTTACAGTTTTTAAGACGTCCTTATTAGTGCACGGTTTAATGGTATGTAGTAAAAGAGAACAGCAAAATATCCTTTAAACAAATGTCTTTTATTTTTTGCATTTCCTTTTTTTTTCATGCTTTTATAAATGAAATGTCTGTTTCTCAAAATTCCTTAAGTCGTATAAAAAATTAACTTACAAACTCCCTCAAATTGTATTTCATGCAAACCCCACTTGCAGTTTTGTTTTAAAGCGTTTTGTGTGTGTGTAACGTTAATATTGTTCTATTTTATTATGTCATTCATATTTTTTTTATTTTTATCTTTACACAAGAAGTAGTCATGTTATCGGTTATGTTACCAAAAAGTAAATTTACTTACCTGATGTTTCTGATACTAATATTAAAAAAAGCATAAAGGGAAACGGAAAAAGAAAAAAATTACATTAGGGTTTACTGCGTTCTCACAAACTTGACAGGCTCGTGGTCCATGCGCACAAGTAGACGTCACTTCCTACCAAAACGCCCTCTCTCTCTCTCTCTCTCTCTCTCTCTCTCCATGAAGTAGCGCTCCAAGTTTTAATTGGTGGAGGTTGTACGTCAATAACTCTTGGGCCTCGTGGTTTACCCGCGCTGAGAAACGCCTACCAAGTCTGCGATTGGACGAACTTCAAGAAGCGACACCCTCTAAATCCCGACCCATTCCCAACTTTCGGCTGAGAGCTGGAATGAAAATCTTTGGGAAAGAGATATTCACAGCTTATACTCATATATTAGGATTTCTCTATAGGACTAATAACAAATACATAGACGCTGGAGTCGGTATGGCGTGAAGTCCCTCACAAAGTGTCTTTACATCAATATTACCAAGGGTAAGTCGAGACACTTGAATAGCTGTTTTTTCTTTTTAATTAAATTGGAATCTGCAAAGAGTTGTATCTGCCAGTTTTAGCTAACCGTCTCTTTTTTTTTTATAAATCAAACCCGTGGAACAAGTTAACATTGAACCTATTAAGACTTGTATTTGGTGCGATGTGATAATGATCATTCAGCTTAAGGACAGTGAATACTGTAGTTTTTACAGTTTGCCATTACTAAATATACTGTTTTGAAGTAACGATCGTTGTGCTAATCATGAGTTTTGCTAGCAAGTGTTTTATATAGCTCACTTCTGCATTGTGCCCCTACAATTCAGACAATAAAATTGATTACACGTTGTATTATGCGCTCTTTATATTCAATTTAAACTACCACAAATAATTTAAAGTTACATCTTTAACTTAGAGAGGTTCACTTTTGGCTGAGGAATTTACAAGGATTGTTAAAAAGTTTACAAATGTATTATACCTTATAATAAATATTACTTACATGTTTTGTGCATTTAGCTACCAGTTTATCATTTCTCATCACGGTTTGTTGTCTAGTGAAATAGATTATCTCCACACACTTTTTGTCTTTTTAAATGCATGAACATTGAGAAATAGGGTTTTCTACATCTATCAGTTTCTCACTCCAGACCAACATGCTGGGAAGTTGATAACAGACTCTGGTTTCGCTGGTTCTCTTCGGTGACACTGACTTTACTCAACAGGAAGTCAGACAGAAAGCTAATCACGGAGAGAAAGAGCTACAAAGAAACGCTGAGAGCCAGGGTTAAGAGGTTAAACGTTCTTTAACATTTCCACCCCCCATATCCATTTATCATCACTGTGGAATTATGGTTGGAGGACAGGGAATAGATGAGTCTTCCATTACAAAGTACAAAGTATAAATAAAACATTTAAACCAATTAATAAATCTAAAATATTAAATAGTTAATTTAATTTTGTAACTGTTTAATTATTTTATTTTTTATATAGCACCAAATCACAACAGAGTCATCTCAAGGGACTTTACAATGTAAGTTCGGGACCTTACAGAAAATTAGAGGAACCCAACAAATCCCCCTTGAGCAAGAATTAGTGGAGAGGACAAACTCCCTTTAACAGAAGAAGCTTCCGGCAGAACCAGGCTCAGGGTGGGCTGCCGTATGCCTCGAATGGTTGGAGTGTGTGGAGAGCTGAGGCAGCAAAGTAAAGACAAGAAACAAGAGAAAATAAACAGATTTATAATCAGGGAGGTGATGAACAACTTTTAGGTGGCAGCCCCGTGTTGTCTCACCTCCTACAGCTCCTACCTGTCACACATGGAAAAAGGATAGAGAAAGAGAGAGAAGGGAGAGGCACACAGCCCAGATGTTCTTGTGCTTGGAAGAAAACACAGATGGATAGAATATAAAGTGATTTTCAGTAAAAGTACATGTAATCTTGTCTCATCAGTAGGACTACGGTGACTAATTAAGTTCATTAATTGAGAGTGAAACCGGGGAGGCTGTAGCTCAGTTGGTAAAGGCAGTCGTCCACGGACCACAGGGTGAGTGGTCTGATCCCCGGCCCCGGCTATATGTCGAAGTGTCCCTGGGCAAGACACTGAACCCCTAACAGCCCATTCCCCTCCCCAGCTGTGCAGTGCCGGTCCAAGCCCGGTAGAAATTGGGGAGGGTTGCGTCAGGAAGGGTATCCGGCGTAAAAACTGTGCCAAATCGACATGAGAACTATGATCCGCTGTTGCGACCCTGAACTCACGGGATAAGCCGAAAGGACAAAAAAAAAAAAAAATTGAGAGTGAAACCAATACACTGGCCAAGAATTGAAGTATCCTCATAGGATCTTAATAAAACATCTTAACAAACAAGTTTTACCCAGTTCCCTTTTCAGAACATCAACTTATTTTTACTTTGGCTTTAAATGAAAAAGCATCTTCTGATAATATATTGATAATAAAAGCACTAAAGGTGATGCAGTAAAATGATTATCATTTATTTAGGTTAACCTAATAACTATGCTTCCAATTCAAATTTTAAAGCTGATTTTACCAAAAATTGACAACAAAAATAAAATAATCTCATCAAAACAAACACTACTTTTACAATATGACTGACAGCAAACAATTGCAGTTACAGAATATTGTCGTACCCTAACATGTAGAGTAATACCGTACATAATTTTATATGAACAATATCCTCTATCAACTATCCTCTGTCATCAGTGTTGTCGTGCTGTTGTTTTGTTGGGCTTTTTTTCTTTTTCTTTTTTTTTGGCTTTTGTCAGTGTTTACCACAGCAAACAAGCAACAGAAATAAATCTGTGGAAACCAGTTTATGGCTGTTCCCCACATATGTTTGCAGTCTGTTTGTAAGGATGCCAGACTGGTAATGAGAGGTTCTTACTTGGAAAAGAAACCCAGGCTATCTTTCTATCCCCTCCCTCCCCCTGCTTCCATTTTCCCCCATTAGAGATCCTCATCTGTCTCTCTCGTCTCTTTTCCATCTCTGTCTTTCTATATTTACCATCTGTTTTCCAATGATAGCCCCGGAAAACGTGATGCAAGTCTGTCTCAGGAAGGGTGTTGGGGTGTTTTGGAGCAATAGTGGTGTTTTTATCTGTTTTGCCAAGCTAAGAGTCACGCCCATTGCCCACACGGGTCCAACTGGATTTGACCCTGGAATATTTCAGGTGCTGGCAGTAGCAAAACATCTGCACAACAACAAACCCTCTGTATGTTTTTTTTTTCTTTTTTTTTTTTGGCCGGTGTCTGATTTGTTTGAGGGTTTCATTACTATATAGTGTTGCATACAACTAGATATCTTCAAAGTCAAAGATGTTTATTTCAGCTGAAGCATGCTGATTATTGTTTACTGTATCGCACCCTTGAGCAAGACAATGACTCCCAGCCAGCTTCAAGGAGGACTATCAGCTGACCCTGACAATCTCCATCTGGAGGGGGAAATGAATGAAAAGCAAGTTTTCTCACAGGAAGCTGATAGAAGATTGTTGTGTTATTATCTGCACTCTCTCTCTCTCTCTCTTTGTCTTTCACTAGTGTATGTTTGTGTGTTACAGAGGGTCAGCCGGTATGGCAGAAGGGGAGGAAGCCATGAGCCAGGAGGACTGGAAGGAGAAGTGTATGGTCCTGGAGGCTCTGCTCATGAAGTTCAGGATGCAGATCATCAAGATTCGAGAACTCACAGCTGATAAGGTTGGCTCGCTTAAACACTATTCAGTGTACCAGACTCTCTCTCTCTCTCTCTCTCTCAGTGTATCTCATTGAGAACTTGTGATCACATGGTGGAAGGACTGATTACGAAAAATATGGTGCCAGTTTTAATTTGTCTCAGTGAGGTTGTTGGGTGTGTTGTTCATCCATTGTAAGGACAAGACAGAGAACATTGGATGAAGTGTAAATCACACTCATTTTTAGGAGTCAGCTTCATCAGTCGTATTACACAGAATCTCATCTGTCCTACACAGTAATGTGTAGTAGAAAGAAACTTTTTAAAGAAAAACTGCTTCTGCTTCTATTCAATATAAAGGTACAATTTTTCTAGTGTCAGATTGTTGTTGAAAACAACCCCTAAAGCTAAACAGATATTAGGGATGATAAGGATATAAATATAAAAAATTCCAATCAATGTGTGTTTGTAATCAAAGTGTTTTCTAAAAGGCAGGTAGGCTGAAACTGTGTATGTCTATGGAACATATTTGGACAAGCTACCTCTTTTTTTTGAATGACCTTAATGTCCAATATATGAAGTGTCATTTTAATGATTGATGATTCAAAGATTTGTTTGCTTTATTGTAAAAACCTTCCTACGACGCTCCTTTTACTTTACTCGACCTTCCCTGAAAGAGTCATTTACGTAGGAAAGAACCTCCTCAGTCATTGCAAACCTTGGCTAATTTCCAGGGTACAAGTTCAAGGATGGAGCGAGGACAAGAGGAAGCACAATTAGCTGTTAGCTTTAGTGCAACTCTTGCCTAAACTTCAAAACAATAGTATAAAATACAAGCCACATTTCCGTGTCAGCAACTAAGCATTAGAGCGAGGCAAAAATTAAGAACATGGTGTTTACAGTCACACACAGTGTTGCTAATCAGGCGCGGCAGTGGCTCAGTTGGTAGGGTGGCCGCCTACTGACCGTAGTGTCGGAAGTTCGCAACCGGGGCGGGGTGTGTGTCCCAACACTGAGCCCATCCTCATCCCCAGCCATGCAGTGCTGGTCCCAAGCCCGGTAGAAATTGGGGAGGGTTGCGTCAGGTGTAAAAACTGTGCCAAATCAAAATGTGGACAAATGATCTGCCAACCCTTAACTCCCAGGGTAAGCCGAAAGGACAAGATTTGATAGTCACCACCTAGAGAAGTGCAAAACTGGACCACAATATTTGACAGAATGAGATTTGGATTCAAAAATGTAAAGAATGTCTACACTCATAAGTACTCCACATTCAAACAGAGAGTTGTAGTGCGTCTGGTGGGAACAGAGCAGGCCGTCCTTCCCAGCTGTCCAACACTGGGCCGGCCCAAACTGTTCAGTGGCCTAGATCTGAAGCTGCTCTCCAGGGATGCTGATTAGAGCTCTAATGTAAACAGCAGTCTGACCACAGGGCTCTGCCATGCATTGCATGATGGGATTGACCCAGCTCCAGTCAATTACAGAGTCAAAGTAAGCTCAGCTGGACAGTAAAAAAAAAAAACTCCCAAAGAGACTTGGAAGAAAGATTAGTTTTGGTTGGGTTTTTTGCATCCCACGTAGCACATGTGAGAGTCTCTGCTGCATATTTTTGGACTTACCCATCCTGTTTGACAGGTTTCATTTCATGCATGTTTCCACTTAACATCATAAAACATTCTGTTAAAGCTCCGAATAACAAGCGATGTTTTTTCAATAAGCCTATATAATGTCTATAAAGCCTATAATGTTATGTAATTGACCTTTTTCAAAACTCACAGTTTAACAATTTAGAGGTTAGTTGACTGCATCTTGTAAACTTGTGTCACCACCTCATAGCCTTTAGCCTGCATTACACTGTTATGCTCATTAAAGCATAGTACATGGTCAGTGTTTTTGTTTTAAGGATAACAGTGATCTCTTCATCTTTTCCATGTACTGTACGTCACTTATTAGGTTTCTGAAGTTCAACTGTGTTTCTAAGGACCAGTAGTGACAAAATAATATGGTGGATTGAAGCTAAGAACTATAATTATCACAATATTCAACACACTGACATGTAAAATAAATAAAGTTTATTATTTTCTTATAGTGGGACCAAGCTGTGAGATACTTCTTGAAAAAAACATGTATTGGAAGCAGAGAAAATGAGCAATTTTTAAGATTCTGAGTCAGTTGACAGGGACCAAGTTGTGGGTCAGAGCATCTCAAAAACAGCAGTTCTTACGGTGTGTTCCTAGTACAACTGTGGGGAATAAAAGTAGCCAGTTTGACGCAATCATGCAAATCAGCTGCTGTAGCCCAAATTGCGGAAAAATCATCAACATGTGTTAGAACCCACAGTGCATCACAGCTTGCTGTGTATGGGGCTGTATAGCCACAGATTAGTCAGACTGCCACTGCAGACCTCTGCCTGCCACTGAAAGCACCTACAATGAGCAGGTGAGCTTCAGAACTGAACTATGAAGCAACAGAACAAGGTGGCTTCTCTTGCTATAATGTAGAAAACTGGGTGCCTGCGTATCATTTATTTGGAAAGAGATGCCATAAGAATGCACAATGGGTTCAGTCTGCAGATTTTGTATTGCCAGATACCAGAGGACACTATCAGAGGCCTTGTAGAGTCCAATTCTCAATAGGTTAGAGCATGGAGGCAGTTGGGCATCATATTAGGCAGGTGATTTTAATGTTCATTGTGTTTGAAAAAGCTTCTGTAAATTCTTCTTTTATGATCAGTGTAGTCAAATGGTTTGCACTTATATAGCGCTTTTCTACCTACTCAAAGCACTTTACACTGCTTCTTATTTACCCATTCACACTCACAATCACACACACATTCATACACTGATGGGGGATCTGCTATGCAGCTGGCCAACGCTCACCGGGAGCAACTAATTTGGGGTTCGACATGTGACCGGAGGAGCCGGGGATTGAACCAACAACTGTGAGATTGGTGGACAACCACTCTACCTTCCTGTGCCACAGTCGCCCACAAGTCCTAGTCCTGATCAGTTTTACAATAATCACTACTGTGTTGTGTTTATCACATCAGACATGATCACTAATAAGTATTTAGATAAAACCGTCGCTTATCTGCTGAAAGAATTAACTTATAGTTATTTTATCCATGTAGGTTTCTTTGTAGAATGACCCATCCTCTTGTGTTTGCTGACCTGAAAATGAGCTCATCACATTATCATCCAGACCCCCGCTGACGGTGTTGTGGCTTTTTCGTTTAAAAATGTGTGGGCATATGTTCTTTGCTACAAAATCCCCTAATACTGCCTCTGACTCTGGAGTTGGGCTCATGAAAGCTAAAGAGGAGGTTAGGAAAGGTCATTTTGGGTGATGAATCTGTTGTTAAAAATGACAGTAGATTGGTGTCCATTCATTAATGCAACTGCTTAAAAAAAACTTCTATTTTCAAAATGTAAATGTGAATTACTGCATAGGAAATAGTTCTCAATTCTCAGTTAATCCAATATAGTCAATCGAAAGTGGATTTACATTAAACTAGGTAGACTTGGAAAACTGCTAAAATCCTAAAATGTTTGTGAGGGGATGGAGAGGGAAGAAGGGGAAGAAAAAGCAACAGAGAAAAAAATGAAGCCTTGTGTAAAGATGAAGTTGCCCAGGGGAGGAAATACCCAGTTTAGTAAATAGTATGTGTGTATGCATGTGTGTTACACAGGAAGTGAGCTTGCAGTTTGAAGTAGTCACTCAGTAGTCATTTATTCTGTGCGTGCACGTGTATGCATGCAGAGTCAGTCAATTTAATCTGTTTTAACTTTTCAAAAAGTGAAAAAGTGACTGTGTTTGTGTGTGTGTGTGTGTGTGGGGGGGGGGGGATACTTGGGAGGGACTTTAGTTTTGGCCAGCGCAGCCTCAAGCTGAAGGCTAACAGTAGTCTACACATCTCTTAATGAAGACAAAGAGACGTTTGTTATATTTTCTGATTCAGTCAGCCTCCCCCATTCCGGCCTAATAATATACCCACTGACATTTTATATTCTGTCCGCCTGTGTGTGTGTCTCTTGGAAAAGGAGGTGAACTACATCACTAAAGAATGCAGCATTTTCATTTTGGTGCAAGATTCAAATTGTATATATCTCATTTTTTTTCTCTGTACCCGAACTTATCATTAAATAGTTGTTTTTCCAATACTGTAGTGAAATACCAATAGTTATAGGGTCAAAACTATAGAATTCAAAATGTAAGTCGATTATTATTATGACTGTGGGTAGCTCCATTAACAACATTTGATTTTCTAAGCATAGTTTCCAACTGTCCTACTTCCATCTTTTCTGCTTAAAGCTAGGACCCTCCAAATAAGGAGGTTATCAAAGACAACACTGTGTTTGATAACCTCCTTATTCGGATTAAATTTTGTGCAACATGTTTTACTGAACATAAGGACCAGCTGTAATTTCAGTCACAGCCGAGAGATCTTTTTTCATCTAACCCTTATTGTGGATGATCTGAAATTAGAAATGTTTGTTGATCCAAGCCAGCACCACAAAGTTCAGACTTTATGCTGAAATTTTATACAAAATAGGAATAAAGTCCTCACCTGCATGTCAAAATCTAATCAAGGCAAAAATTAAAAAGAGAGATTTGAGCATATTTGACAGCAAATAAGTCCTACTGGAAACTGAATGTGATTAATCTCTTTGGAAGAAAATCTGTGGATCATAGCGGCTACAGAAAGAAACTTTGTGAGCTGGCTGTCTGGCTGCAGATGGAGCTATGGGGGAGGGATGATAGAGTTCAGGGGGAGGTTGGCCACAGTGCGCCAGTTGTGGAATTCCAGGAATGAATGTCGAACTGGGTTTTGGATGTGAAGAGGGAATTGACTGCAGAGGTGATAAAGCATTGTTCAGTGGTTCCTGGATCTGTGGGAAGTTAGAGAGATCACATGTGAGAGTACGCTCATCAAACGTAGACACGGTGAAGAAACAGTAGTACGTACACACACACACACACACACACACTCTAATAAACAGGACAATATTATCATGAGTGATATTTTGGGGGGGATTTTTATACGTTGCTATGTTTGGTGTGTGTATAAAATTGTGTGTGTGTCGTCTCCAACTGCTACAGTATATATGCCCTGTAATTAACATGCTGTTTTTTGCCAGATGCTATATCTGCTATTGAGAGACGCACATGTGGTTTGTCATTAGTGGTACAGAAGAGGATCTATATAGAGACAAGCCAGAGAAAGAGAAACAGAGCGAGACAGAGAGATTTAACCGTTTTCATGTCTGCTTCTGATCCAATGGGCTAATTCTTTCTTTTCTGTTCATTGAAACAGATTAAGAGAAAGTCAGGTATTTGTTATTTTTATCGATATAGAAGAATGAAGTTATTGACAATATTTTCAAAACCAAATTCAAAATACTATAACAGCTATTTCCAGGCTACGCGTGACTGCATAAAATGAATGGAATCAAATTCTCCAAAGTCACACTGAAATGTCAAGCGCAGCAGTTGCTGCATAGAGGCCTCACTTCCACTTTGGTCCAGAGAACGTTGTGCAGTGGAAACAGTGAGTGTCTATGGCAGGGTGTGGCTGCTTTTGGCCGGAGCTGGGTCCCCTTCTTCTGGTCTCTGGAAGTTAACATAAGCAACCGAAGGAAAGTTGGAGTTTAGCCAATGCCCCTGTCCATCGGCTACATCCTCGAACTTTGTGGTAGTTTTTACCCAGTTCACTATTAGTAGAGAGTAGCAGCCTAAAGTTGTCAACATCACAGTGTAAATGACATTGGTGTGTTGGCTGGAGCTTGTCTTCTAAAACTATGTGCTAGTTTAGGAACTTTAGGAAAGTTGAATTGCCTTTAGGAATGTGGGTGGAGGAGTGCAAAAACAAGAAAAAAATTGTTTTAATGAGTTCATGCTTCCGCAGGTCATGAACAGAGTAAGAAAAAACATTGCATTGACTATCCTCAATAGTTGACTTAATTAAATAACATTTAGAATATTTCATATTTTTTCCTCACTAATATTCCTAGAAAGGGTTTTGTACTGTCACAACTGCTGCTAAATGAGATGAAAGAAAGACTCTATGTACGTATGTGTCAGTTTTTGAATAGTTACAGTATCTTTAAGGCATTTTGTTGGTTAATCTATGCAATATTCTGTTGCTTATTCCCATCAAATTTGGGTTGAGGTTCAGGAATTCACTTTATAAGTACCAATTATTGTTATATAACTCGGAGAAGTACCAGACAATAGGCGACATACTGTAATAATAGGGGCCTGTGGCTTAGGATGTAGAAAAAAATTTGTCCCATAACTGCAGGGTTAGCAGCTCAATTCCCGGCTTTTCCCAAGCCACATGATGATGTTTCCTTGCTCCTGAGGTGTAGAAGTTAGCCTTTAATTTACGTGTGTGTGCGCCCTTGGTTCAGTTGGTAGAACAGTTGTCAATGAACTGCAGGGTCAGTGTGTCAGTTCACCTTTACCTGTTCAGAACACTGAACCCCAAATTACCCCCTGGATGGTTGCTTGCAGAAAACGCGCCACATGTAATAATAAATCCTCCATACATTAAAAAAAACAAAAATCTGGATAATTTATGGTTGCTCTATAGGAACGAATGCGATACTTAAAGTCAAGCATAATTTTTATTTGTTCATAAAGTAGTTTCAAAGTCCACTGTTCTTTTTCAGGAACACCTGATCACATTCACTTCATGACACACTTTCACACCTGGCAGTGGCCCAGTTAAGGTCACAACAGTGATGTTAATGAGGGAGAGCAAAGTGGGGCTTCTTCACTCGTATAAAAATTTTAAAATTCCCTCGTACAAAAATAAAATAATATACAAAATAAATGACAGCTTTCAGCACTCCTATTCTCAGTTGGATTCTCATCCTTGGTGTAGCAAACCAGTTACCCCACAGGGATGTGTCTGTGTGGACAGTACACCATAATATCCTAACATTATGTTGTAACGTTGTAGAACTGCAACACAGAGAGCTTCCACCAGCATTCCGACATATTTTCCTCCACAAAGATTCTGAGGTTAAAGGAGCTGACTGGGTTCTCCGCCTCTTCCGCCCCTTTGAGCCGGGGATTTTTACAGGAATGTTGCATTAGAGAATAATTTCTGTGTGTGTGTTTGTGTGTATACCTGTGTCCTGCAGTGTGTAAAAGGTGTGTGACCTTTTGGTGTTGCTGCAGTTTTTACACACACTTAACAGGTTCCACATTCTCTGCTCTGAAGTGCACAAAGAGCTGGTTGTATCTTAACAGATGTGATACCATAATCATTAGGTAACTGCTTAAAGGTGTAGGTGCAAAACCGCTTCATATAATTCTGAGACATAAAGTATTTTACAACCAAATACATTTATTCAATATTGTTAACTTTCTGTATAACGCCCATTTTCTTTTGAGGCAAAGAGCAGCTGAAAAGCCTCTTCTCTTTTCCAGCTTAGCAGTTTTATCTTGACTGGAGTTCTCATGTCTCTTGCAAGCAACTCTTTGTCTTTATTTGGTGTTTTTGTGTTTTACTTGGGATAAGATTGGAGCTGATATTTCACCTCCATGTTGACGCAAACACTATGGTCAGAAAGCCTAAAGGGAATAAAAGGCCTCACATAAAGCTGTTGGTTTAGATATAGTATCAAACTAAAAATAAAAGTAAACTGAAATTAAAATGTTATCTTTTTTTTTTCGTAGATTCAGCAACTGGAGACACAGGTGATCGATGCAGAAAAGCGGGCATTCACAGCTCAGCAGCAGGTAAGGATCCAGACAAGAGTGTTTACCTGTGCTCTCAGTGTGTGTGTGTGTGTGTCCGTGTGCCCAAAGTGTGTATGTTTGATAATTTTAGGTGCAGTGGATGGAGGAGAAGCTGAAATCTCCAGACGGTCAGTCTGGAGACTCAGAGTTATGTTTTTTTCAGCGGTGCCAGGAACTACAAGCCTTGGTGCAGCAGAAAGATAATATCATTGCACAGCTGGAGCAACAGCTGGAGGAGCAGGTAAATCTCATACATGTGGGGAATTTCATCAGAACAACAGATTTTCTGCCTGTCACTTCTTTTTTCTTTTCAAGTGGAAAAGACTAGAGGAAGGTGCGGCAAGGACACACAAACAACACAGGCTCCCAAATATGTTTGAGTAATAAAATTCATATTTGACAGCTGCACACATAAGTCAGACTAAACAGACTAAAACTAATATTTTGAAAGCAATGTTTTCCAATTCTTGCTTGATATAGGATTTTATAACGCTTCACATCTGTTCAATAGGTGAAAGCTCTGGACCATAGACAGAGCAGTTTATTAGCCGTGTTTTAGAGCATTGGGCTAATGAAATAAGTACGGCCTTCCCTGAAAAGTATGTTGTCAGCAGTTGTTCTAAAACCTGTATATATTATTTTGCATTAATAGAGCTTTGACAGATGTGCTAGTTACCCATGGTGTGTACTCTACTAATGCACTACAACTTCAGAGATGTCGGCATTTCGATTGTGCATTTTTAACAAGGCAGATTTTCAGTTTCCATTTTAAATAAAGCACCACCTTTCACCCTATGACAGTTGTGATAGGCTCCAGTCCCTAAGCAGGATAAGCGGTTACAGATAATGGGTGGAGGGATTTTAAATAAACTCATACTCAGAGAAAGTAGTCACTTACGTAGCTATATTGGGTTTTTACCCTGTTTCTTTCAAATAACGTGCAAATTATTGCATTGTTCTGTTATTTACATTTTACACAGCATCCCATGTTTTCTAGAAATGGGGTTTGTATTATAATCGTTGAACAGGAGGCTGAAGATGCCACAAAAATAAAATTGTCTGAGCTCTTTACTAATATACACTCAGCGGCCACTTAATTAGGTACATGTGTACAATTTAATGCAATCCAACACAGCAGATCTGCCATGAATTCTACTTTCATAGTGTTTTAATTTCTCAGTGTTTTAGTTGAAACTGTCAGAAAGAAAACTGTCTACTTTAGTATAATTCATGGCAGAGCTGCTGTATTGGATTATATTAGATTATATAGGTGTGTGTACCTAATAAAGTGAGTGTATATAATCCATGCTTTTTGTTTATTATTACTGACGTACCCATGGGTTGCGGGGAAACTGTTTCCTACTGTTTTAAGCATGTTCTTAGTGCTTATTTGGGCTCTACTACCCTCCACTCTGCAGCAATGTTCCATGCCTTGGTTGAAATTCACTTCTATCTTGAATTGTCAAACTCTATCTGCCATTTGCTTGTCAACATATTCAACAGCAACTTTTGTGGTTTTCTCCTCTCAACCCAAACTTGTTTTCTGTCACTAGAAACAGATTCGAATTCAAGATGCGAAAACAGTGGAAGAGAAAGCAGCTAAGATCAAGGAATGGGTGATGCTAAAGTTGTCCGAGGTGAGTACGGTAAATAGAGATGTAGCCAAATCTGTTTGTTTGCATGGAAAAGAAGCTAAACCTGAAGGGATCATCAGTATTCCATCACTCTAATTGTTCATGTTCTTTCAGTTTGAGGTGGAGAATGCTGAATTAAAAGAAACTAACAAGAATCAGGAGGCTCAGATTCTGGAATTACAAAAACAAGTTCAGGGTGGGAGCCTTTAAAATTTACTATGAGCCATCTATGTTTTTCTATTTATTAATACCTGTCGATGTCATTTAGATGTAATTTCCATGACTGTACAGTAAATGAAAATTGACGTAATCCCTAATTGGGTTGTGTGGGTGTGTGTGTGTGTGTGTGTGGGTGGGTGGGTGATTGCAGCCTTTGAGCAGAAGTGTGGTGGCGGGCAAGGAGTCATTTGCCAACCAGGTGAGGCCCAGCGTCTCAGTAGCCTGACGTTTGGGTGTTTCCAAGTGAGAGGAAAGAACCCCCAAGTCCTCACAGGTCCAACACCCTCCCAGAGAACCCTCAGCACCCAGGGAGAGACTGAAAGCCGACACAAAACTGGTAAGTCCTCAGATTTAGAGCTATGGAAAACATTTAAAAAAAAAACATCTGCATTCAGAGGACATTTCTGTGTTAAATGGGACACTGGGAAGGAGCTGGACACAGGAAGATATGGTTTCATAGTGGAAAATGGAAAGTGACTCAGAAGAACATTTTAGCAATTAGGTCATATCCGTGGCATCTAAGAGGGTTTCACTACTTAACTATTTTGCCGTTTACTGTACGTTGCTCAGAAAATGTGAAAGTCATTTATTGAGAGTACAAAACAAGACAGTATGGTACAACCGTGCTACAGCTCTGTAAGACTGCACAGCAGCGTTTGGAGCTACATGCTACGGGCAGAGATGGAAGTCACGCATTTTGTTGAGATTAAGTCAAAATAAATTAAAACATTCTTCAGATTGTTCTGGAATGAACCTCATCATACTGTAGCTCTTCTTTGGGATCGCTGCACTGTTCAGTTGAATATTTCATAAAATAGAAATTGAAATATACTTGTTGACAATAATCCATTATAAAATGATAGAGATTAATATTTAACAACTTTTGTAAATGTGTTTTCATGTTTGCTATAGTAGAGAAAAGCAGTAAGCAGACGGCGCCCTCAGAGACGGATGGTGAAATCCAGGGAGCGGCTCGGACAGGGCTTCTGGACAATGCTTCATCTGAGAGCGTTGGAGAAAACGAATCTGGATCAGTGTCTCGGGGCGGAGATTGTGAAGCCAGAGGTGGAGTGTGTGGTCTGGAGTTCAGCCGGCCTGGTAGTGAGACCTACCTGACTGCCTCAGATGATAGCAGCTCTCTGTTTGATGATGACATGCAGCGAGCAGAGCAGCCGACCTTCAGCCACCTGGGGTCATCAGATGGGACACTTGGAGATTGTAAGGAGTGTACGGAGGGGGCACACAGGGTCAAGCTCGAGGACTGCACCTCTGAGGAGCTCAACAAAAGGTTCCAGTCGCAAAGACTTGACTCGTCGTCCTCTTCCAGTGAACCTAACACCCCCAGCCCCATCCTTACACCAGCCCTCACACCTAAACGGCCCAATGCACCTCAGGACCCTAAGGACAATCCTGCCTCACCCAAACAGCCTCGTTTGCGGACCTTAGGAGGATTTGGGTTGATGAATGTGTCATTGGCTAAGAAACACCTGAGTCAGCCACCAATCAGCTCTGAGGCAGCACATGGAAAGACACGTAATGCCCTCAGCATGTTGCGGCCCCTCCGGCCACAGGAAACTGACATCGACCAGGAGCAGGAGGTTGGCATGGAAACAGGCAGAGGCACACAACCTCAAGTTCTTCCCAGGTCACAAGCTACACCTACCAAGACATCTTGGGAGACCTCACCTAAATCTGCCAAAGACACAAGCCCAGAGAAACCAGAATGTGACAGCTCAGCCCCTGGCAGCAAGCCTCCAACACCTCCTTTACACAGGCTGCCCTCCTGGGTAAGACCGTCTGTGGGGATCTTATTTTAAATAAAAACAAAATAATCTAGATTAATCAGTCTTCAGCAGTATTCATTTGGGTTTATGGCAAGTACAGCCAAGGACAAGGGAAGGAAAGTATTGAGACATTAGCTTGATTGATAGACCAATATCCTGACCAATATACTACACCAATATCATAAGATTTAAACTTAAACTGAATGTTTCTCCCATCAAATGTTCCTTTGCTATACAGAGGAAAATCCAGGCCACCCTTAGTAAAAATTTGTCACCTGACAACCATAGGTCAGAGTCATGAAAAAGTATTTTACTCTCCTTAAAAAAAATCATTCGTTACAAAGCTTTCTGCTTGCTTTTTTATTTCGTGCCTTCATGTTAAGTCATTCATGTAATTCTTTTACTCACAGTGCCATCTGCTGCTACAGTCTGATAATCTGATATTATCTCTGATAATCCAATACGTTGTTCCCAACAGGAGAGTCGTATCTATGCTGTGGCTAAATCGGGAATCAGGCTGTCTGAGACGTCCTGCACAGACTCTGGCGGCAAAGGTAAAGTACAGTAAGACCAAAAAAAAAAAAGGTAACTTATCAACCGGGTGGTCGAAGTACACAAATTCAGTATTGGAGTAGAAGTGCAAATACATGCCATAAAATACGCCATTGCAACTAGTTGAACCATTTCAAACTGTCTATATAAAAAATCGTATACGTTCTAAAATGGACCTAAGATATTCTAAATACTAAAAACAATACCCAGCATTCTTAACTGTATTGAATTTAATACTTTTGAAAAATGACAGCTGAGGAGTTTTGTATGTTCTCCTTATTGAATGGGTTTCATCTTACAGTGCAAAGACATGCATGTTAGTTTAATAGGTCTCTCTAAATTACCCTTAGGTGTGAATGTGTTTGCCCTAAGAAAGCTGGGTGACCTGTCCAGAGTGTACTCTGACAGCTGGGATAGGCTCCAAAAAAGCATGAGTGGTTAAGATGGATGGATGGAGGCTGTTCCAAAAATGCATGTACGAAAGAAAATGAGCTCTATTTAATTTAAAAAGAATAGTGGTAAAACATTGGTATTGTGTATGAAACAAAAGCAGAAGTTGGTTGAGGAGGAGCTTCTTTTAACCCCACTATGTACTGACAGCTCTATAATAATAAATAATTTCTTGTTTTATATATTGCATATAAGAATCTGTAAAAAGTAACTAGTAACTAAAGCTGTTGAAAAAAGTACAGCACAATGTGTAACTGTATTCTGCCTAATAACTGTACTTATGTAAATTTACTTTCCACTTTTCCACTTTTAATATCAATAGTTCCAGAATAAGTTTTGAGTACATGGATGGTGGTAAACAAAAACCTGTTGAACTGAGGTTTTATCTGTGTTGCAGATGCCTCCCTGCAGTCCTCCTACCCTGCCTTTGTAATGTACACATCCCTCATCTATAAAAACATGACTACACCTGTTTACACTACTCTGAAGGGGGTAAGTAAGCAGCAGGAGTTGCTGCTTCATTCCTGCTTCCTTTTCATTGATCTGTAAAATAGATTTGAATTTGTTTGGTTCTATCTATGGCTACGTCTATGACTTTGTATATGCTGTGTTGACATTGAGCATTAGGATCTTTGGTTTTGCAGAAAGCCACTCTACTGAGCAGCAGTCCATTCTCAGATCAGTCGTCCAGCTCTGAAGAGTCGTCTAGTTCTGAAGATGAGGACGGCTCCTTTTGCGGCTCCCCCACCTCCTCCGGCTCCCGCAAGGACAGCAGCCCGGGCAGCCCACGCTCTCTCAAGAGAGGTACAACTTGTGCTTGAAAGAAAAACTGATGGATATGCCGCTGACTTATCGCTCTGCCTTTCCTCTCCTCCAGCTGTCTCCATGTCCTCGATGACATCGGAGAGTGACTATGCCATCCCTCCCGATGCCTACTCCACCGACACGGAATGCTCTGAGCCAGAGCAGAAACTCCCCAAGACCTGCTCCTCAGCCAGCGAGAATGGCAAGAGTGTAAGTCAGTCACAGTTATTACAGCATATTTGGTGCGCAAACGCTTTTGCTACATACAATGTTGTTTTATCTCGTAGGAGCCGATGGAGAAGTCAGGTTACCTACTGAAAATGGTGAAGACTTGGAAGAAAACATGGAAGAGACGGTGGTTTGTCCTCAAAGACGGAGAGCTGCTCTACTTTAAGTCACCAGTGGGTTATGCTTTTTAAAAAAAAATTTTTTTGCTTTATTAAAGAACTCAGACAAATTTTTTAAAATTGAAATTTAATTATTCATTTTGTTTGTTTAAAAAAAAAAAGGATTTATTAAAAAAAATGCAAATATTTTAAAAAATTGACATTCCTTGAAGTCCTTATTTTTTAAAACTCATATTAATGGTATTAAGCAGTTGTTAGATTATTAGACCACATGTGTTTATTCAGCTCAGGTCGTCTAAACTTTATCATTCTCCGTCAGAGCGATGTGATCAGAAAACCTCAGGGTCAGATTGAGGTCAATGCCACCAGTAGCATTGCCCGTGGAGATGGAAAACAAGTTCTCCAGGTATTTAACTCGGCTTTAAAAAAAAAAAAAAAAAGAAAAACTTAAAAACGATAACTTATTTACACACATTTCTACACTCTGCCCTTCACCTCCGTATGTGTTTTTATTGTCCCGTGCAGATTGTGACAGGGAAGCGTATGTACTACCTGAAGGCTGACTCCCCTAACCTGCTGGAGGAGTGGCTCAGGGTGCTACAGAGCGTGCAGAGGATCAAAGCTGCCAGTCCTCTCTTCAGACAGCCGGATATTCGCCCTGGAATGAAGGGACTGCTCCTTAAGGTGGAGCCACTCAACTATCCGAGAAGACTGAAAAAACTACTTCTTCTGCTTTTCGAAATCCATAACTCCAGATGTTGTAGAAACACTCAAAGACTAAACCCAAACAAAAGTGCCAGTGCTTTCCTAAAAAAAACCCCCACTAAACTAGTACATGTTTTAAAATTTAGTAAAAGTACTCGTAGTTCTCTAAGAAACTCTGTGCTTTAACACCATTGAATCTGATGCTGTTGCCCATTTAAGTAAATGTCCAGTCCAGAATTCTTCAACGGACGTGCAAAGGTTAAAACTATGGCAAATAAACAATTCTAATAATTAATAAAATAATAAAACAAAAAAGTGGAGCATATTTCAACCACTTTACTTTCTGACAGGTGATTAATTTATAGTAATACATCATCATTTATTAGGTTTCTAAAAGTTTTTCAAATTATATGAGGATCTGCATTTGAGAATGAGCTAAAGCTGTCAAATAATTGCAGTAAAAAGTACAATATTTCTCTCTGAACTGTAGTAAAGTTAAAATAATATCAAATTGATTAACTAAATGTACTTAGTTACATAGTTACCACATCTACATAACTTATTTTCAGTTGCCCTGTTCTGTTAATGCAAGCACAGGAAATAAAAATATCTCATATAACCTGGACAAGCTTTGTTTGTTTGATTGATTGATTGTTTGTTCTTTGGCTCTTTGACAATTTGTAACATCGCTTACATATTTAAAAGCATATATTTCCAGTTGTTTTTATCAATGGATGTACTTGAATTTCTGAACTTTGTATTAATCTCGCTTTATGGCAGGTGAAGCACGGCTACTCTAAACGCGTGTGGTGTGCTCTGATTGGCAAAACTCTGTACTATTTTCGGAGCCAAGAAGACAAGGTACAATTTACCTAAACCTATTAAAGCTCCTAAAGATTCACAGAAAGATTTTAATAACCTTTTTCCCAGTTTGAACCTAGGTTCAAGAATGATATTAATCACTTACTAATTATAAACAAGTCTTAATTCCTTAAGGTTGTGCAACATGTGAACTTTTGCTTGTGTTCCCAGTTTCCTCTGGGTCAGATTAAGCTGTGGGAGGCCAAGGTGGAGGAGGTGGATAGGTCCCAGGATTCAGACGACGACTCAAAGGCATATGGGCGGGTCTTACAGGGAGCATCCTTCACCATAGCTATCCACCCACAGGAGCAAGGCCCGACCTACCTGCTAATTGAGTCTCGCCATGAAAAGGTCAGTGGGCAACAGAAGCACTTTTACACGCTAATCTATTTTTTTTATCACAATCTGCTAATAGCAGTCTAAATGTTATTGTGCACTACAGGACTCCTGGCTGTACCATCTGTCAGTGGCAGCAGGCACCATGGTGGGCAAAGTAGGCACCGAGTTTGAACAACTGGTGGGAAAACTCTTCCAAGTAGATGGAGATCCAAGTGTGTGATTCCTACAAATGGGTTTACTTTTGTTTGTGTTATTAATATAACTACTTTTCTTTTCTACTTGCAATGTCTTTTATTGGTTTAGTTTTTTCTGTGTATTTAAATACTTCTTCATCAATCTAGCATATATTCATTCGTATGTTGTGTGTGCTTATTACTACCTTTGTGTCTCGGTCTTTTAGACTCTCAGATCTGGAGACATCCCATGTTGTGT
The DNA here is from genome assembly GCF_033026475.1 of Channa argus. Lineage (NCBI taxonomy): Eukaryota > Metazoa > Chordata > Actinopteri > Anabantiformes > Channidae > Channa > Channa argus. Next base: position 49,682,306 of record NC_090197.1, read on the forward strand.
TTCAGTAAGGAAGCTCTGTTATCTCCTCTCACCACACTGCCCTCCCAGGCCCTGCAGACAGAGGCTGTTAAACTCTTTAAGGTTTACACACAAAAAATGCAAATACATACACAGCAGGCAGTTCGGTTCTGAAGTAAAATGTAATCAGCGTCTGCAGAATAGGTTCTTTCACTGTTTAAACCTTTGCTGACACGGGTAACTACGCATCGTTTCCTCAGACTTGTCAGCTTTTCATCAACGTGGCCATCGATGCCCCGGCTATCGACTACCATGTCTCTCTGGCCCAGAGTGCCTTGCAGGTGTGTCTGGCCCACCCAGAGCTGCAGAATGAGCTCTTTTGCCAACTCATTAAGCAGACCCGCAGGAGGCAGCCACACAGCCTTCCAGGACCATTGCAGGTTTGTGTTCTCACCACAGAGTGGCAGCACTAGCACAAATTATGTACTCACAACACAAATAGGAAGTACACCGGAAAAACATGAGGTTATCAGGGTCCACACATTGAATAACGATCCCAAATTACCACAATTATTTGGTCAAATCGATTTCAAATATGACTGAAAGTATTTCCGTTTATTTTATGGTATTTATTTGGCTGTATGACTAGTTATCACAAATGATTTTTCTGAGTTGTCCTGCCTCATTTTTGCTGTTTTTGCACCTATGAATGCAAAAAAAATTTCATTAAAAAAAAAAAGATGGAGCCCTTCCAAGTTCTCAGAAATGGGTTTCAATTCCACACCTGTGTTCAAAGAACAGAAACTCCTCCCTGTCACTGTGTAGTCATGTGATTTTCCTATTCCAATAACCATATAACCTGTAACACCTGCAGTCCTACTACCAGCAGAGGGCAGACCCCTTACCCTCTGTTAATGATTATAAGCAAGCAGCAACCGCTCCCTCCCCCTTACCTGGATAAGGAAGTGCAGTTTGGGATTGGAAAATAAGAGGCCAAATGGAAAGAAAGTACTTACAGTATTTGTCTTGCGAAACCAACCATCAACTAAATTCCCAGACCTAAGAAAATTTTTATGTTAGTAGGTGTTGGAACAAATCCCTATCACATTCCTAATCATGCTTGGGAATTATGAAGCATTACTTCAGACAAAAATTCCAAAGGAGGATTTGTGTCTTAGCTAACCACAGGACAAACAAATGAGTCATAGCGTTACACCGGGGCTCCTTTGTGATCCTGTACATGAATGAACTCAAAAATAGTAACAACTGTGGTTAACTGTATCATGGCAAAAGTGTACACAACAATGAAATGTTAGTTTCTGCTTCTCTGTCTCGAATTTGTTAGATAACACTGTGTGTTTATGTGTCTTACTTCAGGGCTGGCAGTTTCTAGCCTTATGTGTTGGACTGTTCCTGCCTCAGCATCCTTTCCTCTGGCTGCTTCAGGTTCACCTCAAAAGACATGGGGACTCCAGGTGAGACAACACCAGAACAGTGACATGAAGAATCGGTTAAATAGGGCAACAGGGAACGATCAGGCAATCTCCAGAGGTTTTTTTTCTTCAAAAAGATTTTGACTTTTGGATTTTCTATCCAGATAGTAGTTTTTCTGTCTTGTCATCTGTTTTGATTAAATGGTTGGAGGTGTAGGAAGTGTAGTACAAGTTTACGCACAAGATTTTTTTTTTTTGCTTTTAGGAAAGAAATCGTACATTAAATGATAAAAACGCTCCTCTAACACTCAATATAACACAGAAAGAAAAGGCTCTTAAATCAGATTATATTAAGCCCTGTTATTCACATGACACTTTTCAAGTTCTTAGACTAGCTGACAAACCTGCACATCTAACATACCATACTTGGTATTACTGAAATTACTGAAATGGTCTTTGTTATCCTCTGTTGTACTAAAGCCAAAAACTGATCTTCACACAAACCTAGACTGGTGGGGTGGGATTTGAACCTGCTGCCTTCTGCCTCCCAAGCCAATGCTTTACCACTGATCCACCAGGCCCCCTCGCACAAACCTAGTCAGTTCAGTTTTTCTGTAGCTTCTTACTGTATGTAAGGATTCCGTAATTATTTGTATTTTAAAATGCTATCAAATAAAGATTTCTTCACTTATTTTTTACATGAATGTAAATGTTCTGCACTTACATAGAGCTTTTCTACCTATTGGCACTCAAAGCACTTTACACCGGGAGCAACTAAGTTGGGGTTCAGTGTCTTGCTCAAGGACACTTCAACATGTGACCGGGGGGGATTGAACCAACAACTGTGAGATTGGTGGACAACCGCTATACCTTCCTGCGCCACAAGGTGCGGTCAGCGAAAGTATCACGAGAAGGATGACCAAGCTGGTTAAACCAGTTGGATAAAGTCTGCTGCTCTGGATGAGCTTTGTCAGATCTGAGAAAATAAACATGAAGGTGTGGAACCTGAAAGTCATGGGTGTTTTCTAGTTTCTAGTGAAGGACTGTCTAAAGATACCTTTGTGGTGCAGTAGGGGAAAAGTAGAATCCAGTGTTTCCGTATCTTCACCCACACAGCGCCACAGATTAAATTTCAGGATATCGCAGCCTCTGGCCAGCTCTTGATTTTGTGTGTCTTTAACTCCCCAACTAAATGTACTCCCACACTAAACCACCTGAATCAAGTAAATCCTTAATAAACTCTAATGTCTAAATATGTCATGGGAAGAGATTTATAAGGTGTTATCATTTAGTGAACATGTTTACTTTTATAATTAGATTTCCGACTGGTTTTAAAGGATGTACATGATGTAATGTCAGGTATTTTCTGTTGACTCCCTGTTTTTCTCAGGACTGAAGTGGGTAAATATGCCATCTACTGCCAGCGCTCCATGGAGCGAACGCAGCAGAAAGGTGAGAGGCAGGCTAGGCCGTCCCGTATGGAGATCCTCTCTATTCTTCTGAGGAATCCTTACCATCACTCCCTGCCATTCAGTGTCCCTGTTCACTTCCTAAACAACACCTACCAGGTAAGAAGAATACATTCAAAAGTATAATGGCAAACACTGATGATTTGACAGAGAAGTGTAAATGTTGCTGCTACAGTGCTGCACATTCTAATGTTGTAGCCTGGATCCCACAGTTTACACACTGTATAAACTGTTTCACGGGAGAGAGTCGGTCCGTGTACTGGTCATGGACTTACTCACGGTGCTGCCTTACTGATCCGCTCCACCATCTGCCTGCACCCTGTATGTGTTTCCTGGGTGTGTGTTTGTTTTTGTAACTCCACACTCCTTGTCTCTCTCTTTATACGGTGCAGGAAGTCATGAGAGCACAGAATCGTATAATAGCAGCTACAACTGAGAAGGGTGCATCAACCTGTTAAAGGACTTAAATATGATAAAATGGGAAATTACAGCAACATAAATACTACTGTATGTTGAACATAATCTGTTTTCAGTTGCTGAATATTTTTACAGGCAATACCATATAAATTATAACATATTATGATATTAACCATCTTAATGACTTGAGGATTACAACTGTACTAACTGATTGATAATTGATTATTGTTAATTGACTAATTGATTATTCCTTAGCTTTTCTAACAGCACTACCATTAGTTCAAAACTTAAATTTGTACATTGGTTTATGATTAGTTAGGTAGAAAACCAATGACATTTTCCTTACCCCTTAGTTGTAAGACGACTTTCACCCTCTGTCCCCCCCCAAGGACAAGGGTAAAATCACATGTCAGCATTTATCTTAAAAGGCTTTTAATCTAACTAAATTCATAAATCAGCATCTGTAGATTACAGTCTGTGCATTATCGTGCAATGTGGTTTTGAATTTTAAAGAAACTTCATGTCAGACTTTTATTATATCAAGAACACTCATGAACCACTATTATACATTTATAGTTACCGAGATTAAACTTCACAATTCTTCAAAACAAAGAAAGGATAGTGCTGCAATATTACTCTTCCTTTTCTATAGGTGGTGAGTTTTGATGCTTCCACCACAGTGGACGAGTTCCAGTGTCGCCTCAACCAGGACACTGGCATAAGGAAAACTGGGCTGTCTGGTTTCAGCTTGTACACCGATGACCCTACTGGACGGGAGCTGGAACATTGTCTACAGGGAGGCATCAAGGTGCATCTTTCATTAAATGAAAGCTACTCTGTAGGATTGGAAGGACAGGAAGTGTTTCGCTCAATAACTCTTAACCCAAACCTTCTTTCTTCCCTATTGGCTACAGATTTGTGACATTATCTCGAAATGGGAACAGGCTTGTAAGGAGCAGAACACTGGCAAATCGGAAAACACCAGGACTGTCCGCCTCACCTACAAGAACAGGTAAGAAGGACTAGCCCAGTGGCTTCAAATCACGACAGATATACTGTACACACGACAATACCAGGTATCAGTCTTTATACTTTATCCGGTTTGAAAACATTCCCTTTAGTTGCACTTTGTAACAGTAAAGTGAGCATGATTCAGACTGTCCTTAAAATTGCAAGGTCATCGATTTACTCGGTCAGGAAACATCTGTAATTTCTTGATGATAATTCATTTCGCAGGAACAAAATAGATGATATTTTATGTGTAACCATTTTTGTTTCTCTTTTTATTTATTTTTCCTTCCCAGGCTGTACTTCTCTCTCCAGGTGAGGGGGGAGTTGGAGAGAGAGAGGTTGCTGCTGGCTTATCAAACCAATGAAGCCATTGTAGTGGGACATTTTCCTGTCAACAAAGAACTGGCTCTGGAAATGGCCGCCCTGCTGGCTCAGGTTGGAAGATTACTCTAAATTACAGCCCGGTCCATAGTTGGGCCCCCACACTTCCATTTCTAGTGCACACATTCCCAGTCTGTTGTGAGAAAAATATTTCATGTATATTTGATAAACAACAACCTACCTTAAAAATCAGCTTAGTTTAAAATGTACTCCTTTGTGTCAGGTGGAGTTCGGGGATTTTGAACGCCCCTTTTTGTCTCCTGGATCGGCCCAGACTAAGTCCAACCAAACCCTGAAACAGGTTTTGGACAGATTCTACCCAAAACACTACCGCAAGACCATTTCTGAGGAGCAGCTCAGGTACTAGAAAGTGATCAAATTTATTCTACACACATTTCCTTCTTGCACATGTACTGTACACTAGAGAGCCACAACATTAATACCATTCTGTGGATTCAATATAAAAGTAGAATATGGATTTTCTAAAATGATTATGAGCTAATTAACGCTGATGTGTCATTATGGGTTAGACACCTGTCAGCAAAGAAAGTGGTTAAACTCAGCGCTACCTTTACCAGCAGTGACCATTGATTTTTTTTATTACTGTAATTACTCTGCATTTTTGGTTGTAATAACCACAATCAAGAAGCAATAAGATGCACAACCAGTTAAAAAAAAAAAATCTGGAGTAATGTTATAATTAAACAATAATCCTGCTCAGTCAGAACTGAATGATAAGACGAGATGAGGATTGAGATGGAAAGTACACAGTATACTGATTTTCAAATCAGCTCCAACTCCGAATAGAATAGAAGGAAATGGTAAATTATCACATCAAATGTCTACATCTAGAATTATATTGTTCAAATATCTACGTGTAGAATCTATTGTGTGTAAGAACATTCATTGGGAGATTGTCATAATTGAATAAAAGTTTGTATAAAGCAAACACCATAAATTTATGAGCTGTATAAGACAAACAAGAAAACTGAAGAAAAAAAAAACTCAAACTAATCTGCGCCTCCAAAACTCCATATTCAGAGTCAGCAACTATAGCTCCAAAGCCTTCTTTCTCATCACGCACAACTTTGTTCTGCTTCCCACAACTCAACCTGTTTGTTCCCTCCCCTCATGCAGCGGCCGGACAAACGTTAAGCCGACACCCTATGTAACTCAGATTTTACCTGCTGCTGCTGAGGAGAGCGGCTCACATGATTGTGTCTTGCACAGTAGATGCAGTTTGTGACTCGGGGTAGTGGTTCACAGTAGATCAACGACAATTCTAATGGTCGAATATTGCAATCAAACATATTTTGGATGTAACCCTCCACCCTTGTCCTCCTCCCCCTAGACAACTGCTGCAGCGTCTCTCTGCCCGCTGGGCTTCGCTCAGAGGTCGAAGTTCATCAGAGTGTGTCAGGATCTACTTAACCGTTGCCAGAAAATGGCCTTTCTTTGGTGCCAAACTATTTGAAGCAGAGGTACGTTTTTTGTGTGTGTGTGTGTGTGTGTGTGCGTGTGTGTATAAACTGAAATCTCTTCTAAATGAAAGTTATTTTATCAGCAGCACATCCGGATTTGATCTCATCTAATTTCTTGCTTGTCCCTGTTTCTAGTCCATTAGTCCCTCTACTGAGCAGGGTGTGCGTGTTTGGCTAGCAGTACACGAGGACGGCATCAGTGTTCTGGAGCACAACTCTATCGTAAGCCTCTCTGACATGTTTCTGTTACTGTACTGGTTTCATTTCCTGTTGCTGTTAGTTGGAAAAGTCATACTACCTGTAAAAAATGAAAGGGCTTCACATTGTAAATAAAGTCAGTGGATTCATGGCAGGCGGAGCATTTTGTGTATACATGTAAAGAAACAGGCATCTCTCAGTGCAGACTAAAATCACTGATTTATCTGATGGAGCTTCATTAGTATAATATCTGTAAATAGCTACATATGTGGTCGCATAACATGTAAGGAATAGTGGGGGATTGTAATACAGTATATGGTTTTATGTAGCTGTCAAAATCCCACGTGAACTTTCTTTGTACATGGTTTTCTGTTGACTTTTCTCAACGCATTAACATAACGCAAATGCCTGCGCATCTCACCGTTCAGAAACTGCTGGTGTCTCACCCCTACAAGAACCTGATGACATTTGGGGGCTGCAAACAGGACTTCATGCTGGTGGTAAGACTGAGTGCTGGGAGCAACACCAACAAAGACAAACCGACAGAGAAACATCTGTTTGCTATGGACGCCTCCAAGGTGAGAAGACTACACGTGTACTGGCTGTTACATGACATGTTCATTTATACATTCAAGTGCACCTTAAACTGGTTAGTAGGAGTCATTTCCTCCACCTTACACATAATGGTTTTGAGGTAACATGCTTTCACATACATGAAAAAAATAAATTGAAATATAGCCTATGGTTTCATTGAATATTATTGTGTATAGCATCATAGGAAACGTAGAGTACAGTACATATTAAAAACATGTATACACATGTGTCAGCTTCGACCTACCAAAAGGATAATGAAGATTTATTTCCTGCAAACATATTAAAGATGCTATCAGTATAAGCATTTCTTTATACTGAGGTCAGCTGATTTTAAACAATATTGCAGTTCAATAAGTGAATTTAAATTCAATCTAACACCAACGTTTGTTTTGTTTTGTCAACAGATCAGGGAAATTACGCTCCTCCTCTCCAGTTACCTCAACAGTGCTCATCAGCAGAAGGCCGCCGCCCACCACCTCTCTGCCCCTGCTCTAATGGTGGCCCAACCCGTCAGCCTGAAGAGTAAGGAGCTGAGGAGCAAATCCCCTCCAGCGCTAGGACGTCCCAGCAAGGCCCCAACACTCCTGTGACAACATGAATATACCCACCATGTTTAGCTGCCTTTCTCCACAAGAAGTGATCCCATTGTCAGATCCGGTCTAAAAGGGCCAGATTCACTTGTGCTATGTGGAAAGGTCACTTCACTGTCTTCCTAAGGCATGAGTGCTCCACCTGGACAAGGCAGATCCTGTGTTCGCTCTGTTTTGTATATCATTCGATATTACAAACCATCTGCAGTTTAGTAATATCGCTGGACAACATTTGTTGGAGTCCCTTGATTGCAATGTTAACCTCCTGAAAGGTTGGTCGATGCCTTTGCGTTTCTTTCACATTTGGGCTTAAACTGGAGCACTACACCAAGGTACATATGTGACCTAACAAGCTTTATTTAACATTCCTCAAGGGCATTTTCCGTTTCCCTGATAATTATGTTGCCTTTGTGTTCTGACTCTAAAGTCAGCAATGTTTGATGACAGATTGAGCTCGTGTATTGAAATATCTCATTATTCTGTGCCATCTGGTGTCTTTTATGAAGATACTGTTTGAAGTTCATTTTATTTCCCCGCCTCCATCCATGGTGTAGAAGGGATAGTGACACTTTGGAGTTTTTATTTTTTTTGTATTGTTTTCTTGCACTTCTGTAGGGCACAATAACTCTGCCAGGGATTAAAAGTCTTAAAGTGTTTGATATTTGTTGCATAATGAAGGACACTGAACAATATGATGAAAATATGATGCAACAACAGGTAAACAGACTGCAGCAGTAGAAAACAGGAAGAGTAGCTTGCAGTGGAATAGTAGCTTAGGAAAGCAGTGTGCTCCTAGTTACTGAACAGCCAGGCCGGCCGTAAAACTTTAATCATCTACTCCAAGCCCTCCTGATAGACAGAATGACTTTAATCCACACAAACTGTTCATATTATTGCAATGTAGCGTACAGGGAAGGGAAATTAAATCTGCCTTTATTGTTTATTATGTTCATTTAGTGAAAGGAAGAGGATGTGTCAGATGCTGAGAGATATTGAAAGTGTACGATGAACAAAGAATTAGGATGTTCTCTGTTCTGTTTGTTACCTGGCGTGACACAGAGTTTAACATTTTAATAAGGCAACGCGATGGAAACCATAAACTGGAAAAGCCGAATATTTCTTTATACAAGGTACTTTAATGAAAAGATGATGTACTTTTCGTACGCCTGTATACGCCGAGACTCCTCTGGCGTTGTATTTATTTGTCACATAAAATGAATTGTATTTAAATTATTGGAATTTGTGTCATCCTTATTGTGATCTAATAGTGTGTAAAATCCCTGAACGTTCGTTATTCTAATGACAATCTGTAGAAACCATAACGTTCAGACACTTCATTGGTATCGACGTAGCTGACATGCTGATACCTGCCACAGGTATCCGACACACCCGTATTCCTATAGTTTCTCACAGTTGAGAGTGTGGGGGAAGGGAGAAAGGGGTGGGGAAGACATATGATACCTGACCTGTCTGAACTAGTTACAGACGTGCTTTTGTCCCTGCGTCGCTATGGAGACGAACGGAGGGAGGGCTCATGCAGGAAAGAGAAACAGGTGAAGCAAACGGGAACAAGGACGCCATAAACAAATGATTGTTAATACCTTTGTGACTTATAATGGAGAAGACTAAAAGAGGAAATCCATTGTTGTGTGTCCAAGTCAAACGTACTCTAACAGGGTGCTTTAATAAATAAAGGTGAAATAGACAGTTAACTGATTGTTAGGCAGTTCAATACCGTCAGTGGTGAATGTGTTGCTAATGTGTCACGTAAAAGTTAACCTTCAGTAGAACGTTACTGTGACACACATTAAAGTAGGTCTTTCTTCAGGACACTAAACACGCATCATGTTGCGACAGTTTATGAAAGGTTTACCACCAGTCTCACTTTTTTCACACTTCTCAATGTTGTGCAACCTAACACTTGTTTCAATGTTCTGTTGTACAGCCACAACTCCAAGTCACATTCTGCCACTTTTGTTCAGTTAAATGATTTTTGCCACTTGAGCTATATAATCACACCGACTTCACAAAAGTCCCCTTTCTCAGAATTTGCTGTAAACGTGCCAAAACTTGACTGACAGGTTGAACCTGATGGCAGTTTCAAGGCACCTCCCTCCAAACAGGTGTTGTAATACACCAAGTCATGTAACGAAACCATAAACACGCCAATATTTCCACTGTCAGTCACTTTTTGGTCTGTTAATTCCAAGGTGGATATTCAGGCGTGTGTAGTTTGCCTTCATTGTGAAGCTATGCTCCACAGCGATAAAGCAGGAATAAAATGTTCTCTGGAAACTCCACAAGGCTAGTGGCACATTCAAAAAAAGGATTGCCCCCACCCATCCTAGTAGAACACCTTTAGCAACATGGCCATAAACTCAAAGCAGCCCCCCCCCCCCCAACGGAGACAAAAATCAAGGATTCGGAGGAAACTGCAATCTGAGTTCATGCAGACTTGTCAGGCCTGTATAGCAGTTGCTTGTACTTTACTACTGTGACCAAAGTAACGTTCTCTCCTGCCAAACTCTTACAACAGAAGAAATCTTGCACCAGTCTTTAAAGACACTAAACATTTTATTAAAAACCATTCAATACACATTAGTAAGAAAGACTTTGTACAATCTAAAATGTGAGATTTAAACCATTCCACAAGTTCTAACATAACAAAAAAAACAGACCAAAAAAAACAAAAAAGTACAGTTCTTTATGGCATATAGATCTGTATGAAGACTCTTTAGCTGATTTATAAATAAGACTGTACCATTAGTGGCATCATTAAAACAAAGAAAACAAAAAAAAAAAACCACACTCCCCTTACAAAAACAAAAAGTTCATTCTAAAGGTGACGTACAAGCACCGACAGCTGATGCGATGATCTTACATGGGCTCCATCTCTCTTTGCTAAAAAGAACAAATAAAACAGGTTTTTAATTCAATGCACTAAGATACAAAACATAACATCCACACAAACCGAGTGACAGTTATCTTACCTGAGCTTTGTTGTACTTCTTGCTCATTTTTTTCCTGGCAAAGAACTGTGCAAGACAAAAAGAAACAAACGTTAGGACCCAAACTGGCAGTTTATCTTATGGCACGTTGCCATGTTGGTTTCAGGTGATTTGTCCATTTACCAGAGCCAGCAGGCCTGCAACCACAGCCAACACCACGACCACAATCACAGCGATGATCCCACCGGAGAGGTTCTTCATTGTGAAAGTTGGGGGCTCCTCATCCACGTAGTACACCAAGATGTTCTCCATCGTCATTTGTTGGCCTCCGACCACGGGAGCAAATTTCTCTTCACCTGTGAACAGGGGCAGCACTTTCACCTGCACGGAGAGAGACGATGGTGACAAGGTCAGTTAAGGGATCTCCGTGAAATAAATAGATGCACCCTGTATGTAGTTTAAAATCATTTCAACATACATCTTTCTCCATGTAATAAGCCATCTGGGGCAGGTCCGTGTTGCGCTCTCCGATTGGCTTCTTCACATCCACCACAATCATGCGGGCTTTGGGATCATACTGTGAAATTACATAAAAGGATGCTGTGTTAGCAAATGGTTGGTCTCTCTAATGAGTTTTTCGTAAAATAAATAGAGCAGAAATTAAAAACACAAACCACACCCTCCCACCCACAAATCAGACGATAACTCACCTGGATGTTGTCTATCATGTTCTTGTTGAAGTTCCTATACCGCTTGTTAATGATCTCAGCAAAAGAACTGTATAAAGAAAAAAAAAAAAAAAAAAAAAACTCATTTACCTCAGCTCCCAACACTTTCAACCTCTTGAAAAGATGGCGAAATGGTTGCTGACCACTTACCTATTCAAATCGTCAGCATTTATTTTATTCGGCAGCTCCTTGTGAGTCAGCTGAAGACGAATCCAGCTAGAGGAAAAGATTTCGCAGTTAGTGTTAAATGGTTCAACTCTTCACCTTCCCACAAGCCACTGTCACACTGATGAAGACAAAAGTTACATACTAGGTCTCCACCAGCTTTTCACACTTGATGTTGACGTCCCCCTTGTCAGTGCGCCGCACTCCAGCGCTGTTGACACACCAGCACTCCTCTGTGTTGTTGCACTGCTTGGCCTTGAATTTGCCGTCAGCCTCACAGACTGGGTCGTAGATGCCGTCGTTGTCCACAAAGGCGCTCTCCACAGGCTTTCCTCCTGTCCGAGTGCTGAGGCCCTTTTTAGCCCTGTACATTTCAGCCTTCATCAGGTAGCACTTCGGGATCACTGAAGGTGACAGCAAACCTCACATCAGGAGCGGAAACGAACACACAGCCCACACAAACACAGGCAGCAAAGAAAGTCTATAGGCTTGGCCACAATGTGAATGTTTCACTTACGTTCATGGCAGTTCAGCGGTTGTTTCTCATCGTCGCCCACTAGAACCGTACATGTGCATGGGTTTCCATCACAGACGGCCCATTTCATAGTTGGACATGTACCTGTGCAGGCAAATAAAGTCCTTTCAGTCAGCTTTAAACATAACATTACACTGAACATGAAATCCAGTTTAAAGTCAGCACCAAGTCCACAGATGTATTAAAAATACAAAAGACATAAATGTATGAGAAATGCATCACAGGATGGGTGTATTCGTGCTTCGTGAAGGGGAGTGGGGCCTGAGGACAAGTCCTGCAGGTAGACTAGCAGGTTTGCATAACACCAGGGCGTTGGTTTCTCCGAACACTCAAAGTCCCCAAAGAGAGAACTACCCCTCCCAGCCCCCACTCAGCCCCCACTCAGCACCTGATCTCTGCCATACAAACGCATTTTAACTACATCCCCCCCCCCCCATTTTTTTTAGCGCCAATAAAGCCACGTTATACAGCCACCACCACACGGAATGTTAACACCTAATCTTTCATTTATGTTTTTCCTTTTAGCAAAATAAAAGTTTAATGAATTCCACTACTTACAGGACTGAGCGTAGGCTCCCGCCACAAAGGCAGCGACAAAGGCAGAAATCCAGAGCTTCATTATCAAATTACTGAAAACTAAATCTGATCAGTGGAAAAAGTTTCCCTTGGTGTTTGCTTTTCTCTGTCCTTCGTCCACAGACGTCCAACACCGAGTGATCAGCACCGTCGAAGGACACAAAGCTTCCTTTATCTTTGCGCAGGTGTGTCCTCGTCAAACCTGTTTGAAGAGATGAGAGCGCGCGCGCAAACGCCGTGGGCTTCAACCGGCACGAGCTACCCGAAAAAAAAGAAAGGTGACGTTGCTGTTGGTTGTATTCCGTGTAAGCTGATGTCGATCCTACTGAGCTTTTTATGAAGTGTATTTATAAGAAAAACATCGGTGACGTCACTCTAATTTGCATAGTGGGCGACTAGGAGGACATTGGGTAAAAAAAAAGAGGAGGACGGCAGGTAAGACAATACCTGCGCCTTTACGTGCTTCCTGCTTTGACCATATTTGGTCTCTCTCGGTCTGCCCTGCACTCTTCTTTCTCTCACTTTCTGTTTACAGTTTCTTCCTTCACATCTTTCACAAATCTTATTTTCCTTGACTCCCGATAACGCGTTAAACTGAGGCAGACTTTGTAGTAAAAGAACTGTGCGTCTCTTTCTCTTCTTCTGCAGGTTGTATTTATGTGAAATCATCATTCCACTGTATTTGTGTGTGTGTGTGTGTGTGTGTGTGTGCGTTTTAATAGTCCTTATTTTCAAACTTTGTATCATACCAATAAAATGGTCAATAGGTGAATGAAAATGTTTAATGGAAATGGCTTGTTTATGAAAACACAATGACATCACTACCTGCTCTAACAGGTATCTGGCAGAAACCAGAGGTTATGAAAATGAGTCACAGCTTGATGACAAAACTGAGTCACAGCCCCAGGTCCCACAGACAGTATCTATGTGTCAGTTTTCTCATCTTTCATTTCTCTGTTGATCAGTTGAAATTAAGCAGTAATCATCAGTTTAACTTTATATGTGGCTTTTCTCTCACCTTTTTAGCCATAGATAACAAAAGGTGTGCAGGTAACCCGTGGTAACCACTGGCAGAAGGTACAGGTAAAACACAGAGTGACATATCTTGAGACTCTCTATCTGGTCTACGTCTTAAAAGGCATTGAAGCTTCTCATAAAACATAAATACATCTCCATAAATCTCCATCACTATTCGACTGAGATATTAATCGGCACTAACATAAACAGGTACGGCTACGAAATAATAACATCTCTAACAATTCAAATGCATTCATTTGTCATTCTTCCTCGCTAACACACATTGTTTTATCGTATAACATAACTGACTATAAGGTTTTTAATTTGGGTAGTATTTTTTACTAGCATAAAGTGGAACCATTAAAATAGAACAAACATGTAAAACTGTAAAAGGGAGACGTTTCTTGAAACGGCACCATCATGCTACAAAACAGCAGATTTAGGTCTAACGTGCAAACACTTTGGTACAGTTTGGTTAAGGTCAGGCACAAATAACGTCTCGTCATATGAGGATGTTAAAGAAGTACTGATTTCACAAGACCGTGACAACGAAATTGAATTCTTGGTGTCACATCGACTGCTCTCACGCGATGTTGCCAAGTGGTACGAAGTTTCTCTTCATTGATTTTCACCATCATACTAATACAAACAACATACTCTGTCATAGTTGCTGTGTGCAGACCTCCCAAATACAGCAAACATCCATTGATGTTCCCCCTTTAAGCGATCATGTATTTTTATTTTCTGCTGATATCAGGTTCCCCTTAAAAGTCCTTCGTCCCCCAAAAGGGCAGTGTACAGATTATCATCATTTTAAACATCTGATGCCCAATCAGTGTCTGATTGTGTTGTCCTGGAAACGACACACAGAAATATGACAACTGTAGCAACATGGTCAATAAAAAACAAAACTAAGTAATATAGCATTTCCCAACGACATTCAGGCATATTTATTCTGTATTATTATTTTGTTCTGTGTAATTCTGGTTATATTTTGAGCTTAAATTACATCAACAGATCAGCATTTGTTTGGCATTTCTTCCTCATGTTTTCTCCAATTTGCTGAGGCCGCACTGGAGGCCCTCCAACCCCTCCAAAATGGACTAATTTTTCCACCTAAAAATGTGTAAACAAACAGTTTCTATTAAATTTCACTGAGAATCCATATTGGCCTGCGTTGTGTATAAAGGAAATAGTCATCAAAAAGAGCTTTCTATGGAAAAGTGTTTGTAATGGAAACAATCTGATTGAGGGATTCATGAAATAGTAACAACATGCATGACATGAAAAGATATTACAAAAACAATATTGGCCTTTTGAGAGAGGTTATTAGAGGGTTAACTAAAGGAGAAAACAACAAGTCAAGTGTCTTTAATCTCCTATTTGATTAATTACTATAATAACTATATTAATTCTTCTATTTGAGTGATGCAGCCTCACATTTTTATAACTGCAGCAGAACGAGAGACTGTGAGTTATTTTTACATCTGATTCTCTCCAAAGTCTGGCATCTTAGATGTTTTCATTTGGATTTCTTAGCTTTAGCAAACCACAAATGTTTCCAGAAAGCAGCAAGAAAACAAGGGTGTGGATTGATTTGTTTGTACTGTCGTCACACTGCACAGATCATCTGTTCAGTGTCTGTATCTGTCTGCGTGAACATGAAGCGTAGGCGCCTACTTTACCGTGTCACTCCAGTGACACCTGTGGTTGAGAATTTGCTGTAACGCCATGTTAGCTGGGGATGGCGGCGCCATCTTGTGAGGCCTGCAATCCGCAGTGAACGGAACGAGTGACCTACATTCTTTTTGCTTTGAGTAGTTTTTTTAAAGTAAGGTGGGCATTTTCTACTCTGCTAACTCCTATACTCACCTGTTGTTACAGAGGTATCTGTTTCATAATTGTTTGATTTGAAATGTTTTTCTCATCCTCTGTTTTCTCTTGCGTTTTATTCTTTGTAATTTTAAAAAAAATCAACTTAACATTCTTCAAAGCACCATCACAATAAAGGAACACAGAAAACACAGACCAAGTTTGGTCCAGAGGTTTTTTTTTTAAATGTGGTTTTAAGTGGTCACTCTGGTTGTTTCATGCCCCCACTCCAGATGTTGCTGGTTCTACGTTCCTACCCAAGCTTGAACGTCATGAGAATGGTTTTGATCTCCTCATCCCTACCTTTTTTTGAACACCCTGTCACCTTTATGAGTATACAGACCCGATACCACTGTGATATAATATTATGAACTGATGCTTTCTTTAACTGGAAAAGAGAAGCATTGCTGTGAAAGTATAACATAGCTAAGTTTCTTCTGCATTCGAGATCAGTTCTTGTCTGAACTGTGTACTATCGAAACCACAGACTAATAACTAGTTTAACACCCAGAGCAAAAGCCTTATGAGTTGTCAAGAGTAGCAAAGGTAAACAGCTGCCCAGGCCTAAGTGATCAGACAGAGAAATCTTAACAACAGGTCATAAAAACTTCTCCCATCTGATCTGAGATCATAAATCTGCGCAGTCTTTCTGCTTTATGTCTTCAGTGGCTAAGTGGCCATGGATTTATTACTCTGTGTGTGATAAACCCTATATAAAGCTGCATGGTACAGTATGTCCATCATATGACTGTTTAAAAATATGCTATATACATGTAACAAAATATATATATATATATATATATATATATATATATATATATATATATATATATATATATATATATATATATATATATGTGTGAGTGTGTGTGTGTGTGTGTATGTGTGTGCTAAGAATTGGCCTAAAATTATGTAATGTAATAATTTATGGCTTTGCGATGCAGGACAGTCTACAACACAGTGTAAACTAATCTAATACTGATCCTCTTTTACTTATCAATCATATATATAGACATAATATCAATTAAATTCAACATTCGATCAAACTCAGATATCTCAGATTGTCCTTGTGTCTTCTGGTAATATGATCGGCTTGTTTATAACTGCATACTGAATACATACTGAAAACAACACTGCCATGGTAAAGTATGACTGAAATGATCCACATCCTTTTTGTTTCCAGAGTAACAGGGGGAATGAAGGTTATTTTGTGTCCTGTCTTCTTTTGTATTGTGAGGTGGACAAACATTGTGAGACCTGACACAGAAGCAGTGGATTATGGGTGTTCACCTTCCCAGGGGTTTAGGATGTCGTGGCAGTGCATGATATGATGAGGTAAGGTGGCCCATTGTCCCAAGTTCTAGGGTTAGAGGAACCAAGACAAAGATGGAAGAGAAGAGAATTGAAGACACTGCTTGATGACTGCACAGACAAAGACAGAGAGAAGGTGAGAGATCCAGATGAGGAGAGTTTCTACTTTCTCCCACAAACAATTCGAAGTTCACGCAGTGACTGGGAAAAATGAGGTAAGTGAAAATTGTGCTGCTATACTTTTTCCTACGTAGTATTTATAGTTATGGATTCCTGAAGTTACCATTATAGTATTTCATGTTACCAGACCTCAAAGTTGTTTCTTGATATTTTATATTTGTTTTAGTTTTTAGATTATTCAATTAAAAAGACTCTATTTAGACAGGTTCACCACAAGTCACCTTGTAGTGGACAGGGGTCAACATCGAATCTATGATGTCGATTATATAGCATTGCATTATTCCCATGCTGTCCATCATGTCGTGACTGTAAACCAGTTCACGAAACGTTTGCCTTTACAGTGGGAACTGTGGGAACTGTGGCGAACTAGCGCAGCAATCTTTTTCAAGGATCCTGACATGGAACGTCATAACTTTAGCTTTAAAATCACAACTACAACTTACAGTTTCTTACCCTTCTTCAAAAAGCAAAAGTTAGAAAAAAAAAAGATTGAACAAACTAACTCAAATGATTATTTCAATAGCTGAAATAATTCTAATTCACTGAAGATGTACAATAGTTGTAAATTGATCCCGTATGGATTAAAATGTCAATGTACAACAGTATCCTAATAATAATGTTACCTTACTTTTTATTGTTTTTAAAATACACCTACGCACAAAAAAACTGCACTCAATCTTTTGCTTTTTTATGTGTTTTTCTTGTACTACTTAGTTTTAATATGAATAACAAAAAGTTCATCTTTCTCCTTTTTGTCCTCCTCCTCTTTCTTCTGTTTTCTGTACTGTGTTCCAGACGATTTTGTCCTTTTCGTGCTACAGTGTGGTCATGTCTCCACACTGGAATTTTTTCTTACCTTGAAAAATATTCATATTCAATCCCATTTCCAATATCACTCTTTTTAAAGAAAACATTTTTTAGGTCAGGACTTTAAAAATAACTAAATTATCTAATTATTGCCAGTAATGATGTAAAGTAAACAGTGCAATCTGCCCACTGAAACAAAGGTCAAGACTTGAGGAGTAGTTTATCTAGACCTCTCTTTTTGGGCCCCTCTGATGGCACCTATGCATAAAAATGGCCCTTAGATAAACTGTAGCTGCTTCATGAAAACTCTCCTTAGCTTTCAACAAAAAGCTAATAAGCATAATTCATAACATTTATCCTAATTTGCAAACACCAACTTGACCTGCACACCCAAAGCTCAGTACTGGACCCACACTCATTTCCAAATCAGATCTGGAACCATTTACACTGATATAAGGCCCTAACCTGACCTGTACCTCTTTGCTAATGGAGATAATTGCTAATGACATATAAAGTAAAAAAATTAATTTTGGTTGTAGAATGTTTATAGTCACAGCTGGCAGAGTGAATTCACTCAGGATACGTTACGATTCAGATGTGCGGCTGAGGGTTAGTTTAAGAGGGAAACAACAAATTTTGCATTTCATCCCTGACAGTCATCATGCTTCTATAAAGGCAAACTTTGTGTTGCTGTCGGCTGCATTGTCAACCATTATTACATATGATACAATTATGCTAGTCATAAAAAAAAGAGTGCATTCATTTTCATTTCTGTTGTAATCTTTATTTTACTGCTACCCACCTGCATTTAGTCCATTTACACCTTTACCCAATTACCTGCAATTTGATTTGATGATTTTAAATGAGTTTGTATTTTCACTCCTGTCACTTTAAGCAACACTGAGAAATGATGCTGTCACACTTTTGCATTGACTTTCAGACGCTGTCTCACAGCGATGAAACATGAACAAAACCCCTGTTGCTTGCCATTACTGAATCACTGTTGTAATCCCCCAGCACAACAATCAATACACAGCATGTCCCAATGATCTTTATCTACAGCATCTAAACGGTGTTCGTCCCATTGCCTTTGCTCTATAAACAGATAACCCACAGTGAAATCATGCTGTGTTCAGAATCGTACCGAATGAAGTTCATTTTTACAGACATTTAGCTTTGCTTCTTAAATGCTGCCCTTGCCGTTCTAATGTTTTTTAAGCTTTTAACTTTAGCAGATGCTGATGATGCTGATGCAATTATGGCAGGTCTCAATCATAGCTGTCCTACTTGCAGACCGTCCTGCTGTCTCCTGAGACACAGGCAACAGTCCTGCATGAAAGTTGTGGTTATTATTGTTGTAATTCCCAGACGTTGGCCTAACTGCTGCTTTGAAACACTACAGGAATAAATATTTAGCTTTTAGACATAAGGTACAACACTTTATGTAGTAAAACCAAGTGAGCTTTTCACATCTAATTAACATAATTATTTAGCACATAGGTTTTTCTATGTGGGTTGTATTCATTTATATTAAAGTGCTGAACATTTAAGTTAGTTAACCTTTCATTAAAAAAGCAAGCAAACCAATTGCTTTAAAAAACTGACTGGACTACGAATCTTAATTTGTACTCATAAAAAAGCATTTGTCGCAATTTTTACAATGATGTTTTATAATTAGCAGACAGCATTCGTGATGGAAATGTTCTGTCTTAAATCCCAATTAAAGTCTTTTTACAATACAGTAATGCAAATTATGCCGACCTATTGAATTTAGTCCCTAAGCATGAGCAAGATGACAGTAAATGATTTTTTTTCATTCTGTGAGATTCAGAATAAGACAATAAAGTCCACATAACAATAGACACCTGATCCTTTTCAGCTGGATGAAAGTAGGTTGCAATGCAAACAGGGTACAGTGAGAAAGGAAACGCACACTGCGAAATTACGTCAAAATCAATTATGTTCTGTTTCAGGAACAAACCAGGGTGATACATCACACCTCATGTGATACAACGTTACATTATCTGAACACTGTACAGCATAGTGTGCTACTTAGACGCTACAGCAACCACAGAGTAGAATTTCCTTTTCCTTTATCTATTTTCTAAATTCAATGTATTCTCCAAAATCACCACAGAAGCTAAAACTAACAATAAATCTCAACAGATAATTTAACATGTCCGCCAGACCCAATGTTTCGCGCCTCGATTCAACTAAACGATTACATTAGAGCCACTAGCTGTTCATCCCTGACTGATCCAAGGTGTAGGTGCCTACCTGAATATACTGAATGACCAGGTTTTTCCTTGAATGCGTA
The DNA here is from genome assembly GCF_033026475.1 of Channa argus. Lineage (NCBI taxonomy): Eukaryota > Metazoa > Chordata > Actinopteri > Anabantiformes > Channidae > Channa > Channa argus. The sequence continues at coordinate 49,702,294 of NC_090197.1, forward strand.
TTTTGTTTCCCTGATAGCAAAGGCATGTTTCAAGATCCCAACGCCAGGATTCATCTTTTTTAAAAAGAAAAAGAGAGAGCGTAACCATTTTCACACATGGAACGGCCACCATAACCCTTTCAAGAATCTTCGGGATGTGCTGGAGAAGAATTGGTCTGACTCTCTCATCATCAATACAAGATCTTGGTGAAAAATGAATGCAACTCTGGCCCGATATAGATGCTCATTGGGATAATCACTGTGAGAGTGTGTATTAATCAGTGCTAAAGGCAACAAAATATTAGTGTGTGACATTATTACCAAATGCGCGAATGAAATGTTTTTTATCAATTTCTGCATCTGAATCACCGTAATTTCACGTGAATGTCTGCTGAAGAGATTGACTGGTGTTACGATGTATTGTGATTGTGGACAATACAATTAATTTCACCAAGTATTTTGTCTTCTGTCTTATACATACACGTACTTATTGTAGTTACAAACATAAATAAATACTATGTGTGAAAAATAAAAAGGTGTATCTTGTCTTTGCCCTCCCAGGTTTTTACTGTTAGGGCTGATGAGTCTCTTTGCTGTGCTGTTGGAAAACTGCACTGCAGGTACCCAACTGTTTCTCACCCAACACAGTAGACACTAATACATACGCTCCTTAAACATTTCTTTCAATTCTCTCACCCATGTTGTTTTTTTTAGTTAATGACCCGAAGGACTGTGAGGCCGCGGGCATCCAGTGCCACGCTCAGGCTGAGTGTCTGCAGGTCAGGAGCAATTTTACGTGTGCGTGCCTCATGGGCTATCAGGGCGATGGTTTGATGTGCAGCGACATTGATGAATGTCTCACTAGTCTGCACAGGTGTCATGCAAAGGCCCGCTGCGACAATGTCCTGGGCAGCTATACCTGTGCATGTCTCAGCGGCTTCTTTGGAGACGGTTTCAACTGCCAGGACGTTAACGAATGCCAAATAAACAACGGAGGTTGCCACACCAGTGCCCTCTGTACCAACACTGATGGGGGGGTACAGTGCCAGTGTAAAACTGGCTTCTCTGGCAACGGCTTTGAATGTACTGATGTTAATGAATGCGCTGAACAAAGTCTCTGCCATTGGAACGCCACCTGCACCAACAATCCTGGATCCTATGTGTGTACCTGTAACGCTGGATACAAGGGCAATGGGAACTACTTATGCCTTGACATAGATGAATGTTCATCGTCTTCATCTATTTGCTCTTCTTCTCTTGGCTTTCGAGGCTGTAAGAATCTGCCGGGCAGCTATCAGTGCATTTGCAACAATGGCTTCGAAAGTAATGGACAGGACTGCGTGGACATTGATGAATGTGCAAACCGCATCTGCAGTCCATACGCAGACTGTGTAAACACCAGGGGCTCATACCAGTGCACGTGCAAAAGGGGTTTCGTAGGAAATGGGCTGACATGTGCGGACATTAACGAATGCAATGACAACAATAGATGCCATCCCAACGCCATTTGCATTAACAGGTTAGGTTATTTTGAGTGTTCCTGTCTCGGGGGGTTTGTAGGAGACGGACAGAAGTGTGAAGACATTAATGAGTGTGCGACACCCAACATCTGCCCTTCTACCACTACCTGCGTTAACACCGGTGGGTCATATTATTGCAACTGTGACACTGGCTTCATCTTCAATACCTCCAGGTGCTATGATGTCGACGAGTGCGCAGCCGGTCGCTGCAGCCCCAACGCAATCTGCAATAACTCCCCTGGCTCCTTCTCTTGTGTGTGTGCAGCAGGGTTTGGGGGGGATGGATTCCGCTGTGAGGATGTGGATGAATGCTTGCAGCCAAGGCAATGCCACTCCGATGCTCTTTGCATTAACCTTCATGGCTCCTACAACTGCACCTGTCGTGTTGGTTATTCTGGAGATGGGAAACTCCAGTGCAATGACGTGAACGAGTGTCTAGTGGATAATGGAGGCTGCAGAAACAAGGCTACATGTGTCAACAACCAGGGTTCCTTCACTTGCCTGTGCCAGTCTGGCTTCAGCCTAATTAACGGGACTTTTTGCCAGGATATAAATGAGTGTAAGGAACTGAAGAATCCCTGTGGAGTGAATGAGGAATGCAAGAACACTGATGGGTCACATGAGTGCCCGTGCCAAGGCGGTTTCTACCGCCCTGCTAAGAACATGCGCTGTGTTGATATCGATGAGTGTAAAGACAAGCCTTGCCATGTAAACGCCACATGCCTCAACAGCATCGGTTCCCACAATTGCACCTGTAAGCCAGGTTTTGCAGGAAATGGAACCGAGTGTAACGATATAGATGAGTGTTTAGTGGCGGGTACCTGCCACGTACGGGCACTATGCACCAACCTCGTAGGGGACTACTTCTGCTCGTGTCAACAGGGTTTTAAAGGAGATGGCTTCTCCTGTCAGGATGTGGATGAGTGCTCCCTGTCTGATAACATCTGCCCAGCCTTCTCAAAATGTATCAACTCCCCTGGTGCTCATGTCTGCTCATGTTTGAATGCTACACTGGTCTTTAAGGACACCTGTGTGGCGCCCAGTCCCTTGTGTGACCCTGCCTGCCATAGACATGGACTGTGCCACCGTTCACCTGCTGGATACCAGTGTGTGTGTGACCTAGGCTATGAGGGGGATGGGCGGGCTTGCTCTGACATAGATGAGTGCAAAAAGGAAAACATTTGTCCTGAAAATGAAACGCAGTGTGTGAACATTCCAGGATCGTTTTCTTGTGACTGCAGACAAGGTTATGCTCTCAACGGAACAAAGTGTGCTGGTAAGTTTTTTTAATAATTTGTTTTTAAATGCTTTGCCAAAAAAACACACCTTATAACTACAATGCATGTAAAGGAGTTGAATAATGTAAATGAAGAGCCATAAAGTTCAAAATATTGGTGATACAAGGAATGAATTTTGATGTTTAAAAGAAATTACAAAACCGAGTAGATTATTTATACTGCGTAAAAAAATACAAGTGTGATTATTTGGTCACATAACTTTTTATGAGGTCTCGTGCATGTGCAGTAGAATCTAACTTACTACATGTCACTGTGAAAAGTAAGGGAGATTTGGAGAATTTGCGTACATTTTTCCAAACAATTTATTGACTAGGTGTCGAATGAAGAATGATGTCACAAAAGTTTGGCTGGAGGAAATTCTTTGTTGGATTTAGTGCCTGTATGTTAATTGTGGAAAATTTATTTTGAAGATGATGGAAGCTTGATGTGGCTTTCTGTGATGTATATCTGGCTTTTTTATGGGGCAGGCCTGTGATCCAAAATGAATCTCAGTACTGTTGTATCATATTATAGTGTATTGTACCACCCTGCACTACAGTTTATGGTTTTGTATTGTCATTTCATACAGTTTTGCATCTTATCAAAATGTATCATATGATCACGTCTATTCTATTATCGTTCTAGATGTGAATGAGTGTGAGATGGGGCGGCATGAGTGCAGCAGGTTTGCCCTTTGTGTCAACACGATGGGCAGCCACCACTGTACTTGTCTCAGTGGCTTCAGAGGTGACGGAAAGAGCTGCTCTGGTAAATATGAAATCCTAATTGTTAACATCCGCAGCACCAGTTGTTCCTTTCTTTTAGCACCATTTGGAGCTGTTTCCCTGATACTTTCCCATTTTGGGTAAATTATAGACTTTGATGAGTGCCAAGTCCAAAATGGAGGATGTCATCCAGTTGCCAGCTGCACCAACACACCTGGATCTTTCTACTGTGCCTGCCCACCTGGCAGTGAGGGCAGTGGCTTTGAGTGCCAGGATGTGGATGAATGTGAGCAGAACTCCACCCTACCACACAGCTGCAGTGCTCAGGCTTTGTGCCTCAACAACTATGGGTCCTACATCTGCCAGTGCCATGCTGGATATCAGGGTGATGGCTTTGTTTGTGAGGATAAGGATGAATGTCAACTCAGCACGACCTGTAGCAGGAACATGACATGCAGCAACACCCCTGGTTCATACAGTTGTTCATGCACCTTGAACCTGGTTTACGACAAGGGCACGTGTGTGAGTGAGGATACCTGCCTAAATGCTAGCCGCGTATGCCACCCAGCCGCCGAGTGCCACCAACAACAAGGTTCCTTCTACTGCCGGTGCAAAGATGGTTATGAAGGAAATGGCACAGATTGCCAGGACGTGGACGAATGTGACCAGCCACAGCATAAAGTCTGCCCTGCTTTCTCCTTCTGCATCAACACTAAAGGTTCTTACCTGTGTGACTGCTGGAAAGGGTTTCGGCAAAATGGGGCACAATGTCAGGACATGGACGAATGCATGATGGGACAATTCAGCTGTCCTGACAATAGCACCTGTACTAATACACTGGGGAGCTATACATGTACGTGTGATCCAGGCTTCTCGGGCAACAGCTCCCTGTGCTTGGATGTAAATGAGTGCTCACTTGGCCTCATCCAGTGCCCTAGTTACTCCACCTGCCTAAACACAGTTGGCTCTTTTGTCTGTGATTGTTGGGAAGGTTACCAAGGCAACAACACTAACTGTGAGGATATCAATGAGTGCCTAGACAACTCCACCTGCCCCGAGAATAGCACCTGCACTAATATTAAGGGAAGCTACCTGTGTCTTTGTGTGGCCGGATTTACCAATGTGGGTGATCGGTGTGTCGACATAGACGAATGCAGTGACATGGACCTGGGGGAGCTTTGTACCAATGGGGTATGTTTGAATGTCATTGGGTCATATTACTGTGAATGCCTCGAAGGATTCTGGATTAATGGGACAGAGTGCATGGATGTAGATGAATGCTCAGACTCCGTCACGTCAGTGTGTCAAAGTTATTCCACATGCATCAACCTCCCTGGGTCTTACCATTGCCCCTGCATTGAGGGGTTTACTCTGAATGGAACAGACTGTCAGGATGTGGATGAGTGTCATGATCCAGGTGGCCCCCCATGCCCTGAGCACTCATCATGTAACAACACCGCCGGGTCCTTTCTCTGCCTGTGCTCTCCTGGATACACACTAATTGGCCGGGGCTGTGAGGATATTGACGAATGCCAGGACAATAACACATGCCGGTTCGACCAGGTGTGCACCAACCTGCCTGGGTCATATATCTGTTCCTGTCCACTAGGGTTTCATGAGGAGAAGCAAGCATGTGTCGACAGCAATGAATGTGAGAGCTCACCGTGCCACCCCATGGCACAGTGCTGGAACAGTCCTGGCTCCTTTTCATGCCACTGCCCTCTCGGCTTTACTGGAGATGGCTTCTGGTGCAAAGATGTGGATGAATGCGTAACGCTGACCAAACCGTGCCACCCACTTTCTCGCTGCCTCAACAGCCCAGGATCATTTGTGTGTGTGTGTAAACCAGGCTTCATGAGTATTGGGCTGCTGTGTGTAGACCTCGATGAGTGCCAGCAGGCTAACGGACAATGTCACTCTGCTGCTACCTGCTCCAACTACGTAGGAGGTTTTAAATGCATGTGCAGCCAAGGCTGGAAAGCAACCGAAGACAATGGTCAGGGAAAAGGAGGATGTGTGGACTTTAATGAATGTGTGTCATCCAAAGTCTGCCCTGGGGAAACATCCTGTACAAACCTACCAGGGTCATACACCTGTTTCTGCCCGCAGAACAGCACAGGGTGCAGAACAATATTTCAAAAGGGTCAGCAATGTCTTTATTATTCACCTTTCCTAATATTAATGTCTGTGTTTGTGCCCTCAGTGTAAGGACACTGCCTTACAGTATGTTGAGCCAGAAGAAACACAAACATAGGTCCCAAATATTAAACAGAAACATTTTACTGCAGTTAATGCAGTAATGCAGTTACACATTTTTGAAATGAGACATAGAGTTATTCTTTCATAACAATAATCACGATTGTCTTTCTGTGCCCCAATAGAAAGCACCCTGTACCCCTTTGGAGCAGAGGTCGGTGATAAAGCAGTAAAGATGGATTCAGAAGATGGAAATTCACCGTATATCACACCACCAATGGGCTTCCCGTTTAAAGGGAAAATGTACGAAAGGGTTTATGTGAGTTTCTAAGCACAGTTTTTTTTTTAAATATCTTATAGAGTTTCTGTATTTTTTGAGGAACAATATAATGGCATTTTTGACAAAAATAGAATTATAATATTCTGAATTATATATACTAAATAACCTTTATGAGTAAATTTGTTGAGACAATACTATTTTTTACAGTCTACAATGGATACGTGCATTAGCATAGCATTAACTACACAGTATATACTCAGTGTATACGTGTTGTATGAATAATAGCTCATACAGCACTATTATTGAAAGTAGAATACTAGCAATAAAACAATACAGATCTTATGGCAAAGGCAACCTTTTTCATATTTGTGTAATACTATCACTCTTTTATCTCTCAGTTCTCAGACAACGGCCTGGTCCAGTTTCAATCTGCTACAGAGAATGAGCAGTACCTCTTCCCTGCTCCATTAGCCAGCGGTTTCCCTGAAAACTCGAGCGCGGCTCTATTGGCGGTGTTCTGGGATGACGCTGACCTTACCATTGGGGATGGACAGCTTTTCTATCAGGTTAGAAGTCATGGGTTGGAGGCCAAGGCTGATGCTGGAGTATTTTTATTGTTGCAAGGAAATGAATTCAAAGATTTATGGATTCATGAGGCAACTTGTGCTTAATGTTAATCTTTTTTTTTTAATCTTCCAGGAGTATAACAAGCTGGATATGTCAGATGTATATTCCCAGGTGGTATTTAATCGTACAGCAGAGGAGGTGACAAAGTTCGAAATGCAGAGAGGAAAGACTGCTTATACCCCTGCCTGGATCCTTAAGATCACGTGGGACCATGTGATGCCTGTTTCCTTCAAGAAGGTCAATGCTTCAGAGGTAGAAATCAAAGACGTTCAGATCATTGAAATATTTAGTGTACAGACTGTAAAGCACTAAAAATGATCCCTTCTAAGATATTCCTCATGAACTAAAGTTGCAAACAAAATGGCTTAAATGTTGTTGAAAATTGACACATTTTTATATTGAAATAAATAATTTACCAGGCATGGAATACAATTTCAGGTTTGTGTTTTTCTTTCATTTACTCTGTTTATCTGTCTCCCACACTTACAGTTTATCAATTGGAAACTTTTCCTACATATAAGATGTCTCACGTGGCATAAAAATATTTAAAGATAATCATATCTGATTGAAGATTGATCCTATTTTAAACGCTATTGTTATGTGTGATGTAAGCCCCGATCTCTCAGCTAAATGAAATCAGGATATTCAGCCAGAAACCCTGGAACACTTACACTATTTAATCTTTGGTGCCACCTTGGGGTGTTTCAATTTAAAGGACAGAGTGTAGTGATATTTATTGCCATCTGTCTGTTGTATGTCATTTGTGAACTGGCCGTTGTTGTTCATGCACAGGGGACAATGTTTTATCAATTAGTGTTGATGATTAATGACTCGTTCAAAAGCAAATACATTAGAGCAACATTTTCTTGCTTCAAGGGTGACTTCACAGATTTGCAACTTGCAACGTGGAGAATACATGTTTATGAATGATATTACAAGTCTCTCTGCATAGATTACAATATTTTTCTGCTTCTAGGTGAAAGATCAGATGATACATGCAGGAGGAACAATTCAACCAGATCAAATGCTGTTGTAGCTGTGTTTTTCAGCTGATAGAATAGATATTTTAAAATACAGTAGACCCGAACCATAAAAAGCAAGTTTAAAAGCTGTGAAATTGCCCTTTAATTGAGGTTTTAATTATTTACTACTTAAACTTGTGTTTGGTAAAAATGTTTTTTACATCATGTAAACATAATAATGAACAGAGCTGCAGGCTTTAACCATCTAATTCTGATTTGTTATTTCAGACTAACACTTTCCAGTGTATCCTGACCACAGATGGAACACGCTCTTATGGGCTTCTGCGATTTGGGGAGATGGGCTGGGAACGGGGTCAAAGGCTATACTACGATGCCATCATTGGCTACACAGATGGGAAAACCTCTTTCAAGGAGCCCACTGTCACCCCAGAAAACCTTTTTGGGCTTGGGGGCAGATACAGGCCCCAGCAAGTGAAAGGGACCATGGGTAACTTAGGTCAGCTGTTGTATGACTTCACAGCACCAGAAGGGTCAGAAGTGGATCCTCAGATCAGGTGCCAGTCATGGGCAATGAAGGAACCTGACCCTACCGAGTGGACAAAAGTGCTGTCTACGTGTCCCTGCACTCACACTCAGGTTCTGGAGGACCTGTCATTCTTGCAGGATACTACTGATCCAGGCTCAAGGGTGAACACACTGAGGAGTCAGCGGTGGGGGGGCACGGGGAGGCACATCTTCCAGTCAGTCCTGTTCAACAAATATGGTTCAGGGAAGAGGTGTGTGTATGAACCAGAAGGTCCCCTGTTGGCTGGATACAGTGAACGCTACTTCTCTGACTACAGCATACAGAAGCACATCGGTAATACATTATTTGGTCCTGGATTTTCATTCAAATTCACTATAAGACGACATGTCTAATGATGATGATCGTGGTATGTTTTTAATCTGTGTTTTCATACGAGTGTTAGTTGAGTGAAAGTCAGTCGTGATCTGTTCAGTAGTTGGAAACTAAACTGTTTCTCAAATTTGGCTTTGCCCCGTAACCCTCAACATTGTAGTGATTAATGCAGCGGAATTCAATATTTCTTACAAACAACTTCAGAAAAAGTTTGCATTAATGTGCATTCATTAAACCTCTGATTACAATATTTTTACAGCCCATAAAAACTGTTCAGCAGCCACTAATCCCTGCTGCCATAGCCTCTTGCTTTCAAGTGTATGAATTCAAACATCTCTCCACAGATGAAGACCTCCTGCCTTTCCAGTGGTGTTGTATTGAGTCGCCTCTCTGCCATTTATACCTCAACAAGAGGCCACTGGACCGTTGCCAAGGTTTCAGCTGGGCCAGCCCTCGCAATTACACCTCGACCAAGAAGATGACACAGGGTGTAGGTGAGGTTAGAAAGAAAGTTACCACCAACAGTCGTGAGGCTCAGCAGTACCGTAGTAGTACATCATGATTCATTTTAATAATTTCTCAGGAAACTTCTTTGTTTGTGTTTTTGCAGCGATGGTTTATGGAAGCCTCCATTTCATCACCTTCGATGGTTCAGAGTACTCTTTCAAGGCCCTGGGAGAGTTTGTGATATTGCGTCTCTCCTCCACCACCGGCTCTAATATCTTCACCCTGCAAGGACAAACTGACTTGTTACGCGTGGACGGAAAGGGGATCATTGAGGTCCCGGGGGTGGTGCGCATGGCTGCCTTCCACCAGGGCATTGGCAAGGTCAGGCTGTTTGTGTGTGGAGGGAAAAGACACTGGAGGCATGTGTGTATTTTACACCGTGAGAAACAGTGTGTCATAAAACTTACATTTCCGAAAATATGCTATTTACTTTTTTCTGAAAGGTAGATTAGAATAATAGCAACGTAATGTTTGCACATTATCTACAGTGGATGCTGGGAGAATATTAACCTGACTCGGGATAAAGGAGCAGGTGGAAATAGCTTGAATTCATCCATATACACCCACTTTCTTTAACAATGCTTGAGTGTGGCCACATACAACATATGTCATGTTTGCAAATTCCAATGACATTGAATGGGGCAAGAGCTGATCCATTAGATGTATATCACATAGCTAAATTACCATTATCAAACTAAACCAAATTCAATCCCATCAGCACGTCAAACACATACTATAATCAATAACACATTACACAGACGGAGTAAGGAAAAGTTAGTTGTGACTACAGCTACAGCTAATGTGATCAGCAGAGTCACACCAGCTCCAGATGAGAGAGCAGTTGTCATCTAATCAGCAGATTTCTATGTATTAAAATGTAGAAAATTATATACTGTAAAAAATAAAAATAAAAACATAACACAAAAACAACATTCATATGGCTGTAATAAACATAATGTTACTTATATACTTATAAAGTACTGTCACACGTTTAGCTAACTTTAAGCTTTGTGTATTTTATTCAGGTTGAATGGAGTTCTGCAGAGAAAGGAGAAGGACTTCGGGTTTTTGTTGATGATGTTGAGGTGCCAGTCACAATTGGTAATAATAACCTCCCATCTTTTACTGTACATGGAATTCAAAAGCTGTTTTGTTTAATTTATTGTGAGGAAAAAAAGCTATTTTATGAAATACAGTAATAACAATAAGAATGGAACAATTTTTTTTACAGGCATGTAGTTAAAACCCGAAAGCTGTTGTAGAGAAAGGGTTGTTGTCTTAGTCCAATGTTATAACTGTCCTTTCAGGTGTGGTGTTCAAAGGTGAGATAGACTTTGCTGTGCGCTGTACATCGCTGTATCGCTGTGCAGCGATGTATGTCAGTGGTCTTCATGTGGTGGTGTGGCGGGTTGAGGGCCTCAACCAGCTGGAAGCTATTGTGGAGGTTCCTCAGACCTTCTACAACCGCACTGTGGGTCTCATGGGTCATTGGAGCTCTAACCGTTCCAATGATTTCCTCATGTCCAACGGCAGGGTCCTCCCCTCCATTGACCTCAACCCCCCCCCAGAAGTGGCACTGCAGTCCTTTGGCCTGTCCTGTGAGTGGACCATAAATGCATACTGTGTATTTGGGTTTGTTAAAAAATACTAATAAAACAAATAAAACAATATATGGGCCAGAAGCTCTACAGGCACTGACAGACCCACTGTTTGTCAGTGAGCAACCAAGATGAGCTTATTGAAGAGGTCCCAAAGAGGACCAGAAGTCACAGTTTGTGTCATGTTTGCAGGACTGCTTAAGATCACGTAGGTTATTACAAGGCCCAAAACAATGTAGTAGATAGTGGGTCCTGGGGTCACCAGATCTACAAGAAGGTGCAATAAAAGGGGTTTATGTCTTCACAACTGACATCGTTAGATAACCTAGAAAGGGACAAGGATGATGGCTGTCAACTGCGTGCATGTGGTTTCTTCAGTCATAAATAGAAGGGGTTTGAGAGATACAAGTCAGAAGACACCAACATCCATGTGTTCTTCTCCATGGCGGCCTGTATTAAACTGAGACGGTTCATCACGCTGAGGTCTGTCAAGATTTAGTAACACTTGACTAAGGAAGAGAGACAAATTTCTAACACACCTGTTTGCTTCTCTTTTGCATCAGATCTCAATATCTGGACATTTCTGTTGTTGAGCCATCCAATATTCTCAGGGTACTTAGGTCTAAAAAAGACCAAGAAAATTACTCCAACTGGTGCAACTTTAAATTCTTTGTGTTGAATAAAGAACTGATTGAATGAATCCACACATTTGTCTAGTAAACTAATTCGGATTTAAAGTTTAAGAAATATTTTTACATTATAAATGGATCAAATTACTATGTGTAATATGAATGACGTTCGCTTGCTGAAACAGAACTCTGAAAATGATTGCTCCAGTTTGACTTCCCATTTCTGTCCAGTCCAGTCCAGTACTGTAATATAGAGTGTGTTATAGCTGTATCTTACTGACATCTGTACTCACTTCTGTACTTGTGTGTTTCTAGGGGCAGTCCCAGTCCCAGAAAGCCTCTTTTTCTCTCATCCTCCCCCAGTGCTATTGAATGTCATCTCCTCGAAGCTCCTGCTGGAAAGTGTCAGTCCTGCTGAGTTGGAAGAGCTGTGGAGAACCTGTAAAGGCACCATCCAGTGTGTCCATGACACAATAGCATCTGGCAGATCTGATGTGGGCCTGCAGACTTTAGATTCCAAAATGCAATATCAAAGTCTGCTCCTGATTTATGGTACGCTGTCAGCACTATTTTAGTAAGGTTTCTCTGTCTGAACAGCTGACCTGTACTAACTGTATGTGGTTTGACTCTGGTCTGGCAGGTAACATGCCTCCCATAGTGACAGAGCCCACAGTGATCAGCGGTAAGGTCAACTCAACAGTCAAAATTCAGATCATCGCTCAGGACCCTAATGGAGACCCCATCACCTACTCACTGCTCCAACCCAGGCCTCCACGGACTTCTATTGGCAGTGGTAAGACACACACACAGTCACAAGCATTCACACAAATGAAGACAGTTTCCTCATTCAAAGACCAAAGTGTGCCCCCTTATACAGTATCTGTTACTATTCCACGTGACATTGTTTAGTGAGTTGGTGACAGTATTGTTGCTTTTGATATTGCCAACTTCTGAAAAAAAACCCTGAGACATCCTACAGTGATCAAGGCTAAGCGTGAGCTCCTGTTTGTGCAGGCTTTCTTGTTATCTGCCTGTTGTGCTTTCCTTACCAGGTGATGGCTTCCTGACATGGACTCCTCTCAGCACCCAGCCGATCCAACTGACAATCAAGGTCAGTGACGAGCGCACCAGTTCCATCTTCAGCCCCATCCTACGTGTCTGCAATTGCCTCAACGGAGGAACATGTCAGTATGAAAGTGTCATCGAAAACCACCAGCAGGGAAAGTTCCAGGTACATGTTTAGTTGATTCTTTAATCATGATTTTTCCAACTGAACATAAAAAATGGGGTTTTAGGAAGACAAAAGTGTAGTATTCCACCCTGCTGTTGTTTGAATGATATGCCGAAGGTATGCATTCAAGTGCATACTTTTTTACAGGGAAGGTAATAAAACGTATTCTCTATCTAACAAATCCTTGTTTCATTGTGAAAACCAATTGTGGCAACGTGAAAACATTGAGACATTTTACCATTTTATGGAAAAAATGAGCTCATTTTAAATTAGATGGCAGCAACACATGTCAAAAAAACAGAGCAATGTTTACCATTGTGTAGCCTCCCCTCTTCTTTTAATAATTATCTGTAAACATCTGGGAAGTGAGGAGACCAGTTGCTGGAGTTTTAAGAAAGGAATGTTTTCCTGTTCTTGTCAGATGCAGGATTCTAGCTGCTCAACAGTCTTGAGTCTTTGTTGCCAGATTTTCCATTTGATGATGTGCCAAATGTTTTCTACTGGTGAAAGGTCTGGACTGCAGCCAGGCAAGTTCAGCACCCGGACTCTTCTCCTGTGATACCATGCTGTTGTGATGGATGCGGTCTGTGGTTTAGCATTGTCTTGCTGAAATATGCAAGGTCTTCCCTGAAAGAGACGTTGTCTGGATGTTGCTCTGAAACCTCTACTGTATGTCCATGTCAGCATTGATGGTGCTTTTACAGATGTGTAAGCTGCCCACACCGTAGGCACTATTTCAGCCCCATACCACCAGAGATGCAGGCTTTGTCCTCTTATAACAAGCTGGATGGTCCCTCTCCTCTTTAGTCTGCAGAACATGGCATCCATAGTTTACAAAAAGAAGTTTGATTCCTGTGACTAGTTTCCCAATTTACTTCAGACCATTTTAAACGAGCTGTGGCCCAGAGAACATGGCAGCGTTTCTGGATCCTATTCACATATGGCTCCTTCTTTGCACGGACTGCACGGTGAAGTGTGTTCACAGACAGATATTACTGAGTGTTCCTGGTGTCCCCATGCAGCGATGTCCAGTAGAGAATCATAGCTGTTTTTATTGTTGCCTCAGGACCTGAAGATCCTGCACATTTAGTTTTGACCTTCGGCCTTGTCACTTGCGCACAGAGATTCCTCCTGATTCTCTGAATCTTTTGATGATATTATATACTGTAGATGGTGGGATCTTCAAAGTCTCTGCAATTCTATGCTGAGAAACATTTTTCGGAAATTGTTCCACAATTTTTAGATGCAGTTTGTCACAGATCGGTGAACCTCTGCCCATCTTTACACTCGAGAGGCTGTGTCTCTCTGAAATTCTCCTTTTATACCCAGTCATGTTACTGACCAATGAACAAAACTGGCAAGAATTAGTTGTCAAATTCTCCTCCATTTGTTACTGATTTGCAGCAATTACTTTTCCAGCCTTTTGTTGCGTCACTTCCAACTTTTTTGAGCTGTGTTGCTGCCATCAAATTTAAAATGAGCTAATATTTTCCATGAAATGGTAAAATCTCAGTTTCAACATCTGATATGTTGTTTATGCTCTATCGTGAATAAAATATGGGTTGACCAGGTTTGCAAATCACTGCATTCTGTTTTTATTTATGTTTTACACATCGTCCCAACTTTTTTGAATTGGGGTTGTACTAATTCAGTTTTGACTATTCGGCGGCAAGTAGAGAGTTTTGTTTCTACAAGCTCGGATTTGGGAAGTTTATGCCATTCTTCCTGGCAGTTTGAAAGATTGGAAGGCAAGTGTCTGTGAGCTGTCATCTTGAGTTAAATCGTGAGATAAATTTTGACCAGGCTCTATTCCCTGTTTCCAAAATGCTCTTCCATAGCATGATGCTGCCGTTGCCGTAATTCAGTGTAGAGGTGGTTTTATTAAGTGAGCAGTGCTTGGTTTTCCCAAAGAGTTTAACTGTGTGTTATCAGACCAGAGAACCTTATTAAGTCTTAATAAGGCCATGTAAACTCTATGTAATATCAATCCCTGCAGACTGTGCGTATAACCAGCATAAATGCCTGAATGATTGTTGTGCTGCTGAGATGTCCTTCTGCCAGTTTTCCCATCAGAGGACTGATGACGTCGATAGCTGTTAGATTTCCTGACCAAAGCCTGTCTTGTCTGGTTACTCAGTTTGATCAGCTGTAGGAAGAGTGCTGTTGGTTCTTAAACTTCTTTCATTTCAAAAATTGAGGCCACTGAGTTCCTGGGAACACTCAAAGCTACAGAAAACTTTTTATACTTCCCCTGTTCTATCACCAATACGAGACAGTTTGGAGTGTCACAGCAAAGAGTGTGAATACTTTGGAAGTTACTTTTTGTGATTTATGTTGTTTTAGCTTTTGCTAAATTTGGTAAATTTTTCCATTCGTCATTATGAGATGGTTGTTATAAATATTTAACCATTTAATGTAATACTGAAACACACCACAGTGTGTTTGGCCTGACGCAACCGTAGTGCTTGTCTCCCTTCCTTTTCATACTTCCTCCTCGCAGGTGGTGGGGTGCCTGTGCCCAAAGGGCTTCAGTGGGAGGTTCTGTGGGAGCACTTCAGACATGTGTCGAGGCAAGCCCTGTTTCCGAGGGGTGCAATGCCAGATGAATCCAAGGGCCGTCCAGTTCACCTGCGGACAGTGTCCTAATAACACTTTCTCTGAGGGAAAACAGGGATACAAGTGCTTTGAGCAGGGTTTGTAATCATATGAGTTTGCGGGACTTTTTTGTGCGGCCACAATATAAGGTGAGAAGAGAGGAAAATGTATCATTTCTCTTTTTACTGTATTTCTGCACACCTTTTCAGACTTGTGCAGCCCTCCTTTCCCCTTCCCCTGCCATAAGGATGCAGACTGCCACCGAACAAACAAAAGCTTCACCTGCACATGCAAGAATGGCTTTACTGGAAACGGACACAACTGTACAGGTACTAAACATCAGCTCAGTATGCAGTAATAATGTCTTCACGCACAGTACTTGACACCCTATCTTTGTCTGCTTTGTAGATATAGACGAGTGTGCAATACTCACAACCTGCCCAAATGCCAAGTTTGAGTGTAAGAACCAGCAAGGCTCCTTCGACTGCTTCTGTAGATACCAGAGAACCAGTTTCACTGATGGATGTGGTATGTGTTCAGTATCATTCAGGCAGCAGTACTGACTAAAGCATTCTTCACTGCTCTTACTTGGCAGCTCAGGGGTATGAGAAACAGTGCATGCTGTAGGGATAATGTACTATACAATAATAACAAGACAAATGTGCAATGCTAACAACATCATTCAAACTATTTCTATTCTTTGGAGCCTTTTAAACCGATGCTTAACAAAGGTTCATATCTGAATGATGTGTTTTTTCTTCAGGTGACTCTGCCAACCCTCCAGGTAAGTGCTTTATTTTATGACTTCATTAGCAATAACATTGCTGGGCTTTGCTTGTGGTGTTACCATGGCAAACATGCCTAGTATACAGTATATGGTCATAAAAGGTCATTGCACAGCTGTTTGTGATACTCTGTGTCCACAGGAAGCAATGTATTCACTGTGTCTGTGAAATGGAAGAAAAACACACCTGATGGGCTCAAACAGGTGTGTGAGGCTGTGCCACCATTGTCTGGTGATCCACTAATTGGTCACGTGTAACACTGACGACATCATTTAACGATTTTTCTCTTCTGCAAAGTGATCATTTATATCTTCTTGTTTCTCAGCTGACGGACATTTTGTCAATGGGTTTCCAGAACAAATTCTACAATGCCTGTAAGATGGATACAAGACAGGAATTCCCATCCAGTTTGGATGAATATCATATCAATGTGTCCAGTGACACACCACACTGGTATATTAGAGACTACCTGGCAAGGGTCAGCACCCAGTATGAGATCACTGGCATTGACGTTGATGGTGAGATACCCGGAAATTTTCATAAATTTTATTTTATCTAGTAATTTGGTACATTTATATTTATAAGCTCAGCAGGCAAATAAAACACATTTTAGTCATTCGAAATTTAGTCAAGAATATATTATATGTTTTTTGCTGCAGCATTTTTAAAGCTTGCCTCTGTGTCCTCCTCACTGATAGATCTGGATGAGTGTAAGGCTGAGAAGGTAGTGTGTCTACCACCTGCCTTCTGCACCAACACTTATGGAGGCTACAGATGTGTGTGCAATGGCACAGAGGTTTATGCAAACCAATCCTGTGTGTTAGGTAAGAGCCTGGACGTACCTCACATTGTTCCTGCAGTTGCTGCAATGTCTCTACAGCGATGCCTCTGTGTCTCTAAGGCTAATAAACCGTCAAATCAATAGTAAGACGGAGTTCTACACACCTATAAAAACATTAACTGGAAAATAATGTCAAAAAAAAAAATTTTGTTGGCATTTTGCAGGCCACAATTTAATAGAGAAATATTATAGTATGGGGCTGTCATGCGGATAATGATCCGCTCTGGCGACCCTGAACTTACGGGATAAGCCGAAAGTTGTCATGCACGTCTATTCATGCTGTCCTTTCTCACTTTGTAAAGTTATATGAGAGTGTTTCACTGAGAAAAACTTTGTTGTGGCTTTTTTTTTTTTTTTTTTTTTAGGCATAAAAGTGGACAAACAGCTGAATGTTCTAGCACTGGACCTCGTTGTGGGGCTGGTTCTCGGCATCGGCATCCCTTTGCTTCTGCTGCTCCTCCTGACTGCATTGGCCTGTCTGTGCTGCTGCAAGAAGAAGGTTACAGAAGAGTGAGTAACGTGATCAACACATTAAGAGGAATTTAAAAACTTAGGGGGTCTTGAAAGGTGGCAACTTGCAGACACAAAGAAAAGCCATAAGATCCTAGCTTCTGTCCTTTCATTTGTATCAACATGATTTTCTTGGCATTTTTCACCTATACGAGAATCATCTTTTGCCATGTGTTGAACGCCACACATCAGATCTGGTGTGTATTGATCGTAACAGAGACTCACACAGCTGTTTTAGTCACAGAGAACTTTGGATGCACTGGCTTTAAGTACTGACATAAATCCACGGGAAGCAGGTTTTTAGGTGCGTCAGCAGCTCTTTTTGGGCAGTGTGAGCCAGGGTTCACTGTAGGTCACCACAAAATACAGTATACTGCTGCAGACAATGATCATATTGGACCACGCGCACACACACACACACACACACACACACACATAGTACAGTCTGCCCAGATACAATGCTTTACAGCAGCTTGAAGACTTTAAATCCTGTCCTCTGTACTGCAGCTGCTGCTGCACTGACTTTCTTTATTTCACTTCTCAGTTGGAGGACGGACTGCCCACTCTCTTACTATATTAAACAAAAACACTTCCTACTAACAGCTTTGGTCCGAGTTATGAAACTGCACTTGACTAACACTGAAGAATGTTTGCACATTTTATCCGCAGTAAACCAAGGTAATGATGCAGGTTACACATCCACACATTAGAGACACTTTTTCTTATTTTGCTCACAGGCAAACGGCTAAAGGAGCATTATCAAATAATCCAGAGCAATTTTGTAAATGAATAGTGTGGTTTTTAAGGAGATACATATATCTGTATGGGAAACATACCTTTTGATAAAAAGCTCTATATAAGCAGACTCTTTAAACATTAGGCTAAGCTAGTTTGCTCAGCATACAAATATGGAAAATTACCTGTCCAAACTCACTAATATATTTTGTTTTCAATATTTCCCAGTTAATGTTTGGCGCTTATTTGCCCTGAACATTTTACCAATGTAAGTTTTGTGAGAAGCTGGACTTAATGTCACATCCAAGAGCCATATGTGTGTGTGCGTGAGTGAGTGTGTGTGCATCCTAATGTGCACGTGTCCTTGGCTCCCGCATGTTTGTACAGATGTATGGCATTTGGGACAGGTGTTAGTGGGCCACAAGGACACATAATCCCCCCCGATGAGTGGCCTGCTTTCTCTGCTATCAGTAAACTAGAGCCACTGGATATAATGGTCGGGATTGGCGCCAGCATTGTGGGATTATGTTGTTAGAGGAGGTTATGCTGTTAATACAATAATACTTAAGGTCTCAGGTGCATGTGATGTGATAGAAATGGAGGAGCAACAATTGAATTTAATGTTTCGAGCGTTTAAAGTCAACATGATTACAAATGCCAGGTTTTTGACTACAATATTGATTAACCTTCAGAGAGTTGAAACATATCAGAACATTAAACAAAGACTAAACAAAAGGTCTGAAGAAATCTGCAGGGTCAGTGGGCAGGTTTGCAAGGACTTCTATGTAGTTAGACAACAGCAGGTTTAGTGAAGCATTCAGGATGTGCTTCATGTGTTTAATCAGCTTTAGCCCCAGATTTCAGCATCTTTCGACACTGAATATCTAGGCTACAGCCTGCTGAATATTTATGATTATGAACATTTCCATAACTGCTTGAAATAACAGAGTTCTAATGTTTACTGTAATTAAAGAACACACTAATCAGAGCCAGGAAACCACTGAATAAAGGACAGAATGTAAAGAAATAAATATCACTGCTACTGTGTAGTTTCACATAAAGACCCGTCTCCTTACTCAGAAAGCATAAAATAATATTGACATCACCCGACAGAACTTCTCACTGCTTTCCAGTATCTTTAAATCCAGCAACTGCAGTGATTTCCTGTTTACTTCAGCATTCTGATTTGCTTCTGCGCTTTCTTTCAGCCCCCCTCACTTGTTGCCAGACTACATCCAGGAGCAGCGCAACCCTCCGCCCTTCAATTACTCCGATCCTGCCCTCCACTACATTACCCACTGCAGCCCTCGGATCATAGACAACATCGCGCCCAGGCAGCGCTACAGATAACCCATAGCACACATTCCAGAGGCCGGAATTGCACCGGGACACTAACACAATGCAAGCGCTTTTGTAGCCGCTGCATGCTGTATGTTTCATCTCAACATGATTTATTGCTGTTATTTATATCGTCATGAACCTGTCATTAAAACTGAGTGACTTTTAAAGTCAGTTATTTCCAATCATCTCAGCTGAGTGATGGACCTGCCAAATGTGAGCTGGAAGTTTTTTTTTTTTGCCAGTATAACAGTTTACACTGAGAGTCTGAGCCCGCAGAATTCGACAATCTCTTGGCTGGAGATGTTGATAAAAAGTAAACCACTGCAGTGGTCTTTAGGTTCCAGCTGATACTAAGCCAACAGCCTCCCTGATAGCAACATTAGCACTCATCAGAAGGCACCTGCCCTCTGTACAAAATTATCTTCACAAGCGAGCTTATGCATCCATATTTTGGAAATCAGCATCACAGTGAAGCTCCAAAACACTTTATTGATTCATTTCATTTAAGTGTGATTCTTCTGTGCGCACCAAAAAGTATAGTTTTACTGTGTTCTAAAAGCGTCCATCTCGCTCTGCAATTACACTCTAAATTACTGTTCATTGCTGGATTGTGTCCCAGTTAATTTAACACGGCAGAGCAATTCACTGTTTAAACGGGAAACTGTCTTTTGTGAAGTTGGACTTGTTGCAGCAAAGTTTAAAAAGCAATGTGTAACTATAATTTACATCATTACAAAGTACCACTTTAGCAAGACAGTGCTGAGGAGATATTTATTCAAGAGAAGAGACAGGAGAAAACAATGAATTCTCATACTGAAGCCATTTCACTCCACTTGTGTTGGGAGCATAATGGCCCTGCGATTCGAGATATGGCCTTTCTTGAGTGTCCTTGAGTATAACAGATGATCTATGATGTCTGACATTGACCTGTCACCATTAAAAAGGAAACTCAATATCACATTGTCACCCTCCTGCAAGCTGATGGATGTCAAGGTGAGGACTGTGATATTCATTATCCAGAGTAAAAGTTCTGTTTTCAATTTTTATCTACAGTCAAGTAGAAGAGTTATCAGCAAAATATGATTTAGACATTAAATGTAATATTGGGATGCTATTAGTTTTGCAATAACTTGGAAGTGTTTATTAATGTTGTGAATAAATGAGGTGGGAATTGTTGCATAGTTTAATCTATAGAAATGCATGAGTAGAACCAGAGTAGAAGCATTGAACTGTTTAAATAAAGCACGACTATCCCAACATTGCACTAAGTACAATACTTGACCAAATGCACTTGGTTATTTTTCTTCACTGCAGCTACAGTAATTACCAATCATTTTACTACGTCCTTCCTCTTTCTGCGTAAGCAGTGTCCAGCAGTTTCTTCTCTGGCCACCAGGTGTCATAGCTGAGTTATTCACACACAGGCAGATATATCAGTTGTTCATGAGTCAGGTTTGGGCAGCACTCTTACAGCCACACACGCGATCACACATACACAGACGACCAGACACCTGCTCTGCAGCCCTCATCTGGAAGTGGCCACGGCATGAGGTGGAGCCTGCTGCCCCCCTGCAGGATGAGATCATCTGACGGGGTGCAGTGAAGGCAGCCCTGCGTGTTCCGCACCTCTACAAAAACAGACCCGGCCTACGCCACAGCTGGGGTCAAGGACGGGTGTTGCTAAAACACTCTTCCCCTGTCATTTCCTTATTGTGGTTACACACCAACATGCACACTCATGCACACAAGTGTCCCTGCATAAGCTCTGCAGTGGATCTTGATTCCTCTGGTTTCAGGTTCTACTGGATTGATTGAGGGAGTAAACAGAGATTATGCCACAATACTACTGCACATACAGGGTTTGTGGAGGAAACTTCTGGAAAGAATAAAATCCCACAGCAAGTTGAACTCCTGGCACCTTTGATAGACAAAAAACGCAGCTACCAGTGAACAGCAGCCTCTGACAAACACAGCTACAGAAGAGCTTTGTTGTGCCACACGTCTGGAAGGTTCCAAGTTACACCGTTTCATGTGCTGCTGAAGGCTGCAGTGTTTGAACTCAAGCTCCACACTGACTGCAGTAGACAACCTGGAGGCAAGCCAGGGAAGGAAAGAGGGAGGTAGTGAGAGGGACAGAGTTGAGTAGAGTCAGAGAACACGAGAGAAAGAAGACAGAAGAGCAAATGAAAAGTGAGGGAGTGGAGATCAACAGCAGGGACTCTAATTGTGGTTTTGTCCCTCGGATTCCATCAAATAAAACGACTCACATGTGCAGGTTTAGAGCCAGCTGATGACCCTGTGCCAGGCCCAACAAACAGAAACATGCTAGAGGGATAGAAAATAAAGTGCATGCTTAACACTATATCCATTTCATCACAACATGATTGAAATAGGCAGGGAATAGAAGGCCTGACCAAATCCTCTTATCCGATTTGAGGCCATTAATCATTTCTGCCTCATGATGTAATTTTGAGAAACAAGTCATTTCTCAGTAACAGGTAGGCCAGAATGCCAATGGGATTGTTTCATGTGCAGCTTGCCCATCGCCGTGACTTTATACAACTAATGCTCTCATTGTGTGGCTGTAAAATTATTTGTGCTCCAACTGGAAGTGTTTTGCTGTAAGGTTAGCAACTTTGTCCACTGACTAGTCCAGATCTTGGCTAGTGTATGATGGAAAGTATTAGTGGTAATCAGGAACTCTCAGAGGCCAGTCACATGTAGGCAACAATGTGTGTTGGTCATAAAAAATACATGCACATATGTCCCTGTGGTGTTTACCATTTGTGCATATATACAGAGCACTGCAAAGAAGCATTTAGGCTAATTGCACATTCACTATACACACTCGAGATGCAAGCAGATGCAGGGACATGCTCCCTCACCCAGTGGAAATGGTCTTTTAAATATTAGGAGCTTGACATCCATGATGCACAAACAGCTGCCATTCTCTGCAATGAAAGGCGATCAGCCGCTTTGGCACGGAACCAGCAGGTGCATTACAAAGCCTTATTAATTAATAATGGCGTCCGCGTCGTTCAGTTACACAGGTAAACATCTTCTCATATTTGTCACTGACGCTTCATCCCTCAAAGTCCTCACAGCCACTATGGTAAAAATTTAAGTCCTCGCTTTAAGCTTTGCGTTGGGAATCTACTATATGTTAGAACATGATTGTGCAATATCACCACACTCCAGTGTGTTGCCACATCTCCAGCTCACGTGCTGTGTTCGCCAGCCCACCTCCATTACCAAAAAATAAACAATGCTTGCTGCTATCAGGAGTGATGTCACGGGCCAAAGGGAGGTGACGTTAATGAAGATGGAGGGGTGACTTCGGCGTTGCAATTGCTGAAGTAAATGACCTTTGCCCCTGTGGTATGAAAATGAAACGTTCACATCCTGTGTATGTGAGTCAGTTACATTTTCAAAGAGCAGATAAGAGAATAGAGACATCGGTAGTTTGAGAACAGTGTGTGTGTGTGTGTGTGTGTGTGTGTGTGTGTGTGTGTGTGTGTGCAGGCGCACACATGGATTAATCTAGTGAGTTAACATAACACCTGACATCTATAATGCAAAAACAACACTGTAACATACTGTATTGTCTGCATGTGGTGAGTTAAGTCTTTCTTGGCTTACATCATATGGGCTCGGTACAGGTTTTACAGAACATGAAGCCATGTGTCACGCGTTTTAAAATGTCTTTATATTGACTTCCAACCTACAAACGCCATTATCTCGGAGTGGCTCCTCTGACACTTTGGAACCACTGAGGATGCCCGTAAGTGATCGTCAGTTAACAAAGCAGCGGATTCTGCATATAGTATTAAAGGTTGGGATAGGAGGGCATGATAGAGAGGAGTTGTAATTATGAAATATTTACAACCCAATAGTAAACTATTGTCTCTGAACAGCCATTTTATTGGAGCAATTCAACATAGATGTTGGACAATTATGTTTAAAATGTGAGAACACAAGAGGAAATAAAGTGTTCATGGTATCTAAGGTCACATTTTACAATATTTGTCAGGCTTTATGAGAGAACCAAAAGGTGGATTCATTTCCCTCTGCCTACAGTCGTTCACACATGCTCCAGCTTATCTGGTTCTTGTGACAGATTTGGGCCTTTGCACCGTCACCTTTGGAATTACATAATCTACACAGTGACAAAAAAAAAACCCTGTAGCAGAAAAAGAGATTTAAAAAAGAAAAGAATCCAATGTGTTCCATATTAGGTAGGTTTGGGGGGTGGGGGGGGGGAGGCTGGCTGCCTCTGAGGCTGCTCAGCAGATCACATGGCACAAGGCAGCATCACCTCTGCAAACAGCACAGATGGAAGTGGGAACCACTTTGGATCCTTATTGCTTACATCTAAATGTGAGATATTTTTCTTTTCACCGTCCCTGCTCTGTACTTACAGTGTGACATCCATGTCTAATAATAAGAGATTCAGTTGGGAGGAAGGGGGCACTGTTTTTGGGACACCGAATCTAGTAAATTCTCTTGAAACGATTCTCCCCGCACATCTCTGTCCACCCTCCTCCACAGCATCTCCCATGGGATCTAGCTAGAGACAGGTGGTCACTAGGAGACAGGGGAGCAGTCAGGCATAAGCAATCAGGCAATCAGATACTCCCATCCACACCGGTAACACAATTAGACAGAAGAATCCACAGTCATCTGACAGCAAGCCTGCTCCAGACCCAGTCACGCATCACACATATGAGTGTGCACACACACAGACAGTACACACACATTCTACTACCTATTACAAACTATTACACCCAAACTCTTCAGCACTGACACTGCATCTCATTATGCATAGCATTTAAAATGAGGTCCAGCACAGCAGACAGGATGTCAGACTGTGGTAACCTTGTACCAGAAACTTGCAAAGGCGTGGGTTTCAAAATGCCGACAAAATAACGTATTTAGAAAGAAGGAAAACTTTAGCAGCAGGAAATACAGCAAATCGTGTAAGCACAAACGTTGCCAATAACGCCCCAGTAATAAATCGCAAACGATGATCTTTGTGTAGCTATTTACTTATCAAAACTATCTTACTGGACCTCCTGAAAGATGATGCCCATATGTACACACACTGTGCAATAAGATTGTCTGCCGGGCCTGTGGCGCTGACACGGATGTCTATGAACAAGATGCAGCGGCAGCGCAGACCATGGGAGTGACGCATTGCAGGTACAAACACACCAATCAGAGAGCGCGATTTCTTTCGGCTACGTGTTGTGCCCCATTACACAGTAGCAGAAAGTATTCATACGCTTCCATATAGACCACCAACGACATGCAACCTAATTCTTAATATCGACATCAAAATCTTGTATTGCGCTCGTATATGCGTTTGGAAATTGCTTTTTGATTT
This sequence comes from Channa argus, assembly GCF_033026475.1. Classification (NCBI taxonomy): domain Eukaryota; kingdom Metazoa; phylum Chordata; class Actinopteri; order Anabantiformes; family Channidae; genus Channa; species Channa argus. The sequence goes on from NC_090197.1 coordinate 49,726,934, forward strand.
TTCTGTGGAACTAAGCGTTTTTACTAAATGTGTATTATTGAATTTAGTAACTGGGGAAAGGGGAAGTTGGCGGAGTGGTATTAAAAAGAGGCGGGGTTTAGGATAGCCGTTAAAGGCGAGTCCAGTTGCTCCTTTCTCAGTGTGGTCATAGAGATTGGCAGTTTGTTCAAGCTTTGCGTTGGGCTTTGTTTCATACGGATTTTTTGTCGTAAACCAGGCGCGGCGTTTACATCGAAATGGTAAGAAACACAACTGTATTTTCTCTCCAGTCTAGATGTAGGTGGCAGCGCGTTTCAAGTGTTCGATTTCAGTGCCAATAAAACATAGCGTCACCAGTGGCTAAAATTAAGCCAACGACCGCAATGCGCGGCGAATAAATGACAGCATGCTAACGTAGCTCATGTGACGCCGCTAACGTTAGCTAACGAGCTGTGTTCTTAACGAATGCAACAACACCCTTGTGCCCTAACGTTACGTTAGCGCAACTAGTTACACTCCTAACAGTGCATGAGCGTTAGGTTCTGTGATCTCGGCGCTTTTATGCAAATCGAATAGGAGTCGAGCTAATGCTGGGCTTCACTGAATAAGAACCAAAGCTAATATTACCGGTTTAGTTGAATACTTTTACTCGTTACCCAGGTAAACGCTGGTTGAGAAACAATGTGATTATCTGCAAATCGCCGCGTTGCTTGTGACGACTCCTTTAGTAACTAATCATTATGTGTAGCTGGATGTCTTGGTGTTTAGGTACGTTAATGTCGCCCATAATGTCTGAAACGGAAAGCCGGTCCACAACTGTAGCTAGCAGCTAACTTTAGCTGAGTTACCGCCAAATTTTAAGTCGTTCAATGTCAGGGGAATAGTTGGTTTATTAAACATTAAAATTAAGATGTAACTTTTTTTTTTTTTTGGAAGGGCACGTGGATTTGACATTTCCGTAACATGCTTGACAGCAAATCGGCACAAAATGCCTTTTGCATTTGTGACTTTGCAGCTCCCGATACTGTAATAACGTTAGTTGCCCGTCATCGCAGAGTGTGATTGTTATCAGATGTACATAATTTATAGATATTTGCAGTAATGTTAATGTTTTGCTGTTAATGGAACAGCAATGCTATCGATTAGGGATTGCGTTTGGAGAAAGAACAGTAATTTTGGATGTTTTAAAGAATGGATTGCTATTAATTTTATTTAATATTGTTTTATAGGCTGATCAGCTTACAGAAGAGCAGATTGCTGGTAAGACATCGCTGCATTGATCTTCTGCCTTCCTCCTGTCCTGCAAAGTGGCCTGCATTATGGATTCTTGCATCTTTACAGTGGATTTAACCTTTTGCCTTTTAAGGCATTCCTCTGGACAGCCTACTGGTCATAAAACAGGAATGAATGAAACTGCTGTTGCTAGCTGTCTCTGCAGTGCTGGACTGGATGGGAAAACTTTGCATTTCCGTGGTTTCTGGTGTAATAAATGATGTAATTGCAAAGGGCGGTGTGCTCTGGTAGGGCTGTGTGTTCTGCTGAGCTATTGGCAATCACCTTTCACATGCTGTACATGTCCTTTGCCCTGGGTGTGTTCTCAGTAGATGTAATGCTCAAAGAACAATTGAAATGGCAAATCTGCTTGCCGTGCTTATATTAATCTTGTCCTACGATGAAACCTAGGCTCTGTAATGTAAATCCTACAGGCGTGGTGTTCCCTAACACACTTCTCCCAGCTAGTACTCAAACAACTGTTAGTCTGTATAGTTTATTGTAGTGTGCTGCAGCTGTAGTTGTTTTCCTGACTGTATTTCTGTGGTTGCCTTGATTGAGCTTAAGATGTAGACTTTAGTATGTTACTCATACCATTGCTGTGTGTGTGCTTTTAGTTGGCTGCTTGAGAGTTGATGACATGTCAGTTTGTAGGTTTTTGTGGACTTGGAAATTACTGTGCTTTAAATTATTAAGCAGCTGCAGTGATGTGTGGATCTAATAGCCATATATAGGAATTCACTGGACACTTCCTGCAGTTTATGTGGACAGCACATCTTGCACCAACAAAAGGGTGTTGCTCTGTGTTTGACCCTGCCAATGGCTGGGCAGGTCGTAGTTTTTATGACTCCCAACAAGCTGCTGCATGCCATTATGCATTGGCCTCATCACACTTAATGAGTGTCATCGTCCTAATCGCTTGCAGCACAACCAAACTACTCAGGCTGTCATTCACTGCTGATGTAGCCTGACTCTGCTCTGTTCTTTGGTCTAATGGTCGCTGTCTTTGTTTATCCAGAAACAACAGCAGTTGTAGGTGGGCACCAAAGAGCTTAGGTGTATGTAGTGGTTGAAACATGCAATATAATACAGTTTGAGGCTTTAATTCAATGTAATATATGAACACTTTGTGCAGACTGGGTGAGCATTCACATGACTTTTGTATTGCCATCACCAATAGCATCTTTTTTTTTATTTTTTTAAATAAAGGTGTGACAGTTCAGTTGAGTCTTACTAAAGACGGCCTTCTATTTTTGTTTTTTGCAACCAGAGTTCAAAGAGGCATTTTCACTCTTTGACAAGGATGGCGATGGCACAATCACCACCAAAGAGCTGGGGACAGTTATGCGTTCTCTGGGCCAGAACCCCACAGAGGCAGAGCTGCAGGATATGATCAATGAGGTGGATGCTGATGGTAAGAACTCAATCTAGCTTTGACACTGCCAAACACTCATTGTATAGATGGATGGAAATCATCAGGGGGTGTCTGGGTCTTTATTTATATTTTTTTGATTCCCCCCCCCCCCTTAGGAAATGGAACGATAGACTTCCCAGAATTCCTGACCATGATGGCCAGGAAGATGAAGGATACAGACAGTGAGGAGGAGATCAGAGAAGCATTCCGTGTTTTTGACAAGGTAAATGCTACCTGTATATGTGTACACACTTCTGTCTGTGGCTACAGCAATTTGGGGGGAAAATGTGCTCACGGAGTGATTTTTAATTGTCAGGATGGCAATGGATACATCAGTGCTGCTGAGCTGCGCCATGTGATGACAAACCTTGGAGAGAAGCTGACTGATGAAGAAGTGGATGAGATGATCAGAGAAGCAGACATTGATGGAGATGGACAGGTCAATTATGAAGGTTGGTAAATGCTGTTTTTTTTTTTGTTGTTAATCAGCTTGACTCACTCTTTGCATATAGAGTCACAACTTTTTTTTTTTTCCCCCCTCTCATTTTTTCCTGCAGAGTTTGTACAAATGATGACGGCGAAGTGAAGGCTTTGTACAGATTTCTATATAAATTTGCCTTTTCTTTGTGTAATTTATCTGTAAAATCTTAATAGCCCCCCTTCGTCCCTGCCCCTTCTGCTGTCCAAAGGAACTGCATGTAAACTGCATAGGCTCTTGTCCCAATGTCCCTTTTTCATTTGCTGTCATGGTGTTTTGGAGTGACTGAACAGTCAAACAACCAGATGCCTGTGGAGGCCCCTGGGAGCCAGAGAACTTCGAATCTTCTTGTCTTGTCTGCTCGGGGCCCCTCCACGCATGGCGACATAGAAAACCTGTCAGCTGGTTGTCACTTGACTACACTGTTGGCATGGAAACAATGTAGAGGAGTTTAAACTCTGCATGGACTAAGGACAAAGTATATGGAAATCTCTCAGCATTGCACTACTGCAAAAAAATGACACGGGTGTATCTCCTAGGTACTCATACAAACTCTTTTTGTATCTGCTGTTCTATATACCAGAAAATGACTAATCTTACCATGCTTTTTAATGTTTTACTCACTTTTACTTTTTAATGACCACTGGTCATGCCTCAAATAATCCATTCCAAGTTGTATATTTTTGTTTTCCAATAAAATTTACAATCTACCCAGATTTGAAAATTGTCTTGTTTTCTCAGTTATAATAATCCTTGAGTTTGTATACCCTGTAATTATTTCCATTTTTATATTGAGGACAAGATGCTCCCTTTTTTTGGATGTTTTTTTTTTTTCTTCTTTCTTAGATTAATCATGAAATGTTTACCATTTTTGAATCAAGTGTCCCCTATTAATTCCCCAAAGCACTGAGGAGCATCAGCCAATGCCTCTTAATGTTCAGTAAGCTCAGATAAAATCTGTATTGTCATTGAAATAAAAGTACTTGATGGGATCAAAAGCTTCTATTTTGAAGTGCACACAATGCTACTGGACATTAGATTAGCTGTGTACTGTCCAGCTTCTCCCCCCACACCCACCCACTGACTACATAGGCCATGTGTTGTCTGCTACTGTTGGCACAGAATCATGTAGAAGCTGACTGCCTCATGTCTTACTTGGCATTTGTCCCCAATCATAAAGTGCAAATGATTCGAGCGTACATCAGAAATCATTGTGTAAATAAAGGTGTACCTGTTTTTTTTTCTTTGTTTTTTAACTTCTGATTATTGAGTTTGTTACAGTAGCTTGCAGAGATACTAAGTTTGTTATTTTGATGAATGACAAAATAAAGCTCTATTGTGGACCTCTGCTCTGCGTCCAGTGAGTTTTTATACTAGCCGTGCTTAGAAATACTTGTAATTCAAAATCCTGCCAATTTTTAATACCTAATGTTTTCATGCAGTGATGGCTGTAGTTGTTTGTGGCTTGGCCAGTCATCCGTAATATTCAGGATTCTCTGTGGATGCAAATTAAAACATTTAGAGCATCGCAAAAGTTACGGCTCATAAAGCAGCAGTGACTGCTTTAAAGAAGTGGAATGTGATTTTTCTTAGTGGATCCGTGACTGTTCTATCTCATGTTGCGTGTAGCTAAAAGTGAGGAATTATTCCCGTTACCGAGTTTGCATAAGAACATTTTTCAGTTCCACGACAGCATGAAAAAGAAACACCACAATCCACAGCAGTTTCACGTGTGAATTGGATGGTTCTCATCTTGTCAAAACCAATTATCACAAGACTTAAACTCTTAGTGTCAGTGCAGTCTACTTATAAAAATCTGTTAATTACACAGCACATGTCCCACCAGCCTCCACCGTCCTCTGCACTCGTGCATTTGCCCACATAGGCTGAACATTAAACAGCCAATGTGTTTGACGAATGACATGTACAGGACAAACTCAAAAAGCAACAGCTTCTTTTTTTCTTTCTTTTTCTGCTTGTGTGTTTTCATTGTCTCCTCGTGTCCTTGACACGCAGTGCAAACATGAATTGTTGGCCCACTTTGAACAATGTGTCCCATATAGCTTAGCAACGGGGCTAAACATCGAATAAGTGCTAGATTTTCACTTAATGTGAAGGTCTGAGACAGAATATGTGTGTGCTTGCCTGTCATCACTCAATTTTTTTTCTCCATGTACTCTGGTTTCCTCTCACAGTCCAAACACATGCGTAGTGACTCTAAATTGCCTATATGTGTGAATGTGAGTGTGAATGGTTGTCTGTCTGTGTGTTGGCCCTGAGCTTAGACTAGCAACCTGTCCAGGGTGCACCCCACCTCTTGCCCCATGACAGCAGGTATAGGCTCCAGCCCCCTGTAACCCCCACACAGGATAAACGGTTACAGATAATGGATGGAGTGTTTTTTCTTTAAGGCATTTAAGACACTGGTATGTGGCGCCCTTTTGTATCCCCTGTGTGTGTCCACCTCGCAGTCCACGAGTCAAATTATTGGAAGTGTTTTTGGGGTTCAGTGATCTTTGGCAACTGCAGGTGTGCAATCATTGGGTTTGTATTGCAGAGCGGCAGCGTCTTCTTCCCACCTTTTCCTGTTACCTGGACTTTCTTTCTTTCTTTTTTTTTTAACACCACTGAGCATTTTGCACTGCGCCCTGAGAATCATGTCACCATTTCAAATAGTCTTCATTTGTGGACATTTTGTGTCTCTGTAGACATAAGGGCATAGTTCACGTCACCAGGTGCTACTTGTAAATATCAAAACCCCAAATCAATCAATCAACCTTAATCCGGGTTCATTGATTGGATTCCAGGCTTTATGACCCTTCACCCTAATTAACTGTCGATGATTAGCTGTTTAGTTCACATAATTGAGGTCCACAATGGGAATGCAGGACGACGCATTCTCCATGAAAATCAATTTAGCAATTTTGTGTTATTAGTTAAAAAACTTTTTTTTTTTTCTCCATAATTCAAAAACAATTTAGACATAATTACTAACAGCAGTACACTGCGTGTTTCGGTTGCTGGCTTACCATTGTGTTTTTCGCCCAGTCAAACTGGTCAGTGAGTCTAAATTTAGGCCTTTACTCGGGCAGCTTGTTGAAAAATTGATCAATAGTGCAGTTGCTGCTATAGTAACAGTCGCAGTTTTAATGGTGGTCAGGTGTCACTGGATCTCCAGTCAGGCAGAGCGACAGTTAATACAGTGCAGGATACCACCACATGGAAAAACAAAGCTGTCTGTAAATTCACTGACATGTCCAGAGGTGGTAATAGAACCGATAAGGTAAGCATCTATCTTTGAAGCCCTCATGACTCTTTGTAATTAACGAGGACAAGCAGAAGTGGTAAAGCACAGGATGATACATGTGAGCGATGCATCAACTGATTGTTGGCATAGCAATGTCAGCACAGCACAAACAATCTACTGCGTCTTGGCTTGTATCCTCTTCTTATCTGCAGGGTGATGACAAGGTGGACCCGTGTGGCCGGGGGAGCTGGTGGCTGGTAACAATGAAAGTAGGTGTTGCACTGCAATATGGTTTCGTGGCTTGTCTGTTCAGAGCAGTTCCAAACACTTTACTTGTTTGAGACTTAGAACCCGTGTAGCCGTAGCAGTAGCTATGAGTAGAATGCAGTACAACAGCTTCATAAACATGTTGCCACGCAGTGTTAGCAGTCATCAGGAACCGGCTGTTATTGCATAGCACTGTCCCATTGTCTGTTCCCAAAGTGTGAAATAACTCAAACGGACAAGTCCACTGAGCGTTCACCATACAAACACACAGACCTACATGATTATCAGCTTATCTTGATGTGATCTCAGCTTTCAGGCCCCATTGTTCATCAACTGCCTTCATTCTTTCTAATCGTGTGTTCTAGACAGGTTATGCACAGAGCAGGCAGCTTGATGTTTAACTTAACAGCTTCCATGTTTGCTGCACATTAACCGAGCAGTACATTTACAGTAGCTTTGCTTGTCAAGTTAAAACGATCAGACCATCAGCTAACAGATTAGGATCTTTCTGGATATTGGAATTTGTTAATGTCACTGGGACTTAATGACATCACCTGAGGATTATTTCAGTTGAGAGGAGCAGGCCCAATAAAATTACAACATCCACAGCATAAGCAGTTGGACAACATCATTTCAATAGAAAAGTCCCGTCCAATCTCCCCTATAAACTCTATAAAACAACAACAAAAATTGTTAAGTCGGCCTTTAAAACTTTAAATTAAATGCGCATAGCAGCACCAACCAACAACACGGTCACACAGTTCCTAAATATTGCCCTTTCCACTTTCCTCCAGGACACACCTATACCGGGTGTCTATCGCATTCGAGACTTCATTGAAGAAGCCGAACTGAACCCTGTGAAGAAGACGTATGGGTTTAAAGGTGTGGGTAGAAAAGCCCAGATTGTGGGTGTTCGTCAGGGGGATCTGCTGCTGCCTGGGGTATATGGATACACTGACTCCACCCAGGAGGTCCTGATGCACCAGGCATCTTACTCTTTCAAAAACTGCCCGCGGCCCGACATTATCACCCTTGGCATCAGAGACAAGGTGGGGTGCAAATATTATGTGTGTCCCTCTCCCAGTGAGATAAGCAATTGACCATAGTTCAAGGAATAGCTCCACATTTTGGGGAATATCCACTTACTTTTTGAGAGATCAAAAATTTGATGGCACACTTATGTCTGTGCATTAAAATACACTGGAGTGTTTTGGGTGATGATTGGGAAAGTTGAACTTTGGAGAGAGTCAGGCTGGCTGTTTCTCCCATATTCTAGTCTTCAAAGTAAGATATGAGATTTAATTTCTGGCTCTAACTCTACTTCTACTGAATATATGTACGTCTGAGTAGTATTGGTCTTTTTCCTCAGACATTGAATGATAGCAAATAAGTAGATTTCTTACTATTCTACATGGAAAAATCAATTGTGAAATCATATAAAGTAATGGCTAATGTTAACGCTTCTGTGCTGGATGCATGTTGTGGTTGTCTGTCCAGCTGTTCCATAGCTCATAAATGCCATAAGGGAATTTCTTCAAATTTGGCACAAATGTTCACTTGGGATAAAGGTGATTAGATTAGATATAAGTCGACAGAACTGGTTAGATTTCAGATGGTTCTAACATAAAGGTAACTGTGACTTCAAGTCTGTCCCATTCTCATCAACACAATATGTTGTGTTGATGTGGAGAAACGCATCGGAATTTCATTAAATCTGTAACAAACATCCACTTAAACTCATGGATGAATTGATTAGAAGAAAAACAACCTTTATTGTAATGGAGCACATATACATATTGCACATGTTACTATGAAGTTCTGTCTCTGCATTTATGTATCTCCGTGGGGGAGGCAGTGGTACCACCTGGTGGGTGGGCTGGGATTGGATCCTGCACCTTCTGCATCCCAGTCTGCTGCTCTACCCATTGCGCTGTTAGAATATGAGTCTGGACAGACATGCATGTGAACCTGACTGGTTGTCAGAAGCATAAAATCGGGGGGTAGTTGATTCCACTTTTCCAAAATCTTTGGCATTTGTAAGTTGTTGATGTTGTTGTGATTGACACCATAACTTGCTTCAGCATTGGTGCAGTGCAATAACCAGTCAAACATTTAGCAAGTTGGTACATTAATAGTAAAATTATATTGTCATCGCTTGTCAGATTTAAAGTTATTGTTTCTGGGAACTCTTGCTACATCTCAGGTCTCTGCACTAACCTGGTTTTTATACCTCTCGGCCTAATGGAGTAATTTAGTAGTATTTTATAAATGTGTAATTGTTCTGCTTTGATAGTACATTTAGCTTTGACGTCTAGGTATCATTGGAGTAGTTGGTGCTTTAAAAGTGCAGTCGGCGCTTCCCAAAATGCACCTGCAGCAATTAGACAGATAATTTTGTGATGGAAACAGAAGCCTGCTGTGGGCGATGTAACAAAGCAACCAGCAGCCAAAGTTTAAACACTTCTTTATCTTTATTCCCCTTTGCCAGCATATCAACACTTCACCATGTGATTACAACGTGGCAGCAAAACCAGTGGAGAAGATCCCCTGCAAGTAAGCACCCGACAAACAAGCCTCTCTTTAACTCTCAGATCACAGCCGTGAATCATCCCTTGATCGCTCAATCCGTCCTCCTCGCACAGTTTCTCCTTTCCTCTCTCGTTGTCCTCATAGCTCAAAGTCAGAGGAGCGATCATGAACCTGCTCTTTCATTCTCTCCGCCTCAGATCATACACAGCCTTATTCTTTTCTTCTCGTGCTCTTCCCCTCACTGCTCACCTCTCTTCTCTCTCCCCCCCCCCCCCCATTTCTCTCTTGTAGGCACGTGATGTTTCGGTCGACTGTGCAGAGGATCAGCTTTCCGCCTGTAAGTATCTGGTCACCAAGACTAGTTATTAGAACCATTCAGTCTTTTCCATTATCCAGGAAAGGCAGGGCTTCATTACAATACACTTTTGTTCACCACTATATTAGCTATGACCTCATCTATTTCGTATGTGCTGGTTATGACAACGACAAGATTCAGAGAAAACTGATCCCACAGGGTGTCTGATTGTATCATTTGCACCATTTAAAAGCCTGTTATGGCCCTGTACTGAAGGACCAGTCAGCTTTGGTTCATATTGCAGTGTTGGAGCCTGAGCTGTGTCCATGCTGGTAGCTGATGGACATTTGAGCCATGCTGGCAGCTGCTGAGTGTTGACAGAAAAGGAAAGGTGCTAAGAAATCCCGTGGGTGTTATTACTGCAGAGTTGGGAGCAGTTTTCTGGTGTTAGCGGTGTCACAGCAACTCAAAGACAAGTATATTGGCAAAGGTTAAGCGGCTTGTAGAAATCGTGGACCGAAAGCACGCATTCAAACAGCTGAACTGATGGCGTAGAACAGACACGTGTGGAACTAGGTTGAGGTGGTCTAATGGTTTACACTGGGTCCATCTGAAGATAGGAGGCCCGACTCAGCCCAGAGAAACAAATTACATGGATTTTAATAAAACATTTGAAATGAAAGATCCGTGAGCCGAAGATGTTTGGGAATATGACAAACCAAACAATTCTCTTTTCTGATTTGACTTAATATTTTTCCATCCCGGGGCCCCTGTTTGTCCCAGATTTCCATGCTGTTTTGCAACACACCGACTGAACGTGCCGCTTGATATATTCCTCTTGATATTCAAGCCTGTTAAAATTAACCGTCATAATCCAAGACATTTTCATATGAATAAATATCATACTCTCTATAGCTACAGCACATAAACGAGTCAAGTACAAGCTAAATCTAGTGCATGAAAACTTGCTGATCTAAGCATCTTTTGTCAGGTAGTTTATTTGCCAAAGGTGTTGCGTTAGGGGCAAGTTTCATTGCATGAGACGTTTCCGTTAATCATCAGTATGTTAACGTTGTCATTGCAGCTTGTGCCTGATGCTATTTTCACTTCAAATCCTTTAAACTGTCAGTACAAGTAACTAAAGGGTGAAAGATGTGACTACAAGATGAGCACATTCCATAATAACTTATATTTGTAGTCAAGTTCTGTAAACCAGATTCTTAGCTGCCAGTGTGCCTCCACGTGCATGTTGCCTATGTAACACAGGAGAAGCTTCTGACATGCTGTTGCACGGCAGGAAATTAGGCCACACACACACACACACACACATGCACTCATCAGTAAGAGTTTTACCACTGTTCCCCAGCTCCCGTGAAATGCACCTTGCATTAGCACCAGCATTGCAGTTGCAGAAGATCAACTGAAGGCACAACTGGGATCAAATGGCATATAACGGTGTCAGACATCCCTTCAAGGAGCAGAAGCAGAGGACAAGTGGCCTGCCTGTCTCCATCTGTCAGAATCACGAGAGTGGCCGAAAAAGAAAGGCTGGTCCTGTGAGACATGTCTGAGGAGGAGGTTGGGGTGGGGGCGTGTGATGCTATTTCTGCATGGCAGGCCGCTGGTGATGGCCAGTATGTGTGTTAGTGGGTAAGAGGAAAGGAGAAGTGAAAGGCAAGGACAGAAAGACAGATCTACTTGCAAAGACCATGACATTACAAGTGAAAATATACATATGTGATAGGCCTAAAAAGATATGGATATGGAACCCTAAAATAAGTCTGGTGTTTACTGCTCCATCACAGGATTCGAGGTATGGAAATAGAGTGCTGTCACTGCTCTCTCACTTGGCCCTGAAAATGTCTGGTGTCTGGTTCCATTTTTAACTTCAATGCCATTTCAGGTCAGGTGGCTTAAAAATGAAGGTTCATGTTGTTTTCTGAGAGGGCAAGACCCCATCCTTCAAAGGGGGATTTAAATAATTCAAGCTAACAAGCTGTTGGCCAGATAAAGTCTAGACTTCAGCTCGTTTTAGTATGTCAAGAACCTACTGTCAGCAGAGCGCACAAGTCATCCATGTCACGGACTTTTTCCCTTTATAGTTTCTGGAATCAAGCTGGGAAATGACTTTCATTTATAACTTCTCGTTGTCAAATTGAGATATTTCTGTCTTATCTTCATTTTAATTAAAGGAAATGTAATTATTTTAAGCTATTGTCTTGGTCTAAGCAATGACAGAGCGAGTTTGTTAGACACTGGGTGACATGCAAAATAAATCTGAATGTCACACATGGGTTGAACAGCAGTGGGCCAAGAATCAAACCCTGGGGTACTCCCCATCAAAGCAATGTGATATTATTATTTTTTTTATATCCACAGTATTAAAGGTACTAAAAACTCGTGTTTCACTTGTGTCAGTATTTTAATTAATATCACATCTGTAGCAGCACAGTCTCAGCCATTTACATTTGAAACACTTAATCATAGCAGTATTAGGCTATGTTTCATTTATTTAAAAAAATAAAATAAAAGCCTGATAAGAGTGTGAGCCATTAACAATTTCCAGCACATCCTTTTCCAAGCAAACCGAAAAAGCTGGATGGCAAGGTGTTAAAACAACAGGTGGACAGGCTACAAAGAAATGAAATAATAAAATCTAATGCACAATTAAAATGCCCAACTACATCCTTTAGAATGTTAGCAATGATAGGTTTAGGTTTCAGAGACTGAACCATGTGGTACAGTACAGTGAGCATAACTACTCACTCACCTGATAATACCTCATTTCTCTTACAGAGGGAAGGACCTGCTCCATGTGACTATAATCCCCAGACCAGACCTGAAAAAGGGATCACATCCTGCTTTAAATCTACTTTACCACGACTTCACTATGTAAACCCGGTGAGTCCACTACTTCACATGTCAGTACCTCCAGGATTTCCCACGCTTTTTTTTTTAGGCGGCTTAAAATGTCTGATTTTGTGATGGCATTTCCTTTATGTACGTTACAAGGTTTTTGTTTTTTTTTTATAAGGATTTAAATTGCAAAATAGCACAAAATTTCCAGGATTGAATTGATTAATTTCAGATTGTGACATCACAAATTTCTCGAAGGACTGATATGTGAGTCCTCTCTGTAGTTGCACACAGGTTACATGTAAATAGTTTTCTAGCATCTTAGTGGCTTTATGTCATTGGGAAACTTTTGATGAGCAAGTAAAGAATAACATGAGCCTTCATAAATCTATTGCATTTTTGTTTGATGGTAATTTATCTATTTTTAATGAGTTTAGTTATGATTTGCATTATCCCTTTAAGTAAAAGACGCATCACCAAATTGCAAAATTAAAAAGATGCAGTGGACAGAAAAGCAGAACAGATAAGCATTGGTAAGCAATGGCTTCAGCGCTTAAAACAAAAAAACAAAAAAAACAAAAAATAAGTTGAACAAGTTGCAAAGTGGTGGCCTAATGAAATTTTGCACGTTTGTTTGTTTTGTTGGCATATTCCACAGAAAACACCAGGACCAGGGGCCTACGAACCTTACTGGAAGACGGGTGACCGTTTGAGCACGCAGGGCTTTGATTCCTCGTTTAGCCTCTTCTTCCGCAACATCCCTTAGTGTGAACTGCATTTCCCACAATGCCGGGACTCTGGCAGATCACACACGTGACTTTTTGCCTTACTGGTTGAATAAAAACACAAAAGAAAGAAAACCTATAGTCTTGCGTTGCTTGTTTATTTGCACGTTAGTGAAGAATTCAGCGCTCTGCTGCTGACAATAAGCTACATTTGTGCTCGACGTGTTTCAGTGACGCAGCTCGGGGAAGCAGAATGATCTTATCTGCAACTAAGGGTACTTCATTCCACTTAACTACACGTTCCCCGTGTTGCTTTCTCCCCTCGTCTCTCCTCTCCTCTGCTGGCAGTCAGGCTGCTTTGCCTTCCTACTATCTCTGCCCTGCAATGCATTCAGGAGGAGGAATGCTGCTCCGCCATGCGTCACATGCACATAGCTTAGTGTGGCATGCTGCACCCTCAGATAACGCATTCAGTATTAGAGGCCAAGGCAGTGGCGTACAATAAAACATCTATTCTTATCGCTACCTACGCCGCATGCTTTTTCTTTCTTTTGATGAACCGAACAAACACAGAGATCAAAATTGATAGAAATCATCCCCACGTGGACTGGTGCTGTAAATTAGACAGAAACAACTGGAAGCGTGTCAAAAAAAAAAACAAAAAAAACAACACATTGCAGATTTGTTATGATCCTTCTTGTCTTTTACTTGTTTACGGAATAGTTTTTTTCCCCGAGCAGGATTTTGATTATTATTAGATATATTAGATCCAAAACTCAATTCATTTAACAATATCTTGGTGCTGTATTAAGTTTGGAGCACACAGTGCGACCTGTGACCTTAGTTTTCCAGTAAACAACTACAAACATGCCTCCACTAATCTCTTCTTTGACCGATGTGTGTTAAAGCTGCACAGACAGCTCATACAGTGGAGCCTGGTGCAGTCTGTGGAAATACTGCAATTAAACAATAATTTCCTCTCTCCACGAATACTGTACCCTGACAGCCTGCAAACATCTGTAAGATTGCAAACACACAACTACAGATTAGCAGGCTGCTGCTAGCTAACAGGCGAAGTAATACTTCAGATTTTTCTCCAAGGAGCCATTGTGATACATGGAGGATATTTACTTCACCATGGATGGAGTAATGTATGATGAGGGCACAGATAGCTACAATGTATCTTTGGTAGAGATCATGTACGTGATGCAGCTCTGTAGTGACACTAAAGTGATTTGTATAGGACAAAAATTCAGGTTAGTTTTTCAAAACATTATCATGGCACATCTACGTGACCGACTTTAATCTCCATCATTCTGTTTTCCTTCAGTTGCCGACACTTAGGAGGTTGAAGAGGTTCAAGAGCTGGAGCTTTTTCTCCTGGCCATTATTGTGGAGACAAATTAACAACCATTTCCACACAGAGAGGAAGAAAATCTTATTAACACGGGGCGTTTTACAGGACCGAGCATGTGTATCCCCTGCTTGCCAGGAAGATGCAATAAGAGAGACTCAAATGTGTGTGTGACCAGCAGCCATTCTACCCGTTGTGAAAGCACCGAGCCCCCGGTAATCTCTGACTCTCTCAACCCCCGCGTCCTTCCTCCCTTCTCATCTGAGTGATCGCCACAGTCCAGCACTGATCTCTGACATATGCTCCATACTGACGACTTAACACCCTCCATCTCCCACAGCCTGCCTCGACCACAGGCACGGCTAGGCACCTGCTTTTCCGCTGTCAATCAAGCTACCCCCCTCGTAGACACACATTGCTTCAAAGAATACACATGTGGGCACACAATTCGATGAATGCACACTCACGCATGCTCTTGTGATCCTTTGCTTTTCAAAAATGTGATTTCAAACGGATGTGTAAACCTGCAAACACAGACACACACTACTTGTCATTTCTTAGAGGTTGGGCTTGAACGTCACTTTCATATTCCTGCAACATATTATTTACATCCACAAACACATAAATATTTAAATATATATATGTGTGTGTGTGTGTGTGTGTGAAGAAACGCATTACTGAAAAATGAAAGTGGATGCATGAACACTGCTGAGATAATGATCAGGATAGAACAGGAGCAACACATGCATCACAGTGAAAGCTGCAGCCCCGCACAAAGCCCACCACACACACACGCAATCGTTTCATCGGTGTTACTCTTTCCCGTGAAGGATGGTGAAACAGCAATTTGAGTGTGATTTAAGATGTGAGTTGTGCTGGCGCCGTCGAATTACTGTAGAGGTCATAAGAACATCTGGTGTCAGGCCAAGTCGTACAGTACAGGCTACAGGCTACAGGCAGGCATCAACTTCAGCCTAATGAGATCCCGTCAACGTTCAGGAAGCGGTGTAGCCCATCAGTGAGGGTTCTGGAATAAATCTGTGTTTTTGGCAGCTTACAACGGGAGGTGACCCTGCCACTCAGTGGTACAGCTGGGCCAGAGTCAAGGACATTGAATTAGAAGCTTAGTTCGGACGGCATGCTGAGAAAACACGACGCTGCTCCAGAATGATAACGAAAGCAGGCAACTGGAATATCCTAAGAATGTGAGATTACTTCAAAGTCCAATGCTGGTGTGGGACCAATGCCATTATCAGCTGCACAGAGCCAGCTTAAGGTCACCAAGCAAATAAACTCTTAAACAGAGCAGCCATTGTTTGCTCACTGATACTGAGCTCTCCTGTGCTTCCCTGCCGTATAACATGTGCACCTTTAGAAACCCCAAACAAAGAATTGGCAGGTTCAGAGGTGGTGCTCCTTCCAGTCAACTTTAAGTCCGGGTCACATTCACTCTCATCACCACAGTAAAAGGCGATGACCAGCCAGCTGAGGGATTTAGCAGGCAGTGTGACATGCCAGGAGGGTGACCAGGTATCCTTTTACCCCCACTAAAGCTGCTGACAGACACATCGGAGCAACATTACGCTTCTATTAAATGGCATTTAAAAGTTTAATCAGCTCCAATGGGAGACTGTTAGCGAACAAGAGGGTCATTGTTTAAGTGGGTAATGGCGCTGGCACTGTTGTGGTGTGTGTGGACGTGAACCAAGAGCGCTGGTGGGCGATCAGGTAAGCTGGAGTGACTGACGGAAGAGAGCTCGCCTGCCAGCCAAGCTGCTGTTTACCGCAGTGTTACTGGACTCTGTCGTTGATCATTTCAGCCTGATAAATGAGCAGCACGTCCAGAAATCAGTCAGATGGAAACAATGTGAGAGGATTTCATGTCTTATTTCATAACATGAAGCAAGGGTGCATGTTTGAGAAAAGGACTTTTTGCACCCAAACTTCCATTTTCTCCTTGCGACTACACTGTATTTTATATAATAGAATAAAGGTTTTAAAAGTATAGTTTGACATTTTGTGCGATGTGCTTACCTGCTGATAGTGTATCGGAAGGTTGATACCATTTAAATATTGTAAAAATGAAGTAACAGGTAGTTACTTCATAGCTACACACATGGTTATTATTATCACACAGATGATTATTTTTATTAATTTATTATTATATTTACAAACATCTCAAGTTAAGTCAGAAAATAAAGATTCAAAAACAGAATGCTTGTTTGCCAAAGTGTTTTTTGACATTTTGAATCCATTCATCTGCATGTGGACACTGAAACTCTTGTTACGCACTGTTGGAAGACACTTGGCCCTGTGGGACAAACTAAGTATATGTCTACGGTGGCATTTTATTTATAAATGAGATTATGGAACCACATCTGATCCTCATAACCTCCATCACACCCCTCACCCATCCATGACTCCCCAGCCTTGTTTGGACACCACAATGATGGTTTATGGTTTCCTTCTTGGCACCCTACACTGGCACTACCCAGCCCGTGCCCTGTATATGCCCCTTCTGGGCTGTTCAGCACTGCGCACACACACACACACACGCACACATCACTCTACGTTTTCACCACTTTTGATGCTAAGTCATTGGTTACTGATCACAGTTTATTTCAGTTTGGGTTCTTGCTTGATGCTGTTTGTGAATGTGTCTACTACCTATTTATTGTCTCCTAAAAGTACCTCAATACCTATATATTGCATATAGATATATAGATCACCATCACACATTAAAATCATACACGCGTTGACCAGCTGCATAGCAGCTCCCCCATCGGTGTATGAGTGTGTGTGTGGTTGAGAGTGCGAATGGGAGAACAAGAAGCAGTGTAAAGTGCTTTGAGTGCCAATAGTTAGAAAACGCTATATAAGTGCAGACCATTTACCATTTAAAGTATTCAGAGCCCTTCACATATTGCACGCAGTTATGAGCTGTAGCTGTAATTGATAATTGATAAAACTTCCATTTTGCATGAGCAACAATTGCATTACACCACCGTGTGTTTTTATTCCTGTTTCCACTGCGTTTACATCACTTTCCCAAACATCGGCTTCATGAAGGGCGATCAATTGGTTGTTAGGTTAGTGTGCATTAGTTACAGCTAAGTGTACCTAATAAACTGGCAACTGTTTGTGTGTCTGTGGGGACACTTTTGGTCCAGTGAGTAGAACTTCATCTGTCCATTGACATTCTGAAAGGATGTCAGTCTTCTTCCTACATTTATCACTCTCCTTTTACCAGAGCTGTCAGGAACATGGAATATGTGTGTGTGTGTACTTCACAATATTTCCATGTGCCTCTCATTTTCAGTGAGTGTGTGTATTTGTGCATGTGTGAACACACCATGTTATATTTCACTCCTTACCCACAGGGATTAGACCATTCATCTCCCGAAGGCCCTGTGTAGGTGTCACACACAGTGCTAATGAGGAGAGGATGGAACAAGGGAGAGCCGGCTAGAGAGAAGGAAAAAGGTAAAAATAGATTCTCTCAGATGGCAGAAAACAGGCCACAGTGATCAATAATTCCCACGTGAAAATCGAAAGAATCGATAAATGAGGGATTTTGGTAACAGGTGCAATGGGGACGTGGGCGACTGTGGAGATTTTTTTTTGAAAGGACAGAGAAGGCAGGGAGTAGAGTTTGTTGCCCTGCAGGGAGGGAGAGGGTTAAGAAAGAGGGGGGGGGGGGGGGGGGGGGTTGCTGAGAACAGGAACTCCTCCTTTGACACAAATCAATTTACACAGGCCTGAGACATTGATTATAGCTGGCTCATGCCTCACGTGGAAACAGCAGACATCAAACCCAGTGATAAGCCTGTAAAACCACACAACGGGGGCATTATCTGCTTCTTGCTGTGTTTGTGTGCGCGCGCACGTCTTGTCTGTGCATGTGTGTGTGTTCAGCAGACCAGATATCTCTCCGCTTCCCCAGTTACTCAAACAAGGGGATGGCTGCTAGGCAACCAAGCCACATCATATCACATCAGGCGGGCCAAGAGAGAGCGAGAGACATATAGAGAGATAGTAGGAGAGAGAGAGAGAGAGAGAGAGAGAGAGAGAGAGACAGAGAGATGGGAGGAGGAGGGAGTTTGGAGGTAGAAAACTGTGCTGGCAGTATTACATAAGCCGGCAGCCCAGTCCCACCGCTCACATTAATGCGGTTAGGCACTCGGAAGTGATGTCCATTAGTCACAGGTGAAGATGCGGCATTCAGCAGTGATTTTTAAAAGCCCGGGCTGTTTATGATAGAAACCTTTATGAACAGATGAGTCAAAAAACAAAAATCAACAAAACACAGATCGGTGGATGAGTCGCCTACGGTACAAACACAACAAAGACAACAGGGTCTAATAACCCCCACAGGTGACGGCGAAAACAAACACACATGCATGAAAATGCATAGAAACACACACAATTATATATAAGAATGGAATAATCGAAACACCCCTGCTGGCTGCCATTTGAAGATAAGAGGGTCAGACTCTACATAAAAGCATGAAATCAACGTAACAATCAAGTATCAAGTACATCAAAGGCTAAAGAAAAGATAAAGCAGAGCTGCTGTTGTGATTGATGGACCTGTACATTGGTATTTGCATTTCCACATACAACACAACATACAGCACATAAGATGTAACCGGCACATCTCAGTGATTTATGAGCCACTAAAGTCATTCTGATTTTTATACAAACCCGGGTGTTTTTTGTAACAAATACATTTGTCTTTCCATTCAAACCTCTTTCTCTGATGGTCAAAAACCACCATCTCGCACTGGCATTTGATCTTAATGTCAGAAAATATAGTTTATTGTAAAAGGAATACTAGGCATGTTCATATTTAGTCTTAGTAGTATAATGAAAGTGAACATGAAACAACTGAACTATCAGTGAAAGGGAAATCGTTAGATTCATTAAATGGTTCCCTGGTTCTGTCCAAACACGGTTCTGTCTCCTAACCTCTTAAGTTTGATCATTTACAATGACCTGGTTTAATTAAACAAAAACCAAAGAAGAAAAGGAACAACAATTTATGGCTTTACAGACTATTTCTTAAGCTGAGCTTCCAGAGATGGAAAATGCTACTACTTTAATTTTAAAGCTTTAGTTAGAAGTTACTTTTTGCAGACATAAATTCTTAATTTAATATTATTATAATGTGTGATCTTCCTGGCAATTCAGTACCATTTAACATAAATTCTTTTATTGATGGAGTACTTGTACTTTTGTAATTTAAGTTTTTTTTTTTTAAGTTGGTCTGATCTTCTACTTTATTTAATAATTTAAAGTGGTACTTTTTTTTTATAAAGCAAATACTTTTAGGTTGTGTAGCCTACTTCAAACACATTGGCCAAAACATATCTTAAAGTGCAGAGATGCTGTCAAAGGCTTCTTAACCAAGACTCACAGCAGACTCACTAGCAGCAATGGAACGATATTTGCTTCCAAAGTTATCAAAGTCAGTTTACAACAAGACTCATATTTCTAACTAGTCAGAGAGTAAAAATTATATTTGCTTGCTGTTAAAATTTGCAGGATAATTGTATAGAGCCTTTTTCTCACGTGAAGCACGACAGGTTGTGAAGATGCTCCGCTTGATTAAGGTGAGAGGTTGTGTCTAGGTTCAATGTGCAGGACTCACAACATGAAACAAAAAAAGTGGGATGTGAAAATCAATGTTTTGCTTGGTCACATGATTAGCAAAGATGGGTTCCTGAAAGAGAGAAGCAATCCTTTACACAGACTTTGTCCTGGGGAAGGAGATGTCCTTTTGATCTCTGGACCATCTGACTACGACATCTGCATTCCCATGTACTGTGTTCTGTACACTGGGTTATGTCTAGACAAGTTCAGGTCTTCTGTCCATGTATGAAAACACCCTAAGACTAATAACTGAAGATCCACGCAGGGAGATGGAAGAGCTGGCCAGAGCAAAGTAGCTCTTACGTTTCAGAATCCTAAGCTTCACTCCAGCCCAGCCCAAGACCCTCACAGCTCCCTGGGGATGATAGTAAAGGGTCGGATGGGACAAGTAGCTTCCAGCTCCAGGGCTGTCAAGAAGCAGTCGGGGGCCTGGCTGGAGCTCCGAGCCTGCAGGGCTTCACCCAGGCCACTCCATGCCTCATGGGAGGTGCTGTGGACTTGGACCGCATCCCGCAGGACCTTCTCCCCGAGATGGACACGCCCTGTTTTCACCAGCAAATGACCCTGGATGGACAGACGGACAGAGCATTAAATATAAAGAAATCTGAATTAAAATAAGTGTTTTGGCTGAATTTAGTTGTGCACAAGCTGAATTTTAACCTGTGGGAAGCTGCTCAGTTTTTCACAGCAGAGAAAACTGAAATGACATTTAACTTCAGTACCTTGTCCCTCAAAATCCAAATTCTTTTCACAACAGTTCCTGTGTATGATAACATCAAGTAAGCACATTGTGGATTTTTACAAAAGAAATCCAGATCTTGGATTATAATGCCTGCTGTCATGTGGACTAGTTTAGCAAAAAAATAAAAAAAAATAAAGAGCAGCAACAACAATCAGCAGTACGACACTGTTTCCACCGTCATATTCAACTGAGATTGAACAACTGAAAGGAGAAAATCCCTAAATCATGAGATTAGGAGGAGTCCTATGCATAAAGACGATGCAGTGTGTTTGGTGGCGGTGCGCACACACACACACACACACACACACAACAGTGAAAAAAACAGGTCAAAGATATTGTTTAGTTGTAAATCTCTTAATTTACTGCTGGAGAGTGACAATTAATCTACAGTGGCTTGAATGCTGCTAATCCATCACACTGAAATCTGAGGTGAGAGAACCAGCTGGCCGATAGCAAAGCGTCTAGGAACAGAACGTACAAAACTAAACTCTGAAGACAATCATTGATGTCAAAAAGAGACGCAAGTAGGTTTGTGTTTTACTGGTTTTCTCTCAGTAATAATGTGACTGCTCTGGCTTGTCGTCCTGGTGGACCTATTTTCAGCAGTGTCACAGAGCTCCAATTAGAGGGTGGACACCTGAACTGAGCCCAGTGGTATGACACAGGAGATGTGCCGAAAATGTGACTACTGAGAAATTGGAGGCGTCATAACACAGGACCGGTAGGTACTGGACAGAAATTCTGAAATCAGGTTTAAGTTGGGTTTGGTCACGCAGGTTAGGAAAAATAGATATAATCATTGTATCTACATCAATGTTTCTTTTTTTATTCTAATTTAAAGATGAGCCTATAGTGGCTGTGTTGCTTCTGGTTAACTTGTAAAGATGGTGGTTTGCGGCTACGTGTCGAAGTGCCCTTGGGCAAGACACTGAACCTCAACCTGCACCTTTCATGGCAGCCACCTCGGCAGGTGATTTTGCAAAAATCAATACTGGTCTCAGTACTTTAGAAACTATGGATCTACTGGGATTTTCATACACGACCACCACTAGGCCTTACAGAGAATCGTCTGAAGAAGAGAATGGCCAGTGAGTTGCAGCTCACTGGGTGAAAATGGCTTATTGACGTAATGATGGCTACTTTCATGAAGATAATGCACCACGTCATAAAGCTTAAATCATCGCAAACTGGTTTATTGAACATGACAATGTACTCAAAAGGCCTCCACAGTCACCAGATGTCAATCCAGTGCAGCATCTTTAAGATGTGGTAAAACGGGAGACTGATGTAAAGATAGATCGACGTACATCTGACAAATCTGCAGCAACTGGATCGTGAGGATCGAGAGGTACATAACAAGATACTAGTTGTGTCAGTGTGTATGTGTGTGTAACCGGGTTACACGTGAGAAAGATCGTGGATGATATATGTGGTCACCATGTTAAAGGTCAAGCAGAACTGTGTGTGCGTGAGTGCCCAGCAGAGAAGAGCATCACAAAACTGACCAAGAGCATGGACTCAAGTCTTTCTCACACACAAAATACTGCACGCACACACACACACAGACACACACACACAGATATAGTGTCACATGCATACTGAAGGTGACAACAAACAGCCACTCTTCCACAATATCATCCCCTCCCACAGACACACTCGCACAAGCTGTGCTGGCCCGAGGTCAGACAGACAAGTCTTGTTATGCAGTCTCTGCTCAGAAGCTCCACATTAATTGGGCTGAAATTCACATAGCTGTCTGGGGGCTCTGATGCAACTTCCAATAAGTGAAGGGACACACACACACTTTCTTTCTTCCTCTGTTCCCCTTTTCCTCACTGCTGCTATGAGGAAAACACAAAGGAAGATTGTAACTCTCGGGTAAAAAACCTGTCACAGAATGTACACAAGTTTATCTGTGTGTGTGGGGGTGTGTGTGTGTGTGGGTGTGGGTGTGTGGAGGGGGGGGGGTGTACTGCATGCACGTGATCTTTGGGTCCTTAAGCGACACTGCATTAACAAAAGACATGAATATCAACTGGACATCATGGGCTCAGGACACTTTCAGAAATCACTGTTTGTGAACGTGGTTTACAGTGTAATCCACAAATGTAAGTTAAAGTAAAGGATGCTGTGAAAGGTCTGCAGTCCAGACCTTTCACCAATATTTGCCAATTTTGCCAATATTTGGCAAATCATCAAATATAAAATCCGGCAACAAAGTCTCAGGACAGTTGAGCAGCTAGAATCCTGCATCAGACAAGAATGGGACAACATTGGTCTCCTAAAACCCCAGCAACTGGTCTCCTCACTTCTCAGATGTTTACAGATAGTTATAAAAAGACGGGATGATACACAATGGTAAACAAACAAAGGCTCTGTGTCTCTGACAAAACTGAAGTCATAGTATTTGGGCCCAAAAATCATAGAAATACGCTGTCCAATTATATCGTTACTCTAGATGGCATAAATCTGGCCTCCAGTACTATTGCACAGAACCTTGGAGTTATTTTTGACCAGGAGTTGTCCTTTACCTCACATACAGTATAAAACAAATCTCTAGAACAACCTTCTTCCACCTACGAAACATTGCCAAATTTAGGAGCATAATGTCTCAAAGTCATGCTGAAAAGACTACTGTAATTCCCTACTTTGGGGATGCCCCAGTTTTTTCATTGTTTCATTTTTTTTGTCCTTGGGCTTATCCCGTGAGTTTCGGGTCGCCACAGTGGATCATATGTCCCAGTAACTCCCCAAAAAGCCTGCAATTAATCCAAAACGCTGCAGCAAGAGTGCTGACTGGAACTAGCAAGAGAGATCATATTTCACCTTCACTAGCTTCTATCCATTGGTTTCCCATTAAATCTAGAATAGAATTTAAAACCCTGCTTCTTACATATGAAGCTCTGAACGGTCAGGCTCCATCATATATAGAGGACCTCATAGTTCCATATCATCCCAGTAGACCACTCAGATCTCAGAATGCAGGCCTACTTGTGGTTCCCAGAATTTCCAAAGGTAAAATGGGAGGTAGAGCCTTTAGCTATCAAGCTCCTCTCCTGTGGAACCAGCTCCCAGTTCAGATTCAGGAAACAGACACCCTCTCTACTTTTAAACTTAAAACCTTCCTCTTTAATAAAGCTTATAGTTAGTTATACTTATCCTGCTATAGGCTTAGACTGCAGGGGGACCCACCCCCCAATGCTCCTTTCCTCCTCTTGTCCCTCTCTCCTCTCCCACAACTGTCACACTGTATGACATTATTTCTGTGTGTTTTCTCCCGTAGCTTTGTGTTTTCCAGTGTAGAGCTACTGGTCCTACCAACCTGCCCATTTGCAGTTGTATAAACTTACGGTAACGTTCAGCTCTGTTTTGTCTGCTCCCTTGGATACCTCTACTCTGCGTTTTCCAGTCTTTTTGGCTATTGTAATGTGAATTGGATCTTAGATTATCGGACTGTGTTGTTTGTTCTCCCTCTTTTCCCCTTTCCTCGACTCAACAGCTCTCCCCCTCCCCTCTCTACCGGACCACGTGGCGGACACCAACTACTGCCTTCTCCTTCCACCTCCCTTCACCTGCAGCCTACGGCAGTATGTTCGGAGTAAGTCATCTGCCGTCTTGTATTCCTCATCTGCATTGCACTGACCTCTCCTGTCTTCTCAGATCCTGGTTGAGTGTGTCCACCCCCCACCCAATCACCCATACTGCTTGCACTTATTTTTTCAATAAACTCTAAAACCTATCTGAAATTCTCGTCATTTAACTGGGTCGTTCCATTTAGTTTGTATGCGCAAGCCCCAACCAGTAATGGTTAGTGTGGGAGAATGAATAGCAGTGTAAAGCGGTTTGAGTACCAATAGATAGAAAGTTCTATATAAGGTCAGACCATTTGTTTAACAAAATTATAATCCCAATCCTCACTGCCTGATATTGCCATTAGCCGACTTACTGACACTGGAAACGGCTCTTGTGTAAACACCACCTTCAGAGCAGCATGACTTCAGCATTTGCATTAGTGCTCCTATTAGACTTGCATGAAATAACATGCACTTATGATGTGTAAGAAAATTTTGGGCGACATTTTGCTACGCAGGTAATAATCCAACTGTCTTTATGTAGCTGGGAGCATCCGTTTCTGCACAGCTTGTGTAGAAGATGGAAAAAGCCCAGTTATCGAACTTTAGGTACCACGTGTTATGCAAGGATCTGTTGATCGATTTCACACTTTTCTCACTTACTCGTGTGACAAAGTAAATATTATTCCTGTTAATCAGCTTTCAATTTGAATCAATTTTGGCTAAGTCTTATTCAAAAGGCTTTTCAAACCTGCTTTCTATAGGTGTATTCATGTTTAAACATCCCTCTGACTTCCCTATATTAAAATGTTTCTGTGCTTCTATCTGGAAAAACTCCTCCACATGACATCCAGAGTCCATCATTAGGAGTTCAGATTATGTCATCTGGAGGAGCTCTAGAAAAGTAGGTCCATGATTACAAACTTCATAGTATGAGTACCAAGAACAATCTGAACTGAAGGTTCCGGATGAAGGATGTCATCTGAAAGCATTAATATTTTTTTTTACCTAGCAATAGATTTTAATACAGGGAAGTCAAAGAGAAGATTAAGGACAAACTAGAACAAAGTTAAACCTCAGTAAAGGCAAATTTTAATGGAGAGAACAAAGCTAATTGTGTTATCGCACTCAAAGTCATTGTGGATTTTCCAAAATATTCAACTGTTAATTCAAATTGAAGACAAAAGAAAATTGAGAATTTTTAATTTTTTTTTAAAGACAATATGTGGAAAAAAAAAAAACTTAGTACAAGACATGTCCTGCATTCGTGACCAAGACACTGGAACCCAAATTGCTTGCCATGGTCCAGCCATGGTAACGTCTGTCATTGGTGTATGAGTGTAAAGTGCTTTTGCTAAAGGTAGGTCTGGAGAAAAAAACACTGATGGAATTAAAGAGTGAATACTCCTAAAAGGAAGTGGCTGAACAAATATGTGTTCAAGAGAACATTTAGATCGCTACTGAGGTTTTCTGGCATTACAGTGACAAAACTGGTATCTACAGTAATGGTTTTAATTACTCCCAGCCATCTGTCTCCACTTTTACCTCAGCTGATCCCATCTTGGCAGCAGAGGTTTGTTTCTTGTCGGGCCTTGAAAATGCAACCGAAGTGAACTGTGCCAAACTGTGTGGGCAGAAGTGTATTCATCCATGTTTCGAGCTAAATTTAAGAACTTTTGAAATCCTGCAACGATACACCAACATTCAATTAAGTGCGTTTGAATCAGCTAAAAAGAGAATGAGAAACATCTTCCTGAATGTCACAAAGCGAATAGAAGTTTGGTTGTGGGATTGATTCACACTGGGGAAATGAGTTTCTTTTCTTTGATGTCTGCTGATAATTTCTGATTCAAATGCTCCAACTATAGTTAAGCAGCAACCACAGATGTATTTACAGAAATATTTTTTGAACAACGTATATATTTCCAAAAACCCTTCAACAAAGCATTAAAACTTTTCATTGCCTAACAGTTTGTACTAAATACGTGCAAGAATGCAAATCCAGCCAATTTATAAAGACACAGATTAGAAGCTCCAGTGTTCAAGGTTCCAACATGATGCAAACACAAAGCCGATCAATAAAGTGGTTCTATACATCCGCTCATAATAAAGAACAAAACGTTCATGCCTTGCCGACAGTGTAGAGACAGCTGAACTCTAAATTTAGACCTGCAATCTGCTGTTGTCAGCCATGCTGCCTACAGAGCTGAAGAGCTGTGACTGACCAGACAAACTGGGAAAAAAAGGCAATAAATCAAGTTTAGGTATGAGGGTAGAAAGTTTTAGACTTGAGGTGGTTTTGTTTGTGCAGGAATAGGGTTCAAATCAGTTAGGTCCATATTATAGCGAGATGGCAGTTGGACACCTGTCGGTTAACATCTATTACACAGATGCAGTGTAACCTGGTGGTCTTAGGCTATCGCACTGAATGAACAAGAGGCTAAAGCTTTCATCCCTTCAAGTTAAGTCTGGGAAGAGTGATGCCAACTGAGGATAGAGGTATTTACTATTATACAAGTTGGCTTTAACTTTTCTATGCTTATTAACTCTGTTTATGTACAGTTTGGTTATTTGGACAAAGCCCGGCTTGCACTTAAATCATTTGGCAGATGCTTTTGTACCCCAAGCAGTGTTGGGCTATAAATGCATTACTTGTGTCCTTTACTGTAATATTACTTTCCCCATTACAGGTAGTATAAAAAGTAAAAATAAATGTTTTTGTAATATTACAGTCCTCCAGAAACAAAATGTAATGTTGTGCATTTCCACTATCAACTCTCTTTCTTTCAGACAACAAGTTACTTTTGACTGGGAGTAATAAGTAAAGTCATATTATTTTGAACATAGTAATAATTGATATATTCCTTTTTGAGTAACAACACTGTCTCAACACTGCTTAGAACTGAGAAACACACACACACAGACCATGGGCCAATTTAGTCACTGCTATTTTCTACTTTCTGAGTGTATCAATTCCCCAAAACATAAAATATTGTGTACAAACATATAACGTGCCCATAATTCTTCTTCAGATTCATCATATTCCCAACTGCCTGACACCCAGTCTGTCTGAACTTGTTCCAGCTCTTCCGTCTCTATGTTTACACTGGTTGATGTACTGTGTTTATACCCAGTCAAATATTTAAACCCCCGCACCCCCACTCTCAGGCACCCAGGTTAGTACCGTCTATTTTGTATAGCGAGATTAAAACTTTTACTGAGCGGAGGACTTGCTGAAAATGCCATGTTGGCACGTTTCCATGGCAAACTGCGTATACCGTAAAAATGGTACGTGCATCAGTTTCTTTAATCTGTGTTTTTGCTTGTACTTGCTACAAAGTGAGGCTCAGAAAACTTGGTTTACCAACGGAGTTAGGAGAGATTTGGGAAAGGAGGAGATGTTGGCTGGTCCTTGTAACCACAGGTCTGTTTGAGAGTTTGAGATTTTAGGACTTAGGTTAGAATTAGGGTTTGGCATTTAGTTGTGATGGTTAGACTTAGGATATTGGGGCGTGGACCTTATGCCAATAGCTGATTTGGAACCCTGATACACTGATCAACTGGTGGTTTTAAAGTTGGGGCTGATTAGTATAGAGCTCAACATAAGACAAACACACGCACACACACACACACACACACTTGCAATGAGGCACTCATATGGAAAGAGCAACAGGAAGGGCAAAAAAAGAAGGAGGAGGAAGAAGGAATGAAAGAAAAGGTTGATAAAGGAGCCACAGGGAAAAAAAAAAAAGGGAAGACAGCAAGCAGGGAGTTTGAGAGAGGGAGTGAGAATGAGCTAAATTGGGAACAATGAATAGAGAGAGAGGAAGATGGAGAGAAAAATAGAGAGGCGTCAAAGAAAAAGGAAAAAATAAGTGAGCCCAGATGAGACATACATAGCAACCGGGGCACTAGCCAACTCCCAATCGTCTCTCTGTTTGCTCCCCAGATTTTCTCCCCTCTCTCTCCCCATTTCAAACGCGCACACACACTTTCTCTCTCTCTCTCTCTCCATGCTTATCAGAGGTCTTGCTCAATAGAATATATTTCCATGGTTGCTAGGCAATCCCATAAAGTGGCAAGAATGAGCAAAGTGTTATAAATAATGTATTTGCATTATCTAATCAGCTGACAACCACCCCCACTCACCCAAAAAGGAAAGGCGCAAGTGAGGGAGAGGGAGAGAGAGCGAGCGAGCGAGAGAGAGAGAGAGAGATGGGGGGCATTTGATAACTGGAACGCGATTAATTCAATGAGCACAAGTCCTCGTCCTTGAGAGTATGCATGCGAAGTTGTGCATGAATATGCTTCTGTTGGAGAGCAGGGAACGTAAAGTGTGTGTGTTAAGGGTGTGTACTGTAAGTGTGTAGAAGTGTGTGCATGTGGCTGACTCACAGAAGGCTCCACTACAGAACAGGAGGGATTAGATGTGGAGGATGTTGGGAGTGGGTCAGATACATTTCATCCCGTTGCCAGAAGCAAGGCTCGGCCGCGTTTCAGGATCAGCTACCCATTGGAAAACACACACACACAAGCACATACACGCTACATTCCACGCACCGCACACATTACATTCCACACATACGCATACGTCATGCAAACACTTGCCACAATGACAGCACAGACAGACAAGTGTGTAAAAGCTGACATGGCTAATACCATGAGAGAAGAGCAGAGTATAGTAGATGGATTTAGCCTTAGTCCGTGGACCGTAACAAGCAGCCCACCAAATACACACACACACACACACACACACACACACAAAACCTATACCATATCCCTATACCGGTTTCCCTCACTACCACACCCTCATCTATCCAAAAATACTCTGAAACCAGCAGCTGACCGGAGTTGTGAGTCACATTCAGTTACTGCATTTCTCTCTCCCTCTCCCACCCACTGACAAAGCACACACAAATACACACACAGTCGAAACCCATGTGGACATGGCTGATGCTAACACGAAGAGGTGGAGTGAGTAAAGTGCCATGTGGTGGAAAAGGGAAGATGGTGGTGGTGTGTTAATACGGTCCACACCACGGGGCTGGTGGGCTCCTGTTTGGCCTTCAGTTATGGGCTTCCCTTACTCCCATTTCTCCTTTGCACCGACTGCGAATATTGTGGAGAAAATGACGACTTTCCTCCACTTGGGTGATGCTGTGCAGTGCTGTCCTATAACTAAATAAGCTGCACAAAACTGAATCTAATTTTAATTGCTTTGACACAAAATGCGTTCAATATCGTTGTCTTCCAAAATGCCTAAAGTCTTTTTTCCATTCATACTCTACCACCTGCATAACACTAGATATTTGTGAAATTTTCAGCTGCAAAATCAGTTGTGAAAACTGTGAAAAACACATTCAAAACAGCATATCCATGTTGTGCGTTTCTGCATGAACTATACTGAAATATACAGAAAAGATTTACAGGGAAATGAATTTAGAATCATGCCAATCTGCAATTTTAGCCTAGATTTTTGTGTTTACTCTCTTTACCACTGTTTCATAAAAGGGGACGGCTTCTGAATGATGGTGCCTGGAAACCTGGATCAAGAACCTGCTTAGAACAGGTATAGTCAATTATGATTTAAGGAGAAAATGTCCTCATGTAGAGGTCCGCAGCATCATCATGTTTAAGTTGCATTGTAATTTAGTTACACATTACAATTCATTTATATGTATTGACGTAGCATTGTCATTGTATCGACATCTGCACTTTTGCGTAATTTTTTTCGAAAGCAATTGTGTGCTTTGCTGTCTAGTGGCATTTGACATCCCCACTTTCAACCACTGCCATCGTCTGAAAGCAAATGAGACACAGCAGTTTCAAGCTTCCTAGCTGGAGGATGAACATGTACGCCTTAGTAGATTCTGGATTAAAAGCTCGTTTTTCTGTGTCAACCTTCCGCCGTTTAGCATAAGCCATGACACACTGACTTAAATTTCGCTGCTTTTCTTCACTTGTCTTCTCTCGCTATGAGATTGGTAGGATGTCCCTTATGCAGACTAACAGTGTAGAAGCTATGTTAGAAAAGAGTCCACAGTCGAAACGTAATCTCGTATCGTAATGATGAAGAAAAACTAAATAATATGCCGGTTCCGGCTCTGGGTCTGAACGGGATAGAGCCGGGGCCCCGCGACCCTCCTATTAGTGACCACTGAGTTTAAGTATTAAAGTCAACAGGAGATTAGCTTAGCATAAAGTCTGGGGGCAGGCAGAAACAATTTGCTAGATTCTTCTGTTGGAAAAGATTCAAAAACCCACGGAACAATCCACTTAACCTCACAAGGTCCTTAGTTAGCATGTGGGATCTTGCAGATTCAAACATGAAATGTGGTGACAGAAGCGTCTCCACAGCACGTTTTTACATGAGAGGCCTCATAAAGCTGTTTCCAATTGCTTTAAGTCTCTTCGCTAAAATAAACTAAGCTAAGCATCTCCTATCTAACTAAAGCTCTGAGGAGCTTTGCCAAATCTATTCCTTTTTGTGGAAATTGACTTTTTAAAGTGCAAAAAATCAACCGAAATTAATTTTGAAGGCACAGTAGGGGTACATCTTTTTTAAACCTGTGACTAAAAACGGGTGCAAAAACTCAAAAGGACATTCAAGGAAAGTACATTATGTACTTTTGCAGAATAATAGCTCTAGTGTAAGAATATCAACCAAGAATATAATCAGAATTCCCCTTAAGGCAGAGCAGAAAAAGTGGGCCACCGGCACACAAAGTGTCCAGAGCAGACACGGTATAAAAATAAATGCAGTGCCACAGAGTAGCAGCAACTGTAGGTTGGATTCTGGCAGCCTGATGCAAGCCGGAAATATGGGCAGCACTCCAAATCAAATGTCCCACACATTGTCCCACTTAGGCTCACTGACAATGCAGGGATGCAACTATGTGCCACACTGCTGCATTAGATGTCTATTGTATAATACAGGATTATATAGAAGTCTGTATAGCAGCATTTGTGTATTTAGGTCTGTTAATGCCTACTTTTACTACTGCTTTAATCCAAGTGCAGGTCACTGAAAAATGCACTCAAAAACATTCCCACTGTGCAGCAAATACAAGGAAAAAGACAGGCATGCACAAACATACTCATTCCTAAACACACGCACACACACACACACTCATGCTGAGAACACATCTGCCCTGTAAGAGACACTGAGTAGAACACTGCCAGCTGGCTTTGTTTCAAATTTTCAACCCCTGGGATTGGTTCTCCCACAGGCCAAATATGGAAGCGGTGTGTACCTCTGTATACCCCAAGGGGACTGCACTCGTACAGACACCGACACACAAGATACACACACCCACACTGAAGTGCACAGTAGGAGAAAAGCATTAGCCTTATGTGGTCACAAGGTGGCCAGTCCTCAAGTCAAAGAGATATCAACAAGCACATCTATGGTTACTATGGAGACGGCAACGATTGTATACGCACGGGTGTGTGTGTGTGTGTGTGTGTGTGAGAGAGAGAGCAAGTGCTGGGCAGTTTGAGTGTTGGATTTGAGTACAATCCCTCTCTGGTTCCTTCACCTGACAACAGTGAATGTTCAAAGGTCAAAGCAGTTGTAGTTAATCCAGTGGATCAACAGGAGGACAGACCAGCAGAGAGGCTCAGCGAGCGAGGGATTGGGTGGAAGTGGGCGAGAGAGAGGATCTGCTCAGATGAAAGAAATGTGGGGGAGAGATCAGGTGCGAGAAAGTTAGGCTTTGAGCTTTATTTGTCATTTGTTGCTTATGGGCCATAAGTTTTCTTTCTATTTATGGAAATTTGAAATTTTCCCACAACACACATTAACACATCTAAGAATATCATTGAGGCATAATGTGATAATTAAAACTATAATGACAGCAATTCTGACACTGACACCGTCCAGTAATGCACACACACACACACACACACACACACACACACACACAAAAACTGAATAATGATTATGAGCAGCTGCCATCAGTACTGCCACTACTACAAGATGTTTCATCTAGCCAACTAGATGAAACATGCAAGTCTTAAGTTTCACTATTTAACTATTAAATACATATTAAACAAAGCCCCTTTAAAAAGCTTGGATCAGTCCCAAACGAGTACGGAGTTGCTTTTAACAGCTACTATTGTCTTCATAAAACTACATAGAGCACTGAGTGTGGCTACCACACTGTACAGGCTGGATTTGCTGAGCTTCATTACCAATCTCATTCAGGATTATTCATTAGATAGTGGTTAAACATGCGGGGCTACATTACAGCCGTGGTGATGATTCCCAGGTATTCTGATATTAACTGAATCCCAAAAGCTAAAGAATATGTATGATTTATTTATAAACTTGTGTAGCTTGCATTGTTTTGTTTTAAATGGCATTTATTTGTTCATTTGAAAGTTGCATCAATCGGTGATGAGGATGCGATGACTTTTTCTGCACACTTGTTTTGTCTGTCTCTCTGCATGTGTTAACGTGCACACTGTATATTCAAGTGTTATAAGGGCTTTAATTAACACTCAAAGCGCTTTACACTGCTTCTTATTCACGTATTCGAACCAAAAGCTGCTCCAACGACCCCTCTACCTTATTGTGTATGACTTTTAAAAGCTAAATTAATTTTGTCTAATATAGTTTAGGGGTACCCATAAGAAATGCTTTTCAATGTATGTGCATGTGTATACTCTGTCTCAGAGTGTGTGTGAGTCTGACTTCATTTGCTATTGTGCATACATGCATTCATTATTAGACTAAACAAGGGAGAATACGTTCTTTCACGGGCTCTCACCATGTTCACCAGTATGCGCTCTCCTGTGGGGTGGATGGCTAGGGCCTCATCATACAGGCCTTTAGCTTCCTCAAGTTGGCCCCGAAGCTCAGCCAGGTGGCCACGCTGCAGAAGCACAGAGTGCGAGTTGGGGAAGAGCGAGCTGGCTTCAGCTATGCAGAACTGGGCCTCCTTAAGCCGGCCATCCGCCATGAACAGCTCCCCTGCAGGCAAAAATGGAGTAAAAGAGTAAAGAGGCGATAGAGAACAGCAAAGGGAGGAGAGGGCAAAGGAATTAGGAGAAGGAAAGGAGAGTAAACATGGATGAATAAAAGATGGACGATCGGTGAATGAGAGTAAGGAGGGAAGAACAGTGACAGAGACGACCTAACCGAGAGTCTAGTAGCATCATGTTAAAATGTAAACTGTGCAGTGCTCAAATGCAAACACAAAACACTGCTTTTAGATGGAGACACACACACACACACACTCGCAAGGAGCATGATAGAGAGTGGGAGCAGTGTGGTGCCTGGGAAGTCATGAAAGTCTTGCCTAAATATGGCCATCACAAACTTAAGCTGCCTGCCTCCTTTCTTTGTTGCAGCTGGGAAGATGAGGATAAACCCCAGACACACACACACACACACACACACACACACACACACACAAAAAAAAAACGCCTACAAGCACTAAAATGTCCAATAAGACCTCGTACAGAGAGCTGACCAAAAGCCCAGCCCCTGAAGCTGGAGTGGACCAATGTGCGGATGGCATCCTGCAGTACGGTTCTGTCAGTGATTCTCATGAGTAAACACTGGGTCAACACCCAGCGAAACCCTGAGATCTCTACGGCTCGAAACACTGTCAGACCTCTGAGTGAGAAATAGTGAACTGTATTGTGCAAATATCTAGCATGCATTGTCTGCTCTTGAGCGCTGTGTGAAACCATGTGTGCCTTTGGTAGCAGATGTTTTGTTTGTTTAGCTGTGTCTCATAGATGCACAGATGGGAAATATGTTATGCATGCACGCCAACTCTGCGACACGAAAAACAGCCCTTTCATAGCCTGGGGGGGTTCCTCTTTTCATTTTGGTGGTTACATAAGGGCTTTTCCTGTTCCTCACCTGAGCTCCAAAAAAAAAAAAAAAAAGATTATTGGATACCTGTGTACATATAGTCCATTTATACTGTCACAGGTGTTTGTGAGTTTATTAACTGCTACATACCAACATTTTAAATGTGCTGTTCTGTCCTGTGTGGCTGATTAGGATATTGAGAGAAGAAGCCAACAGGAAGTCCAAAGGAATGCTGGGAAAGACCCAAGACCCCTGGTCCTGCGCGTGCACTTATGCGCCCCAACATTAACAGCGGTGGTCCTAATAATGTCATGAAGGACAAGGGGCACTTGCATGGCTGCTCTGAGCAATCTGCGGCTGCGGATGTATTAAAACCGCACCAGGTGGTATTAATGTTGGGGCTGATCAGAGTAGTTCAGTGAGCATGTTCTACTTCGCCTTGTTCTCAGCAGAAGAATAGCGGGGTCGAGAGTTTGGATGAGAAAAATAACCTTCAAATAACCCCAGCGCACCAGGGGATGTGACCCTTCAGCCCCTCCTCCCATATTATCCCGTAACATTAACATGCTGGTATGCCGCCACTTGGTTGCAGCATGGATTCCCATTCCCATGCCTCATCCACTGCAGCTGAGTGGATGGATAGACTGCTGTTTATGTGGAGCATCTCTGTACTCCTCTCTCTTCATTCCCACTAATGCTCTGGAAAATGTATTTCCACAGGCGATCTAAAAGCTGAATGGGTGCAAGTAATATTACTATGCATCACTGCCATTCTGCCCTTAAAAGAGCAGCGGTCACAGGTACTATATGCAGGTACAGCAAGCACTTCTACGTAAGGTATAAAGTATTTAACAGAACTTTAAATGGCTCTGACTACTAAATTGTTAACACGTTCTCTATTTTCCCATGTTTGTAAAGGCAGGAGTTCCAGAAAATAGCAGCTATAATCACACTAAACTGTGTGAGCAAAGGTAAAGAAATATCTTCTTTGGCAGTAACTTTTGTGTTGAGTATCTGTCTGACATTATGGTTTTCTTTTTACATATTGCTTTTTCATACATAGGGGAACTTAAGTATGTTTTATGACTGCAATGCTTAAAATACTGTGCATAAACAATGTCACACTCCCAAGGGAGACTGAACTTCAACTCCGCATGTTAAGCAGGTCAGAGGCTCCACCGATTTGCATGTTACAGTCTATGCAAAAATGTCCACTAAATATTCACATCAGATATTAGGATTTTATTTTATCTTGATCAGGATTCACCATTCTTTGTTGGCCAGGACTGGGACAGGTTAAAAGCTATTGGATGAGTCTTCAATTCAATTTGTACAAACAATCCTGGTCCCTAGAGGATGAGCCATTGTGAGTCCCTGCATTGGTGATCCCAACATTTAGCGTGCTGAGATTATTATTCAGCTTACAGCAGCACATATGTATTGCTGTAGTATTTTAAATAAGTTAAATGTTAAATTGTCTGAAAGTAGTGACTTGTCCATTTTTACTTGCCTACGGGACTATTATTCATAAAACTCAATGACATGGGAAAACATGAAACCACCGATATTTTGAGCTTACAATCAATAAATACATGTGCAGACTTTTCTTGTGTTTGCAGTTGAAAACAAAAGAATGTAGGACACGCTGTGACTTCATGTCTGACTCTACCACCAAAATGGATTTGCTGTTGACAGGAGGAATTTGAAATCCAATTAGCAAAATTGAGTTATAGTCATGTGTGTTGCTGTCATACCAGCCTGCAGCCAAATGCGTTCCAGCGTGGTCCAGATGTAGGTAGGTCCATGGCGATGGGAAGAACTGATGTTGGAAACCTCAGAGAGCGCCGCTTCCAGACGAGAAACGGCAACTGACGAAGGGCTCAACGAACCTGGCAGAAGTACAGGGAAAGCAAGCAGCCACCATGAAGACGACTGCAGACTGGTTTATATGATGTACCTGCAACTACGCTGACTGGAAAAACTGAAAATTGGATAACGTCAATGAGGGACATGGAACAAACTACCGTATCTGACAAACTGTATTTTAAAGCAATGAATGCTTTAATCTTTTAGTTATACTGAATTATAAATATGCGTTTTTCTTGTTCAGTCATTGTCAAGTTTTTATGCCAAACTTTGCAAATATAACAAGACTGAATATGAGACATCATCACACTGTCATCAAATCATTCGTTCATTTGCCAGCAGGGAGAGAAGAGAGCCATGCTGAATAATTCTTTTTATTACGAGAGGAAATTTCATGTGAGTGAAGGGCAAGTGTGCAAGACCCTTGATCCTGCTCGAAGCACAGGTGTGAAGATGAGTCACATCATTAATATTTAAACCGCACATCTGCACTCAGGCAAACAGGGAAACATGGTTTTAATCTAGAGCTGTGGACTGGGGCTAACCTACACATTCAGCCTTCTCATTGTTTTCCTACTCAGCACCAAAGGAAAAAGGCAACTGTGTTTAGTTTAAGAATCAAGCAGACCAGTGGAGGTGTCCTGGAAGTCAGGCAAGGTGAGGTGGATGGAGGGCTTTCTGCCCGATTGGCTGACCTCTGTCCTCTCAGCCACTGGTAAACTGCTGCTGTCATCTGTCTCACTGCAAAAAAACAGGCACGCAACAATGAAGACCTGTACAGTATAGTGCAAACATGACAGTGGCGAGCAAAAGTAAGTGAAGCCCTTTGGCACTTGGGTTATGATTTTACTATTTACTTGCTTTGCGTCTGCTAAATGACTAAATATGAATCTAAATGCCAATGCCTTAGTAGTAGTCATATTTATCATAATGAACAAACACAATATACATTAATCACCGCATTTCTCTTGTACATACTTAATAACGTATTCACTGTGTAGGTCGGAGCAACGACAGCACCATATGTGGATCCATCAGCCAATGACATCAACAATGGTACTTTATTAAGTAAAGCTAATTTACAGTTCTATTCATCTGCAAAAAAACACATTTTCAGTTTGTTCTTTGACAAGAAGCATCAGCAGATGTGAACTCCTGCCTTACAAAAGAAGAAAAAAAAGTTCCCAGTAGACTCAAGCTCATTTGTAAGGCCAGCTAAGCCGAACTGTCTGTATCTATGACAACAAAAGCCAAGCTGGGGAGATGAGAGGTCCTGTCCACTTTCTATAATGCTTTTGTGTTGTGCCTGCTTTGTCTAAAAGTGACTGCACGGTGGCAATGGTCAGTGTGGTACTGTGACCCCCAAGCTTCCCCAGAACAGTTTCCTTCCCAGAACAAGCTTCCTTATCCCACTTCCATCATGCATAGCAGTAAAACGCTTGAGCAGGGAGGTAAAGCACATTCTAGCTTCACATGATAACACACTGTGTACGCTCACCTGGAGCGGCTGACATCGTAGCGGCTTTGCCAGCGTTGCAACATTTCTTCACAGGTCTGCAGGGCTGCAGCCGGACCAAACAGGGCCTCTTCAAGCTTTACTTTAGTAAAGAGCAAACTGGAGCAAAACACACACACACATACACACACACACCATTGTTGTTTAATGTTATGATGCTTTTTATGTTTTATTGCCATATCATGTACTTATGGACCCTTATTATACAGTAAACAGGACCAAAATAGTATGGCTGTTTGTGTACCCATATGGAAACTACATTTTTAAGTCAGTTTCGTTGCTTGAAGGAACGGTTCTTATTATCACTCATCACATCACATAACAACTCTAAACATGACATCCAGATTCAAGGACATCAACTCTAAGTTTGCATGACACCAAGAAAGACTGAAAAACTAGACTGATGGGATTTCAGTTTTCCATTTTATGGAAAATAAAGGGGAATATAAACATGTCTAGCTGTACAAAGTAATGTCTTTGTGTTAGTTCCTGGGCTTTGATACTAGCTCAGCAAGTGCAGAGACCCACCAACATCTCCCTCAGATACACATGGATTAATAGACGCAGTGAGGGAGTAAAGACAGCCACCAACTACATGCTGTAAGAGTGTGTGTGTGTGCATGTGTGTAATGTTTAGTGTATGTACTGCAGTGGAGGTTGATGAGTAGAGTGTTTCCGCTCAGCCCTTTTGGTATAAGACAACTGGTTAAGTGATGTGGGAGTCTCGGATGTGTGTGTGTGTGTGTGTGTTTAGTAATTGCCAGAAGGGGCTCTCAGAGGATGCAGTCTGTCATGGACATCACTCATCCATGAGTGTGAGGCGAGAGAGGGAGTGAGACAAACAGACACTGTGGTGTTTGCCACATCTGACGCCCGCCTGCCTAGCTTTTCACTGCCTCCCTGTTGTTCAAGACTCCTCCAATTACTCTGTACTATCCTGTCAGAGGGTGATGGTGATAGGGGTGGGAGTGTGGCGGTGGTGTTGGAGAAAGGGAAGGACTCATGTCAGGGGAGAAAACTCTTGTTGAAATATGCCTCGTTACCAACTCACGGGTCAATGGACGATTGGGGGGTGTGTACAGTGTGTTTGTGTGGAGGGAGTGAGGAGAAGACGAGGTGATGTTGTAAAATGAAAAAAAATGAAATTGTATGTGTGTGGGAGGAAGTATGCTTGATTTTCGGATGTGCGGATGACAAGTGCTGCTGAGGGATGTTGTGTTAAGGATACGCTTGCCAGGAGGGGTCCACCGAGTGTGTGTGTGTGTGTGTGATTGTATGTCTCTCTAGGCTCCACATTACGAGTGTGGCAAAACATTTAAAAGCACTGTGATGGTGTAAACCCAGCCTAGTGTTGAAATGTGACAAGGTGTCTGTGTGTGGGTGTATATCACACAGGGAATTCTGTTCAATGTACAGTTGTTTCTTATACAGCGTGATGAACCATTAAAACTAACCGTGAATCGTCATAATATTTGAATTATTTACAGTCCACCGGCGACGTGCTGCCACAACAAGCACCAACCTCCTGAACACAATCTCAGAGTGGCCACTTCTGCAATGGCTTCAAACGTGGTCCACTCAGATTACATGTCTTCAGCCTCCCCCCGGATGCAGGAGAAATTCTTCCGAAGGTCAGAGACAAAGATCCAATGCACAAGGGCCTTAACCAGGCATTCTCAGTACACCCCTACCATACATTTGGGTTTACTAGGTCTTTCCAGCATTCTCCCCATCACCTAATCTAACTCACCAACGGCTTGTTGACAGCTCTGCTCCTCTCTTTACCCGAGTGTCCAAGACATACGGCTCCAAATCTGATGATATGACCACAAAGTCATTGACTGACCTATGACTTAAAGTGTTCTGGTACCAAGTAAACCTGTGAACAACCCTTTGTTATGGCCAACCCCTGACTAGCACAAAAGTCGAATCCGACAGGCTGTTCCTCCCAATTAGAGCCATCTAGAGCTCTAGCCAGCTAGAGCCATCCCCTCAGCAACTTCTAGTTGCATAGAGGCGACCCTCTCATCCCACAGGGAGAACTCCAACGCAGCAGCACTTAGCCAGGGATGTGTGTGTATTCCCACACTCACCTGATACCTATTATTCTGGGCAACTCCAGAAAGGAAGAATCCAATTCCCCTCTACGAGTTTGGTTCCACAGCCGGTGCCATGTTTAGTGATAAGCCCAACTGGATGAAGTGTCTTGCGCCAACTCGGGCTACATCCCCAACAGGGAGGTGAGGTTCCGCAATTCTAGAACTAGCTTGTGAAACCTGCGATCAGCACGCCTAGACTACCTAACTTGCCTGCTGACCAGCTTACATCATACCAAACTTGACTCCTCTCCCTGAAGGTATTGGGTCCACAGGGTGATGGCTACTTGCTATTTCTTCAGGCTGTGCCTGACGGGGCCCCATGAACAAAGGTCTGTACTGCCAACACTTGACATAGATTTGTTCAAGGGGCATAAAGAAACGTTTCACAGGCTGAATGTTATCTGCAGGTCACCATTTGGGAAACCCCACACTGACTTAGTTTAACTAAACTAAACTCGGTTCTATAAGGACAGAGTACTTTCCATCTTGTTTTCACCCCCTGATCACATACTAGTGTTTCTCTTTTACAGCAGCACCAGAAAAGATAGATTTGATCTAGATTACAGCAAACCAAACTACACGAGTGTAGAAGTGTAGAGTATGAGGGTGAATGGTGGCAAGCGGCTCCGCATAAATAATCAGTGGTGGCCAGGTAGAAGTGGTGGGTGCCAGCGTAACTCCATATAAAAATAACCAATAATTTTCCCTTGAAAAAAGTAGTACATCTCCAGTATTACTCATTCTGCACTCCCACAGATCAGTGTGTGTATTCTCTACAAGCACACAAGTGCATCCAGACCCACAGGCACACACACAGTTGAGATTCCATCACTTCAGGGGGCATAAAATGTATTCTCTGAAGTTTTGCCTAACCACTACATGACTAGCTCCTAATCATCCTAACCTAAGTCTAACTTCTCTCTAAATCGTAGGTCTTCACTGCCAATACAAAAGATGTATATATATGTATATACACACACACACACATACACACACACACACATATATATATATATATATATATATGTATATATTTATATATATATATATATATATATATATATATATATATATATATAGAGAGAGAGAGAGAGAGAGAGAGAGAGAGATCACATATTTGCTTACTTTGAGTATGAGAGCATACACAGTGAGTTGACATGCAGCTCATACAGATGAACACAAACATTACTGTTGCTTGTCATGCAAAAACCTGTTAGACAAATGGATATATATATATATATATATATATATATATATATATATATATATATATATACACACATACATATATATATATATATC
The DNA here is from genome assembly GCF_033026475.1 of Channa argus. Classification (NCBI taxonomy): domain Eukaryota; kingdom Metazoa; phylum Chordata; class Actinopteri; order Anabantiformes; family Channidae; genus Channa; species Channa argus. The sequence goes on from NC_090197.1 coordinate 49,767,925, forward strand.
TTATCGGGTTCAGGGTCATGTTGGGCTGAAGCCTATTACAGCTGTCACTGGACAAGAGACAGGGTACAACCTGGGCAGGTCAACGATTACTATATTTCCATATAATCCTTTATAGTTTTTTACATTTTTTAGATTTCATATATGTTCTGAAGTCTTCCCACCATAATGGCTTCAGTCTGGTTTCAGCTAAATGTAGCAGAGAAACAGAATTATGCTCTGTTACTAGGGCCCATCGTCTCAAATTGAGTCTTTGTGTAGAATATAGGACATCTGGATGATACATGTGTACAATGATAATGTCTCAGATTGTGGACAGACAATGACACAAAGCATGTATGGAGAAGTTCTATAGGTTAAGTTTTCATGCATTGACATTTGTTAGCCAACAGGAAAAAACATTTTTGATGTCGTTTTGTACAATAGCTGATGTAATGAGATGTTTTGCCGAGAAACCTCTCTCTCTTGTATATGATATCAACCATTAGGAAAAAAGATAGCAGCTTTTCAAGACAAGACTCAAATGCTAATATTAGTCATTCTCTTTTTCACACACGCACACACACGCACGCGCACACATAGACACACACACACACACACACACCATATCAAGCCTCGGCTTTCTCAATCTGTAGCAGAATCCCATTTCACATTGAAATGCATGCCGGTTTACTGGCTGTTTAAAATTTCAAAGAACACAGAGAAATGAAAGAGAGAGAGATGAAAAAGATGAGAGCAAAGGAGAGAAAAAGAGGGCGAGGAAGAAGGACAGATCGAAAGAGATGAAGAAGGAGCGACAGAAGACCGGGAAGAGGATGTGGGAGAAACGGAGGAAGGATGAATTCAGTATGCTACAGCGAGCTGACAGTTTGCTGTGGTGCAAAGAGGCCGTGGCTAACAAGAATCACACACGTTCATGCACACATGCACAATGACACACAAACATGCATGCGCAAGATTACAACCTTTTGCACACATGCTCTAACATCCCCTCACCACCACTACACACACACACACACACACACACACACACACACACACACACACACACACACACACAGACAGACACACACTGTAGTGGAATGCCCAGCGCCAGGCACGAGCCAAGCTTTGATGTCTGATGCTCGCTCACACATCTAAAGCAAGTGATATTCAATGAGCTTGTTGTTGTTGTTTTTTTCCCATCTCTCTGCAGGTGGGTTTCCATCAGCTAGTTTTTTAATAATTTCAAGTCTGATTTTTACAAGCAGAAAGTGACAAAGAGCAACGGAAACAGTGAATTAATTACGACATACTGTATATGCAGCAATTACCAGATGTTTCTTGGCTCATTTGCAACACATTTACTTGCATCTTCTTGAAAAATATTTTATGCTTTACGCTAAGACACTACTCTGCATCAAGCCAACAAGCTGTACACTTACTTGTTAACCAATTTTAAAAAGATGGTTATGATCATTCATGAAGATTCTGAAGAACTTTTATCTCACCCCAGTTTCTAACCCTAATCATCTTCATTTAGTGCTTAACCCTGCCCTAACCAGGCCTCTTGCTATCCAAACTATCTGCATTTTGGAGTGTTCAGAGCAAAGAAATTGTCCAAAACTGGCTGCGCTTTTGGATCCATTGTACGCAACATAATCTGCCATATTGTTTCCTGGTACCAAAAGCTGTGCCTTCCTAGTTAGAATCATAAGTTCAATAGGTCATATAAAAAAAAGCTAGAGATAAACTACCAATTTTGTAGGACAGGTTGTTGTTTTTGCGAATATGTAGTAACTTTATTGTGAAGTAACTTGATCATATTTTACGCTGCCTGCTGCGGCTATATAGAAGGATTATCAGAGGTTTGCAAATTAACACTACAGAACGCATCTTTTCACTTAAATTTTTAATAGAGAAAAGTTCTAAAACTCCACGTAAACAGTGCATTCAAAGGCTCCTGTAAACCAGACTCCTAAACCGTACTGACAGACTAAAACTGTAAGCTCTGGGCAGCGTGTAGCAGAGCGTAGCAGCGTGTAGCAGAGTGTAGCAGTGACGGAGGACGCCGAAGGAGAGCTAGGCAGATGCAATTCCGGCTGGTGCAAACATGAGACTCAGCAAACCCCTGCTCCTCTCAGCCCTCCCTCGCCACACAACTCCACTCCACTATGCTCTTCTACCATCTGCTATGCTTTGCCACTGCCACGATGCTTCAGGTGAAAACGTGAGGTGCAAGCCTCACTCGCAAAACCTTTAGAAGCGACTCTCTGCACTGTTGCGAGTCTGACTTCACAGGAAGCATCAACAGCATCTATAAACAATGTTTTACAATGTATTTCCTACTCAACATCATGCAAAGGTACATAGTGTACTATAGCTTTAAGTAATTGTTCACAACCATATTGTTATAATTGACTTGAGAGGATCTGTAATATATGTTTCCAGTATAATTAGTTACCCAATTATCATAGCCAAACATACTGTGGCACTAGACTCGACTCGAGTTGCAATGTCACACTCAAAACTACTCTACTCCTTCATTTTTAGACAGAGAGGTGTGAACATAGCTGTTTGGCAAGGTCAGGTTAGCGCGGATATTTCAGGCCCATGCAGTTCTAGTGTCTATGTCTCCTCCCAGCTCTCAATTGGCTGAGTTCATGTTTGTCTTACTGGCATGCAGACGTTTTTAAAATTATTGTTTTCATACACGACATTTTAGATGTTGTATATATGAATATGAAGAGTTCATTTTATATTCAGCTTTTTCATTCAGCAAACTAATAATAGGTATCCATTTGTATCCCTCTCTTTTTCTTCCTCTCTGACTCAGTGTCTCTCTCTCTCCCGCTCCATATCAACAGTTTGGGAACAACAACTGATGCTGTCTGCTCTACCCATATGACCTCATGGTTACCGAGGCGATGGGGATTCCTGGCGCAGAGAGAGATGTGATTGGCTGAGCCCAGAAAAGAGCTCTGAAATGGGTCAAAGCAGTCAAGTGTCTCTACAGAGGAGGTGTGTGTGTGTGTGTGTGTGTGTGTGTGTGTGTGTGTGTGTGTGTGTGTGTGTCTAAGTGCGTGATTGTAGACAGAGAGAAAAGATTTCATCCAAATTGTACATACAGTACTGATCAGTAAAGCTTGTGTAATTATAAAACCATCATCTTCCCTGCATCCACCCACTCTGTCTCCGTGTTTTCTTCTTCCTGCCAGGCTCTCACATCCCTCCTTCCCTTCATTGTTTCATCAATTTTCTTGTTTTTCTGCATTTCCTCTCTTTTTTCCCTCCTAACTGATACACGGATGTACCCAACTGTTTGTGCTGGGACCATGGAGGTCAACACTGACCCCAAATGGTCGCATTTTGAAATACCTTACTAGGCTTTGTAATAAAAGAGAAAACACATCAGAAAGACGATGCAACATGCTTCCATATTATGGTTAGTGTGAAATAACTGGCCTGCTTAGTTGAGGTTGTTTGTCTCCGATAAAATAGAGCTTCGTCCACAGCTAATGAAGATGCTTTTAGTATTCCTGTAGGTCATGGCACAAAGGTGACATAGGGAACGTATGGCTCGAGACACTGACCCCTGATCGACGGGTAACGAAATCCCTCACCGTAAATTTGTCCTTTCAAGGAGCCCTTCCTTCCCAAACACGATAAGAGTGTCTTCATTTGTATGTTTTCACCTGCTTAGGATGCAAGGTGTCACAGGTTCTCTCAGTTTTGCGCTAGCTCCGAGATCAAAGCTACAGTGTTAAAGGGGGCATGGGTACCGCAATGCAGGCCTCTGGCACGTCTAAATAAGGCATTACGTGTGTGTGTGTATTTGGCCTCTAACACAGTGGAGCTGAGACACCCTATCCCTACAGAGAGAACTGAAGTTAGTACAAGGCCTTGCTGCACCACTTACTGGACCTAATCCTATACACACACACACACACACACACACACACACACACACACACTTCTTATACACATTTATTTCAAAATCTAGAAAACTCAGCAACTCAAACAGCGAAAGTCGAATGGCTTTTCCCCCAGCTCTCCAATGCTTTCACCAACATTTCATGTTGCATGTGTAAGTTGGGTGTAGTGGTGTAGTTTTACTTGAAGTTGTCGGGGTGCTGGCTAAGGGCCAGATTCAGGGTGTCCAGGGCATGACGATGGTGTTTCTGGGCACTCAACAGCAGGGTCAGCAGGTGGAGGGAGTGTAAGTCGTCACTACAGAGAGATAAAGCTGCCTGCAAGGGCTCCATGGCTCCAGACACCTGCCAGACATGTACCCACTTTAAGCTACAACTTATATGGGGTTTTCCAATGTGTAATATCTGTTGTTGATTCCTGCAGCGTATATTAAAGTTTCCATTCATTTGCTTATACCTGGCGTACAAGTGCCAGCTGCAGAGCCAGGTACATAGCAATATTAGCATCCTGGGGGTCTAATGAATGAGCCCTGTGGAGGAGGGACATAGTAGTCAGCAGAGCTTAAATATTTTTTAAAACCTCACGTCACACATTCTAAAACAATAGATGTTAGTGTCATGCATTTGTTGCAGAACTAAAGATAAAACTACAGTATGTAACAAAGGTCAAGCAACTCCAGAACTTGAGTTGTTCCTAGTTAAAGTATAGATTTTACCTTAATGGTAACATGCTGATGCTTATACTGTTTACAGGTTGGAGGTTTTGGGTCATCCAGTGGTTGCACGGCTAAAACTAAGACACTACATATACTGCAAATAAAAACAACTGACCAACAGAGACACCCAATGCTGCAAAGGCTAGAAGAACTGGAACCTACTTGTGAAGAGCTTGCAGTGCTTTTTTGTTGGACTTATTCCGATCTGCTCTCAGAGTAGCTGCAAAGAGTAAAACGGATTTATTTTAGTTTTTTTATATTTTAACAGTAAATAGTTTGTGTTGTATAAAACGGGATAGTCGTGGTCCAAAATGTCCTCATACTTAAAGATCGAAATAGGTAATTGCTTTTCCATAAAGACACTTACGATCCAATTATCTCTGGCTCACTAATCGACAATTTAGATATTAGTCTTTTTTTATTGAAAGAATCAAAACAATGAGTTCTTGCTTAATGGGGAAAATGTTCGGGACTTTCCTGGAAACATCACAGTGATACCACTCCAGGAAGTCACCACACCCAGCCAAGACACAGTGCAGCACACCCACTTGATGTTAGGCAACACTTTACACTTTACAGAGAAATACCATGTTCATTGGTGACATTTGGAAGGCAGATTCTTTTCATGCAAACCACGCTAGTCCAATGGATTGCTGTTCCCCTACTGCCTTAATTCTATGCAAAGCAAACCTGTTGCTGTAGCTTCATATTTAACACAGACATGACATGTGTGTGTCTGTTCATCTGACTTTCTGCAACACAGTTAATCTTCATCTTAACCAAACTGTCAAACTATTCCTTAAAGACACAACTTCAACCATGGCCTCTGGATTTAAGTCAAACGCTTTGTATATACAAAAAACAAAACCTCCTTCACGCCTCTCAGGAGATTTTGTGGCCTTCTGCCTTCACTTCCAACATCAGCATCATTGTTGCTTGCTTGGTTAAAAAGAAGTTGCTTGTCAGGAAAATGTAAACACAGGCCCTTTTATACATTTGAATAAATGATTCACGTTGTCAATACTCTGGTGACGACAGTCACAGTAGATTGGTCCGTTTGGTAGTGTAGAGTTTATCCATACCTTCAGAGGCCTGTAGGCTGCAGCTGAGTCCCAAAGCCAGGTAGGCCCTGGGTAGAAATTCTCCAGCTTCCTCCCCCATAGACACCACACTCTGGGACAAAGCCTCAGCCTCCTCAAACTGGACACACACATACAGTCATTTAGTATCTGCGGGATAGTTTGTTATATATATATATATATATATATATATATGAGATGTTTGCCAGTTGAAGTCACAGAGAAACCCAGCTAGATTATAAAGCTAGATAATACGGGACACATCTATTATTGTGAAGTACTGAGTTTATGAAAAGCCTGTGTAGCACTAAAAGCCTGACTGATTTGCAGTAGAGAATGGAGTATTGATGGCTGAGCCTGGTGTGTGTTTAGTCCAAGTAGATTCAGCTGAAGGGCGATGCAGAGTTTGCTGAAGGACACACACACACACACACACACACACACACACACACACACACACACACACACACACACACACACACACACACAGCAGTAGACTGCAGGTGGTGTGTGCCTCAGCTGAGCCCGGTTGCTCTGAGAGAATGACAAAAGTGTCACTCTGTGTGAGGTATGGCAGGTGGGTAGGTGGGCACAGGGGGGGTAATGCCTTTGACGGCACGCCAGTGCAACAAGCAAGCCAACTGCTCTGACACCCTTCCTCCCATCTCCCTGTCCTCCTTCTCTTCGTCTCTGCCTCTTCCTCTGAATCAAGTCCTTGTGAGTTCAAAGCTTGCACACAATAGACATTTAAACACGCAGCTGGTCCGTGCACATCTTAGGAGGATTATTTGGGGTTGTTTTTTTTATCCCTTGAAGGATGTGAAAGAAGAACATGTGGCTGTTGTTGGGTGAAAATTGACAAAAACTGCTCTTCAGGAATTTAGCAAAGCAGCTTTTCTTTCAGATCACCAATTGTACAGTTTGTGGGGATGTCGTCAGTGTGGAGGGGGCTCTCGTGTTGCTCTAAGGACTGTTACTGCTTCGTATGTAGCAGCACAATGCAAACCTGGAAAAAACATGAAGAAATAAATGATGTTTTGATCTGGCCTGTGGGCTACTGTGACAATGCAATAAGGAATAAAAACATGTTGCTGGCTGGATAACAGTCCAGAATGTTCACGGAGCTGATGGTGGATAATTGTGGCCCATTTATGTAATGCCCCACTGCACTATGGCCATAGTGTCCCATTGTGATTAAGGCTTTAAGCTCCTTAGTGTCGCTGCCATGATCTCCAGCCACTGACAGATGTGCTCTCTCCATTCGCCCGTTAGTACCTCTTTTCTAATCGCTGACCCCTTTCTTTCCCCTCTGTTGATGTGACTTTCCGCCTCCTGCCCAGCTCGCGAATAGCACGACCATCCTAGCTGGTCCAGCAGTGACCCCCAGGGTCAATCCCAATACATTAGCAACACAATGAGGCTGCGTGAGGACTTTCTCATGTGCCACACTGCATTCCCAAACATGCACACACCCATCACTCGCAGCAAACAAGCAGTCTAAACCCCCCCCCACCCACCCACCCACAGCCAGTGCACTGCAGAACTCTATGATGCAACTTCACCTTGCAGCTTATCATCTCATACTTGTTAGCTCTACCAGAGGGAGCAGAGTAAACTAAATGAAAATGAGCATGCATGGATTACAGAAGCCATTGTCCATGCACCGTGTTCGCATGGGGATTTGTAATGTATGTCAGTTCCAGATGGAGAATGGATCCTTGCTACTATGCCTGTAATCCTGTAAATTCAAACCCTACAAATATTTCTGTTCATATTCTGTGGACAGCGACTAAAGTGAAACTAAAAGTCTCCAACCTTTTTTGCCTGTCACTCCTAATACACGATACCTACACCAAACGTGCATTTAATGAAGGTGTGTGCATTCGAACTGATAAGTAATTTTCTCTCATCGACTTTCATTAGAACCACCCTAAAAGTGAAATACTGCAACTGAGTATTTCACAGCAAACGAGAGTAAGTTATGTTAGTCACTGTCTTGGCACAGACTGGTGCTGAATGTCATGTTAACATGCTCAAAATGCTAATGCTTGAAAGGTTGACGTTGCTGATATTGTTAACACACCAATGACGGGATTGTCTGATCAGATAGAAAGTATACGATTACAGTATAATTCTGACAAAAAGCGAAGTAGCTCATTAAAATGACTGGAAATCCCCCTGGGGAGGGTTCGACTGTGTGCACCAAATTTCAAAGTAATCCATCGAACAGAGCTATTTCTTTCAGAGTGTCAACCTAATGTGGGCGTTAAGAAGCAAAGTCAGGAGATCACCAAATGGCTAAATTGAGCAAATATTTTAGAGAAAAGTGTGAAGTATAATTTGTTGTACTCTGCTGGTAATCATCTCACGGCTCTGCACTGACTGATCACGACTGATTGCAAGAGTCAAAAAAGTAGGTTTGTTGTCATTTTTGAATGACTGCGAAAAAGCCTAAAACATTATTTTTGTACTATGTACAAACATTTCTTTTTTTGTGAGATACCCCTCTATGTGAATTGTGAGCAAACACTTAGTCGTGCAATTTTAGATGCTTCATTTGAATTATATTCAGGTTGATAAAAAGATTGAAGTGTTTGTTCTCTGTCCTCTGCCTTGTGAACCACTGATCAGTGGCTACGATAGCTCCTCTCTCTTAATAGCAGCAAAAGCCACATCATAGTGGTACAGACAGGGCGGACAGCTCCACCTACAGAAAGTCGTCCACAGAAAATCCAGTCTCAACAAGCAATATGTATTTCTGGGGAATGCAGTAAAAAAAAAAAAACATATGGCAAAGACGTTATTATTATCAGAGACACAGGGAGTGTGGGGCTCTATTTGGGATATACCCTCTCACACAGAAAAGGGGTTCTTATATTCTTATATATGTTTAAATCAGGCTCCCAAGTACTGACCCTCACCGGCAGGCGTGTGAATAATTTTTATTGTATGCATTTATGTCAAAGTTGTGTGTGTATTCACCCAGTGCAGTTGACCAATGCATATTTTAGCAGCAAACAGGGGCAATGACGGGTCCTCAGGTCTCATCCTGGCACACTCTTTAAACACAGACACAGCACCAACACCCTGCAAGACACACATTCAAATGTCAGTGGCAGATCATGATACAGTGCATCCAGAAATCCTTCCCAGAGCTTAACGTTTTCCACATCTTGCTATGTTACAGCCCCAAAATAGATCCAATTCATTATTTTCCTCAGAGTTCTACAAGCAATGCCCCATAATGACAATGTGAAAGATTTTGTTTGTCTTAAAATATTTAAAACAAATGTACAGTATGTACATAAGTATTCACAGCTTGTTGAAGCACCTGTAGCACCAATTACAGCCTCAAGTCTTTTTGCGTATGATGCTAAAAGCTTGGAATTTTTGGGCAGTTTTTCTATGCAGTACCTCTCAAGCACAGCCATTTCAGATCTGTTCAGAGATGTTCAATCGGGTTCAATCGGTTGACTCAAGGACATTCACAGAGTTGTCCTGTAGCTACTCCTTTGTTATCTTGGCTGTGTGCTTAGTGTCATTGTCCTGCTGAAAGATGAACCGTCGCCCCAGTCTGAGGTCCAGAGCGCTCTGGAACAGGTTTTCATCAAGGATGTCTCTGTACATCGCTGCATTCATCTTTCCCTCCATCCTGACTAGTCTCCTTGTTCGTGCCGCTGAAAAACCTCCCCACAGCCTGATGCTGCCACCACCATGCTTTACTGTAGGGATGGTATCGGCCAGGCGGTGAGCGGTGCCTGGTTTCCTCCAGACACGTCAAGTTCAATCTTTGTTTCATCAGACCAGAGAATTTTGTTTCTCATGGTCTGAGAGTCCTTCAGGTGGGCTGTGATGTTCCTTTTACTGAGTACTTATGTACATGTGATTTTTTTGTGTTATTTTTAATAAATCTCCAAGGATCATACACAAACTTCATTCCCGTTGTCGTTATGGGGTATTGTTTGTAGAATTTTGAGGAAAATGATGAATTTGATCCATTTTGGAATGAGGCTGTAACGTAACAAGGCGCTGGCAATAACTTTCTGGATGCACTGTAAATGTGACACAGCAGCCAGTTGTCATGCAGCCTCAGATGACACGGTTCCCTTTTAAGCGAGTGTATCAAACACACATCCACTGTCCTTACACAGCCCTAAAAGACCCATTTAGACACACAGTCACTCAATACATGTAGGTCAATCATTAATGGACCACATGCACATGCACACGTGTGCACACACACACACACACACACACACACACACACACATACACACACACTGGTCCTAAATAGAAGCGGATGTGACGACACTGAGGCGGCCCCTTCTCCTTCTAGGGACCAGCCTATTTCTAGAGCCCTCTATTGATCTGCACTGTCACTTTATCCTGCAACCCAGATCAATTTTTCGGTCACACACGTGGGCATACACACTCGCAAACACACATTCTCAGTCAGTCAGAGAGACACAAATTAAGTTAGAGAGGGTTGGAGCTCTTTCCAAGAACTTTTATTTAAAGATTGTATAGTTTGTTTAGCAGCAAATGTATTGAATAGTATTTTCCGATGTTTCAAATTGTGACTTAACAATGTCTGAATTTTCTACACGGAGTAAAATGCAGCAGAGTGGAGTTCTTTAGGGTGAATACCATTTGCTGCATGTCTATACATTAGGCTTAGTAAGAAAACCCCATTGTACCAGACAAACACATGGCAGAAGATGCACGTCTTCACTCCTTGTGGGTGAGTTGCTGCTACTGTATATAAAGAGAAATGAGCTCACCTTGCCAGCAGCCATGAGTGACAGGCCCAGCTGGTGCCAGAGGTGAAACTCATTGAACGAAAACTTCATGGCTCGTTCTAGACACTGGAGAAGAAACACACGTGCAGGCACACAAATACATACTTTAGTTACGTGAGCAGGTACAAGTCACAAGTATGTGTGAGGGTTGATCAGAGAGGTAGAAAATAGAGAAAAAAAAACAGAAAGAAATCTAAAGCACATCAAAAATTTGTTTTCAAGTTGCATTCGTGCTGCATCATTAAGAAACCAAATTTTAAGTCTGGAACACGGAGGTCAGGTGCATTGAATTTATTCACTCGTTTTTTTTCTTCTCCTTGGCTACATTCTTCTTGACTGTCAATCAGCACTCGCCACCCACTCTGTGCTGCTTCAGTACATAATGATGTGATTGATGTGTGTGTGGACGAGCAGAGGAGAGCGTGGAGCGCAGCTCAGTGAGATGTTGTCAGCCTCGAAGAAGTGAGCTAAACTAGGACAAAGGTCTTCGTGCTACTCTGATTAAATAATGCGCACTTATTAGAAAGGCTGCTGACCATTTAACATGCAGACAGAGGTGTCATGCTGTACAGAGATCCTACTTAAACCAGAACTTCTGTCTGGGATGATGCAACAAGAAGCTGGCATGGGCTTCACTTGCAGCACACATTAAAGCTGCTGTCGTTAGTTAACTCTGCTAAACCAGGCACCCGCCCTTTACAGATCCTAATGTGACCCCTGTTTAGAGGGTTAAGGTCAAACCAAGCCAAAGTGAGATGCAAAAATACTTGCGGGTTAAAAATAACTGGGTAAACAGACTCGAGCACTAATCTACTTGAAAAAAAAACAAAAACAATCAGTAATATGCAAGCTGTGATTAAGTCACAGAGAATCACACTACAGAAGCAGTTTCATGTAGCTCCAGATGATATTTTATCATCTTTCAGCTCAACGTTTTGGTTTACAGCAGTGGACAAGTCTTCTACTAATAAGAGCTTTTGAAGTGGCTTTGCTCATTTAAAGTGTCTTAGATGCTTTGTTGTTGCTTTTTTGTTGTTTTGTTGTTGCTTTTTGTTGTTGTTTTGTTGTTGCTTTTGTGCCTCTTTTCTTTTCTCTCTCCACTTTCCACTCACCCCAACCGGTCAAGGCAGATGGCCGCCCACCCTGAGCCTGATTCTGCTGGAGGTTTCTCCCATTAAAGGGAGTTTTTCCTCTCCACTGTTGCCCAGGGCTTGCTCTAGGGGGATTTGTTGGGTTGCTTCTACATACTTGTGTAGTCTGGACTTTATTCTGTAAAGTGCCTTGAGATGACTTTGTTGTTAATTGGCGCTATATAAATAAAGTTGAATTGAATTGAAAAATAGGAAGCCATGACATACTGTGAAGAAAACCCCCAAGAAGCTATAATTAATTATAACCTTTACATTTGTATGTTTCCTACTGTGATCATCAAATTATGCAGCATTGCTACTTGTACTTTTTGTACATTGACAATATTGCAATCATTTTAAATTATTTCCCTAAAACTCTTCAATATTTCCTGTGTATTTTTGAGTTGCAAAGATGCAAACCATTTTCAAAACGGCATAATAATGCAGAGACATGTCTTTGCTTTTATGAATTGAAATTCTGACATTGGAACCTGGGTTTGCCGCCAACATAAACTGATTAATGCAACAGAAAGGATATAATCAATCAAAGCAAATATTACACATCACCTCAGACACGGATGGCACAAAGTAGCTGACATCGAATATTTAATGAATGTTTCATGTAGCACCAAACTGATCCACTGGTGTAGGTGGAACTACCAGTGTGTGTGGTCCTACTTACAAGATGACTGATTCTATCTATGAATCAGTCAGACAGGTGGACAAACCTAATTTCAATCGAGCCCTCCAACTTCCCACATCTACAGTAGGTAGTGGCTGCATTAGTTGGGGAGCTTGAAAGAAGTGAGAAAGTAGGAGATTAATGTGGAGATTTTGAAGTCAAAAAAGGAGGAAGAAAAGGCAGTGAGGGGGATGCTGGGAGATGAAGAAAGACGAAGAGACGGTGAGAGAAAAACTCACATAATCCCCTCGCTCAAAGTGATAAGGACATTCATTAAAAAGTCTGGCAAAGGCAAAGCTTTTACCAACACATCTCATTTCTCACTCTTTTGCTCTCTTATCATCAGACCTCCAGCATAGAGCTTTGTGTGTGTGTGTGTGTGTGTGTGTGTGTGTGTGTGTGTGTGGTGAGCCCACCTCAGACAGCATGGCATACTGCCCCCTCCTGGCCATGCCAATGCTAAGAAGGTCATAGACAGAGGTAGCATCCTGCAGGCTGGCCTGACGAGCCTCGGCCTGGTCGGGCAGACGACTGATCACTGCCTCATTACTGGCCTGGAGAAACATAGACACTGAATGACAACGAGCCCAAAGAAGAAGAAAAAGTTCAAGACTAAGGAAGGAAAAGCCGGTTGGACTGGGGGGTCTCTCCTAAAAAATATGCGGAAACATTAGGAAGCAAAAAGGCTGAGAATGGTGCATGTGTGTCCCCTGTGTGTCTGTGTGTGTGTGTGTGTGTGGTGTGTCTCACCATGGACTCTGTGACGAGCAGCAGCAACACAGCCTCTTCCACCACGTCCTGAGGGCAGAAGCAACTACCGGGAGACAAAAAACAGGAAATTGTTGAATGAACAGGAAGTCTATTGCTCACACACCCACACGGACACACACACACATCACATTCTGAGGAAGACGGTAGCCAGATTATTGTGAGTGTCCAGTTTCTGTCTCACCCGTGCAGTTGTAATATAACACGGACCACACTGGGTGTATCACTGCACAGCAATCTCTCAGATGTCAACACACACACACACACACACACACACACACACACACACACACACACACACACACACACACACACACACACACAGGCTGCTTCATTTCACCCACCACTACTTCACCCATCTCTCTTATTCATCACTTTTTATGCTTCTCCTCCATCTCTGGTTGTCTCCGTGTCCTATTTAAGGACACATTTCCCAGACACCTTTGTGGCTTTTTTTAAGAAGAGCTACCTGATGACAAAAGCCACGAACAATACTCAAGCAGCCATTCCTAAGAGTAAACTCTCCTCTCCTTCTAATCTCAGACATGGATTTAGATCCTATGATAGTGTGGGCAGGATTAGTCATGTGGCGGTGACTAAGAATGGCTCGCAGGGCTTGAGCAACGATCGCAGGATCCCTGCAAAGAGGGAAACACAGAAACGCAGCAACAAAATGGTGATACAATTTAATGTGCTGCTGTGGATTGTGCAAAGGATGTTCTTGTCTTGTGAATACTGTCAATTCATAGCATGTTATGCTAGTTATAATGTTGTAATGTTTTGATGCTATGTTATTACTGTGTTAGATTATGTTGTGCTGTATCTGTCCTGTTGTAATATGTACATCTCTTACATTTGTGATACTTCCATGGTAGTGTTGAGGTAACAGGTTGAGCAAAGACCGGATGGGATGCATTATCTCTGTAGCGGGTTTTTTAATCTACGTCAGGGTCCAGTAGAAGGATCAGGTGCCTAAAGCACGTTAGCTGCATCCTTTTACTCCGTCCAGGGTGAAGGAGCTCCATGTGATTCTCACTTGTTAACAAGAGCCAGAGCTCGTCCTTCGCTTGAGGCAGCTGCTCACTTCTAACCCATCTATCAATTATCTGTAACCGCTCATCCTCTTTAGGCTCACGGGAAGGGGGGGGGGGGGCTGGGAGCCTATCCCAGCTGTCATAGGGCAAAAGGCCAGTCTGTCTCAGGGCTAACACAGAGACACCTGCATAGACAGACAACTACAGGCAATACAGATTCAGTTAACCTAACATGAATGTCTTTGGACTGTGGGAGGAACAGGGAAACTCCTCACAGCAAGGCCATCGCTTCCAACCCAATAGGGACAATCCACCGTGTCCATCAAAGAACCATGGCCATGGAAACCTAGAACGGACAAGTCTTTGAGGTTCTGGCTCTCATTCCAGGACCTTCAGACACACACTCCCCCCTATACTGAACATATTATTAACTACGTTTAAAGTAGACAAGACATTTAAACTGATCATAAATTTAAAAGTGCAGCTCAGCTAATGTCTAGCAACAGCCCTGTATTGTCTCCATGCTTATCTTTTCCTACACCCTTGCGTTATTTATTGTGCACAGTATTACACTTTGTGAAAGCTTTTGGTGAATGTCTTAGCGAACCATCTTATCCATATACCGAGGTCCAAAAAACACATATATACGTCTCTGTTATGGTTTTGTTTCCTAATAACTTGTAAGGGCTCTGGCAAACTGTGGTTAAAATCCAAACAGGACAAGTGGTGGTGGTAATTGAGCAGTTGGCTACATTATTATGGCTTTGATGAATAATGATAAAGTGCCCTCTGCTTATTCATTGGTAGGCTGCATTTATAGTAACATATAGTGTAATAGTGTAAGAATTCCTATGTTGTTTTACATATTTGTATGCTGTAGTTTGAGTATTAGTACACACTGATAAAAGAAGGATGTTATTTGGAATCATTTGGTTGTACTGTGAGATTCCTCACCTGTGATCACCCGGTGTAAACCGTAAGCCTATAGAAGCCCCCTGCTGCTCCCTCTGTTGCATAATACCAATTTCCTTTCCATTTAAAAGGTTTTATTTTGCTTTGTAGAGACGTGGCTTAGAACCACCCTGATGATGAATCATAGTCTGAAATTGCTGCAAAATGTTTCAAGAAGCACTAAAACAAAGACGTTTGGCAGCGAGTTCCAAATTCTGGAGTGAAAGGGTGGTAAAAAAGTAAAACCTGACACCTACAGACATAACAGCTTTGTTCACAATAGTTAGTTGATAGAGGGGAGTAACAAACCCCAATCAGAGGAGGCATTAACCCTCCTAAATGCTTCTTTGGGTTAAACAATTTCCCTTTGCATCCAGATAGTGGTACAGATAGTGTGTAGAGAAATACAGACACAACACAGCTTAAAAATGTAGATAAAACAAACCAGTCAGTGCTGTAGCGCTGCGGAGGCTTAATAGTTGGGTAGACGGCGTCTTTGGAGGCGGCGGCACCCTCTCTGTGGAGCCAGGCTGAGGGTGGGGGGCCCAGTGGGGGCCAGTAGCTGTCCTCACTCACTGAACTCAGTAGCACCTCTGCAAGTTTCCTCGCGGCAGCCTAGGAACCAAAACAGTGCTTCAATTAACGTTTTGCTGAATGTAGTAGGATTTTTACTGCACAAATGTTACCTCAGGCACCTGGTTAAATGTAAACATCTTTTAAATGCTGAATAAACACTGGATAAAAGTTACAGTAGTAGATTAAAGGAACAGAGGGTACTGATATACTGACTGTTCACTGAACACCTCACCTTTCTGATGCCTTGAGATCCTCGTGACTCCACCACCCTTAGCACCCGACGCAGCTGGTGGGCACCTTGTGCAAGATGACTGATATACACACACACACACAGATAATATGCAGTGAGATGTATTAGTTATGAATGTGCAATAAATCCATAACACACAGAAGACAAACACATGAAATAATGCGAATAAAAAAAGCACTAGATATGTTATAATATCACACTGTTGCACTGGTCTGTGTGCACACTGCTTCTTATACCTTAGGTCACAACCTGGCATTTAAACAATAACTTCTCCACTGACTGCAGCTGCAAAATATAACCATCAAATGTTTGTTAGACTGCAGCAGTTTGCACTAGTTAAAAAGCTGGAAAAAAAAAAAGAGTGGTCATGCAACATTCTGTCAATTGTCCAACAAGTCAAAGAGCAAAACTGACACCTGCTGGTCAGGAATGGAAATGCGTTTGCTCTGAGGTCAAATGGAGCTTTTGAAAGCTTCTTTCCCCTCCTCACTTTTTAAAACAAGACTAGAGGACAAAGCTCACGGTTCCTGGTGATTCAGCAAAGACTGGAGAAAATAAACACTCTGCATATCCAGCCCAGTCAGTTGGACAAACAACGACTTACACTGTGTGTGACAATGTGAGGCCAACATTTTGGCAACTGTTCATTATTAGCTGACTTGTACTACTGTTCTACTTCCATTTAATAATGATGTGCGTATAATTGGACACTGAAGCTAAGTGGTGATTTAATTTGAATTCTTTAAAATGACTTAAGAAAACATGTTTAATATAACGGACAAATAAGTTGCAGAGCAAAATAAGAGTTTATTGTGGGCCTGGGCGTGCTTTGCATAAACGTACGGTTGGTAGACTCACCCTCTCTGCAGTAGACAAAGGTAAGCACTCTGTAAAGCAGCCTGCAGGAAGTAGCCCAGGTCGATGTCCACAGGTGGAGGGAGTGGACTGCTTTTGGCTGTCTTGGCATGAGGTGTTGTTACTATCTGGAAATACATGCACAACTCCTTCTATATTCATTGTATTTAAAACGTCTGATGTGTATCTAAAACCGAAAAATAAAGGAAGTTTCAATATGAGGTACAATGCAGCTTCCTGTCTGTCTCCAAACCTAAATAAAAAGTCAGCTGACTGCAAGAACTATTTCTCTCCCTCTACCTCCTGACTACATTCCTGCCTGATTTCTGAGGGTATGTATCTGGATCCTCCAAAGGTCTTACCGTCTTTCGTGCATGTGGAAAGTTGGTAGAAGAACACAAACACAAAATGTAAAAAAAAAAAAAAAAAAAAAAAAAAAAAAAAAAAAAAAAGAAGTAAAAATGCAAGAATTGGTCTAAAAAAAAATCTCACATAAGTACCACAATAAATATTGTACTGAATATTGTAAGTAAAAGTAAGCAGATTATTTTCTTACAAAATATCTTGTTGTCATCCTGATTGTTGGTGAAATAAATCAACCTTGTTGCTCTGTTCTGCACATGTCACAGAACAAATTTCAGTGCAAACGAATAATGAAGTGTATTGTATTGTATCATCCAGATCCAATACAATACACTTTACTATTCCCTTATCTGTTGCTTTACAAGGTTTATTAAAAGAATTTTTTTAGAGGCAAATGTGTGGTATTACATGGTATTAGATGGTATAGAATAATAAAGAAATTTAAGTAGCATAAAATAGAAATTCTCAAGTAACCACAAATACTTTAAATGCACTTATTTGCTTTATTCCTCTGACAATAAATTGTGTTTCATTCCTGCACACACGCGATACATTTTCATTTTAGGTGTTCGTGCAACGACATGAACGCATACAAAAACATGCACACATACCATGCATGTACAAACATTCACCTTATCAAGCTCTTGCAGGTAGGACAGAGCAGCGTCACAGCCCCTGAGGTAACAGGACAAACTCTCCTCCTCCCTCTCTGATAGACGAACCCGAGACACTGCAGAGACTGTCTGGTGGTCGAGAGACAGACCTGATACACAAAGGAGACACCAATCAACATCATGATTGATTCTAATGGGGCGTAGTCCATAAGGTGGCGTTGATGTTGTGGTGGATGGTTCAGCATAGGAAACAGTTAATGGTGACCGTAATTAAGGAGACACATTGCAGCTTTCTACAATTAAAAAACGCCTATTGGATAAAGGCAATGATACACACAATGAAGCTGAGTGATCAGCATGTGTCTGGATCAAAAGGTGATCTCCAGTACTAATAAAGTACATATGAGTAATATTAAAAATAAACTGGAAGCAATTGATTTACAGTTCAGAGTAATCTGCACAAGCATCGTATGAAAGTCTGTCATTTGTGTTTTTTTAATGTAAAGGGGAAACATCCCCAAAATGTGCTGCTGATGCATGGATACAGGCAGTGGGCAGTAAAGGTTCAGATGCTGGCTCTGATGTCTGGTCCTGGACTTATTGGGACAAATATAAACAGATGAAGCAGGAACTTTTCTAGACCACAGGAGGCCTGGGACGGACAGCAGCCTCAGGCAAGTTGCCAGGCCTGATCCAACAAGCACGCAGCTGCCGATAGACAAGACTTCACGAGTCAAATATTCGCATCTGACTTCATTCCCACAGTGCATACACAAGAAAGCATGGGAATGAGCTACGTTGTCCCCACAGGATCCAGTCTGTTTTCTCATGTAGGTTCAGAGTCATCATGTAGGAAATCTAAATCTGACAGTTATTGTAATAAAATGCTGTTTGGCTGGATGAGCCTGAGGTCATGTCCAATTATCAGGAAATGGGGAACATAATGACACGATGATGACTTGTATAACAAGATTCTCCAGTGCTCTGTAGACTGTGTAAAGTTCTGTGAGGGTGACCTTTGACCCTATAATTATCTTGGTGTTCAATGTGTCAAAATAGACAACCATACTAAGTACCTAGCTGGAAAAAGACATTTAAAATGAAATAATCTGCTGTAACCAAAATGCATTTTTGGACTTGACAGCTTGTGTGCATGCGTGACTGTGAGTAACAGCAAATGTTTTCTCGAAGTATGACTCACGATCACAGAGTTTTAAAAACAGCATCTGCACAAAAATCTGCCAGGAGAGAGACCAGCTGTGGTAAATAAGAACCAAAAAAAGACATTTGCTCTGAACTTATCCCACTAAACATTATTACGCTCCGAGGAATGTCCAGGAGAGAAAACAAAAAGATCATCAGTTTTAAAAATTTCCTCTTTTACACCATCAGTGTCATCTACAAGATGAGGTTAGGACTAAAACAAATACACGAAGGGAATACTGACCCAACTGTCAAATCAAGCTGATGTTTTCCAGCCTTATTATATTCATCTCCACAGACTGGATTTCATCACCTTCGAGTTCCACTTTCAAACCCCATAAAAGGTCAGTGTGATTTTAAGGCTTTAATAACTTCTTGCTAAGGGATCAAGAATGGGATCATCAAGGTGAAGCATTTAGCGGAGCTGATACGTCTCGCTTTTGGTGTTACTCAAGGAAACATGCCAGTTTTTGAGAGCTGCCTCTGCTTGCGTAGGCTAACAGGTCGGGAATCTACTGAAAATGTAAACTGCACAGCACTACAGTCTGAAACCCCATTTACAGCAAACACACAGCTGCAGCTGACGTACTGTTTGATGAAGTACATGCTATTTTTTACATTAGAACTGTAAATAGCTTTATCATCAATGTAGAACACTGATAGAGTCACAGCTCTATGAATAGTTTTGATTCTCACTCAATTCAACAGATCATACCCAGGCTATTTATACACTCTATAGATATGTATGTGTCGGACCCACACACCGTAAGTCACAGCCTGCAGCTTCTACTGTTTTTATGTATCTAAATTGTTACGCAACCACATGAATTAACTACATTCATTCTAATGCAGATAATATTTTTAACTAGTTGAAATATGTAGATTTGAAATTTTTGAGTTAATTGAACTTAAACTGTCTAATTTATATTATTAGAGATTATAAACAGATATTGCTCTAACCTGAAGTCTTCAAATTGAATGCTCACAGCTCACTTAAGTTGTTAAATGAAAGGATAACTTCATTCATTTTCTAAAAACCTGTTCACCTTTGGTCACTTGTCAGCCTGCAGCAAAGCTACATAGACCTCTATTGTTGTCCCGAAACTATAAAAAAATATATTAGCCAGACACAAGGCTGCACTTGGGAAACTATTTCTTCATTCCAAAACATGCGATCATCATATTTTCAAAATAAAATGTTGCCCCACATGCTTTAAGTTGAAACAAATCAAAAACAGCATCTTTTGCCTCCTGATTGATTGATGATTCAGTTTTGACCATTTAAAACTGATTGTGCTCTATTTGTGCTGAAAACACATAAATGAAATGATTCATTCGACATCATTTATTACTTAATTTTTAATGCAACAGGAATAGTTTTCATAGCTTTTGGCTGTCATTGGTATCATTTTTGATCTTGTAAAAACAAAAAGAGATATCCGCGTAGTGCATTTGCATTTAATACATTCAAAACAGTGTGCAGCAACATTTTGTTTTTGCATCACCATGAAAACATATTTTTGCGTGATGCTGTATTAACCACAGCAACTGTGGAGATCACGATATTTTCCTGATGGCAACACAAAACGTAAGAAGAAAGGATGTAAACATACAGTGTGCAATCAATAACATTTTTAAAAATAAAAAATGTTATTCTAGGGCAGGATATCTAAAATATCCTTGCAATGAAGATCTGTGCATGGATAACTACAGTAGATACACTAGGCAGCAGGTGTTCATCCATCCATATGTAAACTTTAGTTTGAGAAACATTTTTGAATAATAATAGAAAATGAGATAATGTAATGCAATGAATAATGTACGATATTAATCTAAAAAAATTTGATAATGTAACAGTGTTTGCTTAAAAAGAAATCAAATCATGAAATAAAAACGAAAGCCATGAGAGAGGTAAAGTGCATCTTATCGAGTGGAGTAGTTAAGCTTATGTGTCAGGGAGAAAATGTGGACACATCTGTGCCATAGTAATCAGAGAAACCCCCAACAAACCCTCATTCCTCGGGTAAGAGGTGGCGAGCGAGAGGAACGAGGGTAACGTCAGCAGTACGTCCAGCGATCATCACGGCCAAACCAAACTCTGAAAAGATCAGAGGCAGCCTACACCAGTAAATACAAACCAGTCAGTGATCTTTTTTTTTTAGAGAGACTGGTACACGTGTCGAACAGATTGTGCGACTCAAAGAACTGACTGTCGTCGGAAACTGAAACTGAAACCTCTGGACGCTTCATGCATCAGTTGCTTGACTGCGCTGAAAATGCAAAGGGCAACTAGAAAATGACTAGAACTAGAAGGAAGAACTAGAAAGTTTGAAATATTCTCAGTGATTAGCTGATTATTTATCACGCCACAAAATGGTCCTTGAGAGCTTTTATCACTGTCCATGAAATATCTAAAACTAAACATAAATTCAGATGCAATCGAATAATATGTTGAGAAAACAATAAAAATATAGCCCAAGTTTTAATAAACAAGGGTTGTGCTTTAAGTCCAGAAAGGCCTCAGGTTCTGTACCTTTAATCACAAACGCCTCAGCCAGCAGTCGTAGGTGATAGGTAGGTTGGTCATCCTGTGTCAGCTCCTCCAGTCCCACCCTGGCACACATTCCCTGGGCGTCCCGATAGTGTCCCTGAACATAGTGGACTTTGGCCATCAGTAACAAGGCCTCATTCAAGTACCTGGGCTGCAGGACAAGAAACAGTTTGCAGTAAATTAATGTAATGCAGAGGAAGAGATTTGTGTAAAAAGCTTCCTGTTCTGAGCTCGGTGCTTCCTTTATTTAGTAAATCAAACTTTATCGACACAATGAGGAATGGCCCAAGACCACACACTGACTGTTAGACGACCCCGACTCAGGATTGTGTTGAGGTGGCCTTTGGCCCGGCACAGTTTGGGCTGGGTCTTGTCCACCAAAGGTGTGGAGCTCCGTAACAGCTCCATGTTTTCCATCAGGCACTCCTCCAGCAGGGCCTCGGCCATCAGCAGAGTAGCATAATCATCTAGGGGGCGGGATTGAAAAAGTTAAAAGTAACTTTGATGCAGCACTGTAGATCTGAGCTCAGGGTCACAGGTCATTTGTTTCTGTAGCCAAAGCAAACCTCACTAAGTCCTTTAAAAACAGCATTTCCCACTGGCTCAGGGACAGTAGTTCAAATACACTCGAGTCCTGAATTCTGCTTAAAGGCCACTGTTTCCATTTCCCTCATACTTTCCTTAAATAGCTGTAAAATTGTAATCACATGATAAGAGCTCCGCATGCACCTACACTGAGTCCAGATATCAAAGTTTACTCACATGGTAAACCAACTGACTGAGGCTGTGCCTTAAATTCAGACAGTGTCCAGGAGAAAACCTAAGTTATGTGCACACACACACACACACACACACACACACGTACACAATAAAAGCCTTTCTGTTTAGGTTCTCCATTCGCTGTATCCGTTCTGACACCAGCTCTGTGAGCAATGTCTGTGTTGTAATAAACCTGACATATTTGCTCATTGCTATTTTCAGCACGGCCAGAACTAAATCTATCAGTGGGAGAAGGTGAGGGGTAAAGAGCAGGACACGTCTGTCTCATCCCGTAATGATTTTCACACAAGTTGGAACCTACACTTTTGAAAATGAGCTGATTGCTGCGATACAGTAACAAAGACCATCTGAAATTGAATTTGTGAAAAAAACTGTTTTTCTAGGAGCCATTTTGTAACATATACATCCACGTTTCATGGATCGGTTTCCATTTGTAGTTAATATCTACCTTATTCTTGAAAATACTAGTAATGACACTTTGAGCATTTTTAGGTCATCGGCTTTCCATTCCACACCTGTGATGTTGTTTTCTAACTGGGTGGGTAGTAGGACCCATTTTGCCTTCCCTCATAGCATAAATTCAACTAGGTGATGAAACATTCCTTGGTGCTCGTGGTCCATTTTGACACCATAGCATCACGCAGTTACGGCAGATTTGTCGGCCTCACATCTATGATGTGAATCTCCTGTTCTTATATCACCTAACTTCCCCCATGTCTACATGTCTAAATGCAATGAGTGAGTTGCTGCCATGTGATTGGCTAAGTAGGTGTTTGAGTTACAGAGCAGTTGAACAGGTGTTGGGTAATGGGAATGCATGCAGTCATGCCAACCTGAAACAGCACTAATACTAGACTACATGTTGTGTTTAGAGACTGTATTGCCCCATGTGGTGAAACATTATTTATTTACTGGTTTGGTTAGAGCTGCCACCTGGGGGCTCAATGGGTAGAGCATCGGGCTGGGATACAGAAGGCCTTGGGATCGAATCCCAGGTGTGGACCCGCCCAGCCACCAAGGACCACCCTTGTGCCGCTCCCGAGCCCAGATAGAAAATGGGAGGGTTGCGGCGGGAAGGACATCCAGCGTCACGTTCCACGGTGGCAACCCCTGATTTGGCTCCTGGCGGGCTGCAGCCTTTCTGTGTGCATTTTTTCCCTGTGCCTGCGTGGGTTCCGGGTTTCCTCTCACAGTCCAACGACACGCATGTTAGGTTAATCGGTGACTGTAAATTGCCCGTAGGTGTGAATGTTTGTCTTGGTTGTCTGTGTATGTCTCTCTATGTTGAGCCTGAGACTGACCAGGGTGGACCCTGCCTCTTGCCTAATGATAGCTGGGATAGGCTCCAGCCCCCATGACCACGAACAAGGTAAGCGGTTACCGATGGATGGATTTGAAGGGATTTGAAAATGCTTGTCCCGTGTTTATATTCCATTCTCCTACTATGCCCATGGAGTTAACGTTGGGGAGTTACTCCCTGTGCGGGTAAGATGGAGAAATGTAGTAATGTGCCAATAAATGGAAAGAAGAAGTTTTAAGATTGCAGCTTCCAGAAACAATCTGTACTCTTTAAGTCTGACAGACTGACTACTTATTCACCCAAGGTTATGCCACCAAGGTAAAATACCCCAAACAACAAGAGACCTACGAATGCTACAGTACCGGACTATGTCTGCTTTTTACATTTTTACAGTAGGGTGGGTGTCACCACAAGTTCCTCTATTTCTAAAAGCAGCTCGCTATTAGATCAGCTAATGTGAACCGTGCATGCACACTGTAATACCACACTGATTTAACAATTCAGTGCATGCACAAGCAGGGAGGGAGAAGCGTATGGGCTTAATAACAGCAAAATTGCAGTCAAGTCACCTTAGCCCATATTTACTTTACTGAGGTGAGAGGTTGGAGCCAGGTGCATTAGGGACTTAGTAAAGCACTAAAGCTTTATGAGGCACAGAATGATAAGTGTGTTTGCATTTCTTTGAGCAAATGCAGAGTGTGGAATGATTTCAAGGCCAACAGCACAGTGGAGTTCACTGGAAAACCTTGTTTTGCATAAAATATCGCAGGTGGTAGTGTTGATTCTGTATGATGGAGTATTAACCATTCACTACCTTTCTAAATATACACACTTGAAGTGCGATATCATCGTTGTTGGCAACCCATCCCTTACCCTTTGTCTGATTGAATAGAACTAATGTATTACTATTATTATTATTATTATTATTTTGCAAAGATAAAAGTGTCTAGTAAGGCAGTATATTGTATGTTGTAAAGTGTAAAGTCCAGTTAATGTACAGTAGCCCACATTGGATGAACTCCTGGCTGAACAAACCAGACTTTTGAAAAGTCAGTTAAAGAAAACTGTTGTTCCCAGCGCAGATCGATTCATCCAAAGCATTTTATCAAGAAATTAGATGTCTGCAAAAGTACTTCCTGAAAGAAATGGAACTTCCATTAAAGATTAAAATTACAAATTTTTGACAGACTCCACCTGATTTTATCGGAGCTGAACATTTGAGCCTAGTTATATGACTTTTATCCGCTGGTTGTGTTTGGCAGTATGCAGGTCAGTGTGAAGTGAAACCGACAGGAAGCGACGTGAAATGCATCCACGTAAATCCTACAGGTGTACACCACGTCTACTCACCGTCCTCGTGGATCCGAGCTGCCTGCATCTGTTCGATCATCGCCGGCATCTTGTCCCACTGGCACTCGGCCCGGTAGCGCTCCAGCTCCCCGTCCAGCCGGACCTGGGTGAAGGAGACCCGGGATGCCATCGCCGCTCGGTCCCGGCGGTGACTGTACTCCCCGGACACGATGGGAGTGACTGCGGACTAAATACATGTGCAGTGTTTGAGTGCAGGAGGGGGTGGGTTGGAGGGTGGGGTGTGGGTTATTCTAGGCACAACAGGTCATTAAAAAAAAAGTAAATCTAAGAAAATTTCGTGGGTTTGCTCTGTACTGTACTTTTTAGTTTTATTTATGTTATTGGGGTTTTACTGTTACTATAGAAACCAATTATTCAGCCTAACCAGGCCCACGTTTGATTCCCCTTACAAAGAACGTTTCTGCAATATTCAGAGTAAAATCAATTATTTCACTCTAGACCCTTTTAAACTTATTTCCTTAGCTACTACCATCCGTAGCATAAACTACACATTATTGTGCATACAAGTGGTTGTCAATCATTTGCCAGTGCATATTGTCACTATGGGGTTTACAATGAAAATGAATGTACCATGTTGGGAGGAGTTGATCTGCCACATGTCCCTAATCCTTTCCATTAACACGTTAACTGGATCAGGTAGGGCTTAAGAAAAAGCAATGCAGAGAGAGCAACCCTGCTGCGTGCATATAAGGTGCTATTTTCTTCTTTCAGTGGGGTTCTTTTTATAAATGAGTTCATTAAAAAAAAAAAAAAGTAATGTGTGAATTGGCTTGCTTCCTGATCTGGGTTAAGCATCGTTGGCAGGCTGAGTATGGCTCTGTTACAATAATACATCTGTCAGCTTGCACTGTAATATAATATAAGCACAAGGTTGTACAGTACAAACTAGTAGACGCAGTAGGAAGAGAAAACAGTGAGAGAAAAGAAAAACTACACACATCCACCAGCAGTTTGCCAAAGGTTATAAGTGTTGTAAAACTGCATATATAAATAGCATTTCTTTTATCAGCAACAGCTGATGTCATAAACACAGGTGGAGACAGGGGTCACTGACTACCAAGGTGGTACTGGGACTTCTGGTACCTCTACCAGCTAATTTATAACACAAAATAAAACCTCGAGCCTCCTGAACAGAGATTTAGCAGCGTCATTTTCTCTCTGGAAAGTTGACATTTGCTTGATACAAATCCACGCTCGTCCCTCCTCAAGGAAAGTCAGTGTACACACAGTGGGCTCCTAGTGCGTCCGTGATTTCAGAGCTCAGCGGTTGCTACACGCTCCCTGCTGACGTCATATCAAAGGGTTAAAGAGTCGAGATAGTTACTGTCGGGGAAACAAAGCTTAGCCTTGGAAAGCGAAAATGTTCTCAACCAAAAAGTTTTCTTCATCTAGCAAAGGTTCATTAGCTTAAGGAAATACACAATGCAATACGAATCCCCACCAAACATTAGGCATGCACTTCGACAGAATTAATGGTAGGCAACTAAAATGTAACTTAGTTTGACTAGCAAGATCCTAGTTAGTACGGACGTTAGTGTCATGAATTGTCTTGCTTTCGTTTTACACTCTTTGATAATTTCAACCAATCATAATATACTGTCGTGTCCAAGTGGGACTACGGCAAGCAATCTGGTCCTAAAAAGCTGTGATTTGTCATCGTTACCAGTCAAATCCCCCAAAACAACATAACTGTCCACGGACTGAGATGGGAAGACATAATTTCTTTGGCAGGTATTAAGCTATTCCCATTTTTACTAACGATATCATCGTACGCATTGTTGTAGTTTACGCATAAAACAAGCCTTGTCTTTTTAATGTAATTCTTTTTGTAACATTTTTTTTATTAAATGTTAGCCTTTAGCTAACGGTCACAGTTCATTTCTGGTGATTAACAGACTGCAACCTCGTACTGATGTAATGTGACCTCACAGCGAAATGCACCAGGGTATTTGTGGTATTTTTGCTTAATCAAGAGATAATGTGTAGACGCTTGTCTCTTTACATCTGTGTTTTTCTAACAATTGACTTGAAACGTATGATAGCCTACACGGTACTGATGCATAATAGTGATTTTATAGCATTTTTCTTCTTTGTTAGCAACATGGTGCATTTCTGTAAAACCTGATCTTAAAGGGCTGTAGTTCTTATGAGACCTAAGAAAGTTTTTTGGGGGGGTGGTGGCTATATGAAGGAAAAGAGTGATACAATTAATAACACAATGTTGAAAACTAAAACAAATATCATATCATTAGGACATGTGATGGCCATAAAGTGAATTTCCATGGCACATCAGTGTTTAACTGTCCGTCTGTCTGTCTCTGTGCCCAGAAGAATGAAAAGCAGCAGGTGTTCTGTGCACTGGGGGGCTGTGCTCCTTTTTCTGTCCTGCTCTCTGCTGGGTGTTCATCCCGAGCAGCAGCATCCGCCCGTTGAAGAGAGTGCGGCTCACTTATCAGGCCACGGTCAAGGTCACCTGGACAAAAACATGGTCCAGGATAAAGAGTGAGTGGTGGAGACTTATTTGCAGATTAACATCGTGGACTTTGGCTCATCGAAATTTGTCTTTTATGACTTCAGTCACATTTTAGAGCATTTGGAAGGAGTGATAGACAAACCAGAGAAAGAAATGACACCGCAGGAGCTTCAGCTGCACTATTTCAAGATGCACGATTATGATGGAAACAACCTCTTGGATGGACTGGAATTAGCCACAGCAATCACACATGTACACAAAGAGGTAGGTCTGAACAAAATGCCCGTTTACTACAAGTACCTATAACATATGATCCTAAATGCTTTGAAGAAGGAGCATATTTACCAGCCTAACACCAATTATTTTTGTTTGGACTGAACTTGAACTTATATTGCATTTTTTTAAATCCCACCCTGACCACTAGTCCTATGTACCTCAGGTAAAAGAGACAAAAAAGAAGTAAACTAAACTCTGTTCATGTTGTATTTGTGTTCTTTGAACAGTAACAATGTAAATTTTTTCTAGCAAAATTAAAACATTTTTAATAGAAATTAGGGCTGTTATTTCTATTATTGTCCAATCTGTGCAGTTTAATTTATTAACCCCATAGTCTATAAAATATCAAAAAATGTTCATAAATGTTCCTTAATTTCTGAAAATCTGATATATTTTCAGGTTTCTGATCTCCAAGCAACAGTTAAAAACCAAATATATTTAGTTTAAAATGACAAAAGGGCCATTTTAATAGATTTGTTGCTGATGATTTGTCACTATGAATCACTTTTACCACAATAAAAATCCGGTAGAGGCTGTCGAACTAATTTTGCTTTTTGTCTTGTTTACTTGTCAGGAGAGAGGGGAAAACACCCAGCCGATGAAAGAGGAGGACCTTATTGCTCTCATAGATGATGTTCTGAGGGACGATGACAAAAACAACGATGGCTATATAGATTATGCAGAGTTTGCAAAATCACTGGAATAGAGCATCTCCATGTTTCTTCATGTCCACAACAACAGCACAGAGTGAAGGGAAGGGCCAAACTTGGAAGCTGCATCACATTATAAAGGACTAGTGTTTAATCTTTTCATTGTCTCTCACAAGATCATCAAATCATGAAGCTGGTGAATTTCTTATTCTTTTCAAGCCAATGTCCAAAACTTGTAATGCATTAATTTTAATAGAAGGGGAAAAAAAAAAAGTGGGACGCTGTATGTCCCCCTATTTTTTGTTCAACTTCTGTGTTGCAATTACAATACAATGCACAGGAGACATTTCTGATCGTTTCTGTTTTTGTGGGTCCAATGAAATCATGCAATTTTAAAATTGGCCAGTTTACCCACTGTCACTAACAAACCTTAGCAGTACATATCCTTCCAGACATACTCTTCATTCTGTTAGGTCTGGCTTGGAGATCTCTGACTTGCGTCAATGGCCAAATAAAACAAAGCCCAAGACAGACTTTGGGAATTATTTTCTACCAAAGTACAACTGCCAAGACAAACTGCGCATAATGAAGACTGTGTTTGGGAGAGAAACTTGGACTGTGATTCACCTCTGCAATGGGGTCTCGGTGGCAGGTTTAGTGCTGTGAAAAACTCTTCGTCTCTTGGTGTGTTTCTGATCCTCAAACCAAAGGAAACCTGAGCAAACACTAAATACCATAGTTATAACACAATATTAAGACAATCATCATTGCCTTGCTGCAACTGAGCTTCATCTCACAGACTGATGACTCGACATTCTCCTTTAGTATTCTGTTATACAGCAAAATACATGTTTGCTTAAATTATAGCAAGTCTCCCTGACCTGATGCGTCAAAGCACCCCCACACCCCATCACACTACCACCAGCATACCGTGTTTATGCTTTGCTTCTTGTCGGAGTTTGCGTTTGGTTTAAGTCAGATGTAACCTGTCTTTCAAACGTTTCAACTTTTGAGTCACCGCCTACTGAAGATTCTTCGGAAAGGTTTGAGGATCATCTACGTGTGGTGGTGGAGTCGCAGACGATTAGATGCAGAGGGATTTCAGTTTGGTAGGTTGTAGCAACTAAGGGGTTGAATACTTTCCCCCACATGCCTAGTTGATATTACGGGAGCTTTTTGCTTCAATAAATACAATTATCATTGGAAACGTATGTTTTGTGTTTGCTCAGCTTCCCTATTTATGTTAAAGATCTAAAGCAGTTTGAGCTACACACAAAAAAGAGGAAATCGGTAGGATATTTCACAGCACTGTATCTTAGGACCTGCACAAATATAAAAATACAATGGAGTGTGTTGGTGTTTCACAGCTACACCTCCTTTACTCTGACAGCCAAACAACACTGAAACAGAACATCATCATTTTAAATGGACTACATGTCCATATCGCTCTGTGCAGTGTAAACTGTGGACTTAACAAGCTCATATCTTTGCTGATGTGCAACACTCAGCTTAGTGAACCAAATGATTCTGTGAATCCATTTCAGACAAACTGGTCATCGTCGTCATGACATAAGTAAGTGCCCTTGCTCAGATCGGTGGTCCGAGCTGATGTAGTGTGTTTGTAGAAAGTAGAAAGTCTTTGTTAACTTGACGACATCACTGACATAAAAGTTTTATCTGCAGGGAAGCAAATTATGATGGCAAGCAGAAAACCATCAAATTGAATGTTGCCAGCGACATGTCTGCACATTTCTTCTTCATTTGCTGTTTTTTTCACGGTGCTCCTCACAACAGTAGATAGTCGGCCAGCAGATACTTCACATGAACCTGTTTGTTTAACACTGGAGAAGTTATTCTCTCACTTGTTGATTCTTAAAATTCAAATCTTTCTGTCACTAAAGCTCTTGTACACGCTTCCTTCAGATATTACAGTAGCTGCCTTTAAAAGAGATAAGACATGTCAGGTCTGTCTTTGTGTGAGTGTTTATGGAATCCATGTATAATTCCGTACGGATGAATTCTATATTTTTGCCTTCCAGTATTGAGTTTTCAATCAGTTCATTTTTTTTTTTTATGCAAATATTTAAAAGAAAATCCAAATAGATGCAACTGTGTTTTCTCTGGAATGTGACACAATAATAAAAAAAAAAACCAACGGATCTACAGACTTTTGTTACAGACTCTTGTTTTTGAAGTGAATTATGGTGCAAGGCCCCTGCCAGCTTAAATTCATGAAATCTAATTTAATAGTCATCATCTGCAGATGTTCTTTTGGGAAATGCAAAGGTTTTTAGACCATTTCGCATTATAGTAAAATAGCAGATGCCAAACCAGACATTGGCTGAAGTGCCAGTAAAAATGTTTTCCCACTGTCTCAGTTTGATACCACATGTCCAGAGGTTTTCGAACTACGCACACTCAAGTAAAAGTGCAGGGACTTGCCTGTATGTATTGTAACAGTACTGAATTAAAAACAAAACCAAAAAATACAATAAAAGTAAGAGACCTTTTTACTCAAGTAAAAGTAATGAGTACATACTGTAAAAGAAAATGTATTTTGAACTATTGTATATTTGAACTATGTTTCTGATGTCAACAAATTCTAAAAAGTGGAGCTGTGCATTTTATTTACGAACTTTACGGTGAATAATACATAAGCATTTACTACTTCATTTAATGTTTTGTGAGAATCCACTTGGGCAAAAAAGTAACTAGTAACTGAAATTGTAAAATAGATGTAATGGAGTAAAAGTACAAGATCTCCCTCTGGATTGTAGTAAAGTAAAAGTAACATAAAATGGAAATACAAGTACAGTAGTTGAGTAAATGTTCCAAATTACTTTCCACCTCTGGAAATTGTGAGGACATGTGACATGACATCCAGATGCTGCTGGAAGCCTCATGAAATGTCGAACTACTAAGTTCAAAAACGAATCTTTAGCCTCAATGGAAAGAATGTTTGAATACATGTGACTGAATGCGTTGTGTCGTGATGCCCACCACACAAACTAAATGCAGGACAGAAGCAGGTTAAAATAGCTCCACAGTGCAGCTATGCAACAAGATGTAGCTGGAAAACGATGTTTTCATGTATTTTATTGTGAAACATAACATATGTTTCCTTGGATACATCTTAGCTCCAGTGAGACGCAGGGTCCAGAGGCTGCATTGAGGCCAGTGAGAACATGGGTGAGGTGAGGTTGCCCCGCAGAGGGCCGTACCAGTCGTCATGCTGGCGCTGGGCGGTCGGCTGTGGTGGAACACTGGGGCAGGGGCACTGGCTGACCGTGCCTGGGTGGCGGGAGTAAGCCCCGGAGGGCAGCATGGGGGAGAGGCGGGGGATGTGTGCCAGCGGTTGGGTGTAGTACTGTCGAGCCACGCCAGGCGGCTGGACGTGGACACCTCCCAGCAGAGCCCTGTGGCCCGGCATGACACCCAGGACCTTCTGAGAGGCCCGCTCCTGCTTACGCTGTTTGGCTCTTCTGTTCTGAAACCAAACCTGCTGAAACAAAGGACAAGTTAGTTTAATGTAGTTTGTCTGCAGCAGAAACACCCGACAACCTAATGCAGTTCATTAGGCTGAGAGATTTTTTTTTTTTTGCCATAAATTGTTACCCTGCTTTATGTGTGTGGCATCATCATTTGCGTGACAGGTCTGGACTGCAGGACGGCCAGTTTAGCACTCATATTGTTTTCCTGTGATCCCGAAATACTAAGCAAGATGCCACTTTACCTCAGTTAATTTTACATGAGCTCAGGCTCAGAAAAGGCAGCAGGTGTTTTGTTTATTATATGATTGGTTCTTTGCGAGCTTCACATTTGTGGATGCGGCAACAAACTGTGTTCACTCAACTGTGTTCATTGGTTTTGGATGGTTTTCCGGACCCCATGCAATGATTTCCACTACACAATTGTGTCAATTGGCCCAGAGATCACAGCCATTCAGTGTTGGCCTTTGGCTGTGCCTCTTCTGTACCTATGGACTCTCAGAATATTTCATTAATATTTTGAATAGTAGATGATGAAATCGGGGTTTGAACATCAAAGCCCATAATGCATTCGAATTAACGACGTTAAAAAGAAGCAGCATGGTGGTAGAGACGCGTTTCTGTGTGGAGTTTGTATGTTCTTCCTGTGCTTACGTGGGTTTCTCCCGGGTTTTTCCGGTTTGCCTGTAGATGTCATTGTGAGTGTGAATGGTTTTGTCTGTCTGTGTATGTGTCTTCGTGTTGGCCCTGAGAAGGACAGATGGCCTGTTTAGGCCCAATAAGAGCCTAAATAGGCTCCAGTAGCCCAACAACTCTAAACCGAATAAGCAGTTACAGATAAATGGACGGATGCGTATTTAAAAAACAACAACAGCAATGTCATGTTAAACTGAATAGTAGTTTATTTGAAGGTGTAAGATAACTGGACCATGTCCCACCTGTATGCGAGCTTCATTGAGCTTTGTAATGCGAGCTAGCTCCTCTCTGTAGTAGATGTCAGGGTACTGGTTTTGTCCAAATGCCACTTCCAGCTGTTCCAGCTGCTTGTGGCTGAAGGTGGTGCGGTGACGTCTCCTGGCTGGGGAAGGGTATGTCCTGCTCTGCCTGCTGAGACCAGAACCCATGGTGGTCTCACACAGTGACCCTTTCCTCACAGACTCGCCTACATCTTTTTTCAGGATAAAATAAAAAGGGGGGGGCTTTACTTTTTAAACAATTCTCCAGCTCCTGTTTCTTGCCTTCCTTGTGTTTCCCAGGTTGTCATGATAAAAAAAAAAATCTGGCCTAAAGTTGTAAGAGTGCACTTGAACGAATGACTATCTCAAAAAAGAGGGATTAAACCAGCTCTGTGGTTCCCACTGCCATCAGGCAACCTGAGAGCCAGAGAGCTTTAGCCGCCAAACTGAAGCTCGTGAGAAAGAGATACCAGAAACTCGGGGATTTGACCAAGATTATTTGCACAATCACTGAAAAAGTGACTAATCTGTCAAATTGGTAGACTGAGCTGAACCTTGTCTGTTCGTGTCACGGTGGCTGGAAGAAACGCAGATGTGAGGATCGGTGAAAGAACTGATCACTGACAAAACACTTTTTGTTTCATTTATTTTGAAAAGTTTGGTAACCGAACCGAGATTTTTGCAAACGACATTAGACAGGACAAAGAGTTGAACTGGGTTATGTGATTTTTAAACCGCCAAAGTCTAAAAACGGTCAAAATACACTTCTCATGTGGCTGATTGGCAGCTTCAACAACAAATACACTGCACATTTAATGCTAAGATTTTAAATTAAACACATTTCTTGACATTTTCCACATCTGTAAACATGAGCCTTTTTAAAACACCATGTTCAACGGCACTATAGCCCTGCATTGATTGGAAAGAAGGAACTAACCTTTGCATTAATCAAACAATAATTTATATGAAGTCATCTTTTTTTTTGGACTCACCTGCACTTGAGCTGACAGTAGCCATATCAGAGTAAAGCTCTGCACAGTCCTGGTGGCTCCTCTCTGTGTCGCCTGCTACCTTTACCTGGGCCATTGCTGCAGCTCTTCTCACTGACCGAATGATCTGCTCTGTCTGATCCCCACCAGCACAGATGCACCCGATCATAAGGTCACCTGCCAAAACCATGACCCACCCATTTGGTTTACCTTAACCTGTGTGGGTCTTACACTCAGTTGTCTTTATGTCTTATCTTTTTTAGGTAAAAATATATATCTCTTTTTTAAATATCAAGACAATGAACCCAAATGTGCTACTCTCAGATTAGTTTATCAGCTGGGACACGTTTATGAGACACTGGGTTGTCCTGATGCTTGGAAATAGAACTACAAAAATGGAAGGCAATTAAAGTCGCTAATTAGATGTACAAATCTTTTTTTTTTAATTGTTTTTAATATAATTTAACAGGAAAACATTCCCATCCAGTTTTTTTTATTTTTTTATTTTTTTGCTATAGCTTTTGAATTGAGCTTAGAAGGAAAAACTGGAGTTAAAAGAAAGATTTAGGCAAAATAATAATAATAATAATCTGATACAGTACTTGTACTTAGCAAATCCTGTTTTTTGTTACGTTTTGATTCTATTACACCACATTTGAAAATGTTGGGAAATGTTCTACTTTTTACTCCAGTGTTTTACTTTTTTCTGTGCAGATTCAGATTTCACAATTCTGAAATACATTTATATGGTTCACAGAATTACCAAGTAAAAGCATATGGACAGGAATTAGCAGTGTTACTAGTATTTATTTGCTTTCTGTTTACGCTTGACCTGTAGGTAGGAAGCATTGTAGTGTAGTCGAGATGGAGCCAATTTTAACTACTTTATAAACTGTTGGACAGTTGCACTACATGATATTGTCCTGAGTGGAGGACTTTATGTCTGAATGGAATAATTTAACAAAGTGGTATTTCTACACTTGTCAGATCACACAGAACATCGAGAGGTGTTAGTGTAGTGAGTTGTGAGTGTACAATTATACGTATGACAATATGTATGTTAAATATAGCAAGAGAGATGGGAATCACATGTAACAAATGTCCTGTTCCCTGTGTTTAGTTTGTCCCTGTTTTCCAAAGGTTCACTTCCTGTCTCCAGCTTTTATTTTGTAGCCCCTCAGCCAACTTCCTGTCTTTAGTGTCATCAGCCCCTGGTTATTATTCCCCTGTCCTTTTAAACCCGGCTTTCCCGTCAGCCTCCGGATCTTTCCCCCGTTTGGACTCCTGTCTCTCTGTTCTGCCTGCTCCTCGGTTTTTGCCATTTTGCTCTGCGGTTTGGTCACTTATTTGTGTGTGTTTCAGGCTGTTTGATTTTCCCCTGCTCGTTTACCTTAGTTATAAGCCCAGTTTCTTTGTTTCCCCAGCAGTGTTACAATGTAATCGATCTTCCTTGTCCTCCGACTTGCAGTTAATGTTCTGTTTTACTGTGTTTGTGTAGTTGATACCTTTACTGCCTGTGTTTTTTCTGTCCTCCTATAGGAGCGATTTTCAGTTGTTTCTTCCCCGCCTAGTCCCTACAATAAAATCCATTAACATTTAAACCTCCTCTTGCTGTTTCTTTACTTGGGTCCTTAAATACTGAATAATGAATCCGTGACAACAAATTCCCTGGACAAACTCTAACCAGGGATGTCGGGCCACGTCCTGTAACCACTCAGCAAACACAGAATGGCTGTGATTTGTTTGCAGAAACTCGTGTTAACAATTGTTCTCATGCCATTGTTACACTTAAATATATATATATATATATATATATATATATATATATATATATATATATATATATATATATATTTTTTGTCCTTTGGGCTTATCCTGTGAGTTCAGGGTCGCCACAGCGGATCATTGTCCGCATGTTGATTTGGCACAGTTTTTACACCGGATGTCCTTCCTGACGCAGCCCTCCCCAATTTCTACCGGGCCTGGACCGGCACTGCACAGCTGGGGGAGGGGGAATGGGCTGTTAGGGGTTCAGTGTCTTGCCCAGAGACACTTCGACATATAGCCAGGGCCGGTGATCGAAGCACTGACCCTGTGGTCCGTGGACGACTGCCTTTTGTTTGTGTTCAGTTTACATTTGGAGACTGATTCAAGTCGCAGCTGCCTGTGTGACCAGCAGGTGGCGCTCTTGTTGTGTCACAGGCACAGGCTGTGGACCGAATGGGAAAATGCATAAAGGAAGAATCTTCATTGGCCTGTATTTTGATACAGGGGTTGAGTGTGGGGACCACCCAGCTGAGCACACTTACCAGTTTTCCACAAACACAACCCCATGCATCGTAACTGACAGGGCACCCCGTTGGCTGGATTAACTCGGTTGAACTGTTTTGTAACCTTCCAGGACCCCAGCTGCTATAAGCGGTTCCAATGATGCTAAACTCAGTTCCTGAGCCAGTATGGAGGAATGGCCCTCTCACATTGTGCTGGATACTCGGAAAAGACCCACTGATGTCCTACTCAGTCATGATAGGGCAGCATGGGAGGCATGCTACATAGTTGGAGAGCAGCAGCTGGCTTTTATCAGGGCTCAAACAAGATAGTAATTCATCATGCACTACATTTGTTGTGTATCCATATTGTGGCAGCAATGTGTACTTGGTAAACTCTGCACATGTTGGGCACATGGAGGCTGTGCACGGAGGTTATTGGTGCTGAATTCCAAGTAGTCCCTCTTAAGTAGTGCTTCTTGTGTAACATGTATCTTATTTCTTAAGCCATTGCACCCAAGCAGTATGAATCCCCCCCCCCCAAAAAAAAAAAAAAAACGTAAACCAGAGCTTCAAACACAGACTGATGTGTCACAAGGATACAGTAAATTGTAGCCACCCCTCAGTCCTGGATCCTGGCCACGGAAGCATAACAGACACTAGTGCAGTGATTGAATGACCCCACTGTAGAAGCAAACAAATCTGTTACATATAAATTTTCTAGTTGGATTACTCTCGAGATTAAACTAACTTCCCTGTAGATCCATTGACAAAGTCCTTCTTTTTGTTCTGGGCTCTGTGTGCACAACTATTTAATTTAATTCCTTGTGACACGTTGTCTCTGAGGGCCAAGTCCTGGGAGTCCTGGAAGCGCTTCCATACTCCCTGCTTTGTGTGTGTGTGTGTGTGTGTGTGTGTGTATGTGCTCATTTGTCCACGGCTGCCAAGGCTTTTGCACACCCCGCATTCAGCTCACATGTTTCCTGTCCCAGACAACGACTCAGCCACAGAACCCCCAGCAAAGCGCACTCGGCATGTCTGTGTTTGCTGTCTGCACCTCCACTTCTTTGCGTCCCATTGTGTCTGGAAAAAGTTAGTGACTTTGGCTTAGAACTCATTATCCTCATTTATAGTATAAAGGCAATAGCATAAGATGCCTTTTGAAAACGTTTTATCGCTGTGATTCTTCCAGATGTTAGAGAGCAACAGGTATGAGCTTAGTTTCTTCTATATAGAATTTCCTACATCTCAAAATTAAGACCATAATTCTCAAAAAAGCCTGGCTTCTTGTCTCAAAGAGGATATTCTCTACATTGCCCCAATCGCTTAGTTACAGCAACCTGTTTACCTGGTAATTACATAGTAGCCAGTATTACTATAATAAAGCTGCTACAGTATAAATAAAATGTATAATATATAATAATTTTACCCGAACTTCGCATTTGCCCTCCCTCACAGTTCTTCACTGACCAACTAACCGTAGGGTAGCTGGCCTCCACCAGGCAGCACACTGGTGAACTTGGGAGCAAAGTGGAGCGCTTCAGTGCGAAAAGCCTTAAAAAAGTATTTCCAGGGCAGTTTTTTTTTTTTTTCCGCGTTTCCATCTCTAAAGCAGCACAGTTAAGCATCGTGGCTCTGGCCCACACTGACCAAACTAAAGTAGAATGTAGCTCCTATAATTTGACACGAAATCACCGTGGTCATTGCACTGCAGCGAGATCAGTGCATGACATCTCCAGATTAAGAGACGACCGGTGAACAATTTCTGCACGTGGCACAGCAGCTCAAATCTTCTGTGACTCGGTAAATATTGCCTATGTGCAGAGAATCTGGAGTCATGTTATACTGTGCTCAGACGGATACAACAACATATATATTTTTTTAGTGTGTCCAATTGAGTATTAAAGGCATTTTAGTTTTGCTTCATAAATACAATAATATTTGATGAGAGAAAGAGGATTCTTAAGTTATGACTTCTCCCAGTAATGTTATAATAACACTCAGGTCCTCACACTCATAACACGTTAAAACAGCTCTTTAGACTGTAATCATTAAATACACAGGACCAATTTTATCAATCATTTGAGAGGTTTTGCTGTTGCTGTGTTAAAGAGCTCAAGGGACATGAATTCTCAGTGGTCCTCCGCAAATAATGACAACACCATTTCTGTTTGTTAATAAAGCCTCTGCTATCAGTTACATATCTCATATCATATAGTCATTGTGCAGTACTTTGAAACTTTTCAAAGTACATTTATAAAAGAGATGGAAATGAACTGAAAGGCAACATTAACACCAAGAAAAGCTGTTTGAAATGGCTCATGCACAATTTAGAGGATGATGCAAATGCGTGTTTTGTTTGTGCACACTATACAACCTCTAATGACCTATAGCGACATGTGTGTAACATACTAACACAATTCAGCAGCACGCAAAGATTAAACTTTGCTCCCTTTTTTATTTATTTTATTTTTTGTTTTCCATCTTTCTATTATTAGGCTGCGGTGAGCGCCAGAGCATCTGAAGTCGTCTGGGTGCATCAATCATCTGTGTGTTGTTGTGAAACCTGTGCGAGTAGTGAACAGAGGAGGAGGAGGTGCAGGGCTTTCTGGAGGGAGGCTTGAGCATTGCTTCAGTACATGGATCTGATGTGTTTTCGTAGGAGCGAACAACAAACACACAGAGACTTGGAGTCATCGGTGACACAAAGACTTCTCATCATTCCAGAGCTTACCAGAGGTCACAGCTTTGATCAGTGCAGCAGTCAGTGTACACTGACTGGCTGGAACATGGTCAGTAAAATGTGAAAATTATTTCAGAAACAATTCAGAAACTAAAAACCTTTTTTAGAGGCCTCTCTATTTCAGAGCAAACACATGAGCTGCAGAATACTGCACACATGCCTAAACAATTCAATAACAGACACAACCCCACCTCCCGTACAACGTATTGGTAGGAAAAAAATAATGCAAGTCATACTGAACCGGGTGCTTAGTTTCAAACATGACACACACACACACACACACACACAGGCCCCTGTGTGGTTGTGGCTGTGTCTGGATACATAGTATGGACACATAGAGGAAATTCTTCCCTCCCAATTTCCCGGGACTGAACTGGGAGTGACCTGATTGGCAGACACACAGCCCCGATGGAAGGAATGTAACTCAACTCCCCCCTGCCTCACCCTTGACACCCCCATCCATCCAGCAGGCTGCTGGCCCAGCTGCGTGAGGAAAGACAGAGGAGAGTAAACCACCATAGGATGAGAGGGATGTCTTTTACCAGTTCATGATCCATCCAATATGATTTAGTGAATATAAATCTGCTGATTGGTCAGGTATGGGTTTAAAGTCAGGTCTCTGTTTTTTACCAAGGAGCCAAAAAAACAAAAAACAAAACAAAACAAGTGTAATATGTTTTTTCCTGATGCAAGTTCAGTACCACCAAAATAACAGCCATAAAAGAGCAGCAACAACTGAAGCAGGAACAACAGCAACACCAGTCGCAACATCTGTCACAAGAGCAAAAGCAGTAACAAGTGTGCAAAGTAAAAGCAGAAACACAAGGGGGAGAGAGAAACAAAAGCAACCACACGATCGTTCGTAACTCCAGTAACAACAGTAAAAAGCAGAAACAGAAATTACAACAGCATGTTAAGCTTCGCACTAAGCTCCAAACCAAAATAATATTCATGTATTAAAGCCCAGTCACATTACTTAGCACGTGAACCAGTTGACTTGTAAACACAGCTTATATCATCATATTAATGTTCCTTTAATTAACTTTTCACCTATTGGTACAATGCATTCATACTGTATAAGCACCTCGATTAAAAACCAGCTCAACAATTAAAGCTGCTCTAATTGATATTTCTATGTAAATAATAACTGGATTTAACCACTACATGATGAGCATTATCTCTTGACTCTGCAATGTAAACCGACCCCCCCCCCCCCCCATTTGTTGCAGGTGATGTAAACCAAACCTTTTAGTTTGTGAAACCAAAACAATGAGCCAAAAGACACTAAAATGCCCCTTATAACTAAGAGGCAATGGGAGAAAGAGGTGAAAGGTCCAGTGCACTTGCACAAAAAGTAGCAAGTGACTGGTTATAATGTAGCTTGTTGCACTGTCCTGTCCCAAAATGTCCTGTGACCTTCTTTGTCCTGTCAGAGACAGTTGGCATCCAGGGGTTGGGTCCTGGATGCTAAGTAACAGTGTGGCCCTTGACCCCGTACTCCTTGGTTTAATTGTGATTTCCATCATTTAAAACGACTTTGAGTCAACATGGGTGTAGATTAATCGAAAACATTTGAATCTGTATCAGTAGCACTTTAATAAACATTAATTCACGTCAAATGTGTCACCCAGTCTCCAACCAACAATGCTATAATAGTCCATAAAGGCAAATCAGAGGACCGACAGTGGTTTACTGTATATTACATTCCGAGATTTTGAAAGTTAATATTGTAATCCAATTTTAAATTATTATTGACCTTATGCTAGCATGTATAAGTCCTTATTAAAACCAGTTCCACTGAGAGTGACAAATCATCTGAATTTACACATTAGTCTCCAAATGTCTTCCGGACAAACATCCGGTTATCTGAGAGTTCACACAGCCGTCATTGGAGTTACGGTGTTTTTCATGGAACTGTGTTGTTTTATTGTTAATACACATTCATTTCTACTTGTGTTTTTTCCAGCAGACCACTGGCTGATTAACTTATCCTTTAATGAATGTGCATGTTTTATGCTCTAATATCTGTTCACGTTAAAATTACATTTGATAAAATCTCACGCAGAGCTAACAAGTTGCCCTACAAAGCTGAGTTTATCTATATGCTAAAAAATAGCTTATCAGCTAATACACGCTGATTGACATTGATGCTGGTGGTCTTAATAATGTCATAGAGGACAAGGGTGCAAGTATTGGGTTAAAGAATTCTTCAGTACAAGTATTAATTCAAATCTTTTTCTCAAGTTCTCAAGTACTAAGCAGATTATCTACATTTTGCTTAAAGTACAAAAGCTAAAATGTATTTCTAAACATCATTACCATAGCAACTCAGGCACATGCCATACAGTGTATCAAAGAGTACTACAATGATTGTGTAGTTTATGTACGTGACTAGAAGCAGTACAATTGGAGGTACTAGTGGTGTAATGGCCAATGTTTATCCGTCTGAACACTGGCTCAGTTTGCAGGATGAATTGGGAACCATTGCACCCAATATGACTCAGCAGATGGTGTGGAATGCAGCACCACCCTCTCTGTGCCCATATTCCTACAGGAGTACGCTGTGTTCTCTCTGTGTTATGACATTAACTTATGTGACTGTCATACCACGCTGCTCTTTGGGAATCTCATCTTTCCCAGATGCACATATGAAGCCAGGTTCGAACTGGACAGGTTGTCCGTTCTGCTGCAACTACATGCTACTCGTAAAAGTTTTACAATGCAGCTACGGGTCCTACAAACTCACCAAGACTGTGAAAATATAGTGGTTTTTTACTTCAGTTTCAAATGTAATTGTACAAATAAAATTTTTTTTTGCTTTTTCTGTTGCACCTCCATTAAACGTCAGCTTTATTATAGCAGGATTGAGATAATGGTGGCGTGTGGCAGCCTGCCTTGCGTGAGGTTTTCGAGGTTCAGCTGTTTGGCAGGGAGTCCTGGTGGATTTGCAGAGCTGTTGTCTGGATGCCTCCTTCTGCACCAGACTCCCTTGGTGGTGTACTTTTTACCTCCTGACAGCCTTTTATGGGCTCCCAGGGCTTCCTGTGGTCCCCAGAGGCACTAAGTGAGACTCTCAGCCCTACCATTCCATCCCTGCCCTCATCTGCCCGGGGAGGAAATGGCCTGATGGAGGTAGCGGCGTGGTACTTTCAGTCTTTCATCACCTTCATATCCTTATGGTGCATCTAATGATACCTCTGTCTTAACTACGCGCATCGACGTACTAAATTAAGCTTTGGCAAAGTTGAAGTATAAAGTACCACCACAAAACCTGCTTATATCAAATTAAGTCAAGTTATTGCTTTAATGCCATTTGTTAAGCTACAGTTGCTACACCTGCCATGTCTTTAAGTAAAAGACATGGCAGATTTTGGAAAAATCGCTACAATAAAAAATTCGGATTGGTTGGACAGTTTGGAAGGGAAAAGCCTGTTCGCCTTGACACAATGTATCTTATACCCAAGGCTGCATGGACCTACATGATGTCATGCTACACGGCTGCAAAAGTTTGCATCCTCTTATTTTGAAATAGCAAAAAAGTGTAAAACAATTCATTTATATATATTAATCTGTCGGTTTAGGATTAAGTTTGCATCCCCAAAATAAGGGAATGCAAACTTTTGAACCCAACTGTGTGTGGCCCGGGCAAAAAGTAGATCAGCAGCAGATTGTTCGTATCATGAGATTCTAGCTGACACAATTGCATCCAGATGACAGATGCTACATTGTGCTTCATTGTTTGAATGTCAAATACTAAACTTAGATTTATTTTAAAAAAGTAGCTACAGTTAAAAAGAAACGACTCAGGATGTGTTTAGCAAATCAATTTAGCAAAATACCTACATTTTACTAGGAAGCAGCTTAGCACACGTGTTGGCAGCTTACAGTCAAGCAGATAACATCATTTACTTTCTTGTACATACTTTTCTCATGTCTGCTGGTTTGTTTTGGGTTGGAAAAGGTGACAAAAGACACGCTCTCTTATAGATGCAGAATATCTATTACTACAACACCACAATGTGACAGAGTTTTCATGGCCAGTGGTAGTTGCTGGGGTTTGACTGGCAGTGCTTAGTCAATGGTAAATGTATAGGAACGTAGCAGCTAAACTAATTTATATATGTTTACTTACTTATTATTACTAAGACGCACTCGAGGTCCATGCTCTAAACAACATTCCTCTATAACCCGTGCGATCTTTCTGCTTGTGCAACCTTGCTTATGAATATCTATTTGCATTGACTGCTAAAGCCTTCCTCTTGTGCAACAAATTGCTTTTCACAGGCCGGGTGTGTCAGCATCCTGGTGGTCGTAACCACGGCGACAGCAGCTGGTCTTCAAGTTTTGCTTGCTGCCTCTCCTGCATGTCCGTGCGCTATTTTGTATTATGGCCATCTGTGCTGCTCTGACCCCGACAATCTACACTGACCTTGCTGAGCAGATGCCTGTTTATCACCGGCCAATCATCTACTCCAAGGCCACACACACACACACACACACACACAAACACACACATATTTATTAGTGTCATTTAGACACGCTTCCTTACTTAACACATATGCAGGCTATATTTTGCCTCGTAAACTCATATATGCAGTCTCAACTCAGATCGATGCTCAAACTGGATGACCTCTAGACAGGTATAGAATTTCTACTGCTATTACATTGTGGGATAGTCTGCAGGCAATTGTTAGCAGCACCATAAGTCACAACAAGAGGAGCAAACTTAGAAGGTTTCTAACGGATGAAGATTATATTTAGTCTATACTACATACTAAAAATACATTTTTAACTTAAGAAAGTCTGTGTCCACGTGTCTTCGTCAATACACTGACGCTGCTTTTGAGTTGAGTAGGTCAAAGACAAACATAACATGTTTTAACAATATATCCTTATATACTGCACAACCAAACGCCGCAGCTTTCAAACTAGGCACATCAATCACATCAAAACACGATAAAAAAAGGAAAATAGCCAAACCCTTGTGGGCCAAACCCTGACCCTGTGGACTAGAGGTGTGGTGGTGTGCAGTACGAGGGAAAATCTCCCACTGGGA
The DNA here is from genome assembly GCF_033026475.1 of Channa argus. NCBI lineage: Eukaryota > Metazoa > Chordata > Actinopteri > Anabantiformes > Channidae > Channa > Channa argus. The sequence continues at coordinate 49,811,753 of NC_090197.1, forward strand.
CCAATGAAGAAAAGTTCACAAAAACGACTTCAGTAAAGTCAGAACACCCATTATTTCTATTTAATTGACTGCATATAAAAACCGACTACAAACCGCGCCACTGCAACGTCTACTCTGGCTGAGAAGAATCATATAAAACCGCATGAGCTAATAGCTTCTAGCATTTTGGACCCCACACTATGACCACCAATGGTGAAGTTAACAAGTTCAAAGCAGTTTTGCTATTGGTCAACAGCGTACAACTTTTAATGTGAAAAGATCACCAAAGTTGAGCTGTATGTGAAAGTAATGTTCTATTCAACAGATTCAAATGATTGAACGTGGTGAAAATGTTGCTGACATAAACACATGTATGACGTCTCCGAAATATGTTGTGCTGTTTTTTACGTTACCCTAAAGTAGAGGGTGGATACCCAAACCAAATCTATCAGGGCCGGATGGTACATAGGGGGTTCAGGTGAGGTCTATGCAATCTTATTAAGGTTTGAGTGGACTGCTTGCAAATTGTATTGTATTGTATTGGCCCCTTCAATATATGACTGCACCAATCGACTCTTCCTCAGAGGCACGTGCAAGAAACACACAAGCAAACCCGAGCAAAAGTGTAAAAACCCGACCCAAGCCCAGTGGGTTTGGACATGAAATACAATATGTTTGTTGGGTTTGGGGTTTGGCTCCTGGACTCTGATCAGCTTCAGAGAGAGAGAAATGTGTGGCTCAATCCCTGGACTGAACTGCAGCTACTGTGTATGTTTGCCTTTGACACAAGAACACAATTTCCATTCACTTACAGTTACATACAGTGTGAATGGGCCAGGTACTACATTTTTTTTGCATAACAACTGTTGTCATTGCTCACTTTTTTAAATTATTTACTCTAATTTGCCGTTCAGCAACTGTTAGCTGTTAGCTTTGTATGCTATTTTTGTTTGTATTTGTAGGAATCTCCTCCTCCTCTGAAATTGAATCATTAAATCGCTAAATCGCAATGGATGGATTTGTGTATATCACTCAAAACTTTCTATTAATTTGCACACAATAAGACAAGTATCCAATGTGTATATCTGCACCATGCCTCGTCTGTAGCCGTCAATTATTGAGCACAACGTTCTTGAGTTTGCAGCGGTTTCTCGCGGTGCCAACACCAGCCACACCCGGACAGCTAGAGCAAGGATAGGAGCACACAGCTGGGAGCGAGATTGAGCGAGCGAGAGAGAGAGAGAGATGAATGTGAGAGTTTAACACTGCTGACACACAAAACAAAGAGTGGCATTAGAAAATGTACAGCGTGCAGGTTAAGTGGCCGTAATTCACTGTTAATGCAAGTGAGTGTGCACTTTTTACAGCAGATTCGAGAGGGCACATTAGGAGCGAACAGCCTCCGTATATGCAGAAGTGTGGGTGTGAATGGGAACAATGCAGCCCTTTATCATGTGGATACTGCAGTGTTTAACAAGAGCCCGTAACATATTAATCATGTGACCTTCTCGAGCTCAGAAACTTGTCACAACCCCAGCTCTGCTGTGCTGTAATCAACCAATATCCCAAATGTAGATACAGCTGAGAAGACTTTTAGCTTTATTAGTTTTCTTGTGCAAGACTATCTGCTAAAATCACGTTCTTGATGTGTATTCAGCCGTGAGTCAGTCAAATTTCACTGTCCCATGAAAAAGTGTAACACATACAAATTATGTGTAAACGAGTGGGAGCAGCCCTGACCTCTGACCTATAGAGTACAAGTTTGGCCGCCTGTGCCCCATTGAGGCTGTGATGTCACCCTATGTACTGAACAGGCAGTGCTGAAATTCGAAGGCCTGAAAAACAACTGAGCAACACAGTCCAGCAAAATAATTATATGAGAGAGGGAGTTGAATCAGGAAATAGCTCTTGGTTTGGGAAACTCGAACGTTTGAGGGAGCGTTGCCATGTGCTAAATGAAAACAGAATTTGAAAAAATTGGGAAAGAGAGAGAAACACAGGAGTGCTAAAGAAGCCAAAATGCATTTTTCCTTTTTTTGGGGGGGAGGGGTTAACGAAGGGTGTCAGGGTAGCTAGGGGTCAGAGAAGAGAATATCCCTTCACCCTCCTCTCCCTGATCCTTCTCTTCCTCCGACCTTTCTCCACACTACCCCAACTGTCCATCAATTTCGTCCTGCTTCCGTCTTCCTCCGTCTTCCCGTTGCTTCAAATTCTTTCTTGGCTGGCAGACGCTTTTGGCTCTTTCCTCACATCTTTTAATGGGTATCTTCCCAATCACATTTTTTTTCATTGCAGGAAATGTCACCACATTGCGTGAGCTGAAGGAGTGTTCCATTCGTAGCTCGGCATCGCTGCATCCAGTGCCAGGGTGTGTTGGGCTTGCCAGTGTGTGTGTGCGTGTGAGTGAGTGGGACTGAGAAAGGGAGAAGTGAACGGGTGGGGGGGGGCGTTAGTGCGATGCCAACGTTACAGAGCCACACCCCCCCAACAAACACACACACAAACACACACACACACACGCATATTCGGAAACCATTGCGAAAATACCACCGAATTAGAACATTGTAGTCTCTGACTCAGGGTAAAGTGGCAAAACTTCAGAGGCTTTACTCAGAAAGCCCCCACCCCACCCATCACAACCAACACCCTCTCTTTAACTTCATTTTTGAGCACTTAAACTCCTCACCTCTCCCTTTACTTATTTTTTTATTATTTATTTCCCCCCTTTGGCAGCCACCTGGCTTTTTCTCAGAAAAGAAGGTCGTGGTTTTGGGCCCGTGGTTTAATTGCAATAATATTTGCCGTACTCCACTGCCTCCCCAGCTCCATTCTCCCTTAACAACGGGCATTATTTTTAGCTTCTGTGCCGAGTTCTGTCATTTCCTGTTGCAGGGCTTGTTGTGCCTTTGACCACAAGCAGACTTAGAAACTGTGTGCGACTGTGCTTGGCTTCCACCATCTGACTATTCCTCGCACACCCAAGGACGGTGCGTCCCCAGTGAGCTGTCCGTGTCTCCCATAAAGACAGTCGGGCTGTGATTCACTGCTGCGTTTAATTTAATCCTGACAAAACATCCGAATAAAGGTCTTTTCAATAATGTCACATGTTTCTGATGCAAAGGACTAACTGCTAACAAAAGGCCCTGTTTTGATAGATTTTAACAGAACTTTATTTAAAAACCAAATGCAACAGAGCAACAGTTGGCAGAATGACTGCCTACCAACCATAGTGTCGGAGGTTCGCGCCGCGCTCTTCCCAACCAAGGGTCCCTCCCAACAGCTCCCATCCCCATCCCAAGCCATGCAGTGCCGTTCCTAAGCCCGGTAGATATTGGGGAGGGTTGTGTCAGGAAGGGCAACCGGCGTGAAAACGGTGCCCATTCAACATGTGGCCCTGAAGGACCCCACCCCCCCAAAAAAACCCAAAAACTCTGGTTTCCAATTACAGTCCAAAGAAATACACATTATGTTAATTAATGACTCTAAATTGTGTGAATGATTGTCTGAATTGTGATGAATGATAAAGCTTGAAAACCCAATTTCTCCAGCCTGTTTAAAGGGCAATGTCACAGATTTCAGAACTTTTTCTTGTACATGTACATGAATGGCGTTTCTTCTGCCTTTGCTACATTATAATATCTCAACTTCTAGATGGAAAACTCCAGATTACATAATTTGGAGGAGTTCTTTAGTTCAAATGATCTTATCTGGATGAGGTCTATAAAAGCAAGCTGACCGAGAATAAAAACCTCTTATATAACCTCTAACATAATGTGTTTTGCAGTCATCCACCAATCCTGCAGTCGTTGGTTCGATCCTCAGCTCCCCCAGTCACATGTCGAAGTGTCCTTAAGCAAGACACTGAACCCCAGCTTAGTTGCTCCCGGTGAGTGTTGCCCATCTCCCCCATCAGTGGGTGTGTGACTGTGAGTGCGAATGGGTAGAAAAGTACTATATAAGTGATTATTGCAAATTATTATTCGTGCTTTTATTTCTTCTCGTATTGATTTTTGTGAGACTGTTTTTACTTGTTGTAATAAGTCGACTTTAAATCGACTCCAGGTTGTTCAAAATGCTGCAGCGAGGTTTTTAACAGGTGTTATTTTCACTTCACTGGCTGCAAGTCAAGTCCAGAATTGATTATAAGCTTTTAGTGCTTATACACAGAGAAGGCAAGTTTAATACTAATCATGTACGTCTTCAATCCTCAAACTCTCCCATAACAAACCAAGGGCTCCAGACAGAATTCTGTGGGATATTTGTGTAGATAGAGGAGAGTGTGACCAGAGGTCACACGTTCACATCCGCAGATTCCCTTGAGGTAGTTACCAAAGAGGCACCAGTTCCAGAGAAGTTGCGGTTGTCTTGGGCACCAATTGCAGAATGTGAAGGCAGGGCTTGCTGTGAACAGAGCAGAAAGCTCCGAGAACATTTTCCCAGTTAAATCAAGATTACAGGAAGCAGCAGCTAAAACTTCTCTGCTCAGAATTTCTTTGAAGAAAAATACTCAAGTGCTTATTAATAAGAGCTCTGTCTGAAGTGCAGAATGTGGTCAGCACGACATCCTTTAAGGGTCAGCTGGTGGAGTCAGGTTTCTTCGAAGCACAACATTTAAATAACATAGATAAGGATGAGGTAGTGAAATGGAGTCAACATCAAAATAGTCCCTAAAGCCGCATTAATGACATCCATGCATTTGAGCTCTAACACTACAGACGTTTGAATAATATGTTTAGCATTACATGCAGCTGCCAGACAAAATAAAACATGTCAGCAGCATAGAAACAGCTTATAGGGGCACAAATCATCAGATCTGGCAAAGAAAATATGTGAACACATTAACAAAACAAGTAAACCTTCCACAAGCCTGGTGGGTTGTGGTCCTATAGCTGGTGCTCAGTGGTGTGACAGCAGCTGTGTGAGTCAGTGGGAAACAGACAGAGGGGCCAGAGTGACAGTTGAGCAAATGGTTCAGCTCTCCCACCCTGTTCATTCTAGAAGAGACCCTGGGGCTTGGATGAAAAGCCTTTGGGCTCCTTTGTGGTCACCCTTAGCTGATTCACTCTTCTGGGAAAGCTGGCTCGGAGAGAAAACCACAAAACTGTCTCATTTTCTCACTGTTCTGTCTTGATTTTTCTCTCCGTCTGTTCTCCCTTTGTTGTTTCACGTCACGTCCCAAAGACAACACAACCGTACAAAGAGGATAGAACAGGCCACGGAGAAGATCTTTGGCTCGAATACGGTTACAGCATTATTTTAGCCTTGTTGCTAAAGTCTTTGAGCTTGAGCTTTGAGTCACGTGGTTGTTCAGTTGTTTTATGGCTAATCAATATGTTTATATGTATAATGTATATTTCATTTAAAAAGTTTAGTTTAGTGACTAATATATAGACCATAAGAAACAATTGTATCATGAGAGAAAGAGTAAAACCCAGAAACTTTTACACCTTCAAACACTTTGTCAGTTGCTGGTGGATGTACTTTTGGTTGGAAAAAAATCTTGCAAAATTAGTTGGGTGCAGACCACCAGATTGCGACATCGTAAATGGGGTTTCAGATGCTGTTAGCACTTTATTTTAAATAAAGCTTAGAGTCCAGAGTCAAACTGTGGTGCACCAGAGGGGTATAACTGACATCTAAAGAGATTTAAATGACATTTAGGAGTCAGTTGATTTACATTTGCTACATTTCAGACATTATGTGATGTTGAATCAACCCAAGATGGTAAACTAGTGATGTAGTTGCTCAAAGTTTTTTTTTTTTGCAATTGTAATTTGACACCACTCCAAAAGGAAACAATGTCTTCTAACATCCTGATTTATACTGTTTGCACAATATGTGGAACTATTATGTGTGGTAATTATACTGTGCGCTTTTATGTTTTACTTCAGCTGCGATGACACACGGTCTGACCTCGGCCTGTTTGATACAAAAGCAGACGCAGCGCTCGTTTTTTTCTTAAACCTCTACTGGAGAACCTAATACCCAGTGAAGTGGAGCTTATTCATAATTCAATTAATTACAGAGTGACCAGCATCCCGTATGCCAATGACCCAGGCAATACCCCACTATAAGAAAATACAGCTCCACCACATATCCCATAACCCTACCACAAGTCCTCTCTGAACCCATTGCTCGCTTGTCCTGCTGCCTCCATAATGGTGCACCAGCCACCACAGAGGCCATAGCTCCAGCTCCAGGCCCCATAGCTTCCTCACCACAGTGCCCCTGCATGCACAGGGAATAAGGGATTAAATATAATGCTCGCATGTCAAGTCTGCAATGCAAGTGAGCGAGTGAGGAGGAAGGAATTTGTCAGAACTCCATAAACACATACATGGATTCAGCTCCTGAAGCCAGCGCTCCGAGCGAGGATAACTTTCCGGAGGCTTGCTAAGCTGAGAGTGAGAGTAAGCAGGGCTGCTGAACGAGTCCAGGGTTTACGCAGAGGCCAGCCAAGCAGCAATGATACACTGCACTGGAGGAGAAGGACACGGGGGAATGGGAGAGAAGAAAAGTGGTAGAAATGCCGAGCAGGGAAACAAACAGAAAAGGGACAGAGAGTTTGGACAGAATATACTAAACTTTAACTGGATATGTTCAGAATCCAAACCTTTTCCTGATATGCGTGCTTGTACATAGAGCAAGAGGATCATGGAGGGAGGCAGTAATGGATAAGGAGAAAGAGTGAAGGGGGGGGGGGGGGGGGGGGGGGGAGACAGAGGAATTAACAGGACATGCCCACTGAAATTTTCCAGTGTCTCTGCCAGAGACTAAAAAAAAAATGAGGTCAGTCCAGATGCGTTTACTGACTGTTCACATGTGGTCCAACTTCATTGGCGCTGAAGGGTGGAGAGACTGAGAACGAAAACCGAGGTGTCAAACGCAAAAAAAGAGGAGGTTAATCGTGGTTTTAATCAGATTATGTGAAGCAGTACCTGGACGTCATTTGGATGGCAGATGTTGGACAGGTGGGGGACTCAGCTTTCCAGGAGGGGTGAGAATTCACAGGGAAAAGGTCATGAGGTAAAACTACTTCTTACTGAAACCTCACTGCAAGCTTCATGACAAACGGACCCTGCTCATTAAGACCCTGTAGATGTCTCAACGTTTCTGCACCAGAGGAATGTGCGGTTGTCCCCGTTGTCCTAGCTCCATTGGTGGAAGAGGAGCAGCCTCTTGGCCTGACCCCCCCCCCCCCCCCCCCCTTCACTCCTCTCAGCCACTGAGAAGTGAGCTCTGCAGTGTGTAAAATACTGTTGAGCGGACATATATATTTCTGCTATGAAATATGGATGTAAGCCTTGAGCGAGCGTGCTGCTGTCTGTGTATGTGCATCCCCATGAGGTTAGCTAGAGGTCAACACTCACTTGGCCGCCACAGACTTGGCGGAAATCCAACGCTAGAAGCAGCGGCGGTGTCTCTTACTCACTCGCTGTCCTGTCCCTCTCTCCGTGCTCTTCCTTTTCATCCTCGTCTTCGTGCCAGTATCACAGGGATCCATGCGGTGTGTATCTGTGCTGAGCACTGGACTTAGCACTGTGTGTGTGTGTGTGTGTGTACGAGAGGTGAAGGAAATGAAAAGCCTAACTAGTTCACAGATGAGTCAGAGAGTGTTAAAGGAGTTTTCACCGCACACTGCTGCTGAGTTCAGAAAATGGGGCTGTAAAAATGTCCCCACATACATTTCTGATATTTTAAAATCTATAAATATAAAAGCTCTTTAGCCAGCAGCTGGTTCGTGAGTTGGGTTTTTCGCCCTCTGACAGGGTCAGGATAGCTTTTTTTTTTTTTTTTCACTTGTTTCCAGCCTTTGTGTTAAGCTTATTAGCCGGCTGCTGGATTTAGCTTCATGCAGAAAGCCAAAGTTAGAAGGTCTTTTTCAGGGTCACCAGTCCTCCACTGGGTTCTGTAACCCATTGCTCAAACACTTCTCCTGCAAAAACAGGCCCACTACAAATAAGAAGAGTATCAGTTATTAAATTCAAAATCTCTTGTGTTGTACAAAGCGGGTAAGTAAATTAGCTCAAGTAACAATTCAGTTCAATTTAAGAACTAATCTAATCGGATTAATTATTAGCAAAACAAGATTAGAAAGACAACATTTCTAAATTTCCAATCTTATTTTAGATGAGGAATTTATATTTTATTTTCAGATAAATCTAGTCTAAAATTGTAAGTTCTTCTTATTTTTAGAAAAGCATTTAATAATGTTTTTCCTATTTCAACCTTTAAAATTAACATTTAACATAAGTGAACAATAACAACACTAACATCCTAAAGGTAGTGTCTACACGAATTTGCATAGTTCCAATCTGAATTATTATTTTAACCAATCCCCACAATTTAATATGTCACATAACCGCTTCAACATTTGGTACATTTCTTTGGGAAACGTGTTGCTAAATATGGCTACAAACACCAGCATCAACATCAGCATGAGTCTGAATCCTGTGCAAGTTTTAGTTAGTTCGTGTCAGCATCTATTCCACCAACTCCTTTAGAGTTTCATGACCACTCCCCCAGAATTAATGAATGTGTATTTCCATTTTGTCACATAAGAAGCCATTTTCAAATCAAACCAAATGTTGCCACATACATTTAAAAACAACTGATTATAGAGTAATAAATTTCATTGTGACCAAATGAGAGTGGCAACTAACAGAGACAGCATTTCTATAGCTACTCCTGCAACAGAGCAACACCACTAATGTTAGTCTTCTGCTGTCTCTCATGCTCTGTTTGTTACTATTTCTCAAAGCTGGGCAAAGTGCATAACAGCAATAATAGTATTTTTCAGATGTATGTGCTTGTAAGATTTTGAGTTTTTCTTCAGTAGAGTCATCTAGAGTATGCTGTGTGTGTGTGTGTGTGTGTGTGTGTGTGTGGTGTACACCAGATTAAACCAGATATATTGTCATATACCACTGTATAGCAGCAGGCTCTGTTCTCTTACGTAATGATTCTGACAGTACTATGACTTGTTGGAAAATCACATCATAAAATAAATGAACAAACTTTAAGGAAAACGATCTTCTACTGGGACTTTTTTCAGGCCATCGCTGCAGCTTGTTACTGGTTAAATCTGGCTCCATATTAGACAAAATATATTTTTTTAATAAAAGCAAAGAAATTTTCCTAAACGGAATTTGAAAGAAATGAAATGTTTTTTCAGGGTTATTTTTATTTACTAGCCATGACCCTCACCCATTTTCTCAAGCCATGGCACTTTTTCAATATTCACAATGATGTATGAGGGTGAAATAAGGCGAGCTGGCTTTTCCTCAAGGCCAGGAACTTTTGTGGAGCTTAGTTCTTCTTCCTGCATTTCTGCAGGATAAAAAGAGTTTAAATTAGTCCCGGGCCAAAGTTCTACTTCTCAGAAATGTCCCTCATGGGGGTTGTTGTGTTTTGCTTGCTACAAAAAGCAGTACAGAGTAACAGAGAGGTATCAACTTTAAAATCCAACTCTAACCATATTTTCCTAAATGTAAAACTACTGAATTCCCTTTAACTACTGTACTTCATAAGTACAGTGGTTTGACACTAAAACATTTCGCACTTTCCAACAAAGTCTTTGCATGTAGCAAATGTGCTAATAAGTGTCTTACTGGGAAAAAAAAAAAAAAAACATTAGCAAATGACGTAAAAGCAAAAGTTTCTTGTCAAAGAACAACAGACAAAACATTTATCCTGAAAGCAGCGTGATGCTTCTCACCCTCGACATGTGTTTTGATGCTGCTGCCAACGACGACTGCTTGCGGCAACTAGGTGTGGCCGGCAAAGAAATCTGGTGGCTTTGCCCTGCTAATAAACTGACAAGACCTTCATCAGCTGCACTTTCATCTTCCTCCTCCTCCTCCTCTTATCAGTGACCCACATCCCACTCTAGATTCCAGAACTTATTGCTGGAGTTATTGCTTGGTTTCTATTCTGGTGAGCCAGATACTTTACCAGGGTGCAGTATTTTTTGAGACGATTAATATGGGCGTCCTGTAGTAAGTTTATATGACATATATGATATTGCCCTCTCTCTGTGCTCTACAAAACGATTTCGGCCATGTATGGTAGCTCACCTTCACCCTTACTCTCCTGTGCGGGTGTCAATTATTCATAAGCTACCTTGGGTAGTTAACTTGAAACTGATAACCTAGATGCTATTTATACTTCATTTTAAATGAACAAATACTTAACTGGGAAGTTCCTGGCAGCTTGGTCGTGTCTGTCTGCATAGCTGCTGCTGGGCACAGTGAGGGGACTGGGTATGCCTGAGTGGGCAAGTGGGAGGGGGTTTGTCTATTGGGGAGAAAGGTTGAATCAGCAGCTGCACGCTGTAGGTTAGACCGACAGACGGCCCCAAAAGGTATTTGCTAGCTTTAATTAAGATAATTTCACTAAATGTTTTTCCCATTTGCAACGGTTATCATCTTCTGTATCATGTTACTGCTGCAAAGACTCAATTTGTCCATGCAATCAACCCAGATTTACACCTACAGCGGCTGAAACCGCCACTGTATGCAGAAATGAATACAATGGGCCACATTGGTGCGGCTTGTGAACACTTTAAAATTGTAGTTTTAAACATATAAGTGTTTTCGGGTGGTGTTTCTGTGCTTCTGGATGGGCCCAGGGCCCTAATTCAGGCAGGCCTCTCCAATTTATAGCTAGAAGACACCCACTGGTGAGGCAGCTTTTGCCCCTTTTTAGGGGTCCACAGACGGGGATCCCATTCATCCCTGTTAATCAAGCTGCCCCTTCCCTTCCAAGCCACAACTCAGATTGCAGCAGTAAGTTTTGCAACATTTTCCTTTAGCTGTAGAGAATGTGTGCAGACCCACTGTAAAAAAAATAAATAAAAATTGGAATCTCCTTGTTAAGGTTATGGCACAAGAACATGGCTTTTTATAAAAAGGATTTCTATTCTTTAGGTATTAGAATGTAAAATTTTAAATTTTCACTAGACTGCAAACAGGCTGCGTTATGTGTAAATGAGAAATGTTGGTGGGTGGGGTTCCTGTAAATGTATTAAATGTAAACTTAAGTATTACTTGAGCATTTAACAAAGAAGTGTCAATCTGTTATTTGGCTGGAGTGAATTGATTTTGGACCTTGGACTCAGGCAGAAGTGTACTACTGGAATGAAAGCTTAGATCAGCCAGTAATTTAAATGTGATGGTAACATATGGGCAAACAGTTTGAAGACAGTGGGTTATAGAGAGTGAAGAAAAGGGTATTTGGTATGTACTGAATGCTAAGCCCTTGGTTTCAGTGATCCATCACCATTGTCTCCTGAATGTTAAATGAAATTAAAACACCAAGATGTGACCTTGGCCTCTGACCAAAACACACCCTGACTCGGTGCCAGGACACCACTATAATGATATCAAACAAACAAACAAACAAAAAAAATCAAACTCAATATTATATCATGGGCCAGTGTGGATTACACTTAACAGTTTTATTGGGAATATTAAGACAGTGAAGCATAAGCCAAGCACCAAGAGTGACAGCTACAAATGTCGCATCATACAGCTCTTAATGAACAGGTAATACTGGAAAACAAGTCTTTTTTTCTTTAAATGGTGAAGCGGATACACACAGCAGACAAGTGAGATGTGAACATGATTATGCCATTTACACGCTCCAAATCCTACCTGACAGCAGAAGAAAAAAAAAAAAGGACACAAAAGAAAAAGCAGAAGGAAACGGAAACAGCGATATTCGTCTGACGATAGCTTGGTCAGCCTGTGGTGGTGGCTGTGCCCCCCTTTGAAGGGGCTCTTGTGATTAGTCAAAACGAATAAGGCAGTTGTGGGAACAGGGTGGTGCTGAAGAGGGGCAACCATTAGTTCCCATCATTGTCAAGTCCTGTTGCCTCAGCACCGACATCCACACAGCAACCAATGTGCACATACAGCATTAAAGTGACAGAGGATTGCAACCAATGTTACACTACACTCCATTGCATATTAGGGTGAAGTAATGAAAAATAATATTTTCCATACATCTTTTTTCTGTTTGCATATAGCACTTAACCCAGCTTTCTCAGATATATATATGTATATATATGGGAACATGAAAAACATTTTAAGTTATCTTGTCTTTAGTCCTCCAAGAGCTGAAACCACGAGTTGTATGTAGGCAGAGAATAGGGGGTAGTGGTGGTGGGGGGTGGGGGGTTGTCCTACTTGACCCAACCGGCCTGTTTCTCATCCATGACCAGACCCAGTGGTTTCTTGACACAAACAAGGCTCTCATAGTGCAGCTAGTGTCCTACTAATGAAAATAGAAGGTCAACATGATTCAATTGACAGCATTTTTGTTTTTTAAGAATATAGAATATACATGTAAACACCCATCTTTGTTCTCCCTTTTGGGTGGGGGGGCTGGGGGGAGGGGGTTTCGTTGATGCTGGCTAAATGTGGTCCATGTTCACACATCCCTGGCTTAGGTTGGGGTTTGTGGAAGGTGTGGGTGTGTGTCATTTCCTGGCCTAAAGCTGGTAGTAGAGGAAGCGTAATAGTGTGTGTGCAAATCGTATGTGTTGCAGACAGTAAACGCACCACAGAACAATAAGATGTCTACTCGTCAGGCTCCTATTACATAACTCATTTATCATACGCACAGTTATTTTCTTTTTTTCTTCTTAATCTATGGGTATTTATGGCAAACATGTGCTACAGTTAAAGTCAGATATTTCCCATAGGGAAAACTGTGTTGAGAGGGTCCACGGACTCTCCTTGCAAAAAGGGCCTGCCTGAGATTTAAAAAAAAAAACAAAAAGGAGGGGTGGGGGAGGGTTGGGGGCAGGGTGGTTTGAAACAAGGGCAGAGAGGCATTGTTCATAGGAGTCTGTGTCATCACCCCTCACAGTCGACTCTGCGTTCCCCTCCACTCGAACCCTCTGTGTGACTCTGTCCATACACAAAATATGCTCCCACGCATCTCTCGCATGCACCGAGTCTGCAGCATGGTGGAGAACACAACTCCATCGACACAGCTTGCCATGTCTGAAAAGAACTAAAAAAAAAATATTTCTATTTCTATTTTGTGAGGGTTTTTTTTTTTCTTCCTTTCTTTCAAAAACACCCTCAGAAAAGTGTCACTATCTTGAGCTAAGAAAAATAGAGTGCTGTCAATAAGTCTATAGACCGTTGGGCATTTATTTATTCATGATGTGACTATGAGGATATAGTGCTACCTCACAGCTTTAAGTATGATGACAGTGTTCATATGGTTCATATGACCTTGTGGGTGTACAGAGAGGGCATATAGTTAATTGCAATAACAATTATGACACATAACACTTTAACAAGACAACAACGGAGATCCAAAGCTGACTGTTCTCAATAATTTAAGTCCATTATCTGACCTCAGTGTTACTGAGGATGTTTTACTCTTGGAGCTTTTTGCTTTCAAAATGGCTGACAGCAAGACTAAAGATGAATACAGATAAAGGCTTTGCAGAACCCTATGACAGACACAGTGCAAAGTTACTTATGGTGAAGATGTTTAATCGAATACTATTACCCACATCTGCAAACCAGGTTCTGGTTTCAGTGTTGGTCTAAAGTGTTTGCTATAGATGCGGACTACATCCAATAATCTCATGTAATTATATTAATTGCTGGAGAATAGAGACAGCAAAACTGGAAATGTCCCTTTCCTAACACCTGCAAACCCGTCGAACACAAATACTCAATGGAAGCGCCGTTTACTTTACAAATCCCAAAGCCCTCTCTGAGAGCAGCAACACAACTCCCAGTGAGCCTACTCCATCTCTCCTCCTCATGCTCTGTAATGTTAACCTTCACCTCCAATTGCCTTAAAGAGCAAAGGTTGGACAAACTTGCCTCAAGTATACAGTACACCATCAACCTGTGATGTTGGGGTTGTGGCTAAAAGAAGAGAACAGTTTTATATTAAAAAAAAAAAAAAAAAAAAACACCTCCCTCAATCGCACAGCAGATCATCAGAGTCAAAATTTGACTCCGATTACTAGGGCGGAACACAAAGAGTAGCAGGATACTGCCAGGTAGCACTGCGATGGACAGACGGCAGTGTGCAAGCTAGTGTGGTGTGTGGTCTTCAGATATATCGTCTAATTAACAGCGTGGCTGCTGAAAGTCCACATGCAAGCAATGCAAAGGTCAGCATTTCCCCCCTCACACTCCTGTCCATCTAACGCTATTCACTTGCAGTACTAAAGTACCGTACAGTACAGTACCTTAACTTTCTGGTTAGTACAAGATTTGTCAGACTTATATGTGACCAGTAGGTAAATATAAAATAAAGATTGCTTAGTAAGATAGGGGAGATAATTTGTTACCAACTGCATAAATGTTGTATTTAAAGTTGAGTTTTAAAATACAGATAATACACAAGAATGTTGTGACAATATAAGAGCAGACTACATCTTGCACACTAGTATAGAACCAGCTTTTACTTGTTTGCAACATTGATACATAATTTAGCTTAACTGTAACACCACTGAATACTCCATTAGTTCAGTGGTTAATACACACATCTGTATATAAAAAGCTTTTATCACAGACTTCTATAATAAAGGGCAAGAAAATGCATTGATGTTTGTTCATGATTCATCCCAACTGATAAATCTTAGCATATGTGCAAGCAAGCCGATAAAAACAAGTGCACATACACACAACTAAAGTACAAACTAATTTGAGAACTTCACAATGATGATGATCCCGTTTATGTTTCATCATTTATTATAGTTTTACATTTTACCTGCAGGTTTTTCATTTACATACTTTCTAGTTAATTGAACTTCTGTTAGAAAACCACATAAAGCAAATCTTGTTTTGTTTTTTTGTGTTTTTTGCCCCCGATCGTATCCTTTCAGGCATGTGCTTGTGTTTTATTAAAAGTTAAACTGACTTTTAAAAGCCAGATCATGGTATTTGCTACTAATTAAGAGTTTGAACAATCATTGGTTTGCTAATGCCAGCATCGTTTAGCATCAGTACATTAAAATGCTCACAGTAAAATGGTAACATTCACGCCCTCTCGTTAGGATTCGTTTTTCAAGTTGTTTGCTTGCATGTGAGGGCTTGTCAAACATGAGTATCTCGCACTGAAGTCTGCTACACCAGGGCTGGCATTGGACCCTCTAACGATCTAATTCTAAGAATAATAATGTGGCATGCATTAGTGAGTGAGAACATGACAATAAGATGTCATAGCACCACAATTAGTTTTTCCTTTTACAAACGTGCACCATAAGTAAATGAGCTCAAAGCTCATGCACCTCTTCATCATTATCACTCTTCAGTCGCTTTTGATGGCATCTGAGTGCACCGTGTTGAAACAACTACTGTTCCTGGTTTGGACCACAACTAAAACAAGTTAATTTTCTAAAAAAAAAAAAAAAAAAAAAAAAAAAAGGCACAAGAGTTACACTTTTTCTCCATGCTGAGAACACAACAGGAATTACCGGACAGCCAGCAGTAATTCTGTCCCAAGCCACACAGCTAAAAAATACGAGATTACTAAAACCCTTTGTGTAAGCGTGGCTGTAAATACAATGAGATGAGGGGATATATACTAATATGTTGTAAAGTAGGGGGGATCTTTGTTGGTGCAGCTCAAGGCTAATTTAGGAGAAAAGGGAAACAACAAGTCTAATCATCAGAGTTTTAGTATGACATTTTTAAAAGTGGATTCTTAGAAGAAACCATGTGTTAGCTGTCCTCTCCATTTATGGTCTAAAACGAAATCACAGTCATGTTTAAAGGGAGAAACTTTTGAATTTTCATCGATTGCATCTCAATTCCCTCAATTCTTCAAACTTATTCAACATTCGTCAGCATTCCTTAACAACCAAAGTGCAAATCTAGCCAACTTAGATACACAGAGCTTATAGCTTTCTGTACAGCAGATGCCACCAAAAGATGCAGACTGAAGGAAGCAGGTGTAAAACTAAACAATATAAATCAATAACAATTCCATTAAGACACTAGACTGCTTACATGCAGCATGGTGTCCGTCTGCGAGGAATGAGTTGGGTGCACAATAATGTGCACAGAGGTGAAGTGCCTGTGGCCACTGAAGAACTGACTGAGTGCTTTGACAACTGTAACAATGGCAAGATTATGCAGAATATTTGCTATTTTCAATCTGTCCCTCCTGACTCAAACACAGTGCTGCACAAAGGAAATAAAGTTGAAAAGTTAGGCTTGCTCACTAAATAGGACACCGTAGAGTGATTTATTCATTACTCACCATGACTGCTTAAGGAGGAACTGGTGTCCTTTTCGGGACTAATCTATAGTCCACTATAAAGCACTAAATTTCCCTGATGTTCTGTCTTGAAAACAATACTCACAGAATCTCTCCCTGTCTCTGGTTTGGCTGATGCTCAGGTGGATGCTTAGAAGTACAAGGAAATGGCAAAGAACGTCTCCTGTGTAGCTCTGTCCATAGGACAAACCGACTGCGGTGTACTAATAGCACCTCAGGATGCCCTCTCAACCAACACACACCATAAAATCGTCTTGGGAAGGCTCCACTATGTGCTTTGACAAGCTAAGAAACCCAGTGACAGAGAAATTACAAACTGAATTGTACAACACAGTAACGTGTGCCTTAATAGAAATTAGGGTTGAACAAGGGAAGCATGCAGGCAGGTCTACAGGCAGGTTGGTGTTGTGGGATCGGGCAGCACAAAGCAGGAAAGAAAAGACACAAAGCACCGATAATTGTGCCTTACAATCCTGTCAAAACAACCTATTCAACACAAACATGTGCTTGCCAGTCAGCATTATAGTGAATATAATCATATGTATTTTCTGTGATGTAGGTGATAACTAGAACAAAGATTAGAAGGAATCTTGTATAGCTTGTTACATTTCAATTCCATCCTCCACCAGACAGACAGCTATGTTGGTATAGACTCTAAATGGCGGATGAGGAATTTTTCAGAGTTCTATAATCCTGCTGCAGTGTGCCTAACAGCAATGGAGAAGCCTGGCCTATTTGATTTTGAGTGGCGGTTCCCTCTCCAGCCAGCGAACTCGTACTTTCTGTTTATAATGATACTCCTTGAGGAAGTCTTGCAGGGCAGGGGGTAGCGGCAGAGAGCCTATACCATCGTAAGTGGTCCACCTACAGATGGCGGCTCGAGCTAAATGCTGCAGGCCAAAAGGAAAGGTTCGATGAAGTGGCGCTGTAAGCAGCGGCTCAAAAAACATGCAGGCGCTGGGGTCCTTGTAGTGTTCCAGCAGTCCTGTGACGGTGGAAGAGTGGAAAACACAAGGGTCGTGGGCATCAAAGCTGAAGTTGTGGTTCCACTGCTCGATGCGTGCGTGCAATGAGCGGTTGTAGCGGCGGAAGCTAACGGAGAAGAGGTAGTCCTCCTGGGCCGAGTCACGCAGCAGAAAGGTGCCCTCTGGTCGTCCATCCAACAGTGCCTCCGCCTCATAGCGGTCCATAACTCCCCAGTAGCAGGGCAGAGCTGTGATCTGCATCAAGTCCGGCACCAGACAATGAATGTAGTCTATCTGGGTGTGAACCTTCCACGGCCCCGGTTGCTGCCGGCTCAGGTGACCATCGCCAGAGGCATGCCTCTGCTTTGGCCTCCTGGCCTGTAGACACAGGGTGGTTGAATCCTCCTCTGAGTCGCAGTCCTGGGCTGATGGTGTAGCTCCCAACACCTGCCCACAGGCCCCTGAGGGTACTGCACTCACAGAACTGCTGTTCCCTGATGCCCGACCATCCCCGGAGGCCTCTCCCATGCAAGGAGCCATCTTTGGTCCCAGTTTGTAGAGAGAGGAGCCTGACACTGAGGCCTCCAGGGTGTGGATCTGTGCATTTGGTGGTGGGTCCACACCTTCCTCGATGCTAAGTCTGCGGCGCTCACGTAAACGCTCCTCTTCATCCTCAGGAGATGGGTGGACCGGGTCAAAGGCATCAAGCAGGGCAGTAGAGGAATGCGGACTAACCGGTGCTGTGTGTTGCTTGATCAAGTGCCACTTGTTAGCAAGGTCTGAGCCTGGTGGGAAGGGGCAGGTCTCCAGCATGAGCTCTGTCAGATGAATCTTACGTTTGGACGTGACAGGGTTCTTGGATGAGCGGGAGCGTCTGCGAGTGGGCAGGGGTAAGCATAGTCCTACTGTATCACTTAACCGCTGGCGCAGAGAACGAGCATTCAGACTATGTCCTCCAGTTACAGAGTCACTCATCTCCTGGATGGAGCTGACTCCATATCGCCTGTCTCTACGGTTCCCACTCCCTCGAGAACGCCCAGAGCGTCTATCAGCCTCCAAAGAGCTTTGTGTTTTGGTGGAACATGAGTGTTTTTTCTTACCCCCCCACGGAGCATGACGAGAATATGAGTCTCTCCGGGCCAGGGGAACGCCTCCTGATCTTCCCCGCACATCCTCATTGTCCTTGTCAAAAGTAATCTCTACTATCTGAGGGATGTCCGACACACAGTTGTGATGGCGACGACCTGGCGTTACTATTGGAATTGGCAGGAGACTTCGTGATGGGCTGGAGGCTCGTGATGCCTGCGCCTCAACCAAGCCGCCTCCTTGTCCAAGATCCACCACACAGTGAACAGCATCTGCCTCAAGTCTGCTTTCACTGGGCAATGAACTGTTGTTGTTAAAGAGGGTCTGGCATCTGCTCTTCAGGTTGCTCCACATGTTGCCCACTTTCTTCATCAACAGTAGTCCCTGGGACCTGAATGTAACAAGAAACAAAACTGACTAAGTCACAGGTGAAGAGACACCAAAAAAAGCCCACATTTAATACTCAGATGCAGGCTACATAAAGAATGTCCTACATTTAAATTCCCCAGACTACTATGTATCTAGTAATTAGACATGGTGAGAGTATAACAGGGCCAAAGTGTCTGAGAGGTGGCTGAGCTTGAGCAGTTGGAACAGCAGAGCCAGGAGTTGCCAGGCAGACGTGCAGGGACACAAGGCCACAGCTATAAATGAACCCAGGATCTGCTCACAGCTGATCTGCTGGTATGTACTGTATTACAGAGCCAGTCTAGACCTGACAAAAACTTTCCCCGTAACAGCAGCAGGCAGGACACATGTACAAGCACATACACACTCACATATGCCGTTGATTTATCACTCTACTAGAATTTGACAAGGATTTGGAAGTAGCAGCACCAAACTGTGTTTGAATTTTACAGCGAGCAAAGTCACCACATTTAGGTGGCTTGCCAAACACAAAACCTTGAAGGATCCAACAATGCAGGTTTTAATTCCCCGTTTCAGGTACTCCTTCTGGACTTTATGGATTTATTATGGTACACATTCTGGTAATGCCAGTTAAATCAAATCACTGTTGGCATCAGGTGGATGGGTGAATTAATTGGCAATATGCAAAATACCTGACACAAAAAAAAACAAAAAAACATTGAAAGTCCTTGCACTAAGATTTTGTTCCTAAAGGTAAATCTTCCATTAAGTCTGAAGGACATACTTGCTATTTCAACCAGATTCTGAGAATTCAAGGAGACGTCCAGCTCCTGGCAACATGTCAGCCTGCATTGAGACTTAGGATCCTAATATTGATAAAGACACATATAGATTTGCATGGTCAGCTGTGAGAAACAGGAAATCAGTTTTCAGCACATGACTGAGATGGAACGAAACTGAATTGCTGAGGGTAGTTCAGAGGTTATCATTTACACAGTTAGGACATTTCAGCCAGACCCTAGACATAGTTATCTTACATATTGACTTGCTTTGTAAAATTTGACAATGTCTCTCCACTTGACGGTATTTAGAGGTTGGACACACACACACACACATATATATATATATACACACACACATATATATATACACACACATATATATACACATTATGTGTGTGTGTGTGTGTATATATATATATATATATATATATATATATATATATATATATATATATATATATATATATATATATATATATATATATATATATATATATATATATGCGCTTTCAAACCACCACTGCTCCCATCACTAAGAGGGACATGACTCATGCACTGGGATTTATTTCTTAATTTTGTATTCCATATGCATGTTGACAATAAGCTTGTAAATGTGTTTGAATTGTCTGGACTGTGACACATCTTATCCCCTCAAGGGCTGGTACTGACTATATTCCTAATAATTTGCTGTTGGCTTGAGATAACCAGTGGTAACCTAGAACAGATTTAAAATAAATATCATCCAAACAACATAATTTAAGCACCAAACTTTAATTTGGCAAGAGAACAACGGGTTAAGAATTCTTTCCCTCATGAATTCTGTTGTGGAAACGTCTGCAATTCAAAGTTAATTAAACTTGTGTAGTACGTCAAGTCAAAATTATAAATCATATAACTTAATTTAAAATGGTTCTCATTTCACCAAGTCGACTGACAGCCTGCAATTTCATAATTGTGGAGGTCTGCAAATGCAGTGGTTTTTGAGAAGCCAGCTTTAACTAGGTGGCCTATTGTAGGTTACTGTAGGCTTTATCAAGTGGTTTAGTGCTACCTGCTGTGGCTAACAATGAGTTTGCTACTACATTTGATAAAATTACACATTTTTGATGCAAACCTTTTTCTATATTATGGCCACATACACAGTATTACAACAGTCTGTGAAAAAGCAGATGGGTTAATTATTTTTAATTTGCTAGTATTGGTATTTCTGTGGCTACTGCTGGTAGGGTGGCAGTGAGGGTATGCTGAATCTCATCAATGTTTGGTGAAAATCGAGGTTTGCAACGATGTGTGTTGCAGATTCTCACTAAGAAAACTTGCAAAGATGCAAATGCAGACCATGTTTGTAATCAATAACTACAAAATTAGAATTTACAAACATGTGTGAAGCCTGTGTTCAACGTTATGGCAGCAACTACTGGCAAAAGCAATTTCATAATTCCTTCCGACTGTGAATACCACAACACAAGACAATTACTTAAATCACACAATGCTGTCACTCAAGATTGCTATTAGTGTTTCTGCACATCCTTATTCAACATGTGGCCCCACTGAACTCAAAAAATATCTCTCTTTTCATTTCCCAATTTTCATGTAATTATTGTCAATTGATCGGCGTGGCACTAAAAATGTTTTCTGTCAATAAATGTAAATACAATTACATTGTTGAATGTTAACTGTTGTATACTGTGACCACTAGCTGAAAACAGGTGTTAGTACCCCACCAAAAATATGGACAGAGCAACAGTACAAGCAGCAGTCACTGAACTGGTTCGACAAAGCACTGCAGGTAGGAAGAGCTGACTCCAGATTTAGATGACAAAAAGTCACCAAGGTAAGCAAAACCTCTTATTGTGTCACTTCTGTCATATGGAAATCCAGAGCCACCTTGCCCAGATTACGGTTCCTTAGATGTTGGCAAGTACCCACCCTGTGTGGACCTTAGGATGTCCCAGGGATTCACAACTAACGCTGAACTAATTAAGTAAAGCTTTTTAACTTTACTTTTCTTAATAATAAACTGAATATTTTGGGGTCCTGGACTGTGGCCACACAAAAAGACATTTGATGACACCATCTTTGTGTTGGAGGATGTTGGGTTGGTCAGTTTTCATTGGGGAAAAAAAAAACTATGGGTCAAACTATTGTATCTCTTCTCTTCTTCTGTGAGCAGTCTTACTAGCCGCAAAATAAATTTTTGCTGATCTGTAATTGTACCGCCAGCATGAAAATACTGATCTACAAACTAAAACTGCAGGCTACCACCCTGCTGTTTTTCCACCAAGATGAACTAGAATCAAGGCTAATGTTATATCAGTCACATCACGAGAGGGTGGATTTTCCATCTGGGTTGGTGTGTTGCATCTCTCAGCTTGCTAATCGCTTCTAAATGACAAACAATCAAAAGTGCCAGAAACCAAGAAACATGGGTTGAAGGGCCTAGGTTCTCCAAAACTTTGTCAACTTAAGGATGCTCGCCACCATTAACTAATAAAACAATTACTGTAGCTAATAGACAGTTATCCACTATATCAGTGATTCATGCTGGATCAACGCATTAAAATTTGTATGTATTTGTCTGATCCTTTAAACAAATGAAAAGAATTAAGAGGTTGAACTTGGGGAAAAAAAAACATGACAAACAAAACTTTTAAGCTGCTGAAGTTTGTACTATGCCCTGTGTACCTGTTAGCATGACTTAATCCCTGTTAGAGATCAAAAACCCCTGGAACTGTCCCTAACAGCCAACAATAACAATACTAGACGTGTCGGACCAAGCAAAAATCAGAGCATCCCAACCTTTCAGTGCATTCAGATAATGCAAAAAAAGTGATTAAAAACCAGTGTGTCTCAGAACCCTGGCATCAGACTACTTGCAGCAATTGCACTAAATGAGACCATGTAACAAATGCACAGTAACTGCACGAGACCGTTTTAAAAATCCAGTTGAAATCTTAGAATTTATGAAGCTTCGAAAATAAGAGGTTCAAATGCATGTCTATGGCCGAGCAAAAACTTCCTTGAAACACATCAATGAGAAGATCCCCACCAAGAGTGAACTCTGCTCAGTTAATTCATGAGTGATTATCTTAAACTATAGCTGTGCAATACAACAGTCTATGAATGTTGCAATTGATAACAATGGCTACACACATAGTACAATCCAGTTTGCAATCATTTAAAGCTGAAACTGAACTAGGCTACTTCTGATCACCAGCGGCCCAACACACCCATTCTCCCGGGATCATCTGATCTATAGGAAGGCTGAAGAGAAGTCAAGGGAGGATGTCTACTCTGTATAGACCAGACCCGAGATAATTTGATTTTTGTAGCTTCTCACATTCTGAAACATTAGGTTGGATTGCAGAAGGCCATATAGGATCAGTAACAACATAATTATTCCTATCATTAAATCTCAACAAATCAAATTTTAGATATACATATTAATATAAGGAGGTGTTTTACTTAACAAAAGAGGGTCAGAACTTATTCTTTATGGAGGCAAATGTGCATACTTAAACATAGCTCTCAAACTAATATAGCAGGTTTGTAGTTTTTTCAAAACCCTATTAAACAATAAGATGAATTCACTGGAAAACATAACGTGTATTTTAAAATGAACGCCGTATAGTGTTATAGTGTTAACTGTCCAAACTTCCATCTCCATTATCAAAGCTGTCTTTGTTTGAATATGATACCGGTGATACATATTCGTTTAGCGTGGACAGCGCAGTTCCGTTCTACAGGTCACAGTTATGTCTAATGGCAACACAAGACGCAAACTAACTGAGCTACAGCGTTGTAATTACTGCTCTATATAAATGGTTGAAAAGGCCTTTAGATTTTTGGAGGCCCCGCTTTCCCTGGTCCCAGCCAAGTTAGCGTTAGCTGACTGGCTAACACGTTACCCATGAACCGTTACAAGCAAACTCGCTACACCGCTCGTTGTAGCCAGCGTTTTAGTCACGAAGATAACGTTAGCTGCGTCTACGTTTGTCAACGCGCTCTGGGTGGCTTCTGCCACATCCGGCGTTGTAATATTTCTGCTGCTTTCTATTAGTTGGCAACAAGACACGGCCGTCCTAACGTTAGGGTCCAGACCCATCTAGCTGTCAAAAATGCTAATCGCTAGCAGCTCCCACAACTGGAGGGCTCCATCGTTTTAC
Source organism: Channa argus (assembly GCF_033026475.1). Classification (NCBI taxonomy): domain Eukaryota; kingdom Metazoa; phylum Chordata; class Actinopteri; order Anabantiformes; family Channidae; genus Channa; species Channa argus. The sequence continues at coordinate 49,835,363 of NC_090197.1, forward strand.
TTAGCTTCGGCTAACCATCCAGCTAGCGAGGGGTTAGCGTGTTAGCTTGTCAAAAATCGACAGAAAATTCCCACAAATATAAGCCAAGTTGCGCTGCGCGGATCAAATGTGCTCTGTTGACAAAAGCGGCATGCGTGACAAGGAATGGTTTGTTTCTGGAGTTCAAATCTTACCCTTGTGCCTCCTGAAAGCCCTATTCAACAGCTCTCTTTGTCTGCAAAAAATGGCTATTAAGAGAAGTCTGACATATATCCCCCTTGCGGACCACGGTGTTGGATGAAAGCACTAAAGATACCGGGACACTTGACGGTATCATCCCGAATCTTTTTATATGTATTAACCAAACACTAATCCAAAAAATTGAAAGCCTGAGTCAGTTTCCGAGTGCAGCGATAGAGCGTTCTTCATCATGGTGGGGGTCTTCTTCTCCGCCGTGGTCTCTGCTGCTTCTAGCAGCCAATATGACGGCGGTCTCAGCAGACAGAGAGCCGGAGGGGCGGACGGTGCTCGACGCGAGGAAGCCCGACTGACAGCGACTCAGTCCAATGGAGGGAAGACAAAGGACGTCCACTTCCGACGGATCATGCGGATAGGGAATGCCCCGAAGCTGGCTCGTCCTAACGGGCGTCCCGGGTCACCAATGAACGGAGAGAGGAGGATGAGGCTCTTCCATGGAAGCTACTTGGAAACGTGGAGAGGTGAAGTGATGCTGGTGGCGTCCAGGTCCACTGACTCACCGGTGTCAGCCAGGTAAGACGGCCAGCAGAGGCTCTGCCAAAGAAGTGATTGAATACACAGGACAAGGTTAATTTCACTACTTTAATTTCAGAATACTTTAATGTCTGGAAAGTCATATGAATGTAGAACCAGAACAATCACACCACTCACATCATTATGCCTCCTGTTAATATTAAACCCAAAGCTGGATTTACCAGTTGGAAGGAAACTGCTCTGGGGAAATGCGCAACACTCAGTGTCAGCTGGTTTGTATTAATTCAAATTGAAACGGTTTGGATATATGCACCCTTAAAGCACAATAGTAACTGACACAATAAGGCCTTAAGATCATGGATGAATTACTGAGCAGGCGTACTGGGCACTCACCATGGTGCCCAAGAGGTCAGCCTCAGTATGAAGGGCTGTTTGTGTGTGCAGTTTAAAGACAAACTGTATACAAAGTAGTACAAAATTTCAAAAAAGAAACACAATGACCACAAATCGACATGAAAGACACAAACGACCATAAGACATTGGAAAACCAAAAACAGACAGAAAGAGAGAGAGAAATGCGACAGGCTCATTTCTAACCATTTAATCATGTCTCTTTCAGTCTGTAGTCTGTAGCTAAAAGTCTCTGTGTTACTCGGTTTAACACACAAATTACCAAACAGCATAATGGGGCCAAGCATGGAACCTCTTATTCACTGCACAGACCGTGACAACATCAGAAGTTGGTGAGAAGAAGCTAATTTTTGAACTGGGCCACCTTAGCATGATAATCCAACCCCACAATGGTTCGGGGCAAAGTATCTATGCTCAAGTAAAACAAGAAACAAAAGCATTTGTTTGTAGAAATCGCACAGTGGAAAAAGACACGAATAAAGTTGAACACTTATTAAACCACCCTCTCAAGACCTCATGTGGTGTTCAATTATCGTAGAGCCCTGACCAGTTATGTGTCAGCTTGCACTGAAGTAAACCTTAAAACAATTAAAATATCTCAAAGGAGCATTCATAGTCGCTCGCACCCACACATGAGGTCATCTCCTGGAGTCGGATCATTTATGAGCACATGACATGAGGCGTAATGGGAAGTGGAAGTGGTGTGAGTAATATAGTAGTTAGTTGGAGCAGAGGTTCAGGGGAAATCACCAGCAGCCCAAACGCATTAGCTTTTACATGTCCAGGATGCTGATCTAATTTGTGCTTATGAAAGGAAATGAAAGAGAATCACATTATCACCGATTCTTCTGCCAGGAGTGATTCACATTATTTTAGTCAATGGGGAAATGTACTACCAGGTCTTTGCTGTGTCATCTGCAAGCAGTCTACAATAGGGATACGATAGCTCACCATTGTGTCTAATGAGCGTGATTCACTTGGATCTGACAGAGAGAAGTCAAACGTTAAAAGCCAAAATCTTAACACCATTTTAATGCAATTTATTGCAAATTATTGAGGGAGCAGTCAGTGGAGTTGACTACACCAGGATAATTTTGAAAGATTCAGGTGAGGTGCCAGTGGGAGGTAAGAAAAAAAAAAAACTAAAGTGCATAGTAAACTTTAATTTATTGCAGGGAGCTACAAGTCTGCCATCCAAATAAACTAATACAAATCATAAGCGTTGACAGACACTGTTTGGGGATGGGCAGGCACTCAGGACAGAAATAGATCTGGATACAGATCAGACGTGATATTGAATAGATGGAGAGATGGCGGTTTATGTATTTTTCCTAGTACAGTGGCTAAGAGAAGTACACAAGGATGATTATGTGTGGTACAGAGATCATTTTTCTGTCATATTTCATTTAACTGAAGTACTTGTACCTCAGATGTGTACTTAAAATGGAAAATTCCTGATACATAGCTACAGATGAATAAAGCAGTTTCACCACACAGGAAATAATGCAATAACTGTGTTATTTTTTTTTTAACATGCCAGATATTGTAACCTGAATTTTAACTCTCACCACCTTTTGCTTTTTCATCAGGTGTCATGCAAAATTGCTGTAAGATTCCTGTTCATTTGGTGCTTATGAGAAATATGGTGTTGTATTTGTAGCTAGTGATTGTTACTCTAACTAGCTGCTCCATGGAGATCAGAACTACACTGGTTTCTCTAAAATGTTAGGATACATTCATCACAGATCTGATGCACATCTTTGTACCAGTAATATTAGTGATATCATTGAAGTTGACTTAGAACACTAATTTTCTTTATTCAGAAATACACATAGAGAAAGACATTAAAGTTTAGAGATAGAACAAAAAACGTAATTCTTTTAAGAACACTAGTTAGGTGTTAAATTAATTGTATGACGCCTAATGTAGAGTCTGTAGAAGTTGATCATGTGGTAAAAAATGCAGGGTCGCCATCTTGTGGCTCGAAACATCAGCTTTTCTGATGGCTGTTAATGGTCTCAAAATGCCTAAATCTGCTGGTTGATAAGTCATATGAATTTCCAATCTCATATTTGAGTTCATATTGTTTGAGCTTTTAAAAATGAATTGAAAGATTCAACATGATGATATTTGTAGGTTTGGCAAACACATGAACAAGGAAGCAGATTGAGGAGGGGAGAACGTTACTGTACTGTTGAGTAGAACGTGGTAAATTCCAACATTAGCAAAAACCAACTACATAAAAAAATGTGAAATCAGCTTAAGTCTTCCAGCTGAAGTGAGACAAGAGACGGAAAAACCACAGAGTTCCATGGGTGTGATGGCAGATCAGAGTCAGTGCTGCACAACAAGAATTCAAGAAGACCAGGTCAGTGGCCAGGGGGAAGTCACTGGAGACATGACATGAAGACATGGAAGAACCACATACAGGGCTCTAAAATTAAAAAAAGATTCTGTGGTCTAATGGGTCAAAAAATTGCTAACTGTAAAACACTGCATGTTATAATCAAGTCATTGGTGGTTTAATGGGGTTTGTTGTCAAACACAAAAACCTAGAAAATCACTGACAACAATCCATTATTAGGTTATGTTGTTATGGTTAGTGTGCTGCACTGATTAAGTCATTAATGATCTTATACACATCTCTGCCCCTTAGCCCTGATGTGTTGTTTAAAAAGCAAGATAAGATATTTGCCAAGTTTCCTCTGTTTCACTGGCGGACCCCCCGGCACCATTGCTGATTATTTGGACTGTTAAACTATTAAACTAAAAATACAGCCTCCAAAAAAGTATTAGAACAGTAAGGCTAGTTCATTTGCTTTTTGGTTATTTTTTTGCTGTTCACTGACCAAAAGATGGATATGATGGGTTGTCATTGTTTTGCTGCATGATGAAATTCATTTTGATGTCTCTGTAATTTCTCTGGAGACAATATGCAGAGAAACGTACTGGATTCAGTCTGCTGTAACTATCCCAAGTCTTCACTGCTGCTAAAATAACGGGTGTCTAAGCCACAGACCAAGTTAATCAGGTTGCACACTGATGCACTAATACATGTGAGCAGAGGCAATTTATGTTTGGTCTTAATGTCTGTAATTAGTCTGTAACTGTTGAAAATGCCCTTAATTTGGAAATCGGCTGAAATTATCCTATAGGAACATGGTGCACTACAAAGACATGCGTGTCTGTTGATTTTACAGTAATCACGCATGGGAGACCGTACAAACGGAGGTACTTCATAAAAGCGAAACTGTTTAGTATCTACACATCCATTATTTCTATACCCAAAACATTGTTTTGGGTGTTTGTGCTGTGAATATGAATTGTTATTAATATATTGCTTTATGTATTTTACCATGCACTTGATAAGCAAACATATAAGACTAGAGAAGAAATAATGTTCTGTGGTGTGAGTCCATATCAGATCCAAACCTAATGCACATCCCATATGCAAATCTGATAATTGGATATTTGTTGATTGTTTAATTAATACCCCCTTATCCTGCTGAGGGCACAATCTAAGTAATCTAAGTTATCTAAGTAATACGTTTATTAAAAAAGAGGCCAGCAAGTGGCGCCAAAGTTCCAGCGATGAACACAACTTGTTCCTGTACAGACATACTGTAGCTGAGGCATAAAGAAATTTGAACAAATGTCACCAAGTTTCAAACTTTTCAAAGAAAAACTCCACTTTCTCAAAAAAAAAAAAAAAGACTATCAAAGCACACAGAAATGATCAAGAATGTGTGTGAACTCATTCAAACAGGCCTCAGAGTTTAATTCTGCTGACCTGCTTATCAAGTCAAGCCAGCAAGGTCTGATCCATTATGAACACTAATGCCCTGGAGTTCCAGAAATAAACAGGGCAAAAATTAATTTCAAAATGCATTCCACAGCACATCTGACACGCTCCCATTTAAACCCTCCAAGCTTGTTTGTTAACACAGTAAACACATTTATTGAGAAGAGAGAAGCATCAACAGGAGAATGCATTGGTGGCTGCGGCACTTAGGTCCTGGATCCTGAGGGTGGACCTTCACACAACGTAAGCAAGCGGAAACTGTCCGAGGGCGAATGCTGTTCACCCTGCAATCCACTGTGCTGCTCAGAAAGACAGGTACACAACGCAGGCCGGGACAGAGAGGAGGAGCACCATTTACATTAAAGCTTTAATCAATCATCATATGTGACTCTGAACAGAAAGTTACATGTATTTAGCAAGAGTTGGCACATTTGATTAGTATGTAAAAGAAACGTTAGAAAATGCCAGTAACAAATGCATAAAAAATATGAAGGGATAGTTTGGTTGTTTGACCTAAAAGAAAAGTACAGTAACAACCTCGAGTTATTACCAAGGGTCTGACATGCACATGGGCTTAAAATCATTATTGCATTAAATTGGTACAGGGGCTGATAGATATATGCGCCACCTCAGTAAACTTCTATTTAAAGCTGTGTAAAATCTGATTATATAACTCAGGTCAGTGAATTTTTATGGGGTAACCTGTCTCTGTATACAGTAAATTTGCCAAGCAGGCAAGATTGGGTGGTGGTCAAATTAAAAGTTTTTCTATAGATCGCTAAAATAAACATCAAATTTGGTAATTATTTTCATTCAAGTTGATAAGATTGTCCAGCTATTTGTTAGTCCATCACTTAGTTTGTATTTAGTCCTAGAAAATGTTGCTAACTTCTAACTCTTTGTTAGTTTCAGGTTGCACCACTAAAACCTAACTAACGTCTTAGCCTGCTAGATAAAAATCACTGACAGTTTTAGGGGCCAAGTCATATTTTGGTAGAAATATGCTGCAAAGCCTTTCTTAATGTGCTTATAGTCTTGGCAGCAGTGCAGAGATATTTACTTCTAAATGTTTCAAAGTGAGCCTCACCCTTCTAACCCAACAAACAAGGCCAATTATTTCTGCTTGACTGGTACATTCTGTAACATTTACTGTGATTTTATAATAACTAATGTGGGAATTGGCTGACTGTAGCAGAGCGTAGCGGAGCAGGAATACGAAGGGTTGTCGAAGGCCTGGATTAATTTTGAGTCTGATACTTCTGCTGGCTTGATTCTCAAAGGTTGCATATTGTAGCTTTTAAATGAACTGCCAATCTTTGGTAAATGTAGGTATGACCTATATATCAGAATTATTTGTATACATACAGTTTAGAGTGAATATTATATTATTATGTCATATTGTGTCATTTAGACTATTGGCGTAATGTTTTGTATCGTTTTTGTGCAGCTAAATCTTCCCAGGTTATGTCAGTATCAAACAAGTGTCAGGTCAGATATGTCAACCATCTATTATTATTAATGCTACGCTAATCAACAGCTACACCTGGCAACTACTGGGAGTAAATATTTGGTGACAGTTATACTTTATGTACTGTAAGAGCCAGATTCTGGTGGGGCAATCTTTTAAAATGTAGTTATGTCTAAATCTGCACTTAGCAAAGACCTGTGATGTAGCTAGGCTTGTTCACATGTTTGAACTTGTGAACAACTGGTGTAATTGACAACAACCCCTCCTTGTTTCCATTTAAACTGTTTGGATAAGTGCATACATGTGTGTTCATATTTAAATCTTTGTAATCTTTGATCTACGATTGAACAAGGTAAGGTGGTGTGCTATGCTCGTACTTGTGCCTAATGGACCAGTGTGCGTCATCTGTGCTTGAATCGGTTTCTTCTATAGGGGAGGGATGGAGTTTAAATGCAGAGGAATGTGCTTCGTTGTGCCTGAAAATGATGTGGTGCTTCGTGTTGTGCGGTGGACATTGCACCACCTTAGTCACCCGATTTTGATGAAAAGGGTGTGCATGTTTCTTGGAGCGCTGAATATAAATTGATTTCATTTCTAAAAAGAGATCCCTCTTCGTGTCCTCTTTTTTTTTTTTTTAAAAACCTTCAAAGAGCTAAAGGAGAACATAGCATGATAAGAAAATGAAAAGCAAAAATGGTAAAATATAATTTGACACTATTTTCACAGACTGGATAATCTCTGTTACAGAATCATATCTTCTGTATATCTTTTATAAATGAATAATAAATCTCATTAGCTTCTGACAAAGACTCAGCCCCAGTTTTAACTTACAGTATGTTTTGGCATGCCACACTTTAAAACGATGGGGTTTCCATAAAACAACTTTAAAATAATAGAGTTCTAGGTCCAAAATCTGTCATCTGAACAGCATTTTACCATTATTGATCTGTGTGTCACCCTCACATAATGCAAACCTTCATTGCAGAAAGGCTCTGTGGGCCAAAGAGTAGCGTTTCTGTAGCAGAATTAAAGAAATAGGGCCCAGAAATATAGCCTGGGCACTGTCACAGTGTCACTTAAGTCAACCTCTCATCATTCATCAGTTGCGGGCTCTCTCTCTTGTTTGGAGAAATGATCTGACAAATTCACAAATCAATCTAGCCTTTCAAAACTATAGAAATGATATAAACCCCTTAAATGTCACTGTAATGTCTCTCATAACTGACATGTGTTTTTCTGTATGACAGCATACAACAATTCTGTACAGGAAAGATGATTAAAAATGGTTATAAAAGAAAAAATATTTTGAGGCAAAAAGTCTTTAAGAAGAAGAGACTGCCTTGGGATTTGTGCTCCTTTGGTAGTAAACTGCATCCTCAACCCCAGCGGTAGACAGCAGGAGATAAAGTTACGGCCTTTCGAGGGCACCGCAGCTTAAAAGTAGCTCTTTTTTCAGTCCTGTCTCTGTCTTACTCTGCTGTCTGTGAGTTAGACACAAAAATGCATTTTCCTTTTGTCTGTCTTCAGTCCAGGTTTGGTTTGTGGTTGGTTGCTGAATAATCTCTGGCCATGTGCATCACGTGATCAAACAGCAGTTGATGCACCGGGGACCCAGTCTTCTCTTCAGAGCTCCCTTCTTTCTCTTGGGGGTGAGGATGGCAATGATGGCCTCATCGAACACAGTCTTCAGGCCCTTCTGGGTCAATGCTGAACATTCCACATAGCAACACGCACCAATCTGATAAGACACAAAGGCCAGCTCATCAGTTTAAAATCCAACACAGTGTTCAGCTTTCAGATGGGTAATAACGTTAATAAAGTCGGTGTTAAAGCTACAATGTACAACTTTTGCTAGAGCTACCATAAGACTCCAAATCCACTCTGTTCTGCCTCCTCTGCTACGCTTTGCCATGTTCTGGATGGGTCTTTCAGGTAGTTGTCAATATAAAATTACAATGAGAATACTTCAGAAATTGAAGTCAATTAGACTCGACTGGTCATAACAGACACATTGATTTAAAATTATATACTGTTTGCTGAAGGGCATCGTGGATGATGTTACATTTTTAACGGAATCACAGCATGCAACACTCTGCATCCCCACTGTGGAAATGCAACAAAGTGTGAACGGCAGTACTCCATAGAGTACAGAAAGCACCGCCCATTGCTGGGCAGGGTCTTCAGAGACGTAGCACTGCCCCTCATAAGGCAGGTTCGTCTAACTTGCAATCTCTTCATTTGAGCCTGGCAAGATTGGTTGGTGTGGGAATTTTAATAAAGGTTTCAATATTTTTATTTTAAACAAATCGCCTAACACTTAGGTGCATTGCTGTGTCAAGCCAGTTCTGTCCCATGTCCCTATGCTGAAAAGCTTTTGAGGAGGTAATGTGAGCTATTGGTGATTATAAAAATGATAAATAGTTGCTTATATCCAATGTTTACAATGTTGATTCCAATTCACACACACTCACACACCAATGGCAGTAGCTGCCATGGTTGGTGTGGGCACAGTGACTGCCATGCAAGGTGCTCACCTGACCCACCAACCTGCCCAAGGACACTTGGAGCGGGGATTGAACCACTGACCCTGTGGTCCATGGTCAACTGAGCTACAGCCACCCTTAAAAAAGGATATTTCCTTCCAAGGTAATAAACACTTAACTTGTACTCCTCCTTTTTCCCTGGGACCAGTCTGCTGTTCTGCTTATGCTGAAGTTTGGAACCAACTGTCCAGCTGTTTAAATTATTGTTTAATTTTATTGTTTCTACTCTGTAAGCTGCACTTGCAGTATCTTTTGTAGAATCCCGGAAGGAACTGTGGGGAGCACGCCAGGCCTCTTCACTGCGTGTTGGTAACACTGAGTGATAGACATACACAGTCCTGGGGACTTGAAAGTACATGAACAAGTTTGCAGTGTTTTTTGGGTTGTTTTTAGCAGGTGTCATCGGGGTTTATTGGGGCTTGGTGTGGCGTCTTCCTGCAGTGGGCCCTTCCAATAAGTGGTTGGCTTATTTGCCTACTTTGTAAGTGAACGCTGTGATCATATGTGGGTAGCAGTGTAGTAATATCATAACATCTTTTCCTTTGGCTGTGGTTAAATTATGCGGTAACCTAAGCAGAGTGAGCTGAGCTGATATGGGGATTACATTTACCGCAGAAAACCAAGCTGCTGTCATGTTGTAACGTTGTCAAAAATGCCTCTTGTGTACATCTACAGCTAATGTAAAATGTCTATGAATGTCTGGAAGCCACAGTAGCAAATTTATTAGATTGGTACTCAAACATGGCCCTAGTTGAGAACAGAAACCCTCATTAAACAGTACTAATCATCAGACTCCATCTGTAAACTTTCACCTTTCAGCAGGGGCCAAATGTACCTCTGTAATTCATCCATTACAATGCACTTGATGATCTGTTACAGTATAGTTCACCCGCCCCCACCCCCACATTGGTAGGATGCTACAAATGTTTTATCCTCACATTGCAATGATGACTAGATGCTACATTGCTGTGCCTAACACTTCCGCTCAGATAGAGTTCTCCACAAGAGGAGACATTTTATGAAAAAGAATATGAAGTTATAAGATCTGGTTTTTCTTCCACAAAAGTCCACAAAACCTGCCTTAAAAAAAAAAAAAAAAAAAAACATACAAATGCAGAAGCTCTGGCTTTCTGGATATAAAGTATTATAACATTTACATTTGTCAACTGATTTCTGTGAATCATTTTTAAATTAAAGAATTCATAATCTAAGTATAGTACAAAAAACCACCAATCTACAGTTACTGAGAATCTTGATAGGTCCGCTGCTAAACCCTCAGGAGAAGGTGTATGTGTGTGTGTGTGTGCATCATTGTAGCATTGCCTGCAGTGAATTACTTTCAAGGTTAAAAATACTTATGAAAACATACCAATATAACGTAATATAATTTATTGTACATGGAATGTGCAGAAAGTTTTTATATAATAGTGCATATATTAATAAGAAATAATTGTTAAATATAAATAAGATAGTGAGGCTGACTTGGATATTTATGAGAGTATAGTTCAGTATAAATATTATAAAATATAAGTGAAATATAGTACTACAACAATAAACAGTGTTGTAAAACAGTGTAGCATGTATTATTATAAAAAATATATGAGTATAGTATGAGAGTCCTAATAATAACAATACATTTTATTTAAAAGCGCCTTTCAGGTCACTGTACAAAGAAGCAACAATCAAAGCAAAGTATGAACAGAGCACAAAAACTACGTAAGGATAAAATTACCTAAGAGGCTATTTAGGTCAAAGTTACAGTGGGAAATCACAAAGAATAAGGTATTTTAAAAAGATGAGTTTTAAGTCGTGATTTGAATAGGGATAAAGAATCAGTGTTGTTGTTGTCGGGAAGAGAGTTCCAAGATGGGGGGCAGTGAGACTAAATGCCATAGAGCCCGTGGTAGTCGAACGTGCAGTGGGTGTAGAAAGAAGACCCACAGTGGAAGAACAAAGAGTCTTGCAATGTTCTCGCACAATATGATAATCTCATATTAATTCGCTTCATGTAATCTTATGTTGACACACACACACACACACACCCCTCAAGTGTCTAGCAGCCTAACTATTCCTATTGTCAGGGGCTGTAGACAAACGTTTTTTTGCGCTAAACTTTAAATCTTTAATATAAAATCCAATAAGTGAAATCAGTTGACAAATGTAAACGTTACACTCCTTTTTCACCCAGGCTAATATGGCGATGATGCTGACATTTGTTTCAGCCTCTAGGTTTATATGTCCATGGCTGTTTCCCTATTGCAGTCTTTAAGCCAAGCTTTCACTTTTTGCCGGGCTGCCTATTTAGCATATAAACCTTCATACGTGTTTCTAAATGGCTGCTGGGTTTATTCTTAAAACATATGCTTAACTGTGGGACTTTAATGTAGGTCTATTGATTTCACACAAACATGAACTCGGACCGACAAGTTGACAACGTGACAACAGAGCTGTGAGGTTCAATGTAAAATACTGCTCACGCTGAAAAAAATTGCAAAAATGTTAGTGATTTTTAAATAGCTTAAAACTCTCTGTATAGGGATTCTTGTGGCCTCAGACCCCAATGAGACACAAATGCCATCTAAATCATATTGTGCGTTGCCAAATCTTCATGGATGTCAACATTTAAATGTAATTTTTTTAAAAAGCTGAATTTCATTCTGGGTTTCTGGCAGAGTGGAGTGATTCATGACAGACCGCATTTGGTACTAATGTCTTACAGCCTCAAACTCCGATGGACATCCAAGTGGACACAGAATGTATTCGTGGATTCATTTCCAAGAAAGAATGTCCAGAGGTCTGACTCCCAACATTTCACACAAGAAATTACATTTATACTGAGAAATTCCTGGGTCAAATGTAAACCCAGGAATCTGAGTGGACCTGACAGCTGAATTCAGCGACACCTAAAGTGAAAATAGAAGCTTCTCCACCAGCTGCGTAATACTTCATTAGTCAAACAAGCATACAAACCTCCTTCGCCAGTTTCTGTCCTTGCTCAGTGGCTATAGGCTTCTCCTTCATGTCATTTAATTTGGCAATGGTTTTAGGGTCATCACGAAGATCAATCTGAAAGATAGAAGAGACACTTCCTCTGAGTTAAGTCAGCATTGCTATCACCGAAATAATACACGCATGCATAATAGTTACAAATAATTAGAATTTAGGAGCATAAAATCACTACACTCACTACGCTTCTACACACATTCGTTGAGTCAAAGAGTTGGACTGCATAACGGGCCGTGTGTTTTCTCATTCTGAAACAAGCCCACGTTGGCCAACACTTCCTGCTCTAGTGCAAAGCGATTTCACAGCCAACCACAAGGTTCCTTAGTCTGCTATTATTATTCCCTGCAACACTCACGAACACAAAACCTGCTCCCATCTTGGTAATACCCAATTATGAAAAATGCATCCACCTTAGCAATCTCACAGGGCGCGGCCTCCATGAACCCTTTTCGTGATTGGCATGATTTGTTGCAGCATGGCTCACTATTACAAAGTTCATGTGTGTCAGCATTTCAGCGTAGAGCAGCAAGTGAGTTATGGTGAAAACTGATAACAGAGCTGTGAACATCAGCCGACACAAGATAAATCAGACACCCACTCCATCCTCTTCATCACCGCTGGGCCTAGGCTGCACCGGTGTTTGGTTGCCAGGGAACACAGACCAAAATCACCCTCAAGTCAGCTGTAATTTTTAAGAGGGCATATGGTACTGGCATTTGGTTTTATGGCTTACAAAATAAGTAAATATTTCAGATTAGTGGATTATCTCTTAACTTCCATTTATTTCTCACATCTATTGAGAATTACCATTACCAGCTTTTTCATATTTGCATTACTTAAATTATGTTTTAAAATATCAGACTTAATAATCATATCTGAAGTAGTGAAGACTCTAGATCAAACCTACATTGGATCTAAACCAATCGGGAGCCAGGTCACTCCTGCGTCCTAAACAGGTTTTTAGTGTTCTGATTTTTTAAATATTCTATTCATGCATTGGCTCAGGTTTAGGGCTCCAAGGTTAAATCGTTTTGTCACCAGTATTTAAAGTTATTTATTATTAATATAATTTAATAGACAAGTTTATGTGTAATTTAGAAAACACCAAAAATTACTATCCAATTCTTCAGTTTCCAGCTGTGTGGAACTTTTTAGCTCTTTTTAGCTCATTGTTTTAGGTTTAGAGCAACACACAACAGATAGAGACAAAGTGACTGGAACATACTGTAGTGGAGCACGTAGCAGATAAAGAGCCAGATTTTCTCAGGAGTTGGTAGAGAGAATACTAGACTTCCTCAAGTTGCCAGAAACAGATTTCTAAATTAATACTATTGTAAAAAATATAATCAGTCAGTAGAAGCAGCAGTAGAAGCAGCAGCATTAGTAGTACTGCATTTACTGGAGACAAAGGAAAATATTTAAAATCTTGATTATCAATTATAGTCCAGGCCCAAACAGAACTTTCGGAAAAAAAATTACAAATTAGCACAAATTAAGTTCAGCTTTTACTCCGAACTAAAGTCATAGATAAAGGTGTGATGTGCACTGTCAAGGTGGTTGTAATTGGCAAAAAAGTAGCTTCTGCTATTGTGTGAAAGAATTTTAGAACAGATACCCAGGTGTGCGACACTAGGAAAATCATGTTAATCTATTATTACTTTGCTAGGTCTGTGTCAAATGTCGGCGGCCTCCTAAAATCAATGATAATACAGCTTTTCTTTACTTTCTTTTTTTACAACTTTAGTGGGATTTTACAAAGGTTGAGGGGCAGATATCAGCATCTGTGATTTGGACTGACATTCAGCCAACTAATATTTTTAATATTGCATCTGTTGATGAGAAATATCTCTCAAAATCTGCAAAGTAAGATGACATATGATTATTAATATGACGATTATTCATGAAGTGCCATAATTCAAATATTTCAACACAGTTTATAAAAGCAGTGTAGAGTATTACTCCATGAATCTTAACAGATGCCATTTACTGCTTTGTCCTTGGTTCAAAGCCAACACACTATTTTGTCCTTTGTTCACACTTTTCACACAACAGCTGAGCGTGTGTGACACTTTCTTCCCCCCCAAAAAAAGCTAAAATTCTGCATTTTCTTTTTTATTACCCAACTGAATGTAAAATGTGTGCCCAGAATGGGAATGTTGATTTTATACATATTGCGAATAACAAAAGCAAAATAGAAAAAAAAGACCAATGTTGTTGCTGTAATCCTACAAAATTCAGCAGCTACCAGTATGAATATGAAATCACACAGCTGAGCATGAGGATATGTGGTGATATTACAGTGTTTTACAGACTTACCTGGGTGCCAATGAGCAGGTAAGGGACACTGGGTGCATACTCCTGCAACTCAGGCACCCACTCCTCACGCACATTCTGGAAACTGGCAGGGTTTACCACGGAAAAGCAGATGAGGAAGACATCAGTCATGGGGTAGGACAAAGGCCTGAGGCGGTCGTAGTCCTCCTAAAAAGTGAGGGACAGCAACGATTAACACTGAGACGTAGGGACGTAGAACATAACGGAACCAGTGACAAGATTCATCACCATTTCTTTACATAATTACTTTTCTCGAATTATCAAAATGTGTTAAATATGAGTTCCAAATGTTTCATATTGGAGCCACTAACCATGCTCAGTGATTAGCTAGTTCTCTGGCCATTTTATATGAATGATGTGGACTATTACGACAGGAATGTTAGGCATGAAAGAAAGCACTTGGAATTCGGTTAGGAAGAGATACGAGAGGTCATTCGTCCTTTGCTCTCCCCACCCTGACACAAATAATGAGGGATTATTTAACAGTTGCAGTCCGTTCACGCGAGCTGAGCACAAGGCTTTGCCAAAAGACTCTGACGACCAGACAAACTGCCCGCTCAGATATTTGTATTGTGTAAATGGCTAACTCACAAACGCAAGACTGCCCTTTGTGCGACAGATCAAACACCCCCTTGTCCTCACCAAAGATAAACCCTTTTGACAGAGTATCCGACTTGCACACATATGAATATTCATGACCCGTCTCGCTTCTTCTGATGGCACGTAGTTTTCTGCTGAAGACACACGGAATCGATGGATCTCCAGTAATTAGATATGACTCAACTAGACTAACTCAGCCCAAGTGCATCAATCTCACTCCGTTGGCCTGGAAATCAACACTCCACATACCTGAAATCAAAGCAAAATGGATACAACATCCCACTGGGGCAGAGACAGTTGCAATGGGACAGCTAAGGGCTGGCATGACAGTCTTTCATTGTGATGCCTCCAGCGAGTCCCATTCTCTGCCAAACACACACAGCACGGTCCAATACCATCACTCTAAAGACTCTCACGCAAATGGATTACAGGAAGTGGTTATGCAAATGTCAGAAGATTCACCAAATAGCAGTAGATCAGCCAGGCAAGGCGTCATCTTTTGTCGCCTGCGTAATGAATTTAAGATATACTGACTTTAAATGAGATCAGAGCAGATGATGAAACAAAAATCTTCATGCCTCTGCTCATATTGTATATGACTCCAATAAGCTTTGGTGGAGCGGGTCAAGTAGATGTAATTCAAACATTTATGAGTACAATATTTCACAGAACTGACTCATGCGGGAATTTCAAATAAATCTTAGATGCTGTTTTTGATGTCTTGGAGGGCCACGGGGTTTGGGGAGATTGTCAAATGACATGATTTAGTGTTTTGACAACACAGTCTGTTAAGGAACTTTCCTGTGACTGACAGCTTACCTGACACTATCTCAGCTTCCTGACATGAGGAATCAATTATGGATGCAAACCATCTGGTGCTTCAAAGAAAGGCAAGACAAACAGCATGGATGATTTGCAGATGGTTTGCTTCACACATTTGTAGTTTGACTGTCTGAATTGAGCTTGAAAAAAAAAAGAAGAGTTGAGCAAGAAATACACGATCAGATACCGAATTTAAC
Source organism: Channa argus (assembly GCF_033026475.1). Lineage (NCBI taxonomy): Eukaryota > Metazoa > Chordata > Actinopteri > Anabantiformes > Channidae > Channa > Channa argus. The sequence continues at coordinate 49,851,257 of NC_090197.1, forward strand.
ATTAGAAGCTGATTTTTTTTTTTTTACATGAGGTTAGGTCAAGTGTGTCCTACCACAATCAGCAAAAAGGAACTTGCTGCAATCATTCCTCCTTAATAAAAGAAATTTCTTCCTAAAGCCCTTTCAATAGAAAATATGGGGGCAAAAATCCACAGTCCTTGTTTTCTGCAAAACTATATTAACATGTGTAACTTGGGCTAAAATAAGGTTTAATTAGTCTGTGTTTTTTTGAAGCATCAATTCATTCATTCCTAAATTCATGGCATCACACAGACACTAAAATCGACATCGTCATTCATCTGCGCTCTGGGACGTCTGTTGTTGTCCATTAGCTCTTAGAAACACATCCGCCAAACACACTTCATTCCAACCCCCGATAATTTTAACACACATTGCCCCATACGCTCAGAATCCACACGTTCTTGTACAGCAGCTGGTCAATTGTGTATGCGCGACATTTAAAGTGGAATTATGCAGACTGCGATCAGCGAGGCTACTATAAGGGTCTTGGTTTTAAACAATAACAGTATAATAATCTGTGCCAAAGACGAACATGCTAGTCCAGGTTGCTGACTTGACAACTAACCTAACGTGAGTACAAAAGATTCAGCGTTGGTTATAATGTCTGTATGGCGATTGTGAATAATACGATTAATTTATAAAATGACCAGCGTTATCCTAAAGAGCCGTTTCAATATAATATTGCAAATTTGTGTTTCACTCAGGAGTTTTTTCCTGTTGAGTTAGATTATCAGGAAACTAACAGAAATATGTAATTGAAACTAAAATGCTGCAGCATTGGTTTCCACTTTGTGTCCTTTTATTGCATTCACAGTGGTTAGCGCTGTTGCCTCACAGCTAGAAGGTGGCTGATTTGCGTCCCCCCCTGACTTTTTGTGTGGAATTTGCATTTTTTTCCCCCGTGCTTGTGTGGGATTTCCACCCACAGTCCAAAGACATGTTAGGTTATTTGGTGACTCTAAATTGCTTGTAGGTGTGAGTGTGAAAGGTTTTCTGTGAAAATTCTGTCGACTTCTCAATGTGTTGGCCCTGAGATAGACTGGCGACCTGTCCAGGGTGGACCCTCTCTCTTGCCAACTGGGATAGGCTCAGGCCTGCTGCATCCCTAAACAGGTTAAGCAGTTACAGATAATAGAGGGATACGTTTTTTAGAAATATTGCAGACGGTGGGTTTTGGTGCCTATCGTTTGCATCATCTTTTAGAAGTATCTCTTAAAGGTGTGTATTAATATGAGGAAGGGTTACAGTAAGTACAACCCCAATTTTATGGAAAATATTATCACATTTTGAATTTGAGGGCAGCCACACATCTCAAAAAAGTTGGAAGAGGGGCAACTAAAGGCTGTAAAGTACTTGCCGCAAATCAAAAACAAATCGAGGAGCATTTAGCACCATCTAGCTTGTTATCAGTGGACAGTTTAAAAGCCTTGATCTCTGTAGGTATCGGGGGGCATTAGTTTCAGTAATGTCAGTGTTTATTTTCTATTGTGAATAAAATATGGGTTGATGAGATTTGCAAATCGGTGCATTCTGTTTTTATTTCCCAACTTTTGTGGAACTGGGGTTGTAAAAGAGTGTTGCATTGAGATCACTGGAAAAAATGGGAACTCATGCTTTAAATTTATGTATTGTGAAAAACCCTATTTAGTCTGAGAAAACAGTTTGAAGAAGGACCTTTCCAAGCCTGATGATGTCATACATCTTCTCTATCAGACACTACCCTTTTCCAGGACATTTACTGGGACAAGGACAAGCATGAGCCTGCACAGTACTGTATTTGCTATTACAGTACATACACCTTGCCTCCATATCTATCACATGAGATCTAGCATATTCTGGTTTATGTGTCTCTGTGTGTTCATGACCTCTGCTTGCCCAAGTGAATGCTGCGTTCCACTGCTGAGCCACAGACATAAAGGAACACAGTGTAAGCCACTCGGCAGTTTACTGTAAACAGGCCTAGAGCTTCTCTGAGACCCATCGCTGCCTCTTACACCGTTTTCATCAGTACAACCCTGACTGTAGCCAATGGACACAGTAAGGCACAGACTGAGCGAATGCTCCTACACTATTTGATCAGCACTGAGTCCAGAAATGTTTAGACTCACACTGCTTTTATAGTGCTATGGAAGAAAGTTTCCACCAGAAGTGTGTAATTTTTATTTGTACAGTTAAACAGTTCATTTGTGCATCAGGTTGCACATAATATTATTTCTAATGCCTACAGGAGTGTACAGTAAATAAGTGGTAAAGGAAGAAAGAAAAAAACCTTTTTAAAAAAAAAGGAAAAGATGAATTTCTCTCCGTGCAAGTCGACGTTTCCATCACAAGTCTGCATCTTCATGTGGCCACTGTGGCAGCTCCTCTGTGCGACTGTTCTCTGTTGACTCAGTGACATATGAGTGCTATAATATCAGTGAGTCACTCACTCCTCCATCACCCCCTCCTACTACTGCTCCCTCCTTTCTATCCTTCTCCTCTTCTTCTCCTGCCTTCTCCTCAGGGCTCTATAAACCAGCTATGTCAACAGAGTCAGAGACGCCAGCTCTAACATGGCCGCTGGGTGAGAACGCAAGCCCAGACAGACGCTTCTTCTAAAGTTTTGCGTCTGATCTTCCAATCTCCACATTTTAGTGGATTGAACACGAGGAATAAAAGTCTACTTATATGCTTCTTTCTGTGTTACTAGTTCTTTAATGATGATTAATGATTATTTATGGAGAGAATGTCCTGCAATATTCCATTCAAATATTTATCAGTTTATGGCTTTTAATGGTAGTGATGCATGCAGCATGGTAGAACATGCGGTAGACAAAGACATTTTCAGAATGATTAGAAACAGCTATGTGATCTTATACACATCCCTTAAACACGCTCTAGCATAATTTTGTGTTTCAGAATGTGTGTGCTGAAATGCAAAGTTGCATAAAAGATTACTTGATCAAACCAGTTGATTGACAGAAACTCAGTCCCTCAATTGACTTAGTGAACCCACTTAACTTTGAATATTTCTATCCATTAAATGTTACTGTATTTACCATGGTAAGTCCCACTCAGCTCACGAAAAGCTTTCTGGGGCTCTAGTGAAGCTGTCGCTGATTATGCCTTTAGGGGTTATGCCAGCTTCAGCCTGGTGACTATACAAAGTGAAAGCGTGAGGCTGACAATGTAATATATTTTTCCTGCAATAAAGCATTATCTTCATTGCTAAAGTTTCATATATCTTATTCATTTGAGTCACAGCTCCATTGTTGTCCAGAAACCACACTGTTGGTGTTTCTTGTTTGCCATGAACACACACTGTAGTTTATTTTGACTCAGTCCCACATAAAGTGTCCTGCTGCCCCACATCCTCAGTAGAGCATCAAATGTGGATTAATTTGCCAAAGTATAGATCCCCATAAATGTACGATTTACAGATGTTTAAGCAGAATTTGTTTAAAAATAAACGTCCAGCTGAAATGGAATGCACTACAGCGTCCTCTATATACTGTATGTGTCTGACTGTTCCGTGTTTAAGACTGACCATTATATACTGCAATTGAGAAATTCTACAATGAGGCGAAAAGAAAGTAGTGCGCATGGCGTGTACTTTCTGCTAACAATCTCACAATGTCAAGAGGAAGAAATTACACTTTATCCTTTGACGCAACACCAGAGGTTGTATAATTCTGACTTCCTACTTGAAAACGCATGATAGAACAGCCCTCCGTTGGGGCTCTGTTTTCAAAACTCGAACCCATATCAATTTGTATAATTGTGTGTCTGCTTGTATTCTATTGCTGAAAGGGATGTTGATTCAGTTATTGGATTTGGATGCAATAAGGAAAATTCAGAATCATGGCAGCTTCAACTTCCAAAGGCAAGCTTACAAACTGGAGGGATGGGCCTGAAAAACTGCATTTCTACGAAACAGGTGTAATGAAGATACAGTTTTAGATGCAATGGATAACATCTAGCATGTTTGTAACTTAACCCATATCGGTTACATATATCTCAACCTTGCTCCGTGCATCTTGTGTTTGTAGGCTCAAGAGTCTAGGAAAGTCCGAGCAGCTGAGACTCCCAGCTGGGTAAAACCATTTCTAGCCTGCATCTTCCAACACTTACCCCCTTCCCCACCTGTCATGCTCCCACCCCTGCTGTAATATCTCTGGGTCACTGGGCCACTTTAGGTTGCTGTGTCAAAAAAAGTAAAGGACTCAGACTGCACCAAACACTCACAGGAGACGGCATAATGTGTGAAGTGAATAGGTAAAAGTGATTACAGGCTGTGCAGTGGGGTGCGAGACATTTGAAGAGCTTAGAAAATGAGGGACGGTCCCACAACAAAGTGGGAGTTAATAGGCCAGCAGGACATGGATCCCACGGGGTCGCAACTCTACAGTTCCTCTCCCTAAAGCGTTTCCATGGGTACCACAGCACTTAGCATCCACTTCCTGTTTCCTCCTGCTCCTCCTCAGGCAACGATGCTAGATTTTCTTGAGTGCAGCAGCAGCAGCAGCAGCGAAAGAATGAATGAATGAATAAGTAAAGACTTTCCCCTTCTGCTCCCTCATCACATTAGGTAAAACAGACTTCACAGACAATTCCATATGGAATAATTCAATGAGCAGCGACTGTGGGAGCAACGTGGCAGCACAGTCAACAGCAGGCGGGGCAAGTGTGATCAATGTGTGCAGAGAAAGTGGAGTGGCACTCATCTTAAGATGAGTCATGATGATGTGACATGTAACACTGACATGACATCTGATGAGGGCACAGCAGTTTGTATGTGTAATGTTGCTGATATCCCCTTGGAGCAGCAAAGCTTTGAGAGAGGAAGTTCAGCATTACAGAATAGCAATCAGACAGGCCAGGAGGCTTAAATTAGGAACCTGAGAAATAAAGAGAAAAGAAAATGAAACTAAGAGGACTGAATTTATTCACTTTAACAGCCTGAAGTCCCCCCACCCCCCCTTCCTCTTTCTGCCTTCCTCTCCCTCACTCCCTCGTTCTTTGATCAGATGCTGAAGCTATAAACATTACCAGCTGGCCTCGTGCTCCATATAAAGAGGTCAGTTGAGTCGGGGGCAGAAGGGGAGGGGGGGGGGGGGGGGGGGGGAGTCGGGGGGGCACATTTTCAAGAGCAGTAACTCTACTCTCAGCGGCTGGCGGCACCCGCGGCAGACATCTGGGAGAACTTCTCCATTTCAGACACTCTGAATCAGCTAAAAACAAACCCTTTCCTGACACACACACACACTCTCACACACACCCATCCAACACACCAGAATAGATAATAAGGTTGTGTTCCGCTTTTTACAACCAAGTAGTAACACTTCTACCATCTGTTTTCTCGAGGAAGAAATATAACAGCCACAGGTAGCTGTTGGGGTGAGACGGAGGAGGGGTGGCGGCTGTGATTTGCTATTCATGCACTAGTGCATTTGCCATTCATGAATGAACCGTTGAACGGTTGAATTCCCCGGTTGACCTTTCAGCGCTTAGCTTTTGTCTTTCCGATTACGGGCTCACATTTCAGACGTGTGACTCATACTGACTTCGCACAGTTAAATCTAGTACTGAAGAAAGTGTTAACTATTCCATATTCGACATGTGTACGGTTTCAGGTTGCCGGAAAGACAGGTTAAGTGTCTTGGGGTGGACTGTGGGTTCATCCCCAATTAAGGAGTCTTGCTTTGTGAGATTTCGTGTAAGCAAAGCATTGTCATCCAAACATGTGGTCTGAAAAAAGTCCGGAGTCTCTATACCTTTTTCTAAAAAGCACTAGTAAATGGAGCATTGCTGCCTTCATTCTGTACAACAGTACTTAGTGTGTGTGTGTATGTCTCCTAATATAAAAATAAACTATTTGTGTTTGTTTTGAATAGATGCACATAAGAACTGATGTGTCCTTTAAATAATATTTGTATTCGTGATTAAAGTTAATTTCATGCCATTATTATGTATGTGCTGACGATTTTCTTCAGTTTTGGAGTTTTTTTTTTATTTGTAAGAATGAAAGCGATAAAAATGAGAAAGGCCCATATCACTTTCTTAGCAGCATGTTGAAATGTTTCAAATGTGATTTAGTTTAACCAAAAGTCAAAGAATATTCAGTTGTCTATTCAGTTTTCTACCACACATGAGTAAGAAAAACTGGAAGCATTGACTTTTCGCAATCAATTATGATCGACAGTTAATTGACTAATTCAGACCAAATGTCCACATTTGCTTTTATACTGATTAAAGTCTAGAACTTCTGGTGGAAAGTGAACGAAGGACCCGTATATTGTCCTGAACTTGAGTCTATCATTTGTTTACATGCTTGCATCTGTGTATGTATGTTATCAATGGCTCTTCTGCTGTGAAGAAATATTCTTATATGCGTTTGTGTGTGTGTATGTGTGTGTGCGTGGGTGGGTGGGTGTTTGCGTGCACGCGCGCGTGTGTGTGTGTGTGTGTAGGCCATTGCATTTCCAGTAGTTTTAACTTATTCACTGAATGGCACATTGTAATGAAAAGGCCCAGCCATTAGGCAGCCCTATGAACAAACTGTGACATCACTACTGGACATAGGAGCCCTGTTCTCCACATAGTACAACTATTGAAGCCCCTTCACTACCATCACTGTCCATGACACACCAGACTCTGGCAGCAAACCCATGTGCGAAAACCATCACCTGTTGCAGCTTAGTGTCTGGCCTCAATATGAAGCCTGTGGGCGTGTTGGAGGCACTGTCGGATATTTATTGGTCCCAGGAGCACAAGGGGAGACGGAGGTAAGGAGACAGAGAGAGTGAGACAGTTTATGTGTGCCTGTGTGTCCTTGACATACCTGGCACCTGGCCAGAGTAAAAAAAAAAAAATCTAAAAAACTGAACTGTACCTGACCAGCTGTGTCATAGAGTCCCAACAAGTACTGCTTTCCTCCAACGTTGACACTCACTGCAAGGAAATGACAAAGAGCAGATGAGAGGAGGAAGGAGAGAAGGTGAGGGTGGGGAGGCGAAGGGTGGGGGAGCAGAAAGTGCACAAGGGAGGGAGGGGGGGGAGCTCCGGGTCCCCAGACCCTCTAGGGGAAGAAGGCAAACAAGTGGTTTTGATTGTAGCAACAGATGCAAGTCAATGCAGTTGGAGAAAGAGTGACAGAGGAAGCAGGGAATTGACTCTGGTTTTATTCCTACAGTACATTCACTCTTGTGCCATTTGAATCCGAGAAATCATCAGAAAAATTAGAGAGCGGCAGCTCAGCGTGGCATGGTGTTATTAGCAGATGCTCATGATAAACAGTGACTGAAGAAATGTGTTCCTACCTGCATAATGATCAAAGACTGTGGGCACATACTCCTCGGGAAAGGCGTCATTGGCATAGCTCATCAGAAGACACGTTTTGCCCACTGCACCGTCTCCGACCACGACGCATTTTAACATGATAGTGCCGGTTCCGTTAGCCATGATCCCAACCTTACCATCATCATCATCGGCCCCTCGACGCCCTGTTGTCCTCCTCCTCCCGCTCCTCCTCCTGCTGCTGCTGCTGCTGCTGCTGCTGCTGCTGCTGGGTGGTGATCCCCGCACAGCACAGCGGGCATCACCAGCGTCGGAGGCGGACTGCGCGGCGCACCGAGTTGGACTGAAACTGCATCTTCGTCCCCTCCTCCCCACCACCGGTCACGGCGCTGCCAAAAGTGGCAGTGAAGCACTTCCCTTTTCTCGGCGGACAAAATGAACAGGACTCCTCAGTCTTTAGACGTCTCTCGCTTTCTCCCGATCAAGAAACACCCGTGTTACCCCCGAGAAGTGCAACGCTGCCACTGGCGAGCTGCGGCCGGTGTGGCGTGTCTTCTCCCCGGTGGTGCCCCACGCCTGTGTGCGCTCGCTCCCTGGCGCACTGTGCTGCTGCTGGACAAGGTGGGTGCGCTAGCTGGAGGGGCGGAGCTTCGGTTTGAAACCAAGGGGCTCCGGATAAAGTACACACAGAACTGTAGGAAATTGCAAAGATTAGGAAGATATATGCCAAACTGAATAATTCCGTGAGTGTGGATATAAAATAATTGTGTTAAACTGTCTCCTGGTGCACATAATGTAACAAGATCCTGAATTTTGAGATTATTATGTGCATCATCTCTGCAGGACTATTAACATACAGGCTACATACAGTATGTTCTAGCAAGTCCATACAAAATATTATGAGAGCGTCATAATAAACACATCCAAATAAACACGTTGATGGTTAATAAAACAATGGGTCTTGGGTCTTTTTGTTAGTGTTTTCATTTCACGTGTTAGTGAATCATGGACTGTATCATTGGTTCCCTAGGCCAGTTAAGCAATGTAAGTGTAGGCCCAATCATAAACTCAGACACTCAGGCCCTAATTTAACACAAAATGTATTGATTCCACTTTGGCCACATGTGCATATATCATTCATTTGTTTAAATAAAATGAGTAATCTAACTCTAAGTCCTAAACATTTAGAAGAAAAATCTGTCTGCTTTTTACATGACTTTGTGTTTGAAGAGATGAATAGATGGTCTGTTCTCACTGTGTTCCTATGTGTAATGTGTGTGTCTGTGTGTGTGTGTGTGTGTGTGTAGGATGGATGGGATATGTGAGATGGGACCAGGGAGCTGCAGATGGAGACACAACAGGAGGAGATGATGTGTTTGTGGAAGAAGGTGGGGAGATACAGGGATTTGACCTCTGTGGTGCAGTTTGCCAGGTGTGGGCTGTCTCCTTGAATCAGTGTAATCATAACCTTCTTAATAAAGCACACGTGTCTACAAATGAAAGGAATGAATTTACACATGCCCAAGTGGCCTCTCATTTTATTTTATTTTATGTACTCTCTCAGCTAAAAGTCAGGAAGTCGGACCCCCAGGAGATCCCAGTGTCACTTAGCAAACAGGCATAATGATGATAGTTGGGTAAATCTCATCGGTCATGAGTCGGCTTCTTAACACAACTGTTCACAGGTCTTTTAGATGGAAGGGGGTACGAGAAGCCAGATCGCATGTGTCCAGCTTTTATTGAAAAGCTTGTAAAAATGTCTTGTCATTGCTGCTGTTTAGTATTTTATGATGCTGCATTGGTCACTTACAATACACTTGTCTGTGAGCAGAGAAAGTAAAACAGGTTAGTACCGACGTGTTTCATGTCACAAATTTCACTGAAACACACTGCATATTGATTAGCTCAGTCATACTTGGCAGGAAACCGAGCTTCTCTGTTTTGTTGTCTTGTTCTGCAAAAAGTATTATAAGGCTATGTAAAATAGTTCAGTAACAAGTTTAAAAATAGACACCTTGAAGATGTTGAATTAATATCATAATATAATAGCAATGCATATAAATGAGAGTTAGAGTTTAGAGTTTACTAAGACTTTATACGTTGAACTAAAAATTCTTGTTCTCTTTTTTTTTCATCCTCACTCTTCATTTCCTGTTTGGACCTAAACTCTCAGGCCCCCATTTGTGGGCTGATCTCATTGTTGATGGTCCCTAGATGGCTGTGAGCTGTCCAATGGGCTGCAGGGGGCTGGGCTGAGGATTCTCCTGGTATCATCACATTTGACAGCTGCTGCAGCAGCTCACATGACCAAACAACAATTACCTCATACATGTAGTACTCCTGCTGAAGGTGTTGCATTGGAGACAGCGCTCCCTGTACAGGGCTGCGCAGGTGAGCAGCAAGGGGGCTTTCAGCTGAAATGACACAAGTCTGTCTAGTGGGATGATCACTGGTGGATATGACTCTGTTCCACTAGCTATGGTGAGTCTCATACTGTGTGAATTGGTGGGTAAGTTAAAGCTCCCTATCAGTGATCATCACAAGACAACCACCAGTCTCCTGTATATCTGTATACAATATAGTAGTGCCTGAAATAGCATATACTGCACATATGAAACTTTAGTACTGTGTTTTGGTCAATATAAACTATAATATCTATCACTATAGACATGCTGTGTAAAAAGCCATCATTTGAAGTAAATATGAATATCACTGTGATATAACATTGCTGATGTGCTTGTCCAAGTAGAGACACACAGACAGTGTTTGACAGTATGCATTTGTTGGATGGAAAATATCTCTCAACCCACTACAAATAATAAGTTATTTGTAAGCACAATAGTAAAGCTACTATATGTAACTTTTTATGTTCACTGTCAGAGCCAACTGTGAGCACGGACCGCTGAACCACTACAGACATATTAACTTTTAAAGACTTGTCCCTCTGACTAATCAGCGTTTCTTATTTATTAGGGTTTGATAACTATCCAAACATGCATGTCTATTCAAAATGGCAGCCTCACATAGCCTGTGTTGATTTCGGGCATCTGTCACGCGCATCATCAGATTCTATTACTATGCAAACACAAGATGCGAACCCACATTTTGCCAGCGGGGCAGTATCAAACAATCTGCGATTCACAGTGATAAAAGTGGAGAGTTTTTGGAAAAAAAAAACTCACTGAGCCTGTCCACAAGTACCCGCATCTTTTTAAATAATGTCTTTGCCGTTTTCTCAGCCGTGATCTTAAAATGAACGTCTTTGAGTCTTGCCATGGTTTGCATTTATGTGGGGGAAGAGTGGAGGTTAATGACGGGAAAATGCCTTTGTCAGTCAGGGATGATTAGGCTCAAGCCAGCTCCGCTCGTGGCCACCTTTTTAAATCCTCCTGACATGCAAGAACCACATAAGGGAAGTATGTGAACAATGATGCCGATCGCTGCCTTTGTCATTCCGTAAGCGGCAGGTATATCTCGGCTCTTAAAGGTATTATAGGACTAACGTCTGAAGGGCACAGCAGAGCATAGCAGAACATGGAGAGTGAGGGCTGGGCCATATGTGGTGCATCGATTTTGAGTCTCTCTGCCACTATTTTAGCTCAGTTGACTAAAGTTAAATATTTCAGCTTTAGGCAATAGAATAGAAATATTTTTACATTCTTACCAACAGTAACTGTGTATATCCTTATGGAATTACAGTATATTTTACAGCCTTGACATTCAGTGTAATGTTATTTTCCTGCAGGAAGTTATAGTATTACGGATGTTATTTATTATGTCACACAAAGACATTAGTAAACAACAAAAACACTTTTCCAGTTTGTCCGACTTTACAACTGAAACAAAGACCACAGTCGCCTGAGCCGAGCCCTCTCTTCCCTGACTAAAGCACAGCTCACATGTTACCAAGGCTGCAGGGACTGCAATGCTGGTCAGCTGCTCAGTCCACAGCTTTTCCCTAGATTTAAATACCTCAATACGTGTAGGATGATTCATGCTCCCAAGAGGTTATCCCCTGACTGTTTTTCTAGCATCAGCATGAGGCTGTCATGTGTGGTTCAGGGTGAAATGTATCTACAGCTGTCTAATGCATATATATATATATATATATATATGCATATGTGTGTATATACATATATATATAATGAAGTCTTTATAAAAATAAATAACTTTTTAGCCTTAACTTTTCATCTATTGCTATTATGAACACAGAATTTTAATGCTGACCAGTAGTTCAGTCTATCCATCCAATGGCTTGGTTTAATTTACTGTAATCATTACATCATCACAGAGCTGCTTGTCTGTTCGTCTTAGTGTGGTTTACAATCATCCAGCCAAAAAACAGAAATTCACATCTCACACTAAATAGTGAAGCCCTTAAGTCATCGCATTCAGTCTTCAATAAACCCGACAGACAACGTCAAGATTCACATTCACATCAAGATTTCCACTGCACTTAATTCATTTGATTATCAATTTGATATTTGCCACCTCGTCATATTTTATGTGCATTACTCCCTGTGGTAATTCTGAGTATCATTTTGATACTTATACCTGTGGTTCTTACTAATAATCTCTTAATGTCACCTTCACCATTCACACATTATTATGTGTTTGAACATTTCGATTATTTTTATGTGGAGTGTTGTCAATGTAAAACTACCATTATTTTGAGGGGCAGTTTGTAAAGGGCACATTTTATGTTCATGCGGTGTATCAGGTTTATTAAGCTGCTATAGTATGGGTTAGAGCTGGCAGGTACTAGAAGATGCTGCTGCCCAGGAGTTCATTAGTGAGCTGCTGACCTTATTTCCCTTGTGGATGACATTTCATATACTGTCTATTTCTGTACTGAGTTTATGTTTAAAGGTGGGGGTTTCGACAAAATGTTGCGTATTGGTTTGCGGCATTCTGCATTTTTGCATTTTTGCCTGTAAACGATAAATGTAAACACAAAACAGGCTTGTTCACTTTGTCAGCAGGGACAGTGGTGTTTGAATGGGTACAAACCCTTTTTATTCAATACACATTGAATGAATATGAATGAAAATAAACATATTCACTGGTCTAGGGTTACATCAGTCTATTTGGGGACGACTACAGTCTGACATGCGAGCGAGAGTTTTGCTTTCTATTTTGGGAAAGGCAAACAAATGTAAGAGCTCTTTACCCTCTTGACTCCTATCCAGTTTCCAGACACTGTGTTCTAAATCGGACAGTATGCACATATGAGCATGCATGCAGACACACGCATACGTGTCCTCCCTGTCACTGACCAACATCAATCAACGTCATGAAAAGTGAGGACGAGGCTGTAGACGGGAGAGAGTGGCGCAGTGCAATCAGAAAGCTCTCAGATGAGCTTCTAAATTAGTGTGTGGCCAGTGTGGACTCCCTGGGAGGGTTTGGTTAAATTACAGGCCATATTTTTAGTGAAGGCTATAGGCTTCATCCCTGGAACTGCCAGCAGCTGAGGACCATCACTCACATGCCTGTCTGCTCCCAGTTTGTTCAACATCAGAGCTGTTAACACTTGTGTGTGTTTGGTGGGCAATAGTAAGATGAGACGATTCCTTAGGAACAGTTTGCTGTGAATTGCTTTTTGTATCTTTCAGTTTGTGTGTACACTTGCTTATAATTATCAAGAATAATTCATGTCAAGTCTTCTGGCTACGAACTATTTTCCCCATTCTTTGGATCATGCGACAGCCACGGAGAGAGAGGCGCAACAGGGGATGATGTTGATGTGTGCAGGAGAATGTGGGTCATGTCTGACACGCTAGCCATGTCAAAACGTTACTAGACACTTCAAACCATAGACACACACACATACGTAACCCTCATCACATGAAACACTCAGCCGATTACTGGACAACAACATGTCTAGAAGGAGGCTAATGGCTGAAGGGGGGGTTGACCTTTGTATTATTTAGTAACTCTGAAACACATGATAAAACCACATGGCGTTATATGCTGGAGTCGCTGTAAACTGAGAGATATTTTAGAGGAAATGTTTCTGTTACACAATCACTGCTAAACATAATAAGGTCGAGATGAGGACACAATGCTTTACAGAAAAAAGAGACAGCTCATTAGCACCATTAATATTTCTTTCAAGCACATATAATAGGGCAAGTCATATTTATACCAAGGTCTGTAGAATACTATTGGGTATAATCATCATCCACTATAATATTTCCACTGGTATTTCAAAATGAACATAGTTATAACATGTTTGTAATGCAGATAGAGACATAATTCCAAGCTCAATGCTTCAAAGAGGGATTACGAAACACAATGCAGTTGTCCCTGTTGACTCCAAATCATCTGCTTCAGTTTTGATCACTTATGTGTGTGTGTGTGTGATAAATGCAGAGGGTTGTGTCAGGAAGGGCATCCGACGTAAAACACATGCCAAATTAAAAATGCGAATCGTGATAATGACTTCCATACCGGATCGGTCGGGGCCCGGGTTAACAACGACCACCGGTGCTGTTGACTTACAGGATATCGCTGGAAATTGGGCTATTGTTGGTTTAAGTCGAAGAAGGAGAGGAGTAAGGTTTGAGGAAGGCAGAGAGAGCAGAGGAAAGATAAAAATGTAGGACTGACAGTAGGGACTTTGAATGTTGGGACTATGACAGGGAAGGCCAGAGAGTTGGTTGACATGATGCAGAGAAGGAAGGTGGACATACTGTGTGTCCAGGAGACCAGTTAGGGTGATAGTATAAGAGCAGAGGTAGAAGCTCTCAGGTAGACGGCAACTTGTGTAGACCTTGTAATCTGAAAGAGACGAGTGACTGTAAAGTTTTGGTAGGGGAGAGTGTAGCCAGACAACACAGGATGGTGGTGTGTAAAATGACTCTGGTGGTGAGGAAGATGAAGAGGACAAAGGTGGAGCAGAGGACGAAGTGGTGGAAGTTGAAAAACAAAGAATGTTGTGTAGTTTTCAGGGAGGAGCTGAGACAGACTCTGGGTGGTTTGGAGGTGCTTCTAGATGACTGGACCACTACAGCTAATTTGATCAGGGAGACAGGTAGCAGGGTACTCGGTGTGTCATCTGGAAAGAGGAAAGTGGACAAGGAGACTTGGTGGTGGAACGAGGAAGTTCAGGAATGTATACAGAGAAAGAGGTTAGCTAAGAAGAAGTGGGACACTGAGAGGACTGAAGAGAGTAGACAGGAGTACAGGGACATGCAGCGTAAGGTGGAGGTAGAGGTGGCAAAGGCCAAACAAAGAACATATGAGGACTTGTACGCTAGGTTGGACACTAAGGAGGGAGAGGTGGATTTGTACAGGTTGGCGAGTTGGGAACTACAGAGGATTAAAACTGATGAGCCAGACAATGAAGTTGTGGGAAAGAGTAGTGGAAGTTAGGCTGAGGGCAGACGTGAACATTTGTCAGCAGCAATATGGTTTCATGCCTAGAAAGGCATGGAGATAAAGTCGGAGAGGCCAGACTGAGGTGGTTAGGACAGAATTTATCGGTAGAAGGATGCTGAGGTTGGAGCTGCCAGGCAGGAGGTCTAGAGGAAGAGCAAAGAGGAGATTTATGGATGTAGTGAGGGAGGACATGAAGTTAGTTGGTGTGAGTGAAGAGGATACAGAGGACAGGGTTAGATGGAGGCACATGATTCGCTGTGCTGACACCTGAAAGGGAACAGCCCAAAGGAAAAGAAGTAGAAGAAGATTCATGTTATGCATTGGGCTTAATAATCCTCTAATTTCAGTTCTACTATCAGTATTTTGGTTGCACCTTTAGCATACTCACATCCTGAATTAAGATGAAATGGGATGTGGTAAATTTATCTGCTAACAAGATTATCTCAGAGACACTAGAGCATTTAAAGGCTGTATGACTGGCTGTTTTGCCCAGTAATTGTTTGGCCTACAAATTAGCATTAGCATTCATTTGAGTTCATGTTTGTGTTCAAATAAATTCACTAACGTCATAGCTCAGCTTTTTTGTCTGAGCTTTGGTGTTGGAAAATTGTTGGTTTGGGCTGGAAATCAAAGCTGAAGAGAATGTTGACAGATTGACCAAAACAATGAGCTGAAAGGTGCTAAAAACCCCTTTTAAACCTGACGTAAACACCAGAGTCAGGTATTAATGTGAGTATAAAACTACAAACAACATCCTTCATTCATGTGATGATGATTTATCTTTGGTCTATTAAGACACTAATAAATCATTTTATAACTTCATTGTTATATATTTTGAGTCTTCGTGCCCCCCTGCATAGTGGTCTCCTTCTGCATTTTGGTAATAATTTATACTACTACTAAATTCCCAATCAATCAAATCCTACTTATGGTTAACATTCTTTATACTTATGTGTGCATGGTGTTTATGGAACCGCGTGCTGGTGAACACCTGCCCGACACACGTCAGACACCGACAGTCTGCGACACTTCCCTTACCGAGCTATCTTTAGTGAGTACAGTGGGCCGAAGAGCTACATTCCCTCCTGTGACACAGCCTATTGTGTGTTTTTTCTGGGGACAGGAACCCACGCCAGAGACTAACAAAAGGCCAACACCCTTCCTCCCATGTTGAGGATGAAGGCAGGAGTCCAAAAGCAGTATAAACAGTCTAAGCACATTTTAGTCTTGAAGCAAACAGTGTGAAGCCTTAAGCCTAACATCCTGTGTACTGTCTGTGCTGCATGTTTGATAAAGAAATATTTGTTGGGTCAGGTCAAGGGAAAACAGATCTGATAGACATAGGGAGTTTTGGCAGATGGTTAAAAGATGAATTTTCTTTCATCTTGAACTCACAATTTAACCCTTTGAACCCTAAGGGGGGCTAACTGAGGTTCATTTGATGAAAATTTAAAGAAAGACTCCAAAGTTAAAAAATGCCTTTGGTTTTTGAGTCCTTGAAATTGAGTATTTTAGAACAATGCGGTCCACGTTTTTCCAGACAAGTCAAACCAATCACTGAATACAATCCTGTTAATTTAAAGTTTTATGTACACATAATATTTATAGATGGAAAATATTTATCATTTTATAATGTATAATTTATAATAACAATACAATAAAACCACATGGGAAAACAACTTGACAATGTGATTAACCTACCAGCCAGTTTACTGGTTATTATCCCATTCAATGTGCTTTGCAGTGCAGTAGTAACCTTCTATCTTCCACACATCTGAGAAATAGGTGACATCTAGTGGATGTAGTGAGTATGAGAGAAACAGGAATGTCTGTTGGTGATGTAGTTTAAAGGCAAAGAAAGTCTGTTTACGAAGGATGAGGTCAGGGTGGATGGATGAAGGAAATGATTGTACTGCAATTATCATTCAAATCATGATCGATCGTAAACCCAACCCTGGAATAAATTAAACCACAGAGATTCTGTGCCTAAACATGATAAGGTTGAAGATCTCTGTTCATTTGAAAACTGTCACAACAGAAGTCAGGCACAGCACTGTGCGTGACAGGGGTTTACTGACCCTCCTCAGATGAAACAGGTCACCACACTTAGAGGCTGATAAAAACTGATAACCACGCGTAGAATTGTACGACAACCTACCCTCACTTTTACTACGTGACTTTTAGTTTGTTGTTTAGCTTTCCAGCCTGAAACTGGGCAGTTTTAAAGTCTCGTGATGTCCTTGTCAGTGTACCTGTCCAAATGTCCGTGTGGGTCCACTTAGCATAAAATACGTCATCTGTACCATCTACCAAGTGTATATATGCACCAGACAAGTACAAATACATCTTTGGTTACATCTTTGGTGCAACCAAAAAACAACAAACATGTTTTTTTCCCACAGATGTGTGGAACATGTCGGTGTATGATTTCCATTAGTTGTGGTATGAACCCCAAGGGATGCGTGTCCTGAAGGCCACGTCACAGGCACTGTCAAACCGAAATTTGCTTCTCATCCATGTGTGTGACAAACAGAGTGAGACACAGTTGTCTCCGGCTGTAAATTGACCTACTACATTTTGGTCCCAACTGATGTTGATTATCTTGCTGTTTTACAGTCTCCTAAATCCTCCTGCTCAACTTTTTTCCATTCCTCGAACAGTCTCAGTACTTCTACTCGCTCAATTCTTCTCGTACCTCCCCCGATTTTTCTCACGTCTTATCAGCTGGAGACTATTCCTACTTTTCATACCCCTCAGTCTTGCCCCCTGTACCTGCTTGTTCATCTGCTTCCTTGTTGTTTTCTACCGCCTGTCCCTGGACTTTGTCTCAGCTCAATCCTTTGTTTTATTCATTTGGTATTTTATGTGTTTTTATTAAAAGTGTGAGTCTCTTAGTCATGCATTTGAGTCCAATGGGATTTCTGATCAAGTTCATCATATCAGTACTGTGGCAGTATCTCATTGTTGCCCGGTACTTTTTATTTAACCTCCACATAATTACATCAGTAACAGCGGTTAATCCTCACAGTATTTTACATAAAGTAGCACTAATCAGTACATTCTTGTAACAGTAGATAAAGGATTTCAAAGGGCAAGTGAATGGTACCTAGTTGGCTGAGTTACTTAATGCTAGTGGAAGTTCACACACACTGTGCTTCTAACTTCATGACATTAAATACTTAATCTACATGTCGTCTTTATCAAGCGCATTCAAACATTATTGGATTTGTCACTTTTAGTGCTACACACATGTAAAATCTCAGTATGTGAAACATCGGAATTGTTTTGCTTAATATGATCATTGTTTAATATTTAAAATGTGTGAACAGACTTTCTGTGAGAGATATACGCAATAGTCTTTTTTTTTTTTAGTTTTAAATTGATTTTGAACGGTCATAACAACAAATGAGCCATTTCCCTGATCAAACTGTGTGCACAGAAGAAAAGACAGCGTACGTTAAAATGTTTGTTTTTTATAATAGGATTCTTTTCATTCGGAATTTATTATTGGTCCTTTTATTGCTTTAGAAGACTTTTTATTCGAGGTTTATGTGCAAAATAAATCAACTGCCTTGGTCCAAGCTTTATGCGCCATCTGCTGGTTGCAGTGCAAAGCTACAGTCTCTCCAGCCTGAAAGCTAATCTATTATTAGAAAGAAGATAAAACAGTAAATGTTCTACACTGACCCAAAATAAAAAGAAGAAAACACATTTATTTATTTGTGTAAAAGTGCAGAAAAATATAAATAAAAGTTATAAATAATGAATAAATGGATACAATCATTAACAAAACTAATGGGAGATAAATAAACATCATATAAGATGAAAAAATGGGTCCTGTTTAAAATATTTTGACACAATATTTAAACCTTTTCATGTACAGTACATATCTCACAAGCAATACCCCAAAAATCAAATAATCATAATAATACATTTCATTTCTAGTTGTCCATTATGATTTCTAAAGCAGAGTTATCAGCAGAAAGCTATTTTCTCTCCAGTAGTATGACTGTCTAGTCCTTCTCCTCCCAGCCAGTCCTCATCCAGCTCTCCCAGAATCTCCTGCAAGGACAGCTCAGGCAGGGGGGCCTGCTGGACCAGCCCCAGAGGTCCAGAATTCCGGTAGCCTTCCAGAGGAGCCCCACTCCACGAATCATCCACCTGCGAGTACTGACCTTGTAGAGCGGGGCTGTTCTCCAAACTAGCATCCCAATAACCGGAATCTGGCGTGTCTGGGGTGGAGGAGTGGGATGTCGAGGGGGCTATGTACATCTGCTTCTCTGCTGATCCTGGATACATGGATGCTGATGCCTGGCTGGAACTTGAGCTGTAGTTTCTTGTGTCTGGGGGTGACTGGCACCACAGTGGCTGCACAGGGGAGCCTTGGCTGCCTGGCTGGGACCAGTAGCCCCTTAGTGGTGGTGTGGAGCTGCTGCCCATAGGTCTGCCCTGCTGGAACCCGTACATTGAGCCATACTGTCCGTGCTCCTCAATAGTGCCGTAAGCAGGGCGACACTGTCTGTAGTAGCAGGTTTCCTCCATCTCCTCCTTCACCTTGGTCGGGTACCTCAGTGGGGGGCCTGGAGGCAGCAAGGGGATCTGGCCAGCCTGTGGGCTCCTGTTGGATGCAACATGAGGTGGAGGGAGAGCACTTTGGACTGGGCTGTCAGACTGCCATAAAGCTTTCTTGGCACCTTTGCACTTCAGAGTGCGAGCTCTCCTATTCTGAAACCACACCTGGACAGGAAGGAGAGAAGAAGAAAAAAAAAAAAGAGTTTCAATTCAAAGCGGAACATGATAAACAACACGTTTGTTCTGTTGTTCTGTTAATCATTTTCTGGGCAAACAGGCACCAGTGTGTGGGGGGACTGGAAATCTAGTAGCTGTCAGCTGTCAGCTCAAACAAGACACTGATAAAAACAGCTTGTGTCATCTTCAGAGATAAAGAAATAGGGTGACAGAGTAACAGTGGTATCTACAATTCTATGCAGGATGCATTTGAAAACAGAGCCTTTTTATGATAACAAACCATGGTGTATGTCTTACAACACAGCTGCACATCTGTGTGTGTATGTGCTTGTGTGCAGGGCCTGCGTGTGTGTATTATCTTAAAGCAACAGTAGTATCCAGGTCCACAAATAAAAATAAAGATCCAAAAACTTATCTGAATGGAACTCGTATTTTCACTGACTGTAAAAACCTCTGTTTAAATGTATATCTATAAATAAAGTAGCAAAGGTGAGGAGATGTACCTGGATGCGTGACTCTGGCAGGCCTGTGGTCTGGGACAGGTTCTCTCTGAGGCTTATGCCAGGGTATGGGTCAGTCTCGAAGGTAGCACGTAGGAGCTCCACGTGCTCCTTGGAGAAACTGGTCCTCTTCCTGCGGCTTGTGCTTCGAGAGGAGCCACCGCTGGAGGCAACGGCTCTGGCATCATCTGAAGGAGGATAAGAGAGCAGCTTCAACATGAGACCCAATTGACATACATATATTCATTCCCCACATATATGATTAAGTCATAGACACTAGTAGTAATAAATATGTGCAGTGACACATACAGTTAAGTGCAAATGAGTTTTTTTATCAAGATAATTTTTTAAGCATTTTCAGCTTGTACTAATGTCCCTTTATCAGAAATTAATTCAATGAATTCATTTTAAAGGACCTTATTAATGCAAATTTTTGCACCAATATACTTTTTACTAAACCTTTTTATATACACTCCTTCACTATTTTTGTCACTTCTGAAGACGAAAAAACTGCTGTACTGGCTGAATGTGCAATGATAATATTTAAGGTTTGGATTTCACTTTGCATCCCCTTACAATGAAATGGAATATAAGGAGTGATGTATAATGAAATGCTCTGTCTCTGCACAGTTATGATGCAGTGCTAAAGGATATAACTTTGCAAAATGTATCTATAAGAATAAAGCGGTTATGGGTGCAGAACCATGGCCACACCTACACAGTAAAGTCTTCATTTCGCGTTATCGACAGTTTCCAGTGTCAATGTGTTTTAGCAACCCTAGTTCTAATATTTGCAACTTCTTGAAAATTTTTTTAGCTCACGTAGATTGATGCCTTTTCTCTTCTAGTACATACAATAGCATTTTTAGCTGTTGTAAGGCTTTTCTTTTACTTGGCCCACTGTCTGACGTGACCTGTCAAAGTCATTCTGGTGCAATAAAACCCATCTACACTCAACAATCATATCCATTGCTTAACAAAAACTAAAACCCAGCTACAGATTATAAATGAAAGACGCAAAAGACAGTTGTCTTACCATTGCTGGATTCCTTCCACATAGCAGCAGTCAAATGACACACCCCAGGGCACAAATCAATTTCTAATGGACTTCTGATGGGACAGAGTTCAGTGTGGCAGTGTGTTCCTCCACAGAGTAGCTGCTTCACCAACTGTGTCACCTGGTTGGATGAGGGTACCTTTTATATTGATCACCTGGGGCCCAAGAAGGCCACGGTAAAGACAGAAAAGTGTATAGGGGCGGGGAGTCATTTTACTTTGTGGATGAGGCCGCCGAGTGGCCCTTACAGCCCCCATTATCACCTAATCCGTTTCAAAGTGGTGGCAAGGTCAAAGGCAAATATGACAGACAGATGATGATTTTGGAGTAAGAAAGGAAAGTCTTTCGCAGATCGTTAGTCTCATCGATACCACTCAACTTAATGATGGCATACGTGTCATTATTTGTCTTTTTTTTGTGTGTGTGTTGCATCTGAATTTGTGACACACTGAATGGGACACAGTCATAGAAAGTCCATGAACAGCAATTATATATGTTAATATTTAAATATCCGTTTGTAGTTGTATCACGTGCTTTGTCATTGACACATTTTTTTTTAGAGTAAAGATGTTATGAAATGTGATATTAAAGGAATGCAACAATGTGAAATTGATTTTTTTTTAATAAAACACAACTACTTTAGCACTGTCTTAGTCTTTTAATTTAAATGTTGCCTCGAGGAGTCATCTGAGTAGAGTTGAGCATAAACATGGGAGGCCCGGCACACTGTTAAACATTGATTAGCTAACAATAGTCTTAATATTTAACTCAGAGACCTTAGCTAAAACCTAAATTCTGGGCTAAAGTCAATCAGCAGCTACTGTTTGTTTTATTCATATGCAGAGCAGCTCACTGCAAACAAGCAGGGAAAGACAAAGGGGAGAATTATTCAGTGATTAATTGGACAGTCAACTTATCCCACACTGCAGCGTCTTTACAGTGAACAGATGCATCAAGCTAAGGGGCAGCTCCTCAAAGAGTTTAACATGTCCAGGCCAAAGCTTTACCTAAAGATGTACATGCTACCAAAACACACACATACAAATTTGAATGATATATCATTTTGTATATATATTTACACTTGATATATGTATCCTCACCTATCGAAACAGTCTTTATTTACAACATCATCTTGACTTTTCAGCTCTTTCCTGTTGGTTTTGGGGCATCTGCCATGTCAACTGCTTTAAAATGGAAATACTACTAAGTCATATCGTATAAAGTGCAGAAACAGAATTACAAGTGGGAGTGTGAACGTTTCTGTAAACAGTGCAGCTTGAAGAGTTATGCAACAAAACAAGCTGAGACTCTTCTTTTATCATCTTGGCTCATCTTATCTTTATCTGGACAACTTGCAGAATCAATGTCTCCATGTGTGAAGACGGCTCCTGAAAGTCCCACCAACTCTCTCTATGCTTTACCCAAATCCAATCAGTATGGATGGATTACTGAACAGGCCTGCCAAGCACGTCAGGGCCCAGGGACCCAAGAGGTCATGGGGAATCTGGGTCAGAGCTTCTGTATGAAGGGAATAATTTTGTTATTGAAAGTCAGCTAAATGACAGAAAGTGATCACACAGAAATGAGTAATCAACTAATTCTATTTTCAGAGAAGTTGGTGCAGTATTATGAAAAATGGCCATAAAACAGAATGTAATGAATTGCAAATCATTTGAAGAACATTTTCAGTACAAAAAGGTTGGGACAGGGGCAACAAAAGACTGGAAACGCTGTGGAAATAAGGAGAAAATAGAGAATTGCTCAGTTTCAACATTTGAATTGTCTTTATACAATTTACGTTTAATAATAGGTTTTTTTTTTATTTTCATTCATTTTATTTGCTCTTTATAAACAATTTGCACCAAAAAAAAGATACAGGACAATCAAAAAGGACACAGAGACACAAAAATGATTACAAATAGTTGACAAATTACCAAAAGAGTCCTTAGGTGAAGAAAAAAGCCGAATTGACACAAAATGACTACATACTATGTGTAGCCTTTTGCCAGCAGTCAGGGCTGTCAAGCTTATAATGCAAACTAATAATTTCAATAAATTCTACCATATTCATATTAAAACTCTTGTTGATAAACCATTGCATTAGGTTAAATACTTGCCACACTCAAGTGTACATACAAGAACTGAGTGACTAAAGATAACTAAACTCTGATTAAGCCCATAGGCTATTTAGCTGTTTGGCACTGCAGAGATCTGCAATAGGAAAATAAAATGGCATCTGATCAGCTTATCTATTCATGTAAATGAAACTGCATAATCCTCCAAACAGGAAGACAGTGATGAAGCCATGATAAACAAAACAACAGACCGAACAGTTTATGCTTAGTTTGCATTTGCTTGTTTGTTGGAGATACATGTGTTATTTAACCATGTTTTTGTAAAACCCCAGTTAAAAAAAATGCATGACAAACTCATAGAAATGGAAGCTGCTCAAACCTCGCGATTATTTTAAATAACAGCGTTACTGTGGTGACACAATCATAAAAATATTTCAGAACACACACACACACGCACACACAATTTTATGTTATGAATTAGGCTAATAGGGGAAAAGAGAAATGTTAAAAATAAAAGTCCTGGCTAACATAGATTGTCTACTAAATTCTAAAAAAAAATAAAATGTTGTTGGAAGAGAAAACTGACTGCCTTTATGAAGCAATTGGATCCCTGATCTCTAAACCAAGAAAATGTCTAAGAGACTTGTTTCTTTAGGCCATGCAATAGATGTATATTAGTTTAGTTTTTGGAAAATCTCTTTAAATTTGAATCTTTACATTGTTTTGGATGTAATAAGAATTTTAGCAATATAAGAACACTGTATACAAATATTAAATACTTCTGTTTCCTTTTTATGACACTACTTGATTGTTTGATGCTGAATGTGGAATTAAATAATTATACCACAATACTCATAATTGCTGCTAAACTTTCTGAATTATTTATTGTAAATTGTGCTGAAGATTTCTGAAAAAATATGCCAATGCTCTAATCATAAGCCTTTTGATGCATGTTTGCTGCTTGAAAATAAGATTCATACGTGGTTGGGACCATATTGTCAATTTCCTATGTAATCACCATGTTTTTTATTTTTATTTTTACTCTCTCTGGTATTCACAGTACTGTTGTTTTTCTGTGTAATGTGGCAACTGCATTAATACAGTTTAATAAATAAACAAAAGAAAAAAACAGAAGATAAACAAAAAGTTTTCTGCTTCCGGGTTTGCTTCCGCGTTTTACAGACTATGACACATGCGCATTTGTGCTATTACACTTACTCCCACTACGCCCTCCCTCTCGGTCTAATAACTTGCGATGATGTCACGAATAAAATAAAAATGACTTTTCTGGGCTCTGGGGGTGTTTCACACACTTAAGCCTCAATTTTTACAAAAAAAAAAAAAAAAAGGCTACAACCGAGCTTTCTTGTAGATGGAGGAGTCGGGTCAAAGGTTGTCCTGTTAACGGTATGCAGTACCGCGAGTGGCCACTGGGGAAAAGTGGCTTTTTAGAGAGCGGCGCTGCTGCACCCACATCTTCTGAATAGATTCATGCAGCAGCTATGGCTAAAAGTGGTGGAGGAGATTATTTTAGAAGAACCAGCCTGTTCTGGATTGTGTTCGTGACACTCGGGATGGGTTATTTTACTGTAAGTCCCCAAATCCGTTATAAATCTAGATAAGAGGAGAGACGAACCAAGTGTGCAATTATTTCTCGCTGCTCTGAAAGCCACCGTGTTGTGCTACATGAAATTTCCTCCGGGTCGCTCGCTATTGTTAGGAACAATAACGTCTTAACTTTGTGGTATTGTGGTGAATTCTAGGCTTCCATGAGCGCTGACATTTGACAATTAAAGATGTAGCTTTGTCTTCACAGTAGCATTCGAAGTCATTGCCAAGTCACTCTTCGCTTTGCATCTTATCGGCATTCATTCAGTGCTCTAGTGTAAAGTCCATCGCAGCTTTTCACGGGAGGTCAGGTCATGTTTGCCATTGAGACTCAAATGGCCACATATGCTCGCTAATGCAGACACACACACCTTACAGCCGTAAGACCGTAATCAGCAGATAAAAAGGTTGTTTGGTGATTGTAATGGGCAGCATTTAAACAAAACCCACTTTATTGGTTTGGTGTTGCCCACTGTGTGTGTGACACCCAAACAATAAACTGCAACAACTCTTTCTGTTTTCCATGCAGCAGCCACAGAGCATATGGACACATACCTGCTATGTCACAGGCGGACAGATGATGACAAAACACGCTGGCACAATGCTCACTTATACATCAATCCAATACATGTTCACTGGAATGTCTCTTGTGTCCTAGATGCTACAATTTTCCTACAATACAGATGTACAAATGATGGAGAAAAGAATAATTTGATTACTTTTCAAATGGAAATGTTAAAGGTGCTTGTAGTACTTGTGATTTTAAAGTTGAAGTTTAATATTAGGATCGTTATCTTACTACGCCAAAAATGCCAACATTGTCCAGTGTAAATTACCATTAAGTGGCATATTTCACACAAGGCTGCCTCCTTGCTGTTGCTGCAAACTTTTCTACGCTTAAAATCTTACACAGAGCAGAAAATTGGCAGTATAATAGTCAGCTTTCAAGGGAAGAACAAGTCTCACTTTTTTTGGTCAGCTGCATGACATGAATGACTGCAGGGTCAATGAATCACTTATACATCGGTAAAATTCCGAATTAGAGGGTTAAGAAGCTCTAAAAATGTCAAGCATCCAAGTAGAAGTAGTAGTAAGACCCACAGAGAGAGTTTTAATCAATCTGAAAATGTATTGCAACTATGGTTTATATTGACTAATGTGTCATTATTACATGTGTGTTTTGCAGTGCACTGTGTTTGTGCCAGAAATAATCCCATTTGAGCACCTTGGTGCATTTGGCACCTTCTGCAGATACCTTGTGGATAACCATGCAGGTATTCTGTACAAAGGGTAGGTGATCAGACTTTGTTACTCCTGCAAGCATTCGTTTAATTCCTGAGTGACATTCTTTTATTCTAGCAAACAAACTTTTTTTAAATGTATATATTATATATTAACAATTTAAAACATCCTGAGCAGGTTGGCAGTGCCTCACAGGCCAGAGCGACCTAAACAGCAATCTGATTGATATGCAAATTATCCTCACAGGGCCACAATGCACTGTTTAATCAACTACAGCCTTTATATTTTTGCCCGTTTACAGATCATTAGCACCTCTTCCGACTGGTTGCTAATGACTCACATGACTGTATTAGGACAGTAATCAAAGGATGATGTTTGTGTGTTGTTTTTAAGTCATGTGACACTGAGGACAACCATCAGGCCTCAGTCAAAGAAGAGGGCTAAATTTGGCTCCTTCATTCAGTCTTTGATGATTTGTGAAATATTCGTTGTTTTTTTTAAGTTGTCATATGACTGATATCATTGTAGCACTCAATGATTTACAGTATTCGACTTTTACAAGGTCGATCTTTTTAAATATAGTGGCCAAAACACAAGAACCACCTCTTATAATAACTCCAGTATGACTCCACTGCCCACTTTGACCTCAGTAATAAACACGGAGTAGAATTATCACCTTTCTGACCGTTTCAACCTAAAAACTGAGAATTTATAAACGTGTAAAAGTAGAATTCATGGCAGAGTCACTGTATTTGATTGCATTAAATTGCACAGGTGGTCATAATGTTATGCCTGATCAATGTATAATCATTTGAATGAAAATTAATGAACACATTTCTGTCTGTTACAGCTGGTGGGCAGCTTGGGCTGTTCATGCGTTTGAGGCTTTTATTGCATTGAAGGTGTGCAGGTAAGAACGACTACACCCATGTTGTCCACTAGGTGGTGGTGTTAACAAGTTTTTATAAGTCTGATATCAATTGCTTTTAGGAAATTCAGACTCCTTTTTAAAAATGTTGAATCTATAAAGAGCCTATAAATGAACATCCAGAAGCTTCCTTGCTAATTTTTTTTTTGAGACAGCAAAACATAAAATATCCTCAAATGGCATTTATCCAATTTCAATTCACAGGGAAAATATAGACCATAATGGGCGATAAATGTCCTGCTACATAAAAAAAAAAAACATATCATGAAAGCATTACTAACCAGTGTTCCTTCAAGTTCATTCATTTACTAGTTTTTCTAGGAAACACTATCTTATTATAGAAAGATCACAAGGATAAGCAAACGTTAAGAATTTGGAACCAATAAAAAGGCTGCTTCCGTACGTTTTTCTTCATTGATATTTCTGTGTTCCCTCAGTGACAAAGGTATCAAGAACTCCACCATTCGCTCCCTGTGGTTCGGCCAGACCTTTCTGTTTGGGTTCGCCTCCCTCGGTTTGCTCCTCAAGTACAACCCCGAGCGTCGCAAACAACAGTGAAACCAGCAGTGGGACGCCTAAAAGAACAACACTGCACAAGCTGAACTTGAAAAATCCTTTGTTTCCTTTGTGCCTCCTCTTCCTTCACTGTCTTTCCCTGTCATGTGAAGTCCTGCTCAGGGGCATGGAGGAAGACCCTAGAGCCTTTACTTTTATAGTTTCTTATAGCAAAAAAACTGTAAAGGCACTTTGATAGATAGTACGGATATTTCTAACTTAGTTTATACTGTAATCTCTGTTCCTGTGTGGGATCAACATGACTTTCATTCCGTAGATTTTCTATTTACACAACTGACAGAAGACTATAGTGTCTCAGAAATGATAAGAGAAACGTTTTTACTAATAATATTAATAGAAATTATTGAAGCATCAATTTCCTCTTGATGAATTTAATGCAGTACATGGTGACTCTTATGATGTTTACATTCAGGATGGATGGTGACAGCAGGAATATCTTCTCACTTGCCGTGAGGAACATAATGTCAGACGAGCTGGTTGCACATGGTTTCGCTGTCACCAGCCTTCCAAGTACTTCAGGATAAAAATAAAGAGTGTTGCGTTACGCGTGTTTTACTTGCCTTTAAGGCCTACGACTCTACAGAATAGCTCTTGATGTTAATACTGCAAATTAAAGAGTGATTTAAAAAGACAATGTTGCATAATGTTTATTTGCATGAAAAGGTTAAATTCTGTGACATTAGAATGTTTGTTGAATAATTCATTATGAATATGTTACCGAAAGCCAACAGCTGTGCTATGAGACTTACTATGGGGAGCATCCACATCTGTACCAATCGGTGGGCCGTCCAAAGCTGTTGAGACACCTCGGCCTAGACCTATGTGATGGATAACATTTCTAATTTTAGGGCTCTGCGCTAGCTTGGCTAAAATGTGCCACCTTAACCACTTATCCAGTTCAGGGTCGTGGGGGGCTGGAGCCTAGCACAGCTGCCATTGGGCAAGAGGCAGGGTACGTCCTGGACAGATCTCCAGTCTATCAGCCAACATAGAGAGACAATCACACCTACAGACAATTTCTAGTCACCAGTTAGTCAGTTTTTCGACGGTGGGAGGAAACCGAAGTACCTGCTGGAAACCTACACAACAGAACACATTTTGACATCTTCAAGCTCGGTTTTGCAGCGTTAAGGTTTGTTATTGCTGTCAGGTGGAGTCGAACCAGTGATCTAGCAGCGAGTGGGCAGTCTTAACCACCCCACAATTAAACTACCCTATAACTTAATTGTGGGCCTCAACCCTGCAAGGACCCATCTTTTGGCCTCATGAGGGCTGTGAAATCAACAGTAATAACAATCTTAAAGCTGTGAAACCAAAACTCTGAGCTTAAAGATGTCAAAATACGGGTCTGAGTGGCACTGTTGCCTGACAATCCTCTGTGGGTTCATCATCACCAGCAGCTCTTTCTTTTGATCCATTGTCAATATATAAACTTTGCTTTAACTCATTCATCAATCTCGTGCTAAAAGTTTTTGATGCTGTTCTAATTACAGAGTGATATCATGTAAGGCTGAGGCAGCAACACGAGGTCACGATGTCCTCTACTTACGAACTTAAGAGCATTAGCCTGTCTTAGATAGACCAGTCTCTGCAATTGTTGTCTCCAACCTTTAATCAGGGCTGGAGAGTATAAAAACAAGCCACATTCACATCCGGTGGCTTTGTTACAAACTTCACATTCTCGGTATTAATACCAGCAAATATGTTCAAGGAATCATCACAAAACAAATCGAGTCATCGAATGTGTCAATTTTTATTAGGAGAGAACTTTCGCTGGATTTGACACTACACACCACCTTGGACAGTATAAATGAAGACATTTACAACAGTTCAAAAAACAAAAGGATTAAAAATATGCATCACGTGTGTGGTTAGTGTGTGTACTTTACAAAGAGGACGCCCACCTCTGCAGTCTAATAATCATACTCTGTGGTTAATGGTGAACTACAAGTACTATATTCACCTCCTGAATGCATCAGTGTGTGGTAATTACATGTGATCAAAGAACAGCAGCAGCATACATTATATGAATAACATCTGCTCTATAATCTCAAGGCTTTTCTGCATTAAGTTTGCTGAACAGTCATTGTCTTAATGAGTCGAACGTATACAATTCATCAGATTGTGGTGTGTGGTATAGTTTGCAAGACATCTCACAGATTCTCTTCCTGTTTCTATTAAAAACACACATTTTCTACATTCTGTAGATTTGGATCACCGGTCCAGCCAGCATATTGAAGGGTAGCGTTCATTCAGCATCTTGCGCAGCTGAGCGCTCTGTGTCTTATCCCTGGTTTCCACCACACACTCCACCTGTCAGTGCACACACATGCGGTTAGCCCACGGAATCCACACACACACACACACACACACACACAAGTTAGGGCAGTGAGTGTGTTTCCCATTAATAAAAAGGCACCTTTCGACACTGGTGCTGAATAAGCAGCACAGGCAATAGTGCAGTTATGCTTGGTTCCAGAGTTAAACAATTTTATTAGGATGGTTTGCAACGTAGAGTGAGGCCATGGTTGTGTTTTGAAGAAGCTGGTGGTTTAGGAGGATCCAATATAGTTGGAATTTGCTTGATTCATCAAAATCTCATTTTAATGCATGACTGTGTAATGATTGCAGCCACTTTAACCACAGCTCACAGTGACAGGATAATGGCAAAAATGCTAAAATGTATTGCAGTAGATCAAGTGGAGAAAATTCAGCAAACAGATTCATTAACACCATTCAACATGAGCTAATGGCGAAGGTTCAAGCTGTAAAACTAAATTTATTGAACTGATAATTAACATCCACATAGTGGTAGGAATAAGTTTCTTTATGCACTTTACTTGATTTCATTTTTTTTTTCTTTTTAATTCACAAAAGTCCAAGCCAAGATTTCACAGCGATGAAAAATTAGATGAGCAGATTGGAGTGGAGGAAGGAAACGAGGTGAAGAGCAGGGATTAGTCTCCTACCTTTGCCTTGAAGAAGTCTGACTTGTCACTGTGTTTTCGATGGCACACGTCCAACAACCTGGGACCAAAAAGACAGAGAGACAAGGAAAGAAATGCAGCATTTATGGACAGTAAACATAAAACGGATCGAAGCAGGAGAGAAAAAAAAGTCTTGTCCACCTGATGTCCTCCCTGGACAGGACGTCCAGCAGCTTGGCCATGTCTCCGGGCCATTCTCCCAGCAGCACTGAGAATTTACCGACCCTGTCGTCCAGCACCAGGGCTCGGTCCACACACTGCCTCACCAGCTCCAGCTCCATGTTAGCGCTGCTCACCACAACAGCAACCCTACAGCAGAAACACACACAGTGGCATCGCAGAGAGGGAACCTTGTGTCATCTGCAGCCAAACGGATTAGCTCTGCTGCGTTGCCAAAATGTCAGCTTTTCAAGCATTAAGGAAAATGTCTCAGCCCTCAGAGTTGGAGCTATATTTAAAATGATACAAAGGGTCTTTAAAAGCCAAATCCTCTCATACACAAAAGATTCATATGCTGTAACATATTTGGCAAGTCTGACCCACTTTTTGCCTCTCAGTTCTGGTAGCTGTCCAGCCAGGATGGCAGCAAGTCCCATGGCTCCTTCTGTGTCCACAGTGGAGCGTTCAAACTCCTGAAATCGGAGCATCGCCACCAGAGAGGCCTCCTCACTGTGAGGCAGGCGTTAAAAAAAAAAAAGCCTTGTCAGATCTTTAGCAAACACTGAAAGAAGTTCTTTTCCATTTTACTTTTACAAAGTTGGACACGAGAATTATAAAATTTGTAGTCAATTGTAGCAAGAAAGTGAGTGTGAGTGAAGCAGCACCTGACAGAAATGACTTTATCTACTAGTTTCTTTGCCAGCTCGAAGGTGTTTGCACCAAGCGAACGCTCCATGAGATCTGAGAGCGAGAAGAAAGATCAACACATGTTCAGTTACTGCAGGAGAGAAATAAAAAAAAAAAAAAAACCATATGGGTTTCTAACAGTTCAACATTTGATAACAGTTCCAGCCACGTGTCTGGAACCAGACCTGACCGATAACTTCGGCTTGATCTCACCTCCGTAGAGTTTCTTATTGGGGTAGCTGTGCATGTCTTTGATCGGGCAGTCGGTTTTCAGAGACTGGAGCAGCAGAGGGAAGCCTTCTGGTTCAACTCCCTGTCAAAGAAAATGCTTTCGGTTAGACTCGGTTTGTTTTCACCACATCACCACGTGGTTGTTACCTCTGTGTCTGGCACAGCACGGTGTCATGCTGATAATGCTGTATAATGTTTACCACGTTCGTTTTAATGTGGCCTGTTTACATGCTTATCAGCACAAAACATCGCTGACAGACAGGCCTTAAGTTTAGCATTTTTTATTATAAAAAACTATTTAATAGTGTGGGTTTGACATTTATAGAGCCTTCTTCGGTGGTGGCACCTGGTGCATTGCATCGTCTTCATTTGCTTTGGTGGGGGCACCTTAGAGAGCACTTCTGTGGTGTTTGACTGTTCCTGTGAGCACCGTCCCCATAGAGGACATTTATGATGCTTGAATTGTTTTAGAACATAATGCAGAAACATTGTAGCCTACATTGAGCAATAGAAGACAAACTTCTCCCACAGCATCATATCCCCTGGTATTACATGGACTACATCCTCAGTACTACATTTGGGAATCCTGTGTCTAACTCTAATGGCAGCCGAACCAGAAATGGCAAGATTGGTGTTCTTCATCAGCCTCTGTGTGGCATTTTATTCATAGTGAGTGCTGATAGTAATTGGATTGATTGCAAGTACGTCTGTATGACCGAAAGTACAAGAAGAGGACTCCAGTGTCAACAGAGCTAAAGCTGTCAGAGTGTCAGCTGTGGGCAGACAGTAGAGCAGGAGAAAACACATTTATCTTCTTAAGGAAACCCAGCAGAGTGAAAAACACACCTGGGGGGAACAACAGGGAGATGTGAGAGCAACCTCTTCTTTGCAATATGAAATAAGGTTGTATGCGAATGTGACCTACTTTGAAGAATCAGCACAGAAAAAAAAAACAACAGTTTAAAAACAACTTACAAATCAACTCCTTTTACAAAGTAATTGTTAGGACCAATACTTTTTACTTTATATATGTCTCCTTTAGGCAACATTATTAAAAAAAAAATATAAACTTCCACTGCTATGCTGATGATACCCAGCTATATTTATCTATGGAACCAGAGTAAAATAATCAGTTAATAAAGCTTCCAGCCTACAAGACATAAAGG
Source organism: Channa argus (assembly GCF_033026475.1). NCBI lineage: Eukaryota > Metazoa > Chordata > Actinopteri > Anabantiformes > Channidae > Channa > Channa argus. The sequence goes on from NC_090197.1 coordinate 49,883,901, forward strand.
CCTGGATGTCCCACAATTTTTTACTTTTAAACTCAGTCATAATATTTGGGCCCAAAAATCTCAGAGATATGATGTCCAACCATTCGTTACTCTAGATGGCATAAGTCTGGCCTCCAGTACTACTGCAAGGAACCTTGGAGTTATTTTTGATCAGGATTTGTCCTTTACCTCACATTTAAAACAAATCTCTAGAACAGCCTTCTTCCACCTACGGAACATTGCCAAAATTAGGAGCATCCTGTCTCAAAGTGATGCCGAAAAACTGGTCCATGCATTTGTTACCTCTAGGTTGGACTACTGTAATTCCCTACTTTCAGGATGCCCCAGTAACTTCCTGAAGAACCTGCAATTAATCCAAAATGCTGCAGCAAGAGTGCTGACTGGAACTAACAAGAGAGATCATATTTCCCCTTCACTATTCAATTCAATTCAACTTTATTTATATAGCGCCAATTTACAACAAAGTCATCTCAAGGCACTTTACAGAATAAAGTCCAGACTACACAAGTATGTAGAAGCAACCCAACAAATCCCCCTTGAGCAAGCCCTAGGCAACAGTGGAGAGGAAAAACTCCCTTTAATGGGAGAAACCTCCAGCAGAACCAGGCTCAGGGTGGGCGGCCATCTGCCTTGACCGGTTGGGGTGAGTGGAAAGTGGAGAAAGAAAAGAAAAGAGCAACGAAAAGCAACAACAAAACAACAACAAAAGCAACAACAAGAAAAGCAACAACAAAAAGCAACAACAAGAAAAGCAACAACAACAAAAAAAGCAACAACAAAGCATTGTACAGGTTGTAGGACACAGAATTAATGGCATACAGTGGTGACAAATAAATGTATAGAGAAAAGCTAGTTAGGGTTGAGTGAGGAGTTTTAACTATAAGCTTTATCAAAAAGGAAAGTTTTAAGCCTAGTCTTAAAAGTAGAGAGGGTCACTGCTCCCCGAATTTGGATTGGAAGCTGGTTCCACAGGAGAGGAGCTTCATAGCTAAAGGCTCTGCCTCCCATTCTACTTTTGCAAACTCTGGGAACCACAAGTAGGCCTGTATTTTGGGATCGAAGTGGTCTAATCGGGCGATACAGGACTATGAGATCTTTTAAATATGATGGAGCTTGACCATTAAGAGCTTTGTATGTAAGGAGGAGGGTTTTGAACTCTATTCTAGATTTTATGGGAAGCCAATGAAGAGAAGCTAGTGAAGGTGAAATATGATCTCTCTTTCCTAATCCAGTCAGCACTCTTGCTGCAGCATTTTGGATTAATTGAAGGCTTTTTAGAGAGTTATTAGGACACCCCAGAAGTAGGGAATTACAGTAGTCCAACCTAGAAGTAACACATGCATGGACCAGTTTTTCGGCATCACTTTGAGACAGGATGCTTCTAATTTTAGCAATGTTCCGTAGGTGGAAGAAGGCTGTTCTAGAGATTGTCTTATATGTGACGTAAACACCAAATCTTGGTCAAAGATAACTCCAAGGTTCCTCACCCCAGTACTGGAGGCCAAAGTTATGTCATCTAAATTAACTATATTGTTAGACAGCATATTTCTCATGTTTTTAGGCCCTAAGAGGATGATTTCAGTTTTGTCTGAATTTAGAAGTAGGAAATTGTAGGAGATCCAGGTCTTTATGTCTTTTAGACATGCTTCAAGTTTGACTAATTGGTTAGTATCTTCTGGTTTCACAGATAAATAGAGCTGGGTATCATCTGCAGCTTCTCTCCATTGGCTTCCCATTAAATCTAGAATAGAATTTAAAACCCTGCTTCTTAAAACCCTTCAGCTCTGAACGGTCAAGCTCCATCATATATAAAAGACCTCATAGTACCATTTCATCCCAGTAGACCGATTCGATCTCAGAATGCAGGCCTATTTGTGGTTCCCAGAATTTCCACTGGTAGAATGGGAGGTAGATCCTTTAGCTATCAAGCTCCTCTCCTGTGGAACCAGCTCCCAGTTCAGATTCAGAAAGCAGACACCCTCTCTACTTTTAAGCTTAAAACTTTTCTCTTTAATAAAGCTTATAGTTGCCTTGAGAGGACTTTGTTGTTAATTGGCGCTATATAAATAAAGTTAAATTGAATTGAAATTGAATTAAAACTATTGTGCAACATAGCTGATGGTTAATTTCACTTACATCAATTAATAAAATCTGACTTCTCAGCACGAACTTACTATGACAAGAATTTGTGAGTTGAGGTGTTTGATGGCTGCAGCTGTACCAGCCAGCAGACCGTACTGTCCGGCTGCAGGAACAACCACTGCGTCCAGTTTGGGCACTTGTTCATATATCTCCATGCCCACAGTGCCCAGACCTGCCAGGTACGCTGCACTTTCATCTCTGGACACAGACACAAAAAGAAAGAAAGAAGAATAAAGAATATTTTAGACTATATTACATCAACTTTTCTTTGTGGTAACAATTTTCATCCCTGTTTCTCTGCAGTGCACAGAGACAGACTGAAGCTTTCATATCAACAGGTGAAAGGTGTTTTCTTATGTAACCAAACCTGTGGTGCCCATGTCAATAATTTATTCCCATCAGTGTTAAATACTCATTATGTGAATTTACTGAACTAGAGTAATCATGCTTTCATTTGTTACTAATAGTATTGATGCTAGTGTTGCTACTCAAAATAAGACTTGTATAAGATATATGCTTTGCACTTGGCAGTAGAGATTGTTCGGCGTGAAGAAACATCAGGCAAAAAGGATTCTTTGTTGTTTACTTGTCATGTTTCAGTCTCATATTTCGTAATGAAACATTCCCTTTGCTCATGTTTGTAAATGGATGAAAGAAATTCAACAGAGCTACTGTGGTCGGCAGAATACATACAGTCCAAATCACATATCCACCTGTTGCTTTGGTGCCAGCAGTGAAATTCAAAGGTCAACTAGAAATCAAAAGCCACCATACTGAGTGAAAAATGTGTTTTCTCTGCCTCTGTGTGAAATGAGTGAGACTGACTCTTCCAGGTACAGGTATCCGTTGTCTTTGGCCAGGTGGCGGGCGTGGTTCCGGGAGTCGTGGCCTGTGCTGCCGTAGGAGATGACCATGGCTCCGTAGTCTCTGTAGGTCCTGAGGCGAGGCGACGAGCAGCACGACGGCATGATGACAAACACCGGGATCTTCAGCTCTACGGCGTGATGAGCCACGGCCATAGAGAAATTACAGTCAGCAGCCACGATCACACCCTTCCTCTGCTGCTCCTGGAGGGACACAAACGGGCTTCGAGTAACACAGCAAACACTAACCCATGATAATCCAGACATTTCCCCGAATTCTCAATGTTACAAAACGAGCTTTGCATGGCTTCACTGTGTTCTCACTGAATCATTTCCAGGAATCCAGTTTTACCTGTGGGAGGGAGGTGAGCAGATACAGCACTCCTCTCTCCTTGACAGAACCCGTGTAGTGCAGATGCTCCTTCTTCAGGTAGATCTCCATCCCGTACTGTTTGGACAGTCTGGAGTACTGCACATACAAAGGATCAGCACTTTTATTTATGTTGTTAGGAACTTGTAATGCTTGAAAATGGTGCTCTTAATGCAACAAATGCTGTGTTTTAGTAAGGTAAATATGCAAATAGAAACTGCCCCCGGGTGGTATATGTATGCAGTATAGGTTAGGCTTAAGTTCCACAACTGTAATGGAAGATACTAAAAACCATTTTAGTTTTAAAATGTAAAACAATGTGTAGTTTCAAAAAATCATAAATATAGTTCCTGAGTCTCAGAGTATCTGTTGTTTTTTGTGCAAAATGAGAAATTCTTTGTCAGTTTGCACTATGCAGGTTCTAACCCAGTCACCAACATGTTGACTGGTACCTAAGTCTCGGTCTCACTCCTGATTTTCACTCAAACATTAGACAAAAATGTGAAATACAATGTTTATGCTGATAACCTGTAGGTGATTGTCAGAGGTCGCATGCCTGTTTCTTTCCTGTCATATCACTGTGCATAACGTAACCGTGGCATAATGTACCGTGCAGGGCGTCTTCTGTATTCCAGACAGGATCCTGAAGGCTGCAGCGCTGATGTCCTCAAAACGAAGGTACTGGGCAGGAGGTCTGGGAATGATCCGGAACTCACTAACTCTTCTGGTTTTAGGAGGCTCCATGAGCATGATCTCAGGACATCCCACCACTTTGCTCTCGTGGAATTTCACATCCCCATTGAGAAGTTCTTCCTCCCCAAAGTCCTTCAGCCTCTCTGGTTCAATGAGAGTGGGTCTGCGGCCTGCGGTGCCATTACTGAAGGGGCCTGATTTGGAAGAGCAACCTGGTTCTCTGGGGCCCAGACGCAGCTCCTCCCTGGGAAACAAGGCCAAAGCTACTTATGTTTTATTTTCAAATCCTGGATTTAGAAACCTGGCCTGTTGACCTGTTGTGTTTCTTTGATTTCAAAGCAGATTTAAAGTCAATTATATAGATACATGAGATACATGAATTCCCCGTGACATGACTTCAACACTATGATGTTCATGATCATGTACAGTTATTAATTTCCTTAAAATCATGTTCTTACTAGCTAATGGTTAGGTTAAGGAAGGTTTTAAGGTTTAATAGCAGTTGTATAATAATGTTCAATCAGGCAACTTCAATATCTGAGATTTGTCATCTAATTAACATGGAAGATGAATGATGTCATTTTGATGTGTATTTTACTGTTTAATTAATGGTTGTTCTGTTTGTTCTGGCTACAATTTTCGTATCCATATTGTTTTGGACTATATGTGTTTTACAGCAAACAAAGCAACAATAATGGCAAAAAAAAAAAAGAAAACATCATGTTGGCAATGATGAATTAGCAAGGCTGATCTGGTCAGTGTGGTCAACCTGACCCATCTGCACAACACACCGAGGACCTGCAGCTCCCTGTCTGTGTTCTGACGGCTGTCATTCAGCTCAGGCTGATCCCTGTCCACCACAACATTAAAACCACCAGGTGGTGTTAATGTATCACTGATCAGTGTAGATGGGTGCTGTTGTAAATGAATGTCACATAGACAAGATTTATTGGAAATGATTTCAAACTCAGTATGTATAAGGAATCAATCAGATTAACATGGGGAAAGAAAGTAGTTCTGATCTCTAATAAGAAATATTCAACTTTCAGTCATAAACTGAAAGTCTGGTATGTTTAACATATCATTTGCAGGGAAAAAATGGAATTAGAGGCAGGAAAATGTGAAGGACTGAGAGGAGCAATGTTACTGCAGTGCAGCGTCAGGGAGACAACATCAGTTAAAGCTTTGATTCAGGAAACAGGGAAGAACCCAGCAACAGACTCCACTCCGGACTTTGAACAATGTTCTGATTGAAATTATACATGACAGCTGCACTTCCCATGTCATTTGACCATCCAGTCTTATTGGCATGAATGACTTTAGGTTCATTTTTATAAGGTGATATGTTTTTTGATTTTTAAATCTACAAGAAAATCTTCTTCTGGTCCTCACTGAATGGAAATTTATCTGACCTCGACTCTGAAAGTACTCACACACACACTCCCAGTCCTTCAGTCCAAAGATGAATGGATTCATCTTTCATGTCAACCCAGGTTTCACTCACTGTTACAGATTAAAGCCATAAGTTACCTTTTGATTCATTGGGTCATTGAGGTCTTTTTTAAGGACACACAAAGATTAAAGTGGGAATTTAGGCCCAAATGACATTTTGATTTATAATAGCTCAATAAATGCACAAAGACACGATTTATTTAAAGAAATCCCTCCCAAATCCAAAACTGACAGTGGACAAAACTGGACAGAACATCAGACTCATTTGTTTCTCTACAGCCATAGTTAATCAGGAAGCTTCTTTCACAGTATAAACATAGTAATGAGATTAGACCTGTAGGAGATTAACCCTATCACATAGCCACTAAAGCAGATCACAGATGTTAACAGCCAAGACCAAGTCTTTGAATAAGGTTGCGCTTTGGAGTCAGGCCAGTTGTGTTGAGATCTGAGATAGCAGCACATATGTTAAGGCACCCGAGCAGGAGAAGGAGTGTAAACTGTCAGCAAAAGCCCTTATGTATTCAAACTAAAATTATAATACAAAACTATCAAATGCCACAAATGTTTGTTTTAAAATGTAAAATAATTTGTAGTGTGCATGTTGAGAAAGAAAAAAACAACCATCAAAAAGCCACCAGGTGGAGCAGCTTCATCATGCGACCAACTGAATTCGTCATAGTGCTGCCAGTAAAGAACATCCTAAGCTATTTCTGGGACAATGATTGGCTACTATACTGTGCTGTGACCTTTCATTTTGTCCCCTGTGTCCATCCCTGCCCTCTGCCTTGCTTGTCCCTCACTTTCAGTCCATTATTCAGGTCCAGAGTGTGCTTTTAACTCCAGTACGAATGGGCCATGGCTGCACCTGTGATTGGGGTGCAGAACTCTGCTTTGGTTCAAAAGCAGAGTTCAAAACCGACATCAAAGGGGATAAAGAGCAACACTGAGACCGGTGTCAGGCCTTAAAAAGCTTCTTCAAATGATGAGATGAAGAGCCAGGATGATAAAAAAAAAAAAAAAAAAAATAGGTTCCCTTAATTCAAAATGGTACAAAAATGAAATGTGAGAACAAAGCAAAAAGCAAAGGAGGCATTTCAGCCCACCAGGCTTTTATCATCGCACTGTTTCAGCTTCTTAATGTGCTTTTAAAAAGGTAAAGTGCCCTAACTGGTTGCTGTGCTGCCTCCTTCTCAAAAAAACACCCCTATAGCAGTTTATGACCCTGACTGTTGATGTTTCGTCTTTCTGTTATTAAGGATTCGATGCAACAATTTTCTCGCACTCTTCGTGAGGTTTATTTTAGCCAACTTGTCCTGATGCAATTAGTCCTAACAATACTCTGTCTACTTTAGGCCCACCTCACCCAGAGCCTGCTTTTTTCTGATTGGCCATTCTACCAATGTCTGCTGCTGGGCTGAACCATGGTCAACAATGGTCATCATAACAGCTTATCTGAAGTTGTAACTTACATACATTATGCAGATTTATTTTAAAGTCGGACATGTTTTTCAGCTTTTGCTGACGGGTTTACGTGTGGCAAATGTTCAAAAATGCAGACTTAAGTATTAAATGTGTGCTGTAAGGAAATACAGAAGGTAACATTACTGTTGACAGACTGTTGCAACAACGTCTATCATGGAAGCTGCCTAGGAAGCAGAGGTAAAAACTGAGGAAAGTCACATGAACGTCAGAGCAGACTCAAGATTTGTTTTTTTCAGTGATTCCTCCTAAATATGACCTTAATTCATAAGGATACCCAACATCATACTGGTGGAAGTAGAAAAATAACCAAAAATATGTGATATGTGATGTGGCCTCTTCAAGTAAAACCCATGGGAACAATGCAGTGGTCAATGCTACACTAAAAAGAGCCTGTTCATCTCTCTAATCCTTTAATGCCTTTAGGCTCTAAATCTGTCACTATCACCTGGAAACAATGATGAGAGTAAAGTACAGGACCAAGTGACAGATCAAGTCTACCAGGGTTTGGAAGGTAGGGAGTAAATCATCTCTACAAGGTGTTGGAGCCAAAGACGTGAAGAAGAGGTTGGTGACTTGGAAGACAAGATTTGCATATCCATAAGAGATCTGGAAGGAGCGGGAAAAATTATCTGAGGTGGAAGAGTCTGTTTGAGGAGAGTTGGTAGACCCTAGGGACTGAAGCAGCCAAACATGGATGGTTTTGTTGAGCTCCTTTTGTGATTTGTGAATGCATTCGCTTAGGAAGGTTGTAGACAAAGTGGATGCGAAGGAGAATTGGAATAAACTAGAAAAAGAGGAACTAATGCCCTCTTAGTTGGAGCTACCTCTGACCTTTGTCCAGGGGGTAAATTCCTAACTACGGGACTGGGGAGGGAAGAGGTCTGAAGGATCCAGGGGCTATACGTATGTTATGAGTTCCCACCTCTGCCAGAAGGGGTCATTCTCCTCGATGTCTTTAAGCGCAGGCCTGGGTGAGTACAATCGCTCAAGTCGCTCACTCAAATACCTCGAGTAGAATAACTGGGCAGCAAAGTTCATCCTGCTCGAAGCACTGTCCTCCTACAGTCCGACAAGGCCCTGTGTTTAAATCCCTCTCCTCCTCCTGGTTCTGTGGCGTGTCCGAGGGATGATAGGACACTGACTGGGGTTGCTCCTACGGTGTAACGTCCCCAGCACCAGCTCCCTCCCACTTACCCTGTACAGGGGCTATTTAAGAGGGGATTACCCCAGGACACATGCAAAGTGGCTCTACAGCGTCTCTCCACTGACCTGACTCCTCCCAAGGGTCTATTCCTGGGCCCAGACTAGGATTACTTCCACTTTCTGTGACGTAGTGCTAATCAGACGGTCTAAGGAGATAGAAACAGACTTATGTTTTATCTCGGGAGCAGTGAGGAGGAGACAACTATGGGTGGAGGATCAGAAATGAAGGACTGTGGAAGTCAAAAGGTGAGAGAATCATTGTCACCAAAAACTAGAAACCATTACACTTTACCTCAAACTGTTCTCTGTGCCACTCAGGAGGTGATTTTCTGTTCAGCTGTCAGCTGTCAGTAGAAACATCTACTAGAACCTGAAGCAGGATGTTGTAGTAGCAAATTGAGGTTTCCGTGGACACATTTGAACAACACAAATAAGCAGTACATGTGGTATTGCAAGTGAGAGAGACAGGCTGCCAGCCAGACAGCAGAAAGAGGAAAAGAGGCAAGTTGGCTGCTGCCAACACTTCAGCAGCTGGTCCAGATCCTGCTGGGCTCTCATCTGATGTCCAGTGTGTCCCCCAAATCTGAACTGAGGAGTGACAGCGAGGCCAGCTATCACTGGAAAGGCAATTTGAAGGTTACGAGTCTGCCCCAACTCAGATCACTACAGGAAGGGGTATAAGCAGAGATAATCCCTTTAGCAGACATGACTCAAACAGTACCTGCAGGTAAATGTGAGCTAGTGACTGGAAAGAAAGATAAGTGGAGTAAGCTGCCTCAGTGTGAGACATTTCTGTCTAAAATATTTGGTAGTGATTGTGTATCTGCTAGTCATTTTCTACCCAGACCTGCCTTTTACAAAGTGTTTGCTTTACTGGTAACTAAACCAAACTCCCAGCCAAGTGCTGGATTCCCAGGTTGTGTAACAGTCGGTAATGTCCATTGCACACATGACTAGTACCTTTCTGACCGTCAAACAAGTAATTTATCTGAGTTATGTCCTAAAATGTTTATGGGAGGTGTCAACGACACCTCCCACCACCAGTGTGTTCATGTTTCTAATCGATTTTCCCCACACAGCAACACACCCGCTGAGAATCCAACTCTGGTCATTGGCAGCTCTATAGTCAGAAACGTGAAGTTAGAGACTCCAGCGGCCGTAGTCAAATGCCTTCCTGGGACCAGAGCGGGCGACGTTGAATTATATTTGTCCTGGCTGAAGATAAACGGAAATACACTAGGATCATTATTCACACAGGAGTTAATGACGCCCGATTACGCAAATCGGAGGTCACTAAAATGAAAGTTGAAATCGGTGTGTAACTTTGCCAGAACAATGTCGGACTCCGTAGTTTTCTCTGGACCCCTGCCAAATCTGACCACTGAAACATGTACACCCGCATGTCGTCATTCAACCGCTGGCTGTCCAGGTGGTGTCCAGCAAACGATGTGGGCTACATAGACAATTGGAAACGTTTTTGGGGAAAACCTAGGCACCCCCCCACAACCCCCACTTACCTATAGAGACTGTGTCTGTTCCCTGACCAACTAAATTACATAAAACCAAAAACGACCAATAATCTCTCTCTTCTAGAATATGTCAGTCTCAGTGAGTCAGCCCCCCCAAGTCATATTAGTTATCATGTTCCTAGAAGCACAGGCCGATGTGGAGGAGTAGCAGCAATCTCTCACTCAAGCTTACCAATAAACCCTGAACCTGAACATAGTTATAACTCATTTGAGAGAACTCAAAAACCACTATTATCGTGTACCGTCCTCCAGTCCCTTATTCGGAGTTTTTGATAGAATGTTCTGATTTTCTATCTGATTTAGTGCTTAGTACAGATAAAGTCATTATAGTGGGTGACTTTAACATTCATGTAGATGCTGACAGTAACTGTCACTTCGTTTTATACATTATTAGATTCAATTGGTTTTTCCCAAAATGTAAGAGTCAAGATTCAAGATTCAAAGTGTTTATTGTCATATGCACAGACAGAAAGCATGTTTCCCTGCACAATGAAATTCTTACTTTGCCGTGCACAATAAATGCCGTCTGTATAAAAACAAGGATAACTAATGGTAACAAAAAATAGTAATGGTAAAGTAAAATAAAATAGAAAAAAAAAATAAGAGCAATAAAGGCAATAAAAAGTGAGGTAGTGCAGGTCTGATAAATAATGGATGTGCAAAAGCAAAAATGTAAATCAATGTAAACAGTTAAGTCCATGATTGCAAACTCCTGTCAGCTGTTTAGGAGTCTGATGGCAGAGGGGAAGAAAGAGTTCTTCAGTCTGGAAGTCCTGCATTTCGATGACACTCTCGATGACGCAGCCGTAGAAGTTGCTGAGGATCTTAAGCGACATGCCAAACTTCCTCAGCCTCCTCAGAAAATACAGCTGCTGTTGGGCCTTTTGACCACTCACTTCTAAACCCACTCACTGTTTCAGTCACACCTTAGACCTTTGTCCTTACGTACGGCATCGAAACGGATAATTTAACAGCATTTCCTCATAATTCTCTTCTGTCTCACCATTTTCTAGTAACATTTGAATTTACATTAACGGACTATACAGCAGTTTGGGAAAAAATTCCACTATAGCAGATGCTTAAGTGAAAAAGCTGTAAACAAATTTAAAGAAACGATTCTTTCATCATGTGCTTCACCGTATGTCAATACAGTGGAAAGTAGCCACCTTAATGTTAAAGAAGGCAGTAAACCAGAAGAAGTGATCTTCATGGTATAGTTCACAAACACACAACTTAAAACAGGAAACACGAAAGTTGGAAAGGAAGTGGCGTTAAAGAAATTTAAAAGAATGTCATTTAGGCTGGAAAAATAGTTTAAAAATGTAAAAAAAGCTCTCCGTGATACCAGAACAACATATCATTCATCATTAATAGAAGAAGAACAAGAACAACCCCCGGTTTCTGTTCAGCACTGTAGCCAGGCTGACTAAGAGCCATGGTTCTGTTGAGCCTAGTTTTCCCTTAACTCTGAGCAGCAATGACTTCATGACTTTCTTTATGAATAAAATTGTAGCTATTAGAGAAAGAATTCACCAGATCCTCCCATCAAAAAATTACAGATAGATCTTCACATAAAGTCGTGCTAGAATCATCAAAATCATCAGCTCACTTCAATTATTACCTCATCTAAACCCACAACCTGTTTGCTAGACCCTATTCCAACTAGACTGTTCAAGGAAGCTTTACCCTTAATAGGGTAATACATTCGTATTTGATATGTCAATCTATCTAGAAGCAGGTTATGTACCACAGGCCTATAAGGTAGCTGTAATTAAACCACTACTTCAAAAACCCAGGTGTTTTAGCCAATTACAGACCAATATCTATTCTCCCCTTTATTTCTAAAATAATTGGAAAAGTAGTTGCAAAACAATTATGTGATCACCTTCATAGAAATAATTTGTATGAAGACTTTCAGTCAGGATTTAGAGTTCATCATAGTACAGAAACAGCACTGGTAAAAGTCACCAATGATCTTCTCATGGCCTCAGATAGTGGAACAGAACAGAACAAGTATACAGACGGGCTCTACACTTGTTCTGTTAGATCTTGGTGCTGCATTCGATACCATTGATCGCAACATTTTATTACAGAGACTGGAACATGAAAGAACTGCACTGTATGACATTAACTCTGTGTGTTCTCTTCCGTAGTTGTGTTTGTCCTTCTCTGTCCCTGTTTCCAGGTGTCCCCCAGCTTTTAAGTTGTGTGTCTTCCAGTGTGCAGCTACTGGTCCTACCAACCTGCCCGATGTCTTGTTGTTGCTTTTGTGCCTCTTTTCTTTTCTCTCTCCACTTTCCACTCACCCCAACCGGTCGAGGCTGATGGTCGTCCACCCTGAGCCTGGTTCTGCTGCAGGTTTCTCCCGTTAAAGGGAGTTTGTCCTCTCCACTGTTGCCTATGGCTTGCTTAAGGGGGAATTGTTGGGTTCTCTCTCTACATCTTTATAATCTTGACTTTATTCTGTAAAGTGCCTTGAGATGACTTGTGAATTCAAGCTATATAAATAAAGTTGAACAACACATTGAAAGTTGAACTTTTTCATTTAAAAGATGTTGAGAATTTAAATTAACAACTGACAGAAAGTTATTATAGCCTGGAAAATTTTTACAAAGTAATGTACTTTTTCACTGAATGTCTACAGACAGTAAAGGTTGAAAATATAGGATGAGAATAACTGGGCTAAAAGAATTATCATTGTAAATATACAGCACTAAGACAAACTGTCTACCGGACACACATGCGTCTCAAGCAGGTATCATTTATTGAGTAAGCTGTTGACACTTTGTGTTAATCCACAATTGGATTAAGACACAATCAGGGGAAACCAAAGGTCAGCTTTTCTTTTGATGGAGACCAGACTTCACACACAACCACTCATCCCCCAAATTAGATTTAGCTCCTTTAAAAAGTGACAGGAAGGCCGTGGGTACACTGTGGGTGTGTGCCAGGGCCCAGATCGTTACCGAGAGCTGAGCTCACTTCTTGCCAGCGCACAAGCTTTAATGAAGTAAGGGGAACCGGTAGTGTGAATAACAAAGCGTCAGCTTGTGCTTGTGAGGGTCTCCTTCAGCTGTCCACGCCTGTGAGGCTGGTTGGTATTCAAAAAAAAAAAAAAAAAAGCTGCTGGCAGGCGAGCAAAACAAACCCAGACGTACAGACAGCAGAGAGCAGGGCACGAGACAGAAATAGACTGGGAGAAGGTGACCCCGCCTCCAGCAGTCAGTCACACCACAGATCAGCGTGACGCCGGCCGACTGGACGCTACGATCCCCTGGCCCTGTGTTGGTGTAGACTCTCCGGCCGAACCTGAACTAACGTTCAGTACCTGAAAGACGGCTCACAGGATGGACTTTGGCACACGTTCGGCTTTACTATAATGCCGCGTTCAGTCTCTCAGGAGACTCATTTGTATGTGGTATTGTAAAACTATGATCACCCACTGTCCAACATTGTTGTTTCTGTGTGAGATATTGTACATGTAGGAGTTGGTGGCATGTGGGGGCTGCTGGGGCTCAGTCGCCCACAAGCAGGGTCAGTGATTTGTTTCCTGATTCATCAAAGTATCATAGTAGTAGTGGTTTGAATGTCTCCACACTGCTCAGACTCCACAGGATCAATAAAATATATCAAATATTTTCCTTTTTTGTCTGTATGTCTGTATTTCACCTGCGATCAGACAGAAACGCCTCCTTCCTCTTCCTCTTCCTCTTCCTCTTCTCTTCCTTACTTCATTGATCTCTTCACTAACTTTTCTTCCACTTTCTGCTGTTTAACCTGCAGATCTGCCTGAGAGAAGGACAGTGAAGATGGCCACGTTTTCTACGTAATAGTCTCTGTCTCAATAGACAGTGTGCATGTGTGCGTGCGTGTGTGTGTGTGTGTGTGTGTGTGTGTGTGTGTGTGTGTGTGTGTGTGTGTGTGTGTTTGAGAGAGAGAGAGTCTCTCAGACAAAGAGTAAGAGAAGTCAATCCAGCAGGAACCAATCAATGTGATCATAAAGGGCATTGTGTGCTGCCGAATTGATTTTGATTTGCTTGACTTCCCGCTGAACGCAAGCAGCGTCTGAGTTCCCCAGAAAGAGCTCAGCAGCCTCCAGTTCTTTATATTACTCTCCTGATTTTATCGAAAAAGTGCAGCTGAAATAATGACACTAAACATATGAGGGAAATCTCACCTCAAAATAACTTCACTTTGGTGTGTGTGAGACTGTAATACGATGCTGGACTACACTGAAATCTTATTGTTGAGGAGGATTAGGTCCCCAAGGTATCATGCTGTCTTTATTAAAAAATCCTAATAATGACCCATAGTGCATTTCAATAAGGTATAAACACAAATAGTTTAACGAAACGTAGAACACATTATACCCAGAATTCATCTCTTTACAAAGCCAGTGTGTGTGTAGCTGCTGTCAGAAATGAGTCCCCTCCCCAGCACATCCGTCCTGCCCCCTCCCAGATACTGAGCTTTTTGTTCAGCGGTTAATGTTTTCATTAGGAAAGTGGGCGCAACCAAGTGACGGAGGGAAGGATTAGAGAACAAGCGACCGAGAAAAAAGGAAGCGAGGAAGAAGAGCTGTGGAGGAGAAGAAATCGGTTGTTGTATATTGTGGGTCTGACTCTGTCTCTTGCTCCAAGTCTTTGTCTCCACCATCCGTCTTTGCCATGACGCACTCCCCAACCTCTTCAGTCGGACTAGTCCTCCTCCTGATTGGCTATGCTGTGGCAGGTAAGAGATGTGTGCTGATGGGTGGGGAGGATACACAGCTGGTAAAGAGTAAAGTGGTCAGAGTGTTGAAGCTTTGCTGAGAACAGATGATTCATAGATCAGAAAATCTATGTATTTAAAATGTATTTTCCAGTCTGTATATTATCTCTTTCTCGGATGATACATTTTAAGGGGTTCACAGATGTGCGTTCGTGTGTGTAGAATGAATGAACACACACAGAGCCAGAGCTGATATCATTTGTGTGCACACGCACACATGTGGGCATGTGTGTGTGTGTTCTGGGGTTTCCCAGCACATCTGTTAGTAATCTAATAAGCTCTGGCTACACTTCCTCCAATGTATGCGCTGTCATCATAGTTTGAAACAATTACTCTTCTCCATTCTTCTGCCTGTTTCCAACCAGTGTTTCGAGTCTGTTTACCAGTGTTAATGCAGAGCAGTGGAAATTCACAAAAAATGTAGCCGATCCTCTGGAGCCAAATCTGTCAGTGACGGCCTCAAGGAGCGTGAACTGCACTGACTTCATACTGCAAGAATGGCCAACTGCAGGCAGCGTGCAGCACATTGAGCACACACTCGCTTGCAAGTAAATGCAAATACAGCAGCGGTTTGGGCTCATTCCATTTAACTTCATTCATCGTTTCCATTCACAAAGTTAACTTCCAGTGAAAATTAAATGTAGAAATGATAATTTTTTATTTTTTTTTTTTAAGAAAATTGGTCACTTGTGCTAAATTGAAACGTTTTGCTAAAAAATATGGAATGATGTTCGAGGTCACATATTCAAGCAGCCTACTAAGCAGTACACGCTTCTTATCACAGGACTTTATCATTTGTTGTTTTCTAATGCTGTCTGTCAGGCCACAGTCGGCTTTGTACAGTACTTGTTGTGAACTGACGCTCTGACCTGCACTGACTTCTCAATTTTGCACTTCACTGAACTCCTGCTCTCCTGTAGAGACAAAGAGAGATGAAGGTGCACAAACCCAGAAAAAACTACACACACACACAAACACACACATTAATCTCTGTCCTCGGGTGGAGTTGGTGAGTTAGATCATCACATCTATGTTTGCTTTTTCCCGTGTTGTGCAATTGCTTAACCTCCTGGAACAGCTCTGGCAATGGGGAAATTAAGTGGAGCTGGACAAAAAGAAAAAAAATCTGCACAAACAGGAACAAATCACCCTTATTGGCTATTTACTTAAAAAGTCATCTGATTATTTTACTTGTTACTCAGTATGAAGGCTAATGTGTCTCCTTACAATGTAGAGCTGGTTTTGGATGCAAAGCAGACCGTTTCATGCCTGGCTGACGCCGTCAGCATTACTCAGGCAGGGACCTCTGCAGTAGAAGTTGCGTGACGCTACCTCACGTCTTGAAAACAAGACTCAGTGGTCTGAAAAATATCATTTGAATGATTGCTAAGTTTATAATTATCATGGTGGGAGATTTCACCTTGTTAGACTTGTTGTCCTAAGCCCTTTATTTGGCCCGATCTTCTACAGAATTCCCTACGGAAGGTGCAAAGGATGCAATTTGGAAGGTCAGCTCTCATCCTTGAGAGGGTGAGAGCTGTGTTCTTGACATGAGGGATTCGAGAGTCACTAATAAACTCTTACAGGACCCATTATCTTCTTGCAGGATGTGTTATGTTGCTGTAAGTGGCTTCATGATGATGCAGTATTCCCACAGAAACTGGAGTATTGTCCTTATCTTCAAGTTTGTTGCACAGGCTTTTCACCTTATTTGTGGGAATTGTTGTAAAGACCTGTGCATTTACTGGAGAGGATACTAGCTCTGTATTAAACTTTTTGCCAACTAGTGAATGTGAAGCAGGCAGAAACATAGCAACAACATCACAACAGCGTTGGTGATATTGCTACACCTGAAACACTCGGTTCTTTAGCAGCAGCCAGATCAGTCACATGTTTGTCAAGTCTTCACACGAGTTAAACAAAAGCTCCATCTTTGAGGACACTGTGGCAGAGACGTTAGTGAGAAAATCTGATGAGCTTGCTGTGCCTTCCATTCATCCATCAGTTTTTCTTGGTCTCTTTCCTGCATGTGCTGAACTTGGCACCCCTCCAGTCTGAGTAATGGAGCTTGTAAAATGTTTCCAGGCGATATCGTTGTAAAAATGAAGGCAGCTTGATGCTCGCGCACAAGTGTGCATGGGAGAACAACATGCAGAATGAGATACGGCAATCACTTTCTGTCTGACTCTGCTGGCACAGCCTTTAAGGAATAAAGGATGTTCAGGGTAAATGGTGGACTGGTGGATCCTGTTTCAGAGTGAGACAAAGAGAAATATTCCTGAATTCACCACTGAATTCAAAATTCAAGCTCAAGGTATTGAAGATATTCTAGTTACTGGAAGTTACCGGCTTGTTCAAGGCTGCATAATAAAATAAAAAACAAATATCATAATAGGACATAAATTGTTTTTGCAGGGACTGAGTTTCTAATTAAAATATATCTGAAAAGTACATATTTGGTCACTGGCAGGAATCTATGGTGAAAAAGTAGCAGTACTGAGTCTGAAGAAGCAACGTACGATAATACTGCGTTGGCATCATTAATGTTCAGTAATATTCACACGCTCTCTAAATGTTTCATCCAAATAACAGGAAGCGTATTGCCGCCAGCATTTACTGAATGATTGAAGAGCTCACTCATTTATAAATACTGTCAACGGGAGTTTGGCCTGCAGCCACAAAGAAGGTGTTAAAAAATGGAAACAGAGTCCTGTGAGAGAATGCAGGCTTCTCCTCCAATATGGTGGCTTCAAAGAGAAACCGATAATTGGAAACACAGCCATAAGGGGAAATTGGCAGGAACAATGCATGTGGCCCCCCCGCCCTACATGGTGGAAGTGGGTTCACATCAGCAGCGTAACGCTTTTCTTGGGAGAGCTGTGCAGTCACTCTCCTGACATCATGAGGAAAAGGTCACTTAATCCAACAAAACAAAGCGCATTTAAATGATTATTTGTGCTGAAAACAAGCAAAGTTATTCAAACAAAAAATGCTTGTTTTTTTTTCCCTTTAATTATTGAAACACAGAACCCAGGGCATGAAAGACAATAGCGAGGGCAGAGCTTTTACGAAAGCACAGGGGAAGGAGACGTGAGATCAGAAACGAGTAGGTCTGAGGTGTGTGTGTTCTAAGGGCTTTTGTTAAAGGCATAACATTTACGAGTTAAAGGGAGATGCAGAAAAAAAAAGTACAACAATCATAATAATAATAATAATAATAATAACGACAGTTCCTGCAAGTGAGAGCAGGCATCAGCATCATATTGTTTATTATTGTGACAAGTTAATGTCCTCTAATTATATTGTGTGGTGTAACACTACATTAGTTTTTACATCACATAAATCAATGTTGTGATGTACTTGATCTACCTCTACTGTTTTTTTAATCTTGTAATATAGTAACAGTTTAATAGCAGTTTCTTTGCTGAAGAACATGACACCAATGTAGCAATGCTTTAACAGGAGGCAGACCCTGCAGCAGGTAAAGCCTTTGGCTGAAAAGTAACAAAATCAGCTTTTAAAGGTATATTTACACATAAAGGGAAGTTTAATTTGACTGTGTTGTGATGTTAAAGTGTTGTGTTCTTATATATCCCACTGCAGCATTTCAAGTTTTTGCTTAATAGCGTTTTGAAGAAAAGATGTTAAATGTCTGGTATAAAACATTCTTATTTTATTCTATTCTATTCTTTTTATCTTCAAATCTCCTGGAAATTAGAAAAGAGATGTCCTGAAGTCTCCCTGGGTCATTTTGACACAGTTTTGCATGGACTAAACAAACTGGATACAACCTTTAAATTAGCTATAACCAAGCTGGAGAGCAGATGTAAGTGGCTTTGGACGGAGTCAGGTTGGACCGTTTCCGGTTTCCCCTAAACTTAGTTGCGGCCGCAGGTAGTCTCACAGCCGTAACAGTGCTAATGATCGTCTCACCTAAGAAAATTTCCCCAATGTCATAAATTCCAAATGAGAGTTTATAGCTTTTTCATTGCTCCTTTAATGAGCCACCAAGTCATTTTGTGTGTACAATCTGTGTGATTGGACGAGTTCCACAGCAGACTTTGATATTTCCTCTAATTCTGGATTTTAAAACTTTGTTTTCAGGCCCTGAGTCTGACCTGCAGCCTCGAGCGGTGCGTTCCAGTGCTTGTCAGGAACACACAAACCTTCACCACCGCATGGATGTAGTTGAGAAGGTGCTGCTTCCAAACCGACCTCCCCATTCTACCCACAGTGGTTTGAAACCACATGGGTCTGCGATGTTTTTCCCCTGTGGTGTTGTCAAATTTATTATTAAATGTCAGCTTTCTCTCCATCTGAGCCTGCCAAGAAATGCTCAGCATTTCCTTTGGGGGATAGGATTTCAGCAAAGTTGTGGCTTCAGTCTCACTTATTGCAAAAATAATGAAGTTAAAACATTCTTAGACTTTTTCCAAAATGCTGATAAGCTACTCCAAGTCTCCACATTATTCTCATCTGAAAAACCCCAGACTCTGCCGTTACCTTACTAGCCACCTCTGTTAGTCATATAAATGTGTGATTGTATTATTCATGAGTGATTCTATTATTTATACTGCAACTTATCAATGTATTTTTTTTTACAGAAAGTGGAGGACACAGTTGAGAAGCTGGAGGTTGAGCTGGCTGCTCTTCTGGATGCCATTGAGAATCCAATGTGGCGCCCACTGTTGGACAATATAGGAAAGACACATGTGGACATCCTGGAAGAGCCAGTGCAAAGGGGCCAGTCCTAAAATTAAAAAAACCCTTAAGTGAAAAACAACTTTCAACTTTTAACTTTGTTAGAAAACATGTTTCGATGAGTTAATGCAAAAAAATATTTTTTCAAAATTGTGCAGATATGTACAGTATTTTTTCTTTTGTATATGCAAATGAATTTATCTGAAATAGGAGGTTGTTTTTTGCACAAACAAATCTAAGTACATCTGCATTATTTCCTCATACTTATCCTAATGCGCCTTAATCTCTTTTCAGTCCTACACAAGATTCTCCCTCCTGTAGTTTGATATTTGAGCCGCTCATGTTTACACTGTTGTGCAAACGGATTCATTTTGAATTTAAATCCCCCCCTGCTCTTCAATGCCCTCTACTGTCTGCACGCAAACAGTGCATCCGAGTAGGAACTGGCCAAGAGAGAGAAAGACGACAGACACATGGCTGGAAGAAGTTTTATTTCTTTATCAAAGCAGTTAAAGCAGCATGTTTTAAACACACGGAGCAGGTTCAGCTAGTACACTGACGATGCCTTTACTGAATCCCTGTAAAAATCCCGCCGCACAAGATTATGCAAAATAGGATCACAACAAGGAAAATAGTGGCATAAATAACATGTTCTTCTTGATTTCTTTTCTCAACAGGGCACTGAGTTTCAATTTGTATCCACAGAGTTAAGACAACTACATCATGGTAAACCTTAAGCGCACCAGTCAGGAAATGACTGAATAGGAGACATGCTGTTGCTGGTCAAACACTAGCACAATGCCATTTTTTTGAAGCACCTAGCGGCATCCAGAACATTAACACATTAATAAACAAGTCCGAAGGGTTTGCAAGCACGGTCCAATCAAGAATGAGCACTGATATCAAAGAACAAATCTCAAAACTGTAGATTAGTCTTGTAACTTGGTGAAAAGCTACTTTTAAATTAACAATCATAAATCTGCCTGTATCCATTTACAAGGTTACATGGTTAACATATAATCACACTTCAAGCCTACGTTTATTCTGATGTTGTGTCGATGGATTTGACGTGAGTTAAAAATAACTTGAGTTTTTCTTTCCACACATGGAGACATACAAGTGTTTCAGTAATGCAGCAAATTCTATGTTGGGGTGAAGTAAAAAAAAAACCTGTGCCGGTTTCAATGTCTTCTTCTTTTGCTGCAGACAATAACACAACATTTAACCCACAACAGACCTCATTCCACACTCACAGCAAGGCCACAAGCCTGTACACTTGAACAAATGATTGAGACAAACTGACAGGATGCCAATAGGTACTGCATATCATCTAAAAATGTCATGCCACCCATGTAACACTGGTATTATACGATTTTGTACAATTTAAAGTTCACAAAACTCACTGTCAAGAAATAGTCACGCAGACCTGTTTATACTCCGGTTTTGGACGCTGTCAATAATCAGGTGAGCACTGAGGTATGCTATTAGTATAAGCTTGTGCATGCACAAATCAGGCAGTAAGGCTCAAGCTCCAGGCTTAGGCAAAAACAGGCTTATACTGTAGAGGTACATGCAAAAAGAAAAAAAAAAAATGTAAATGTATCATATAGTTGGGCAGACTTGGAAGGTGCCACTTTGTGCCCTTTTAAAGAAGCTTCTTAACCTAAAAAGCATAATGTATAGTTCAGCAGTTCAACATCTGTGGAAACTTGCTTTTTTTGCTTTCTTTCTGAGGGTGAGGCGAGAAGATTGAAACCACTCCCATGTCTGTAAGGTCATTCTGAAAACTTACTCTGCGAGGCAGGGTCAAGACAAAATGAGGGTCGAACAGCTGGCAGAGGGAGCTACTTAGCAGTTTGATAAGAGTAGAGTCACTGCTATATGAGCAGTGCTGGCCACAGAAAAGGAGCTTGGAAAATTAGATTATTTGCTGTGTATTTTTGAGTTTTAATCTCAGTATAATCATCCAATAAAATGTGAAATAATCTTCAAAAACAGAATCGAGAGTTGGTGTTTTTAATCATTCGATATTTGGCCAATCTGTTACTGGACACCTTTTTTTATCTAAGAGACAGTGAAGAGACACTGGAGGCCCTGAAACAGCAAAACAGAAAGGATAAAACGACCTATGTAAGCGGCCAGAAGTGTCCCTAACTGTAGCTCAGCTAGTAAGGAAGCTCTGTAAACGGAAGCTGCGTCTCAATTCAGGGGCTGCATTGTTTGAAGGCTGCATTTAAAGATCAATTGTTGGAGGGGGACAATATGGCCGAATGAGTGGTTGCACCCAGATGCAAACTTTGAGATTTGACAAAGGAGGGAGGCAACTACAAAGTTTTGAAATTTCGATAGAGGCCGAGAGTCAAGCTGTGAAAGGAAACCGATAAAAAAAAAATGAGAAATGAGAAAATGAAACTGTGAAAATTACATTCTGCAAAAAGCAGCAATTTATACTTTTACAGCACATTTTTCTGGTGTTGTGTGGCCTGAATGAAGAACTCTTTGCCCATCCAGTCAGTTTTTCACCCCACAACAAGCAGCCTTACCTGAAACGATTGATTTTTACATCATTGCTTGGATGTAAATCACACCCAGAGGATAAGTGCTAATCAGTGAGCTTTTAGGTGGCTTTTTTTTTTTTCCCCCCCGCTGTAGAAAGAACCGTAGTCGGCGCTTTCCCTAAGCTACTGCAGGCTGCCTCCCTGTCAAATCCAGTTCCACACTAATTGTAAAACACAGACATCAGAGTGGCACCAATTGTCTCATTTCATTCTGGTAAAGACAGCAAAAAAGGCTTTGTTCTCCTGAATGTCTTTTACTATAAGGTCCCCGCTTACCTGGAATAGATACTTCATACATAATCACCATATGGTCTTATAAATGATTAGTATTTTTTTTCACTTACAGAAGCAACGCTGACTATACCATGTTATACTGGGACAACAAGACATACATTAAAAGTTCCTTAGAAATGGTTATGCAAATGGTAGAAAAGCTTTGGCATATTTTGCCCACAAGTTGTGCCTGCACACTTGGAAAGAAGAGCAGAATGCAGCAATATGAAGCTTCACACAGCTCTTCCTTTTAGTTTCTATGTCGTGTTCGCAGTCCCACATAAAACTGTGGTGATCAGAATTACCTACACTGTGTGCTATTTACATGGTGTTCGTTTTATTAGGCCTTAGTTTTATCGAGGTGGACTTTTGCTACAAGTTCCCAGGTGTTCACACTGAGATTTATGGTGCCACCTTAAATGTAGCACTATCTCTATGACAGTAAGAGACTAGCTCGTCTATACAATTTGAAGGACCAACAGGGCACAGCTACACATTTAAGTACAGCTCCAAAACGAACCCTACAGGGAGATGATCTTTACACAAACCAAGTTCTTAAAGAGGTGTCTAGTGAAGCAAACAGAGCATTTTAATAGGCTGTCAAACGATGTGATCGTTGGTGATGGTTATTTATTCCCCACAGCGGAGTTTCTGAATGCTCTCGAAATCCGAGCGCGGTGTGGAGCTAAAACACTAAATCTCGGTAACTAACGCCGACACAGTGACGAGCAAAACCTTTCAGTCTGATTGCCGTAGTGATTTCTCATTAATTAAAGTATCTTATCATCCTAAAAAAGCTTGCAAAAATAGTTTGGTAACACTTAAAGAGGAAAATCAAACTAGCGTTCTGGTCTATAATGCATCCATGGCTACAACATGATTAAAGAATACAGGCACCACTTTAAACAGGTTTACAACATAAAAACCAAGCACACCTCCTTGGTTGACTAAAAACAGCCTTAAACACTCACTGTAAATGTTTCTCAGGAAGGTGTTGCAACAGAACGAAGGCCCGTCCAGGAGACAGCGATGAACAATTGTTCCAAAATAGGGCACATGGCACACGAAAGAGGCTGTGGGGAAAATGAACTGAAGACACAGGCACTAACAAAATGTGAGTGTGTGCTAAATAATTCAGTCGCGGCCATCAGATTTTGGACAGGGAGGCTGAGTGGGGAGGGGTCTCCACCATGGCCACCAGCCCCCGCAAAAACCGCCGACTTCTCATGCTCGGGGTGTCATCATGCTCTCTGCTCCTGAACAACACCTCCTAGTAAGTGATGCTTTATTTATCATGCGGTACTGTAACATTGCATAGAAGTTAGGGCAGATGGGTACGGAAGGTGGGGGCTCATTGGAAATCTGCTTCATTCATGCCTGAATGTTACAGGGAAAAATAAATGACGAGGGGGATGGTGGGAGATGTTTGGGGTCCTGCTGTGCGTCATGTCGCCCTGCTGTTTCCTCGGCTCCTGGCTACGACAGAGGTGAGAATGTATCTATTGGCATGGCACAAACACTGCAGTAGCCAGAGAGACATAAGATAGTCACTGTGAGGCGATGTGGCGCTAGCAGCTGCCGGGGGACGAGCAGACCGAGCCGCACATGCTCCGTTTGGAGGACTCGGGCTCTGGATCTGGCTCTGGATCCGGCGCTGGGTCTGGTTCTGGCTCCGCAGCATCATCGTCTGTGGCCCCAGCTTCCGCCTCCCCATCGCCGTCGGCACTGACATCATCACCCCCAGCCTCCGATTGACCCTCCTGGCGCTTTTTCAATCTGAGACAAATGAAGAATAAGTCATAGAAACGCAGCTTGCGTAAACCTCATCTCAACCCTAATTTTAAAATTGAACCCGATGTAGAGAAAATGTGGCAGCCAAACTATTATCAGGTTGTTTAGGTGTTGCTGATTTTCTGCCCTTGTTATCGGGAAAGTAGAAAAATCAAAGACGCACATGCACAAAGAACCAGAAAGAAGTTGAACAAAATGAGGCCTTGTATGATTCACAGAGTTTCCCTTTCTGTTCTGCATAATTCTACATATCATGGACCTTACTATGCATAGAGTCAGATGGCCAAATAATTAGATACATAGGATATAATAAGACATTTACCATATGGAAGGATTTCAATAACACTGTAGTGGCAGGAACTGGCCCATAATAAATGTGGCAATAAGTTTTAGAGCAGTGCTGAACAGATATTCTGCCCTAAACACATAATCTATGATATACAGATCTCATGGTCTTTATTTATGATGTACCGTGCATATTTCAATGACCTACACTGAAAAGTAGATTTTAATACTTAGCCTCAAAAGAGTAACATTCTGTCTTTGTACATCCTATTCAAGTCTTTTCACGAGTTCCATGCTTTAATCACAGTCATAGCTTAAGTGCAGGTGACTATGAAGGAAACTATAATTGTGCACTTTCGAATTGCAATTTCTGACTAAAAGCAAACCACAGTTTATTATAAACTGGCTTTTATTTTTCTATCGCATCATCACAAACTTCTGTAATTGCTTAGATCTGGGAACGCAGCGAGAAATCTGGTTGGACAACAAACATGCTGAGATGAGCGCAGACTGGAGTCAGATCAGCCAAAATGATTTGGAAAAGAAAACAATGGCAAAAAGGGGTATTAATATAACCCAAACTGTCCACAGTAAACATCCACCTATGACTTCAACTTTGACCTAGTGTTCTCACCAGAATTAATGTACGTCACTGTGTCCTTATTTCACTGTACACGCTATTTTTAAGCCAGTTTTAAGTTTGCACAGCAGTGTGTTCACACTGGAAAGCTAATGGAATAACCTTGAAAAAGTTAGTTACCAAACAATAAAATGCTACATTTTAGAGTGTTTGTTATTTTTTGGAAAATGCAATACGCTCATGGATCTTGGAAAACAAAAGAAAATATACAATTTGTTTATAGATAGGATGCATGTACATGGTGAGTATTATTAACACTACGACTATACTGACCTTTGGTTTTAGCGCCAAATAAAGTGGCAGCTAGTTTAACTAAACCGTTGGTTTAAACACTGAGTACAACTTTAAGCAGCATCTCTTTGGTCATGTTGTGACTGCGCTGGTGTGCAACTATTGGACGGCTCAAACAGGAAGCTCCGGTTTTATTTTGAATCCGAACAGATGTCTGCTGTGTTGTTGTGTTCTCTTACTTTTCGCGGTTGAAGATCATGAACTCTTGCTGCACCACTTCAAGGCACTCCTGTAGGTAGTCATTCTCCTGCAGGGAGTCAACCGAAAAACACATCATCATCATCATCAGCATCATCTTCCACATCAACATCAGCCATCTAAATCTACAACTTTGGAGCAAAAATGTCTTTTTCCTCATTTCCTTTTTATTTCCCTTCATTGCTCTTTTTAAACAAGTCATAAATTGTTTGTGAGCCGTCCTCAAATTGGATGTTTGGCCCAAGACAAAAATAGAAGCTCATATTTCTGAAAGCACTTGAGGCCATGACAACAGCACTGAAGGCTTCATAATTTAATAATCTCAGTGGTAATAACACAGTATGAGCACACACTGCAGGAACACACACTTGTATGTATGTGCCACGTGCAAGTCTCACAACCCTGCTTTTGTTAGAGGTCCACACTTCTTGCACGTACAGCTCCACAATGACAACGTGACAAACACACTCAGGACTGATATTACTAACTCCAGTGTTATGATGACTGTCTGATGGGAACAGACTGTTTCTCATAAATACAGAGAAGATATTTTCTGCCCGAGTTTAATATCGTCTCATTCCAGAGTAACAAGGCAAGATACATGAAGAGACATGCCGTCCATGGATTCTCACAGTCCACATCTGGACAGGTGCAGACTGTCTTGTGTATGTATCTTTTATCTCAGAATTATATTGTTTCAGAACTTTGGTGAAACCGTCTGCAATATATTTATTTTTTCCAGTTTACGTAATGGAGATTATTAAAAAGGAGTAAATACTATCGGAGTTAAAAATACTGTTTTCATCATTGATTCATTGTTTGGACTAAAAATCCCATAAAAACACCACAGAATTATGACATCCAACACATTTTTTGACAAACTCAAACCAGGTAACTGGTTTGTCACATTTAGTTGTCACATCAGTAGCTAGTTACGAAGCTTTGTTAAGCATAAAGAGTGAAAAGAGGGATTTGGGGGATGGAGGCTTGCTCGCGCTGTCCAAAGGTAACAGACAATGCAAAAAGCACCATGAACATGTTAAATAAAAATGGCAAATTTACTAATTGTCGCCAAGCAGTTGCCAGGCAACCAGTGGTGACTCATACATAGTGATCCAGGCTAAGTAACTGCCCGGGATCATTAAAGAGGCCACGTTTTGCTTTTTGTGATCTGGTGTAATACTGGACATTTTATTAGGTACAGCTGCACAATCGGTTTTACTGGAGAGAGATGGTGCTAATGTTTTTGCCATTGTATTTAAAATGCTGCCGTATTGGATTCCATTAGATTATACAGGTCTGCCTCATACAGTGGTCAGTAAGTGTGTACTTACTTTGTTAGCATTACAAATAGACAAAGGCCCAACACTTGACGTGCACGTGCCTGCTTTATATAGGTTTGCTATATTCAGTCTGCCCTTCTGGCTTGGGTATGATCTGTTTTTTCTACATGTGACACATGATGGCCGTGAAAATGAAGCTCGTTTACTCAGATAAGTGTGTGTGCTGGTGCCCTTTTCATAATAATGTGCTTTTAGCACCTACATCCTGAGAAAACACTGCATGAGGCTACAAAGATCAAATTAGCAGCAAAGAGCAAAGCACATCAGTGTATAATGGTAAATAAGCATTTTAAATGTGAACAAGCTGAAATTAGGCCCCTCTGTCATCAAAGGAAATTGATAAAAAATATATATAAATCTATCCACAGGTTTTCAATGATATTTAAGCTTGGAGACTTTGGAAAGTCATGATAAATGATTTGTCTATTTTTAAACCATTCCTGAGTTGACTTTGCTTTGTGCTTTGGATCATTGTCCTCATCAGACCCCAGAAACTTATTCCAAATCCTATTTGGCTTGTTCATATGCTGCTTAGCGTACTCCAAGGAGGCTGCCTTATGTCTAGAAGTAATAAGTGACTTGTGCAATCAATGGAGATGTGGACTATTAATTTCCTTGACTATTTTCACTACTTCTGATGATGTGTACTAACTAAACATGCATTAAAAATTGTGTTGCTGGAAAAACAAATCACTCTTTTTGCCATTTCAACGTAAGGGGATACCAACATTTTTTTATCCAACTGTAGGTCAGATGTGTAATGCCCGTCACCATCCTAGAAAAGATTAGCGGATGGTGGAAGCAGCAGGGACAAAGATCAAAATAATAAGGCTGATATTTTATTTGTAACGATAACGATATTACAAAAAAACCTCACAAAGTGTTGCATCATAGGGAGGCAGTGTTGTAACACCCAGAGTACTTGCTTATTGACATCCAGTGCCAGACCTCTGGATGATTTATACGTCTACGCAGAGGAAGATGTCACTCACAGACTGGGAATCCTTGCTGTTATCTCGAGACCGGTTCTTGGCCAGCCTCTTCTTCTTCTTGTGAAGGGGACGTGACTCCAGGATCATCTCCTCCAGCTCAAAGGTAGGGTCGCAGTGGAGTCGACCTTTCTGCAGGATGGAGAGTCAGATAATTACAAGTGCAAACACTCACATGCAGGGTCATAAATCAACTGCATTACACACAGAGCCTCAAAGTGAACAAATGTATTGTATACACACACAACAGTGACATGATGAAAATGGTGCAGTCAGTTTCTTTTGCAGTATTATTTGCTACAGACACTTGTGAAATAGTACCTGTGTTTGTGTTTATTGTTCGTGTGTATACTGTGAGTGTTGTGCATGTAAGCTGATATCTGATGGCTTCGCACTAACATTAGGAACAAATCCGGCCTCAATCTTCTTCTCCGACACGGCGTCCCAGTTGACATCAGCGAGGTAGGGAGATGTCTGCATGTGAGACAAGCTGGAGAAACGATGCTCTGGGTTCACTGTTAGTAGCTGGAAGGAAAGGGACACGCACAGAAACAGTAATATCACCTACACCATGTCACTTTCACAACTTCCCTCGTTAGCCAGGCTTTTCTCTGTGGGTGGTGAAATAAACAAATTGTGGGTGAACACTAAAAATCAGTCTGATGGTTTCTTTCCTTTTTATTTTGTAGCTTCAAAGAGCAGCTCGCATAAAGAGGTATATTCACTGCATACATACAAGTGGACGTAACAAGGAGCCAAAAATATTGTGGTCCTACTTTCTGCCTTCCCTGAAATTATACTGCCACACCACTATTAAGGTTTGACATTGATATATAAACAGATGTCTTGATAAAAATACTGCTGTGTTGTTTTTTGAATGGCAGATGGAGATGTTACGGATACTTCTTGACATTTCAAGTTTTAATTGTCTCTACGCATACGTAAGAAAATAGACCCGTAAAGTGTTCCAAAGTAATATTTATTTATTAGAGATAACTCTTAAGTCAGACTTGTTTTTTGTGAAAGGTATTGACTGAGGCTCAACCTTATAACCAATCAGCTGTGAAAAAGTGGTCTCAAGTAGTCTCATGGTGCAGCTAGATTGATGTCCAAAAGCTGCATATCGTAACTTGAAATATCTCTGGGTGGGTTAGGCACCAGTTGTGGAAAGTAACAAGGTACAAGTGCTTTACTTTACGCTCTTCTTTTACTTTTAGTCAGCTACATCTAAAGAGGAAATATCTTTACTTTCTATTACTGTATATTTTAATCAGCGTTTTGTTGCACATTATTTTACACATTTGACAATACAGCACTGTTTTTAATGAAAATGAATTAAGAGCGAGACAGAAATCGCTTCATTAAACCAATCAGTATATGACTGACATATAAGGTTCAAATGAAGATCACAGTCATTGTCTATTCAAAGCCTATTTGGCCATTTGCAGTTGTTTCGCTTCAGCTAACTTTTTTCACAGCTGATGTCATTTTCTCCTCCACAGCTTCTCTGCTCTGCTGTCTGTGTGTAGCTGGGACCTGCCACCATGCACCATTAACTCCAAAAGCAGATTTTCCAAAATGCTAATCTCACTCTCTAGCCTAAAACATCGATAAAATGCTCCCAGTTTAGAACCGACTGGAAGGTTTTCACCTTTGGATGCTAATTTTTACTCATAAATGTTTGCACCGTGGTGAAGGTCTGGAAATAACAAAACTTTAGTTTTAGCATTGTTTAGCATCAGTGCCTAATTCAAGTGATGTCTTTAATGCTATAAGGCCATAATGTTTTGTTTTATGCAATCTATACTACAATTATTTGAGTGATGACTTGATCAGATTGCTTTTTGCAGTTTATTAAAAAATTATTCATTGCCATTATTTAGTTTAAGGTTATTTCAAGTAGAAGGTATGTTGTAAAATAAAATAAAAAATAAAGTGTGAAGTGTATTATGGGGCAAAACACAGCAAGGGGATACGATTTGTGATTGTTAGGGATTTTAGTAGAATTAATTAAAATAGCACAATGATTTACATGCATTTAACAACAAATATAAAGCAGCACTGGTACTTAGAAAAGGATGGAGGGGAAAAAAAGTCAAGTACTTTCAATACTTTAAAGAAATGGCAAATCGTGTTCACTTAAGTAGAAATGTCAGTGTTTTTTGTTTGTGTATTTATACTTTTACTACAAGTACAATTAACTTAAAACATTTCAAAATAAAACATCTTAAATGTACAGTTCCTGTTAGCTTGATTTTGCTTTTCAAAGACTTAATTAGCCAGTTGCATTATCTTTGTGTATACTTTTAGAAATTGATAGAAAGGGAAGCATTAGTAACTAATAATTGCCTGAATACTGTGTTTATTTACAGAAGCAGATTCAGGTCAGTATAAGTTTATTCTGTATGCAATTTATTCAGACCAGATATTTTGAGTTGCCATAGCAGGAGAGGTGTAGGTGAAACATTTTTGTTTTGTTAATGGTGATTCAGTCCCATCAAAAGTCCCAGTTAGCCATGACAGTGAGCCAGCATTCACAATACCAGGACCCTAAATGAACTGCAGTTATTTTTCCTGCAAGGGCAGGACACAAGGGATACTGCGAAAAATGTGTGTAGTTTGACACTGTAGCTGTTTAAGTTCACGGGAGCTAACTCGCTAAATTTGGTGGCAGTGGATGAGCTTGCTTGAGTGCAACCACAAGTGGGCACAAGCCAGTGTCTTCTTGTGCCAGTCCCAAGTCTGGATAAACGCAGAGGGCTGTGTCAGGAAGGGCATCCGATGAAACACATGCCAAATTAAACATGCAAACCATGACTTCCACACCGAATCTGATTTCCATATTGGGTCGGTCCGGGCCCGGGTTAACAACTACCACCACCGGTGCTGTTGACCTACAGGGTGCCGGTGGAAATTGGGCTGCTGTTGGAGGAGAGCAAGGTAAAGAGAGAAGAGGAAACCCAAGAGTGTACAACTGACAATAGGGAATGTTGGGACTGGTACAGGGAAAGCTAGAAAGTTGGTTGACATGATGCAGAGAGGGACGATGGCTTTACTGTGTGCCCAGAAGTCCAGGTGGAAAGGTAGCAAGGCTACACCTGTGGAGGTATGGTGTCTAGGAGAGGTGGCAGTAGAGTTTCTGACTAGTTTATTTAACAAGATCTTGGGGAGTGAGAGAATTGTGGCCTGAGGACGTCTGGAGTGGCAGAGAAGTATGTTAGACTGGTGCAGGACATGTATGAGAGCTGTAAGACCGTGGTGAGATAAAAGAGTATCAGCGAGAATGAAAGGAAAGATGTTCAAGACGGTGGTGAGACCAGCGATGTTGTTTGGCTTAGAGACAGTGGCACTGAAGAAAAGACAGGAGACAGAGCTGGAGGTACCAGAGCTTAAGATGACAGTGGCACTGAAGAAAAGACAGGAGACAGAGCTGGAGGTACCAGAGCTTAAGATGTTGAGGTTCTGTTTGGGAGGGACGAGGATGGACAGGATCAGGAATGAGGACATCAGAGGGACAGCTTATGTTAGATGTGTTGGAGATAAAGTATGGAAGGGCAGACTGAGGTGGTTTGGTGGTTCAGAGGAGAAACTTTGAATATATCGGTAGAAGGATGCTGAGGTTGGAGCTGCCAGGCAGGAGGTCTAGAGGAAGAACAAAGAGGAGATTTATGGATGTAGTGAGAGAGGACATGAAGTTAGTTGGTGTGAGAGAAGAGGATGCAGAGGACAGAGTTAGATGGAGGCACATGATTCACTGTGGAGACTCCTGAAAGGGAACAGCCCAAAGGAAAAGAAGAAGAAGGATGAGCTTGCTTGATTGTGATTGGTAGAAAGATGAGTGAGTGGTGACTCCACTGCCATGAAAAGTAATGGAAAAACATATGGGAAAATTAAAGAGTTAAACAGGCCTGAAAAAAACTGATTTGTGAAAAAGGTTATTCTGAAATTGACATTTCTATATTGAAATAAAATGTCTATGACCACTTATTTAATAAACTTTGGGGGTTAATGTGGATTAATGTGAGTATGTTCCACTAAACTTCAACAATGGGACACCTGGTGATTTTATGCATTTGTTGACGGACTAACCAACAGAGGGCACTGTTAATCACATCAGTTTCCCATCAGGTTTGAATCAAAACTCCTACTCCAAGCAAGACATATGAATGTCACACATGAGTGCAGTTACTTATTCCTGGGAGGAAAAATAAAACTGGAGCTGATACAGTTATGTTTTAATGGAATACCATCTGTTTCATTTTCCACCTGGGGGTAAACACTGGAAATGATAATGGGATCTGGCTTTTGTTATCATGTTAACTCTTTTCCAGTGCTGCATCCTCTTCTTTTGGTCACAGACTGATTCGGTTTTCTCCTGCAGGGCCTGTTAGGTCTGTCTCAGTGGAGTCCAGACACGGTAATCGATCAGCAGCAGAGCGGAAGAGACCAACGCTCCATCCAGAACGCTCAGTCACTCAGACACGGACAACATGCCACACACTCATGCTCACACTTGCATACTCTGCTTAAAAAATATTTTTTAACAAGTCACATTTTCTCCTACTCACTCCAAAATCTTAATAAAGGAAAACTGCCGAAGTCGATGAGATGATATTTTTCCAAGTAGTTTTACTTGTTCTGATGACATATTGACAGAAGGTAAATCATCCTGGTTCAAGAAAAGTGCCAGGCAGATGTACCTTGAATTGCAGAAAGGGGAAACTGGCAGATTTCACTTTGAGCTCCAGTAAGAGGTGAAATTACTTGTAGAGATGAATATTATCAGCAGAAATACAGTGGTTGGCACACATATTCTCTTCTCTCAACCATTTGCTCTGTTTCTGTGTTTCCATCCTTCAGATTCCCATCTGTCGTTTTTCTTCTCCTTTGCCCTGAGGGTCTTGGCTCATTCTCCCTCCCTCCAGCTTCAGTCCCTCTACATTACCTGCATCCTCTGTTCCTGTGGCTTTAGTGGCTTTTTTTCCTCAATTTGTATCCCCACACCCCCTTTATATACGGTTTTCTTTTTTAAGGTTCGACAATCTGTGTCCAGTCACCAGGGTCAGGTTCAAATTACAATGTTGTTAACCAAAAATGTAACATGAAACTTACACAATTAGATGATGCTGTAGTTTGGATCTGAGTATACCTGGATTTTATAAAAAGCCAAATTCAAGACTTTGAGAATTTTTTTTTAGGAAGTTTGATTTACACAAAAATGTGCATCTAACAAGCATGTGTTAAAAACTTGTATTCAACAAATGTGGATCACAAAATGTCTGCAACTTCTGCACACAAGGTACTGGATGCAAATACCACATTGTTATTGAGAAAAGGCAAAGCATCTTCGAAGCTTCTCAAAATCAAAGCAGTTCTCTTTAACCAATGCAACATCTACCGTTTGTATTGAAATTTTGAAAACAGAAAGAAAACAAGATGGAAATTACTGTCCACTGCCCCATGCTGAATTACTTAAAAGGAAAATATCTGCAGGTTTAACTAACAGTGCTAAAAGTAAAGCATCCAACTTACCTTCCTTAAAAGAGAAACCAGGTCCTTGGGCCAGGCTGGGTTGTATTGGACACTAACTGTACTGAAAAGCTGAATCAGGGACTCTACCGAGTTACTGGCATGGATGTCATAGGGCCTCTGGATTGAGGACAGGAAAGCAAAGAGAATATAAAATGAAGAGACACCAGGGTGGATAGATTGAGGCCAGTTCAGTTTTGCAGCCTAATAACATATACTGTAAGTCAAAGTCCCATCAAGCCTCACCCATCCACGCAGCACTTCGAAGACTGTGACCCCTAATGACCACCAATCTACTTCAAAGGCGTAGCCCGTCCCTCCACTTACAAAGGACTGGAAGATCTCTGGGGCTGAAAGCACATATACAGTCACTTCTGGAGAAGAAAAAGCCTTTTTCATGCGGTAAAAAGCAAGTGTTTCTTTGCAAAATGTCAGCAAAAGCCACTCATCTTGTCCTCACTAATCACAAAATTAAAATTTTTTGCATCAGCTTTTCAAAAATAAACTCAAGAGCTGTAATTTCTATCATTTGATTCACACGAGTGTCTCTTTACTGATGATTAGAGTGAAAACATGTGCTTAGAAATAAGCGGAAATCTCAGTCTGGCAACTTCCAGCAGCAGTATCTAATTTGAACACAGTGTTTCTACGATAAGCTTGTCACATGCATACAACTGTATCTGAGTGCTTAATCACATCTTAGACATCGTCAGCTATACAATTTTAGAGAACATCCTGTAAAATAATACAGGTCCCTGAATATACTAAGCTTTTTCTTGTAACCAGCTTCTGTTTGTTTTATTTGTCCATGATGGCGGCACGACATGATTGAAAGGATGGAGAAGCAAATCAGAGTTACCCATGTAGGGCTTGGTTCCAGCTAAGGCTGTGGCTCTCTCTCCATCCTTGATTATTGTAGCTATGTTGAAGTCTGTCAGGTGAGCATGGCCTGAGAAGAAACAAGCACAAGAGTGATACAAACTTTAGTATTTTTAAACGAAAGGAATTCACATATTTCTGCAAAGTGGATCAATGTGCATATGGTTTGGTGTGACGCCCAGGTTTGAATGGGTGTGAATGCAGATGAGAAGGTCAACTTTTATATTCTTTTTGTAATGTACTAGAATGTAAGTCTTTTCATGAGTATCAAGAGCTAAGTAGTCCTCAGATCTACAGTGATGGACAGTTTGAAGCTTGAGAAAAGATGGGATATATTGAGGTAGGAAACATTTATAGATAAAAATCACACGCACGTACAACGCTGTAAAATCAAGTTGTTTTTAGGTAGAATGTGTATGGATGGAAGCAGATAAGCCTCAATAGTAAGACAGAATTATAGGATTTTCAGGAGACAACACATTTTGTCTTATCAGCATGCAGTAAACGGTTGGGGTTCTGCAGAGATATCAGAAGAAAGTAGCCTGTAATCACTTAGTCATTTGGCAGACGCACAATGGCACATCCGAGATTGTATCAGCTGCATAAAAATGGACATTTTGAGTCTGCACTGGAGTAATAGTACTGTTTGTGTAGATTGTAAATGGTAATAGAACAAGCACAGAATAGTGTGATACACCCTTCAGCATGAAACCAAGCTGAGAGATAGAGGGGGGAAAAGCATCAGTAGAGATACTCTTCTCTCAGACTAATATGCAGGAGAGATATGAATACATTATTGTTACCTTGCTCATCCAGCAGGATATTGTCTGGTTTAACATCTCTGAAAAAGAGAGAGAGGCAAAAAACACAAATTAGACAACTTTTGATGTAAACCCCCTACTCTAATGTTATTCCTTTATTTCTATGTATGTGTTTGCACTTTGCAAAACTGTAAAACTGTAAGAGCTACAGCTAAGCTTTTAATAGTACTGTTGGGTTTTTAGTATGTGTTTATTACCAACGTGAATGAGAACTGAATTATGCTGACCCGGAGGAAACCCACAAAAGCACAGGGAGAAAACTCCACACAGAAACATGGTTTTTAATTGTATCTATTTAGTAGAGGCTTCACTGGACAACTGCAAAGCTGGACTGTATTTTCTCTCTTGCCATTGAGCGTTGTCACATTTTATTTTTATCAGCATGTCAACTTTTCCAAAATGCCGACTTTTTATTTTCACTAAAAGTGAAACTAATCTCCATCCCCCTGGAAATTAGTTAGAATCCTTCAGATTCAGGCCATTTGCTAAATGCCGAATTTGTTCCTACAATTCTTTGTTATATCAAGTTCAAGAGTGCTTTAGGTTATGTACTGGTCAGGTTTACGTGGATATGCACAGTATGTGTGGATGTGAAAGTCTGTAGGAGGTGTTTGCAGACTCATGCATGTGTGAATGACATGTTGGTGCAACATGTTCTGTGGGTGTGTGTAGAGGTGAAATTCTCATTTCTTGCATTTAAACGTTGCCAGAGTGGTGCTACCATAGTGCATCACTAGTGGGCACCCATGCAGTTGACACACACACACACACACACACACACACACACACACACACACACACACACACGCACAGCCAACATTTCCCAGCCCATCCGAGCCCTCCACAGGCAATTAACGGTGCACGCACACAGCTTATTTAATTATGCCCCACATCACGCTGGTGTGGAGAATACATGTGGCCCACAGAGAGCATCTACACACCCATAGGACGCATGTGTTCGCCTTGGCTAAGTTAACACTAAGCTGATACTAATATCATTTGCCAAAGCTGTTTGTAGGAGACAGCTTTCAGCGTGATACGGCGTGTCGAGTGAATTTGTATTTTGAGCAGGAACGACTCCGCTGCGTGACGCGATCCAACAAGCAGAATTTTTTAACATGTTGAGTATACGGTAAGACAAATCCAGCAACCCTGTGGTCTGTGCAGACAACAGAGGAGAAAGGAACTCCCCAGTTGTGCTCCCTTTCTTCTCATAGACTAATTTTACCTCTCCTTGGGCATGGTGGCAGCTGACTGTTGCTAGGAGACCGGAGACCCTTCTTCCTTCAGTTGGTGCAACAAAATAATTGTATAGTATTCTCCTGTCAAAAACGTACAGGGTGGAACAAAATTGCAGAGCTGGGGACCGCCATGGATACCCAGGGATTGGATTACAGCTCTGAGTGCAGACACAATTGTGTCAAAAGCAGCACAGTTGATGTCAAAGAGAGGATGAAAGAAAAGCATAAATACAGCAGGCAGTGCGTGTTACTAGTTTGTAATGACAATTTTACAATATAAATTATGGGCATATTTGCCAACAAGAAAAAACTGGCTACCTGTCATGTAGCAAAATCTGGGAAGGTAACTGACTCAATGACATACTGTAAAATATGTAATATACATAACTTTATAAACTGTGACGTATACTGTCATGTTACATAATATATAGGGGATACATGAGAATGATTACATATGTGAATCAGTGTAGTAATACATCTCAGTGCTATAAGTACATCTACATGGTCCTGAATGTGTAGCAATTTAAACGATGAACATTTTGGAAAATACCTTTCTTTGCACTTGTTAGTTAAATAGTTTGAAAATAGATATCAGTAATTATTGAAGACTTGATGAAGTCTTGTCCTCACTGTGAAGTTGTCAGGCAACCAACCAGTGACCCAGCGAGAGAAGTCATGGCTTCTAGTGTGTACACCAAAACCCAGAAAACCTACATTCTTACACACTGTTCCCTATTTTTTATGCAGATTTATTAACAAGAAAGAAATGTACATTTGTGAATTTTAATAAGTCAGCAGGTATTTGTTTTTTTACATTTGGACACAGCCAGACTAGCTGTTTACTGGTTTACTGGGGGGGGGGGGGACACCATGACGACCATGTCTAGGACACACTTTGTTGTTATGGTTACTTAAAATACTGGAGTCTGCTTGATCGCCAGAATCGTTCCAGTTTTCTTCTGTGCTGTTTGCATTGTGTTCATCCATGTGGTTGTGTACTGCACGTCTTGTCTAATTGTTGAAGGAGTTTTCCTACTTTGCTTTGTGTATTTTCATACGTCTTCTTAAGTTGCAGTAGATTAGCTCTCAGTGTCATCATGTGAGCGTTACAATCAACATCTTTATTTCATTCTCAGGAGAAATTCTCAGGAAAAAGCAGATAACAGTATTTCCTTAAACATCAATCAATTCCTTTTAATATATGCAGTATTCTTATGGATTAAAGTATGTTTGTGTGCAAAAATGTTCGATTAACATTGTTCAAAACATACTGTTTTACAAATTATAAGTTATTTTTTTATTATAATTGTGTAAAACACATACACACCTACAGTATATGCACACAGCCTGTATACTGCTGTCTGTAGGAAGAAATGCAGCCCTTACGAGGTTCAAACTGTTTTTCAGCCATTTGTGGGAAAAAAAAATTCTGCAGGGATCCTGCTATTTTACTTACTGGACGGCACAGACACTGCTGCTTTCAGCGTATTTGAACAAAGAGTCCATCTTGGTTGAAGAGGATGGATAGTAACAATTATGGAAGCTACACACGCAAACGCTATTTTTAGATATCTGAATAAAATATATAAATAAAAACAGGGATGCCTAAATTATTAAAACTTGTGACACAAGTCAGCCTGCAAGACTCCATGAACATATAAGTGCATGAAAAAAAAGAAAAGCATTAACAAGTGTTAAGTGGCCTTTCTAACATAATGATGAGATACTCTTCATACTGTGGCCATGAGTCTCTGAATATAAGTCATAAATGATTATGATGATGATAGATGATCTCTAAAAAGAGAAAACTCTGAGGGTAGACTGAGGGCAGTCAACATAAAAATCATGACTAACCCATTTTACACTACGTTCTAGCGAGCTGTAGGGCAGCGTGTATTCCTCTACAATAACAGCGTGTCAGCTGACGTGATTACAGCCTTTCTAAATCTGAGGGAAAGCAGGTGAAATTGGACAGCAGGCGCGATAAAGAAGGTTGTAAAACTGTACACACATCAACCACAGTCATAATAATTATTGTTG
The DNA here is from genome assembly GCF_033026475.1 of Channa argus. Taxonomy (NCBI): domain Eukaryota; kingdom Metazoa; phylum Chordata; class Actinopteri; order Anabantiformes; family Channidae; genus Channa; species Channa argus. Next base: position 49,921,987 of record NC_090197.1, read on the forward strand.
TAAGTACATTGTTTTCTTTATTGGAGAACGTTTACTTTTGTAATTCAAGTAAAATGTAGATAATCTACTTAGTACGTTTACTTAGGTTAAGTACTACGTTTTTACGCCGATACTCGCACTTTTGCTTTTGAGCTTGGTCATTTCTACCACCTCTGCAAACATCTGTGTATCACATTTTGCTGAGTATGGAATTGTGTAGCCAGAGACGGGTCAGAGTGGCCTTGTTGTCCATTGTCCATAATATTATTAAGACCACGAGTGATAATGTTGTGGCTGATTGGTGTATTTACTGTACATTGGGACATCTCAGTCATTTTTACAGCCTAAGAACTGCATGTAATAGTCAGAAAGCCATCGTGACTTTGGATCTGCTTATACACAAGAGAAGACCCATTGCACTATTCCCTCTGAAATAAAGAATAGATAATTCATTCGTCATGACGAGTGAATGGCGTGAAGAATAAATCATTATATTCATAAACTAAAAATCAAATTGCTGCAAGCTGCAGTGGCAATGACACAATAATTAAAACTTCTTGAACACCAAAACTTATAGACACAACCTTGAGCTGATCTTTAGAGTTCTTTCAATGCAGCATAAATTCGAGGCTTTGAACTGAAAGTGATGCTTAGTCTGTTTGATTTAACAAAATATAATGATGTAAGAGGCGGACACTGATGCTCGGTGTGTATTTGAAGAGCAGTGAAAGTACATATCATAGATACAAACACTTAAACGAGTGATTTCAGGAATTTTTCTATCCCTCTCTGAGCTGCTGTTTCTAGGAATGAAACCCATTAATTGAGACCTGTGATCACTGCACAGCATTTAAGGATTATGTCTTTTTTTTTTTCCAAGTTAAACTTGAACACTAAGACTGTAGAAGAATTTGTATTTCCAGACACTTTTACAGAGAAAAAAGATTAAGCAATAATTTGAAGGTGACTGAATTGTTGGCATTCTGATAAAAAAATCCAAGCAGTAAATCAATATACCCCATAATAGAAGATAAACAACCTCTTTTCACTGCTGGTGACAAAAAAACTAATTCATGAATGCAGAGGGGAAATAAATATTAGACTTAAACTAGAGGACAGAACCATTGCTCCAAATGAATGGTAATGTTGCCGTTTCATTAATAACATTTTAATACTAAGTTTATTTAGTTAGAACGTGGCCATGTTGAGCTGATTTTTTCTTTTACTATGTCCCTTCTACATAATATACAGAGTAACTGTGTTTGGCTGTGTACAGTAAATAACAATTTGAAAGCAAACGCACTCTAGGAAGTGCATTCATAAGAAGCTTGGATGCTGCAGAACACCTTGAAAGGAAATGAGAAAGCTAGATTTGTACCTATGGATGATGTGCTGGCTCTGCAGGTAGTCCAGTGCCAGCGTCATCTCACAGACGTAGAGTTTGACAGCGTCTTCGCTAAACTGGACGCTCTGCTGCAGGTGGTAGCGCAGGTCTCCTCCCAGCAGGAGGTCCACGACCATGAACATGTCCTCTTCATCCTGGAATGAGTACCTGGGACGGTGGAACACAGCGCTTAGTCAACACTTCGAATAATAAACATGCTATACAAACAGAGGCTAAGCACATAAACCGTACATCTTGTATAGGGGCTTATATGCTCTTGCATGCAGTACAAACATGAAATTACAAGTGCAAAGCTTTCACAGTAAACAACCACACACACATGCATGTTTATAGAAAGCCACACATATATCTGTGTAGAACCACAGGCAAACATGTACTTTTCATGCATCGTTCTCTGCCTTCTACAAACAAACCACTTTGAAACTGTAACCTTTATGCATAATGCATGTCAGCGTGTGCTTCAGGAGTTGTCTGTATGAATGTGCACCTCCTGGCAGGGTCGACCCATGCACATTGTATAGCATTACACAAGTGTCCATTATTATCCTGCTAACATGCCACTTATTTGAAGGAATGCAACAAAAGAAGTAATTGTGAACCAAATGCTTGGCGCGGCTTAATTGACGGGCTTCTTGTGGTCCACTAAACATTTTTGTCAATCAGGCTTACTAATCATGCACATCAAATTAAAACACAGCCTCTGAGTAATCGGGGTGGGGATTTGCAACACTCCACTCCACAATTTCTGCCCCAGACACTAAAATAAACAATAAGCCACACGGATGAACAAATTGTTGTGTACAACCTAAACGAATTTCTCATGAAGAAGTGAAGAACAATAAAGGCAGAATAATACCTTAATAGTTCCCCCAAGGTAATTTGCAGCAGAGGAGGGAATATAAACTGAGCTTTAGTGATTTCGCCCATCAAACTCAATTTGTTGTGGCTGATACAGAGCCAGTTCTTTTAATTTGTGGTATTTATAGCTGCAGCTTCCCTCTGTGTGTCCAGGTGAGGCTCTAAACACTCAGGGGGGACATTCTGATTGGTCCTATTCAGGTGCAATTTCCTGACTATCTGTAAGAGAGAAATTGGGCCTACGTTTGCCGTAGAGTGAAAATCATTATATTCGATCCACAGATCCGCTAATTCCGCTGCAGGGAAAAAAGCCCATTTGCAGCACTGTCAGGGGTTTCTTTTCTCCTCAAATGCCACATATTAATTGATAAAATGGCCTCGACTTTAATGCGACAGGGTAGATAGGATGGGATGGATAATGGCTGGAAAGCACAATCCACAGTGAACATAAAAAAAAAAAAAACATTTGCTCATATATTGCACTGTAAATAGTGCAATATTGGCATCAATGTTCAGCTTGTATTTTGGTATTACTATCAAGAAACTTGTCTGATTTCCTTCCACCCCTCCTCTAGCAAGGGCTCATTCGGAAATGACTGTTGAGCCACGTGGATCGTACACAGTAAACCAACCCTTTAGAGATCAGCCACACTGTTAAAACACAAAGAAGCCCCGACAGATGGCAGGCCCCAGGATGTTGTTGGCTGTTGGCAGGGATTCCTCAATGTCACCTTTTTATCACTTCATTGTCACAGCCTGCTTCCCGGTATCCACTTGACGGCTGAGCTTCCTCCGGGGGCATCACTTGCTATCTGGGTGTTCCACAAAATGGTCTTCCCAATCCGTTGCCAAAATATATGGGCTCCTAAGACTGAGACAGCAGTGTCTCAGCCCTGTTGTCACTTCCTTACCCGCTTTCGCTGAGGTGACAAGGAAACGTCAGACACATCACAACAACTGGAGCATATGAAAGATCCGGCGCTGACAAGCCTTGTCATCTTTAAGACTCTCACCATTGACGGGACCGAGAATGAATACAAACAATTCTGTTTTTCATTTATTGCAAACACTTCACTTCCAATAAATGCGTTGTGAAGTCTGCAAATCTGACAGTTCTCAAATGAAGGACTCAGATTGTTTGGAAATAAAAAAAGCAACAGTGGTTAAACAAAATAGGAAAGAAATACAAAAGCACTAAAGCAAGTATTAGTTGAGAGGGAACTTGTTTTAAAGGCATCCATCCAGTGCCTCCACTTATTTTCTGGCACTTTTTTTAGATCTCAGTAAAACTGGTTGAAGGGCCAAGTATGGTTTAGTCAAATTGTTTGATGGCTCGTTGAAAATTAAAGCTGCCTACTGCACATGCTAGCGTCCTAGACGTCGAGAATTAACCACAATTTCAACATGTGTCTCATGCTCCACATCCTGCCATTTTTCATATGTCCAATAAAGTGCAATATTGTGTCCATCAACTAAGGTGAGAAAGCATTTAGAGGGGTCAGTCTGTCTTACTCATCTCTATGAACATTTTTGTCCCATTATTCCAAATAGATGTGCTGCTGCTCATACTGAAAAATTAGCACAATTTATTGAGTGGTGCTTGATAACAGTGGAGCTGCAAGCCAAACCCTTGAGGATGAAAGAATATGTCTAGGGGTAATTTGGGATCTGGGCAAAACTGTTACTGTCCAAATTCAGGGGAACAGCACTTGCCTGCGACAGTCACAATGACTAAGACATGAAGGTTAGCCGGCTGGAAGAAGTACAAGAACAAGCTGAAATAATCAGGACACAAAGACAAATGAGCCCAGGGATGAAGGGTGGACCGAGGGAAATAGCGGGAGAGAGGAAGAGGAGAAGAGTTCTGAGGTAAAAGAGAGCTTGTGATTCTGTTGGCTCGTGTAGGTCTGCAAAGTTTCACTGGCCTAAATAAAGTTGATGATAGAGATGGACTGCCTAGAGTTGGCTGCATGAGTCAATCACGAGACATTCACGTTGTCCTCAGAGGATTGCTGCAACAATGGTGTGAGGGAACGCTGCCTCTCCTCTCGGCGCCCTCAAACCGATCGCCTTAAGACACAACACCTCCACTGGCCTGCTTTCACACTTCCAAAGCGATGTCCTACAAAAAAAGTTTTTTAAAAGCAGTGTATGGGGCAGTCCAACGTCCTTCAGGCCTGCATGCAAATCCAGGGCAAAATTATCTGTAGATGTGCGATGCCCTTATAGAGCAACAAAATGCTGTAGTGTTGCAAATACTTACGCCACACTTCACCTTTTATGAGGATGATTTAGGGCTAAGCCTCTTCACAGAGCTTGTGATAACTGCTGACTGAGGGGGTAGAGGCTAATCTGTTCCACAGTCTCCCAAGGCCTCATTCCATCCATGCCTGAAATCAATATTCCTAATGGAGACTAAAGAGGATACGACAGATGCCTCCTCCCCACTCGTCTTGCTCTCTTTCTGACTCTGTTGAAGGGACGCACAATAACCAATACCACATGCCGCTTCGCCAAGTGACTCAGCCCCTCCTTTGGTTTTTTTTAGACGTTCAAAGTGCTTTAAGAAAATCTGAAGACTCTGTTTTCAACAGCACCAAAAAAAAAAATTAAAAAAAATAAAAAGTGTCCATTTGATCATGACTCACCACTATGTGGCTGAACCCGTAAGGTGGGAGAAAGTGGGGACTGGATCTGTTGTGTTGCTTTAATAACAATGCACTATGCGGACGAGCGGATCAAATTAATTGCAGAACCCATTTCCGTGTGTTTTGGAAATGGACGTAGAGCAGGTGACCCCTGCTCTATAGGGCTTCAAGAATATGTGAGAGAAACAAGATGTCATCGTCTTCACACGTCTGAAATCCTTACAGGGATTTGCGTGGATCTGGTGTATGCAGCAGATGATAGTTAATTTTTCCTCCTCCAAGGTAATCCATTCAGTGTACCCTCGACTCCCACACATCATATCTATGCAGCAAGGGAATGGTCGCTGCAATTACTGTGGGCTGCAAACTTGACATTCGCCCAGTTAGAAACAGCCTTTAACCAGCTGATGGGATTCAGTGTGGGCTTGCACAAGGTTGCTTCCTAATGAATATCCTCTGAAGATACGAACGTAAAACACAGGATGCCTCAACTAAAGTCAAAACCTGCTTCGAGACAAAAAGAGTGTGTTGGTTAAAGTGGAAGTTAAAGGAAAATCTTACAAATCCTTAGTCTACACTTTTTTTTTTGACAAAACAAATCAATGCCAAATACTTTTTTTTGTGCTGTCATGTACATGAACCCTGTCTTTGGTTGTAGAAATCATTACTGCATTACTATTCTCAACTCTGTCTGTCTGTCTGTCTCATCAGCTTCCCCCGGCACAGAATCCATAAAATCATTCCCCATCAAAATGTCTCGTGAGTTGCACGTTTTTTTGTCTGCTTTTAAGAACAGGCAGTTACCAAAAACCCCAGCTAGTCTATTGCACATCACATTGATAATATTCTGAAATGCTAAAACGCCAAGCTACATTCCCTGCTTATTCCCTGATCTACAGGGAATGAGTTAAACAGCAGATACACGTCATGTACCAATTAGGTTCACAGGTGTTATACACAGTACAGGAGATGACTGAAAGATGGAGCAGAGATCTCAATAGTCCTGTTTCATTCCATGCCCAGCTGAGGTGTTGTCTCAAGCAGCGACTAAATGAAGCAGACAGTTTATGAGATGCATACAGGCGCAACACATAACAATGCTGTCACGCAGATGCTCACAAAGTCTCTGCATAAACTAGGGCAGAAATAATAACCATACCATAGACTCGAGTTATGAATTGATTTCTTTTATCTCTCACTTGTGTTCTCTTCTCACCAGCTTGAGCAGAACTTTCCTTCAATTATATATTTTTGAGCACAGAGAGTGCTCAACATTGGAGGACTGCAGATGCTCTTCAAAGCTCTGTTCCTTGATGAGAATGGAGCCAAATATCTAACTGTATTTTCAACCAGCTTTTGACTGTAGGTTTGTAAAATAAGACTATCACATTGTTTGATTGTGGAGGACGACATTTTGTCATTCTTTCTGGTGACTTTGCACGGGACAAATATGATTACACAAAAAACATCAAGCTCCTGGTCTGTGTGGCCTACACCAACAGACTTGTAAAATAAAGGCTGCATGCACACACACACACACTATAACACAGCTGGTTGTATCAATCACACACAATCTGATGGTTAGGCATGTCTTGCATCTTTGACAGCTTTTCTCTGTTTTTTTTTTTTTTATGAGGGTCAGCCAAATACTGTGCAAACCGAAGTCTAAAGGAAGGAGCTACAACCTTTTGTTTGCGTACCAAGCAACAAAATCCAAAAACACACTTCCTTTTAATGTTTATTAGACTTTGCAGATGGTTTTGTTTTTTGTTTTTTTCAGATTTTCCACCGATTTCCCTCAGCGTCTGATATAATGCGAGTGAATGGAAATCTTTTTTGAGAAACTAAAGTTTAAAAACTAAGTCAAATGCCCCCGTCAGTATGAAAACTTTACAGTTCTCACAAGGGACAGTGTTTGCTGGTACTATTTGCACCCTAAGAAAATGCTCTTAGAATCCACTGACAGATTGTCTTGTGGATTGTCAAGTAAAGCAGCACATTTAAGTGAAATTGAAATGGAAGTAAAATAAAACAAGGCTGTCTCCAATTATGTTATAATATGTGGAAACAGTCCCTCGTAAACAACTATTAGAATTACAGATGTCAACGAGCATGTGAATTATCCAGAGTAAGACTGAGAGCTGAATATGAGACCATTACAGCTTCAGTATAAGGGAAGCTGAGACTGTGTGTTCTCGTTAAGATGGACAGGATCCTATTTTGGAGCATCTCTGCAAAGCTGTCTTAGAAAGCTGAGGAGAGGAGGTGTGAAGTGTGAAACTTCTCATTCCCACGTACTCACAATCATACAGTTCAGCATCTAATGGGCATTTGAAGTAGTCCTGAATGCTGAGTATAAGAGAAAGAGAGTGGAGCAGCACAGCACATAGAAAATTAGAACACAGAAGGCTCTGGCAGCAATACACACCTACAGGGAATTACACTATAAAAAAAAAACACATTGGGCCTAGAAGTGTATGCTCATTAAAATGCCCTCAGTTTGTTCCAATACAGAAGCTTTCTAGCAGGCAAAAAAAAAAAATGTAGATCAAACTTAAATTGTTGGATGTGGAAATCAAATGGGAATCAAGTTGATGAGGGAACAAGCACACAGGACACAACTTAGTCTTGAATCATCGACTCACTATCTAAACATAATCAATCCATCATGGACTATGTGAATAACTGAATAATCTGCTGGTGATTGCTGAGTGAAGACAGACGCGTGCAATATCATTCTACCAATTACAGAGGAGTAAAGTGCTTTGTGTAATATGCTGTGAATGCCGTGCGAGGTCCCCAATTACATTTAGAAATGTGTCCCGCTTGGAGATGAGCGTTGAATAATGAAAGCGGCTTCCATTCACCCACATATCAGACTCAAGGGAAGAGTAAGGTCATTTCAAACCACAGTAATTATCAAATGTGTGCTTTATGGGCTCAGATTCAAAATTAATATCCCAAAATATCTCTCCTGTGTACATTTTTTCTTAAGGGGAGAGATGCTGGGTACAAGAGGACCATTTGTTTCAAATCATAATAAAAGTATAAAACCCTTTTTTTTTTTTTCTTTAGGTGCCAAATGCAGAAAATAGGTTCATGCAACACTACGTACAGCAGATATATTAACCATGAAAACCTAGGTTTATTTTAGGGCTGCATCAGGTTGAACATGCACTTATCTATTGAGAATGTCTTGGAGTACATAACAGACAGACAAAGCAGGCCACTGACACAGGCAGAGCAGACCACACTGAAAGTGTAAGAACATAGGATAGTCACCAGAGATTTACTAAAAAAACATGTTCAATTTCCTGTAGGATCTCAAGCTCTCTAAAGACGTTTCGGACCTCATCTCTCTCTATGCACTGTTGCTTGTTCATGTACTTCATGGCGTACATCTTCTCTGTGTCCCTCTTTTGCACGATGCATACCTGCAGCAAACGAGAGAGGAAAATGGGCGAAAAGAAGGGAATAGAAGGAGGAAAGAAATGGGGGGGGGGGGGGGGAAGAGAGAGAAAAAATGAAAAGGATCTGTACATGATTAACCCATCTATAAACAGTCTGCATTCACATTGTGCTGATAGACATTAACTAACATAGATGTTGGTTACAGTGATAGAATTACAGTATACTGGATTGCTCTATTGCTGAGGTCTCGACGCTCCACGAGTACAGCCACGCTGTTATGCAAATAAAATATGCTTTCAAAATAGCCCACAGCATCTTTCAGCTGTTGAATAATGGGATCGTTGTGTTGGATATCCTATGCCCATGCACAAAATGCTGAATCCTTAAGTAGCTCTAATGAACAGAAATTTGAGGCAGAAGCCACCTTCAAACAAATCACCTCGTTATTTATTTATCACAGGTTTGTGGTTTTGTCAGGAAAAGGTTGCAAAAGGTCAGGAGCTAGACAAGACTCTGGAGACGTCAGAGTCATTACTGTAATATCACTGTCTTCACTGCAGTTATTAAACTTAACATGGATCTGCTGCAAGAGATGCCTTGCAGACACCGAGTTCATTATTCAAGACTGCTTGTCTATCTTCACTCATTCTGGTTTTCATTATCACCTTATTATCAGAGTCAGTAAACTGTATTGTTGAATTACTATATCGTGAAATAGCATGGGGACACTTAAAGGTGATTTTGCAGTACATCAGTGTCAGAGTGTTGTGTTAAACAGCACATCTGGCTCAGGTTGTAATGACAAGTCATGGTAGACAATTCAACCTGCTAAGGCCGTCTGCCCACAACCGAAATAGCAGAGGGATTTTTAGTGTTTACTGCTTCACAGGCCGGTCAAGTGCTACTCTCAGGGCATTGTAGCGCTGATATTTACTTTTTGGGAAGATTTTACTTTTACTAAAAGGTATAATATACTTTAATGTTTAAAGCACTTTGAACACCAATAGGTAGAAAAGCGCTATATAAGTGCACATCCAGTACTATATGAAGACAGGATATTTGGGAGAAGTCACATGCAAATACTGTGAAGCACTTTTTTCTTGTGAAGCACTTTATCTTAAAATGGCCAATTTAAATACACCAATTAAAATTATTATTTGAATGGATACAGTAGCCAAGAACTCTCTCATATGTCATATGTGCACTGTATTAAAATAGAAATCTGAGTGTATCCTTTAATGTGGCTTTACAGCAATTCCCAAAGGGTAGTAAGATCTAATTTGCATGAATGTTGAGCAGGGATGCCACCAACGCGCTCAACAACACTGTCAGTAAAATGCTTAAGTGGGCCAGAGGGAGAAAACACATTTGCTTCAAATGCAAAATAACTAACAAGATATAATATTATTGTTGAGCCTTGTTTCATTTAACCTGATTTTTTTTTTCAATACAATCTATACACTAGCCCTGATTTTCTTAGGGATCTGAAAGGGATTAGTTGGGTAGATCTGTGATTTCTGGGTGTTTTGTACCACACATTTATCTGGGTTTTTACAGGAGTAAATATCCAACAAATACTGAGACAGAGAAGATATTGCTTTGGTAGCAGTGCGCCAGGAAACAATAAAAAAAATAAAATAAGCCTGCCTTGTTCTTAAAGAATAGGTAGGGAGTTATGATGGGATTGGATCACCTATCACTGTCATTTACCCTTTGAGCAAGCTACTTACAGTGTGCCGTCAATGTGAAAAGATCCGAGAAGAAAAAAAAGCACCATCCTTCACTAGTGTTTTCACTATCTATCCATCCATCTATCTACACACACACACACACACACACACACACACATAACCTCCCTCTGCTATTTCTATTATAGACAGAAGGCCTTAGCTGGACTGATCTGTCCAACAGGTCTCTTCATTGCAGCTTGAGCCAGACAGATGGCTATTTACACTCTGGCCCTGATGTACTGCAAAAACACCCAACTCAGCGGGTCATTTTCTCAATTGTTCAGTCCAAGTCCAACCAAAGACAGAACAAATTTCAGAAGGGAAATCCCCCCTTGTTTCCATGCAGATGGGTGTTAGGGCAGTTTTGATGAATATGATGATATCATCTTCTAATGGGTTACTTTAACATGCAGCTGTCTTCTATATTCAAATTACCTCTGCATTAAAACCAAATGATCTGAAAATGTGTTGCTGATACAGATTTTTCCGTTGCAATTAGATTTTGTCCAACTTCATTAAATGTGGAAAAAAATTATTTTAAGAATAACCACCAAGCTAAATGGGGTGTTAAAATGAATATTATGTGTCTGATGACAAGAGGAAATCTATTACCACGTAAAACACCTTCTATTTAATTGTACTTGTGGTTTCCCCTCAAGCACAAAGCTCAAATGAGTTTTAGATTTGACTCGGCTGCGTCTCCAATTTCTTTTCTCTGGATCTCTTCCAAGTTCGGGTTTCCTTTACTTTTGTCACTTTCACAGCTAAAATTCATCACAAATTTACCTCTTCCTTCATAAAGTGTCAAGTTATTCTCACTAACACTGTCTAGACCTGATTTTTAAAATGCTTTTTGAGGAATCAGATCACACTTAAGACGGCTGAGACCCTTCACCATTTATTCAACGGGGTGGGTGGTGGGGTCTTAGCAGGCCATCAAACTGGCAGGAAACCTGCACGGTCTGGTGTATTTAACAGGAAATAAACCACGTCTACCATATTTGTTGTCTAATTGACCACTTGCTAAAACATTGCTACAGTTGCTACATCTGTGAAGCTTTCAGTTGTTGCACGTCGTGAGCATTTTATCATGCAGTGTCCGATTTTACACTCCAAATAGTTGGCAACTGTTTGTTCCACGAGTTGCAGCAGACCTGTTCTGCTCCTGCAACTGCACACACCATCCATCTTGTCTTTGCTTCTACTACAGTTGTAGGGTTATTATTCTGGCAAAAATCTCATTCTCCATTGCCCACGACAGCACCTATGATAAGTTCATTGCCACAGAAAACAAGTATGTTTTCAGAATTTTGGTACAATCTTGGTACCAAAGTATCAGTTCTTATGATAACCCTACAAATGAGTGCAGCTCTTGATATGCTCAGTATCCTCGGTCATTAAAAAGTTTAGTAAGATAGGCAGAGTTGGAGAAAGCAGCTTTACTTTTCTAATGGTCTGCCTACATAAAGAATGGTAGAGAAGCACTCAATTCTATCCTCATTACCATTTTTGGTCACTGCAGGCTTTTAAGTAATTGCTTGAAGGTTAAAAAAAAGAAATGACATAGAAGTTTAATTTGTAAAGAAAAGATACAATTTCTTTGGAAAAGGAATGAGCCAAATGCAACATGTAAAATGTCTATAAAAACATGCAGATAAAGGTTTGTTTTTGCCAGATTGAATCTAAAAATAAGATAAATATTGAATTCCAAGTTTCCTCCCTATCAGTCCAACCATCCTCCATACCTCATTTTTAGCCCTCAGCATAATAACCCGCGGCTCCAGGCCCCCCCCCCCCTTTTTTTCCATCTCCCTCACCGAGCTCGACACAGACCCAGTTTCCTTTTGCTCTCTGCCAAGTCGATCTGTACTGTGCTAAAAGGTGGGCTAAACAAATTTAAACCCTGAAAATAACAACCCAAAGGGTCTTTCACACATTTCCATTCTTCTTTCAGGCTTCTCTTCTCCACGCGTTCCACACAATTTTTCTATGTCAGCTTTCTGTGGGAATAAGAAGGTGCTGATTGCACTGGGTTACAGAGTATTTTGTACATCTTTATGGCTCTGGTGGGAGAAAAAGAGCTGAAATTCTTTAAAAAAAAAAAAAAAAGCATGTCCTACATACAGAGAGCAAGACAGGGAGAGCATTGTGTATACTAAATGTACCACCCGAAGTCTTGTGCAAGTGACAGTAATGTCGTGTGGGACATAACTTGAGATAGAAGATTCTATCAGGGCATTTAGTAACAGATGAAAGCCAGAACCCTGTCTGGATAAGTAGAAATGATAGCTGTAACCATAGCGCAGCACTCAGTGGACATTACATTTATTTTCTACCATTGGTCCAGAAAACAATTTTCTAACAGATGTGATCTGTTAACTTGAAAGCACCGCTGAGGAGAGTGCTTTAAAAAAATGGCTGCTGCACACAACTCCATTAGCTTCTACGTGAGTGTAATGCAACTTAACACGGATGCAGAAAGTAAACTTTTCCAGTGGTAAACGTAAGTGAGCTCCAAATAATTTTATGCCATTTTAACCTTTACTTGTACAGTACTTTCACTGAGAGGCCACCTCTCTTTCACAGGAACACACTGACCACATTTACACAGTTATACACGTTCATGCAAGTTGGTCGGTGAACCCAAAGCCTGATCTGTACTGACTGGAGCAGTGGAGATAAGTGCCTTGCTCAAGGGCACCACAGCAGCGTTGACGAGTCATATACATCATTTTGCTGCCACATATTAAATGGTAACAAAAGGGCGATGGCAGCGAATTGGGTACAGTTCTTTATTTTAGCAGCAGTTAAACAAAGACAGTCTTGCTTCCTGTGTACAAGGACAGAGGCAGATTCAGGAGCCGGGGGAAGGGGTATGGAATTTCAATTACATTTTAAAAGATAAACACAGCAAATTTTTTGTCCATTGTGTGTGATGTATTGATTATTGGCTTCACATTGTGTAAACAATGTGCTGGGGCAATAAGAGGTGTGTTGAAGTAGCAACACAGAGATTTGCAACGGACTGCTACAATGTGCAAGCAGCAAGGAAATCATAAAAACGGTACACTGCTCCTCGGTAATGTAGCCCAAGCACTTTTGTGAGTCTCTATGTTTCTCTTCCCATGTGAGGTTAGATTGTTGCTCATAAAGTCTTGATCATAATAATGACGAGGCAACTTTTTTTTTTTTTTTTAGTTCAAATCATGTAGTATATGTGCAAATCCAGGCTGCTTATCAGAGTTTATTGTGAGTTTTAAAGAAGGGTCAACTTAGCACCAAAGTTTCATGACCTCTGTCTAAAAGGGACTGAGCAAGGGCTTTTTTTACTCGTCCTACCCAGATTTATAATTACTTATTTATACTTACTTATTGTAAACTGTGTATCACTGACTTTAGCACAGATGACCTCCAAGCTGGCTGCTTAGTAGTGTAAAAAGGCTAATGGTTGACTGGTGGTTGCCTTGAATAAATAAGGCTTCATGCAAAAAAGGGAATTTTAATGGTGGTATTTTCTTAAAGAGCTGACAGAGACAGAGAGAGAAAGATTTAAGAAAGGCAATTCCAACAGTTTTACAAATCTGATTTCAAAGCAGCAGCCAGGCGCCAGGTGAATCTTCATAAGTCAAACATCTTGTTACTCTGTTAATTTAATGCTACTGCCAGCCAAAGCATCTGTGCACATCTCCTGTATATTGTCAGACTGTAGACGTAAAACTTTGGTTTATGTGCTTTTGCTACATTCTCTGTGTTTATGTTGCCAATCTTTCTAATTTAGGTACAGTAACACTGCATTATATCCAGCTTTTATTTCATTTTATTTTATTTATTAAAAAACTGTGACAGCTGTAGGAAACCCAGAGTTTCCCCAACCACCGAAATATCACCCTGTCAATCATTACCAACCAGTCATGTCTTATCTTGATTCCTTAGAAGGCCGTATAGTAAAATGGGGACTTTAAAATAAAGATTTATTCATTTATTCATAGACCATATTAGCAATTCAATGCATCAGACCAGTTTAGTATAGAGGAGAAAAGTGTAACAATTTTGAGGTGAGCGATGTGGGACAGAATGTTTGGCGAGCAATTTGCATATGAATGGAGACATTTCCTCCTAGATTGAAATCAGTTGAGATGGAGGATTCTGGCTATCGCTGTGATGTGCTGGCTTAGGACTGAGGCACTGACATAGTTATGGCTGCTGGGACCAGTTCTCTTTTAACAGTAATTGACAATAAAGTGTCCCTAATTAATTCTGTAACACTATCTCCAAAATGCTAATGGCCAGCATGAATCGGCCTTCGGATTTTTTTTTTTTCTCCTTTTTTCCAGTGTTAAATTACAATTTTGGAACACCTGCTATTCAGATTGCTGTTTAATATTTGTCAGAGATAAAGGTCATTTTGTTGTAGAACAGATCGGGTGGAAGCTTGAGGAGACACTAAGGATATCGCCAAGTTTCTCTGAAGAACTGGCTTATAAATTGGCGAATCCTGAACAGGCTCGGAATTTTCTAGGCTCAAGTCAGCAGGAGCCACTCAGCACAACATGGCTGCATATCAACACTGATTTTCCTATTAGAATTTGATTCAAAAAAATCCATAACTAATTTAAATTTTTTAAAATTCAATTATTGGCAATTCTGTTACATGAGATAAATACTAGTCCTGCATAAAGTGCTTTTCAGAATGTATCACTGTATTTCACCTGGGTACAAAAGTGTGGGTCAATGCATATTTCATTAATTTGATTGCATAACTTAACAGTATGAAGGTGCAGAGTCTGGCACCAGAATAAAACAGTCCCAGTGATAATACTGACATGTTATTATAATGCTGGGCCACTTAACCCACAACAAATTGGTGTTATTAAAAAAAGATTTGTGGATTACTTCAAAAGTTATGTATAATCAAATCATAGATCAATTTTGGCCTTTAAATAATCAATATTCGGTCATTCATTAAACAATTTAATCATTTTTCTAGCCTTATGAAAACTAAAGTTATAAAAACATATTATTAAATAAATTAGTAGCATTCAAGTTAGAATAAAAAACGCTTTTATTTTGTTTTATTGTGAATTTCACAATGAAATACCAATTCATTTACTACATCAAGGCTGTGTGAATGTGGTAATCCGATTTGATTGGCATTGACCAAAACTGTATTGGTGCGTAGGAGAACATTGCATCACCTTTTTCCATCTCATCCCCTTGTCTTTATTCACAATGCACATGAAATATAAAAAGAACATTTTGTCAGCTGCTTTCACTATAACCATTACAATTTACACGGGGCCTTGTTTATGAGAAAAACAGTGAATGTACAGTAGTATTTTTGGACCAGCTGTAATTAAATACTGCACATGAGCAAACTCTGTGTTGCAGTCCAGGTGAAAATGAATTCCGCACTGCAGCTGTCACATTTTTCTGGTCCCAAATAACTGAAACGGTGTTTGGGTTAGTGAGCAAATACAATTGAAGAAAAACAAGCCATTCTTATGGGCTGTGTTTGTGGTTTCTACTCGGCTCCAGATCCAGTGTCTCCATGAGCACAAGACAGGACAACGGCGCTCGCCTAGAGCGAGATGCTGTCGCAACTGCTGTAATCTCTTAGCACCAGCTGCACCTTGCACCTGGTTATCTCCCCTAAAAAGAGCTTTTCAGAGGTAGTCACACAGCCACACATTTGCTCTAGATGTAAAGGTAACGGCTATCAATTTCTCTGTGGACTTTGTAGAGGTGTGGAGTCATTTGATGTGTAGGAATTCAAAGGCGAGTACGATGCAGGGTATTATAATGTCACAGACGAGAGCACCTGCCCGTCTCATCCTTAAAGACACGCACCCCAAAAAGGCCTCCTTCGCATCACAACAGCTTCAGTGCTCACTTTTAATAGTTTTGAGCTCTGAAGCATGAAACTAACTGTTTTTCTGCAATACAATCGTTATTTAATCACGGCTAAGAAAAGGAAAATGGCGCGAATAACAAGGACTCCGAGAGGCTGTTTCCTGCACTTCCCACACGCTGTTAATCTCCATAGGGTCAGCCAGGGATGCCTGGCAGGCAGAGAAACACGCTCCTGTGATTGAGCAACACATTAAAACATGCACTATTCTAAATAAAGCCACCACATATTCACCCATATGGTCCAAAACTTTCTAGCGTACCTAATGAGGCAATATGAGTGGCATTTACAGAATACCAATACTGTCTTTTCCATGGTTTGTGATGGGAACTGCTCCATGTAAAGTCTGACTTAAAAGCAGCAGTCATCCATTAAAAAGGCAACAGTAATTCATTAATAATTCACTATTTCATATTCAACAGACCATGAGAGTGCACAGTGAACCAGGAAGATTGCATAACACCCTGGTGAAATGTAAGATACTGTAAACTATATTCCAGCAGCCAATAAGACGTTAAAGTACAACTGTTCAACCAACTAAGTAATATACAGTACTGATATCACAGTTTGGAATAATGAATATAATTATTAATTTACAATTACCCAAAACGCAACAGTGTCCCTAAGCAGGTCTTCAGTGCAACTCTGTTTTGAATGAAGAAATATTATTGCACTTTTTAAATGGCCACACCGAGATAACTTCTGTTGTGATATCATATTGTTATAGAAATATAATAAAACACAAATGTGAACAGGTTCTGACTAATATCACAGTACCATGACCAGCTGATCCCACAGTTGTGTGGGAGAACTGAACTAATTAGCAAGGCTATGTGAATAGCAGTCAGTTTCTGTCAGGCTGCTGTAGAAGAAAGCCTGTGATTTCATAAAACAGTCTGAACTTGGTGGGAAAGTGCCTACGTGCTAATAAGACCCATCGATGGCAGATCATAAAACTAATTATATATTCTACGGAGATGCCGTGTCCCGCCTTTTTACTCGGTCTCTGGACGGGTGGATGATGTCCATTTGGGAGGTCAGTGAATAATAATTCCGAAGGACAATCATATTTTTGAGGGAGGTAGAAGAAATTGTTGTCTTAGTAATAATACCATTCAGAAGAACACCAATTATTCAGTTATACAGTTATAATTATTTTCTTTAGCTTAATTAAACCCAAGAGGTGCTCTCTCTTTTTCAGGTCTATTAAACTTTGTACTGCAGGCATCAATAGTCCTGGTACAGAGATACGTTCTGTGGTATTAAAAAGCTGAATTAGGACAAAGAGCGCCTTGGACCCTCACTTATTAATTTGGGGATGCCAAACAATTGAGAATTATGTGGCCAGAGTTATGAGAGTTATGAGCAGAACTGACAGGCCTATTGGCAAAGGCCTCAAACTGTGCTAAAAATAGGGACGTAGAAAGTTCACTGCGATCCTTTAATAATGTGTTTTATCAGTAACAGAGAAGATAATAAATCTTTCCTACTATCGCAGTCTTCATGACTTCTACAATATACTGTACATTATATTACAGGCATTTATCTTTATAGTTAGAGCTCACAGCTCAGAGAGTTGTGTTTTGTAGACAGTAACTGAAGTACAACAGTTGGGTAGCAGACCATACAATTAATTTTGTATGAGCTTGGGTTATGAGAATAAATTAATTTTGTTAATGGGTTTTTGGCTAGTAAACTACTGATCTGCTGCAACGGTGGTAGTTGTAATGCTGTTCGCTTATCATACTGTTGTGGTCATAGCTTTTTGTTTGTTTCATTATGTTTCTGCCTTATGAAAAGATACAGTCCTGTACTTTATTGGGCACACAGTGCAATGGACTGTTTAACACAGCTGTACTAAAAAACAAAAAAAAGTTCTGGATTGGAAAACTCTGGATGTTGGACTCACACATCCTGGCAATTAGTTTCAGTTTTTTTCTTGTAAAGTAAAGTGAATTCTCTAAGCTTTCCAACGCTAAAAAATAGATGGATGTTTTGTGGAGTTACTGGACCTAATGCACAGTGGATGATAAGTGGATGATAGTTTAAGAACGGTTTGGTTTATTTATGCAAAAATCAATGGTATGTTTCTTAAAGTTAAACTTATGCTTTGTGAGCACAGAACAATCAATAGTACAAGCCTGGCAGAGTACTTACTGTAAAATCGCCGTCCCTGTTCTAAAATCATTTTTCCATTTCCAGCTGTATATTTCTGCTGTCTACAAACTTTCACAGGATTTGTTTTTCTCTGTTCTGCTGCTATTACATACATCTCTAAATTAGCTGCTTCCCCTTGACTTGTGAACACATTCCTTCTGCTGAGTTGTAAAGTTTGGCCTACAAACATCTAGGATTTATGGGAAATGATGTGCTGTCGACATAGATGGTTAAACATATTAAATTATTTTTCAGCCTACCAACTATATCTACTGTAAAAAAAAAAAAGGCACAAGCTGCTGTACATGGCCTACTGTTAATTAAGTGCCTGATTAGCCAAGGGAAAGTTACATGTCGAAATGTCCCTGGGCAAGACACTGAACCCCTAAAACCCTCCCCCCAAAAATTGGGGAGGGTTGCGTCAGGAAGGGCATCCGGCGTAAAAACTGTGCCAAATCAACATGCGGACATTGATCTGCTGTGGCGACCCTGAAATCACTCATAAAAATAAAAAAAAAAGTTTATACATCAGAAAATAGTCCTTAGTCTGTAATACTTGTCTGTCAACACAACCCAACAAACCCAAGTAATGTCACTTAAGTTATTTTCTGACTTGCAGAAGAAAATTCTGTGTTACTGTATAGACATGTAAACCTAATATTTTATCTTCACATGATCAAATTCATAGATTAGCCATTTATGTACAGTATTTACAGTACTACAACATTATGTTTAGGCAATAATTTGAAGAAATAAAGGTTTACACAAGATCTTGGGACAGATTCTCTTAGCACTTGGCCACCCTTATAGAGTAACAGGTGTTATGTGTTATGTCATATTACCAATAAGATGACATCTCTGTCCTTGTGTGTCTGGCCTCTAGGCAAAGTAAATCTCAAAATAAAATAACATTCCCTTTTTGCTGGTCTAAATCTTTCATATGTATAAAAAAAAAAAAAAAGATATTCAGTTCCTTCCAAAGGTACTGAAAGTGCAAAGTAATTTTCTGCTATATACTGAATAAATTTGGGTTTAAGGTCAAAGATAGATAGCCAATGAAAATTCTGAATTTCTGCTTTCATTTGATGCCATTTTCACCTCGACACATTAAGCATTATAGCACAATCCACAAATTACCCAACACCCAATAAATTACCCAAGTATCTATTCTGTTACTTGAATTAATAAAGTGTTAATAAACCCCATTACAATACAAATTCCTTATTTGCAATAACAATGACATCAGCAAATTGTTAGTTAATTCTCCCTTTAATAGTCTCCTCTTCAGCATCTGAAATGTATGTTTAATTGGGTTAAAGTCTGGTAATTGACTCAAGACAGTCCAAACCCTTCCCCATTTTCCCTTTGAAGTCCTTTATTGGCAGCATGTTTTGGATCAGTGTCTTGCTGCATAATGAAGTTCTTCCTAATTAGTTGTGATGCATTTCTCTGTATTTTTGTAGACAAAATGTTTCTGTACACCATTGAATGTATTCTGATGTGAACATCTTGAGGTAAACGATCAGTAAAGAGGAGTAAACCTGTTCCAGAAGCTGCCATGCAGCTGAAGACATGACACTTTTCCATTAACCACACTAACCAAACTGTATTAATTAATTTAATTTAATTGTTTACAGTCAAAAACAAGAAGCTGGCTCCATTATAGACAATGCTATCCGCCATTTTGTTGTGTGATGCCAAATGGGTGCCATTTCAACAGATGACTGATTGGGTTGTATGAGAGCGTAGGGAAAAAACAACTTAAACTTGGAGGATCTGCTGAATCCCTTTACCCCTCCTTTGTGGAGTTAGTAGGTGATGGCACTGACTGCTTTTGGATTTGTCTTCACACACCAACAATGATGTTGCTTTCTGTTTGCCGACGCATCCTGGGCATCCTGCTGAGTAAGCCGTTTCTCCATTTTGAAATGTTTAAGAAAAGAGGGTAAAACGACCATAGGCTTTTGCATAGACTCAAAATAACTTGCTTTATTCCCCCATAGACAGCTCTCCGGTTCATTTGTTGATTTATTTATTTTTTTTCTTTCATCAACAATTACAGTTGTCACAGGTAAAGCAACAGAGCAAAATGCATAAGAGATATTTTGAGATATTTGGGTTTTTTGTTGTTTTTTTAAACTCAAATCTCACATGACACACCTGTCAGTGTCATGTTCCAATAATTTTGGAAGAGATAATAATCAGATTTGTGGTGTTTTATCTTTTCAAGATGTAAATACCATCAAATTCTGATGTTTCATCCGATATCCATTTTTTGATTGATCAAACCAAAATGTCTTCAGTTAATAGTAAAAACATTAATTCATTAATTAAACATAAACCTCAGCCTGCAGTTCTGCTTTCTCTACCTAGACCTCCCTTAATCTCAGTGTCGCACACTCCTTAAACACATGCACTTATCGAATGCCTTTTAGCTGAAAGTGTAATTCTGTCACAAAAGAGGCTTTCATGTTGAGCTTCAAAGCAGAGCATCACTGTTAAAACCAAGGGGTGGCTGCATGTTGTTTGCCTTTACAATCAACGTTTTTCTTCCTCCTCATCCCTCCACTGTTCTACTATAGTTAGAAGTCCTATCAGTTGTTGTCAGAAGGTCTAAATCTCCTGGGACGCGAGGACTGCAGAGAGGAGAAGAAGGCATGGGTGTTAAATTTAGTGGTCTCAGTCAGGAAGCAGCGGATTTTCTGTTTTCTAGGTCAGGTAAGTGCCAAGTCGGCCAAAAGCCTCTGAGACACATGGGGAAACAGATAGAAGACCACTGCCTGAGGGGAGAGAGAACAGCTTATGTCTCTTCTCTTAGGATGTGAGAGAAAATATATTCTATATTAAGAGGTTTCTGTTGTGCGATGGTTCAACGACCATTGTTATTAAGCTGTGTTTGAAAGATTTGTTGTATAAGATAACCTGAGAACACAACAGAGCACACATACTCGATCACGCACACATTGAGACTCTTGCTAATGCTGCATTTGGGCGAGAGTGCTCTAAGAGAGGCGAGTAAGGCAAACACACTTTCAGGGTCTGATGAACATGTCATCCAGGGAGAAGAAGGAATAATTTGCTCTTTCATTTGGTTCATTCCACTGGATGTCTTCTGCTCCACAGCGGCTGCTGTCAGCCTGCAGGAAATGAAAGTGTTTACTGAGCTTGAGCATCCATTTGCACAGCTCCATGATGCATTATTACAGCAGGCATGTCCATTAATAAGCAGATTTTCAGAGACTGAGCTTAGAAAAGTGAGGTTTCATAGTACAAAAGAAAAAAGTAGGTGTTTCTGTGCAAAAAAAAAAAAATTATAATAATCTCAAGTGCATAAGATTATAAATAACTTTAAAATATATGTTGACACTTGCAGTGCAAGCACAAGACCTCCTTTCCACAAATACACACTTGTCTGATAGCCTGACAGTGCTTCAGTCTCTGAAGCTGTCTCTTCTGACAGTTACTGAAAATTAAAAGGGATTTGGTGTCACTAAGGGAAAAGTCAAAACAGTCTGAGTCAGGGTGCACGAAAGCCTGATGCCTCTTACAATCTGCTAATACAAAAAAAACAATCACATCCCAGTGCACACTTTTCCCCACTTTTCAAATCTGTGTACCTTGCTGTGTGGAATTCAACTGGAATCATTTTTTAAGCTTTAACAAGTATTTTCTTCACTAATCATTTCATCAACATATTATTTAACTATAATATCTAAAAAGAGCCCCAAAACCCAATTTGACAACCTGTTGCCAGTGAGTTTTTGGCTTGTTCATTAAACACTTGGTCGTTAAAAAAATAGCTTGGGCCATTTTCTAAATTAAGCCTACTTTCAACAATCCCCATGTGACACTAAAACCAACAATTAATTGCCTACACTGGCAGTTAAATTCTGTTCATCTGCAACCTGGATTAATTATTTTTGTTTGTGCCATAGACCTTTTTTTTTCCCTCCGTCCTTTCAGCTTTGTCCTCCCGGTTTTTACGCCGGATGCCCTTCCTGACCCAACCCTCCCCAATTTCTACCGGGCTTAGAACCGGCACTGCAGGGCTGGGGAGGGGCCGATGGGGCTTCAGTTTCTACTTCGACATGTGGCGGGGAAAAGCTAGGCACAAACCTCCGACCCTATGGCCAGTGGGCGGCCACTCTTCCTACCGATCCACTGCCGCCCCTGTGCCATAGACTTCTGTTATTGTCCAAAAACAATTACAAACTAGACAGACAGACACATTGTTCCACTGGGTGACCTGTTTCTTCATTCTATAACACTGATCAGGATATTTGAAAAAGTATTCCACCAAATGCTCTGCATTACCATAATTGCACCACTCTTTTCTTGTTTTAATGTAACTGTGCACAGCTTGTTTGATCTTAAAGTATCCACAATCTCATTTCATGTGAACCAGAAACTAGATCATTTTATTTTTCATTAGCTGCTGTCCTACCCCATTTACTAACTTCATCATAATTTCATGAAGCATTTAATGTTGATCCGCGCTACAATCGAAGACTTCACCCTATTTTAATGGTCATATTATCAGCTTTCCAAAGACCCATCAAGTGTCCTTCCATCTTTTTCTAGACATCAGCTGGAGCCTGCCAGTCACATTTATACTGTGTTATTGTTGGAAATTATTTGTGTTTTGTGTAGAAAATATTTATGGAGTAGCTTCACAATGTCCTGATTGTTTAGCACTGATCTATACTATTTGTGGTTATAATTGAACTGAAAAAAATGCACAGATAGTCTTTAAACCCCCTTCCATCTGAGGGGACCAAACTCAACTCAAGATGAACGAAGCTGCCTGAACGTTTTGGTTATTTTATGTTAAACTGCCATAGCAGTATAGCTGTGCTGCAGTTAACAGTAATAAGTAGTAAACTTGTCTTTTTATTTATCAATAAAACACATTCTACTACATCAAGATGATTTTAAATGCCATCACTAACCTAAAAAATAAATGGAAACAGACTGCAGCAAACCTGGTCTCCAAACATGACATCCAGAAAGTCCATTGCTTACCATTTTTACTAGATTGCTGGAAATTGTTACAGTAAATCTTTACTATAAGGCAGGATATTTTACTATGAATTACTGCAGGTAGAGCTGTATATAGTAAAGGGCCATCTGCCATTTACTGACATCTGTAACAACAGAAAAATGGGTAAATGATTTTAGGCAAGATGGATTTTCTTTTCCTGTTAAAAATGTCTTTTTACATTTACAATGTCACATTATTGACTCCGTTTAATTTCGAGGCTGGAATAAAACTCAGTTACTTTGTTAAATATAAGATGTAAAGTCAGACTACAGATGCTATAATGTGTCAGATACATATTTATTCAACATTATTATTTTTTATTAACATAATTTTTTCTGTTCATCTGATTTTCTGGCTTTATCCTGGCCTGTGATCAGTATTTATGCTTCACTATAACACTAGTAACAAAAACAAAAAATACAGATACAACACTGAATTCTCCTAAATTTGTCTATTTTGGTAAGTACGTTTGGCTTTTGGATAAGTAAAACAAATACAACAAATTTAAAAACCACCAAAATTCCCTTTAGGCATCCTCTAAATGACCAGTCAATTAAGATCTAGCTGTAACTTTAAATACTAAATCAATGGATCACTGTGCCCTAATGTAACTGATATGTAATATAAATATGTATGATAATGTAACAAAATCTTAATGTGGACTGATTGTGAAATCTGTCACTAATAGGTTCACTGTGTGGCCTGATACCAAACCTAGTTGGTCAGACTGCGTTTGGTATTGACTTACTCTGGTACCATTTTATAATTAACTTTAAATTAAAACTGCATAGACATAGCTTACTGATATACAAAATGCCCACTGGGGAAAGTTACTACATGGCAGGAAACTGCTCTTAAGGAATAAAAGTTGCCTGAAGCCTATGCTTATCTCCAACAAAGAAAGACTTTATAGCCATTTGTGTATAAAGGTGAGAAAATGTAAGGATGGCATAACGAGGATTACAAGCGTAACAGAACGATAAGAAGACTAAACTGAACAAAAAGAGCCTAAGGCTTATTTTCTTCAGGTTTACTGAGGGTGTTAGAGCTGTAACTGCAGGTTTCATTAAAGGTGAAATATCTCATACATATTCATCAGCGTTGTATAAATTGGACGCCATTATCTGATATGTGTTCTCTATCAAGAAAATGGAAATACGGTAGCTTACATGCTGGTTGTAAGGGGCCATCAACCAACTTTAGCATTTGTCATTTCAAAATTAAGGGGAAGAAAAACGAAGCAACTTTCAACAACGGTGATTATTGCCACTGTAACATAGCAGAAGCAACACAAGACAAGTAATACAAATAGTCTTCTCAGCTCTAGCTGGGGGCAGGATAGCTAGAAGATTGCAGCCGAGTTTGCCTGTTCTCGCTGTGCTTCCGTGGGTTTCTTGCTTTTTATTTTAAGTTACTTAAAATAAAATTCTAACCAGTTTCGGTTTATGAATGAAATTTTTGATTAATAGAATTAGATTTTTAGGCTTTTAAAAAAAAAAAAAAAAAAAAAAAAACAGACACCACCAAGTCTTTAGATACAGATTTTCACTGGTACTCCTGACCAAATGCAACCACCTCATGACTAAAAATGTCAAATAATATCATTTGCAAGGGTATAAATCTAATGTCTTGTCATGTCTCTAATCTGATGTGAAGTCTAAGGCAGCAGCACCAATGATGAAAGGACACTAAGTTTGTAGGTTGATGGAATTCTTATCTAAATTTTTAAAGCCAAATTAGTCATTTTTTATCATAGTTCTAGATCACATTTAATCAGAAATGTAACTTTATCCTAAGGAAAATAAGCTAGATACTGTCACAGTTTTGGAATTCATTCTCCATGGTGCTGCACATTTTAAAAATGTGGAGGTGGAACAAAACTGTCTTTCTCCTGTTGCTGGCTAACACAGACAGTGAAGTCGCACAACGACACATGCATGTGAACACTGAGATTTGTCGTAGTCTCAGGGGAATATTGTTGGAATGATAGCGAATACAAGCAAAACTTTAACCCCATTATTAATGGAAATGCTACAATCTCAGGTCATTAATGTGAGCAGTGATGTACAAAGTACAAAGACAAGCTGGACAGTCATGAAAAATGTTGCATTACAACGTCACCATTTTGAGATCATGGTTTCTTTCTGGCTTATAACATTGCTGCCACTCTTGTTTTCTACCATGTATATATTCTTGGCAGCAATGTTAATATTAACGCCTCCAAATGGCCTATTTTTTCCTGCAGATTGTAAATCTACTCAATTTATTGCCAAAAGCAGCTCTATAACGTTTTAAAATAAAAAAAACATTGGCTCAAGAAGCTTTAAAGTCCTTACACTATTTTAGCAATGTGGCCCCTGCGTCATTTAGTAGCTGCACTAGAGCTTTGCATACATGTCTGGGCTAATGCATGTAGGTTGCAGAGGGCCACACAGTGACTGGGCTGTGCTGAACATCTGAGCTCTGCAGGACCAATCCTTCGCTTTCAAAGGTAAAGAACAGGGAGAAGTTCTTGTGAGTAAGATGAGGCTCAACTGTCTTTAGAGGCAGAAGGACTCTCAGTGTGCTGCCTGGGTGCCCCGCGGAGTAATGTAAAGAGAAGACACTAACAAAGACTCCATTATCTTCTGACCTTTCCACACATGCAGGCACCTTCCCTGGTTTGACGAGGGAGCCACAGCTTCCCTCTCACTGTCCTTTTTAACTCCTTCCCTCTTCCACTCCTAGTTCTTTTCACCTCCTGTCTCTGTCCGTCCGTCTTTTAACCTCCATCCACTTCCTGAAAACTCTCCTCTTTTTGTTTAGATGTATACCTGTCAATCTGACTGTTAGCACTACAGAGCTGTCACTAACCCACTGTCAGTGCTGCTGTCAATGATTATCATTCCCCCCTCCCCCCCCCCCCCGACTGTAAACTTCACCCTCAAGCTCTCAAAGCTCAAGCCTTAATGAGCCCTGCAGCAGAAATAGCAGTCTTCTATACAGCCTGAGCTGACAAGATTGAGTGAAACACGGGGGCAAGAATGTGATGCTTATGGGAAAAGGGTAGCAGACACAAGAGAGCAACAGGGAAGCAAGCAATTATCCTTACTTTGTGGCTGTATATGGCCAACCAGACCTGTAGCAAGCATGTTACAAATGAGCTATACCCTCTCTAACAGGGGACACATGAGTCAAAATATCAAAGAGAGAAGTACAGCGAGAGCGTCGGAGTGGAATTTCCAACAGCATTATGGCCATAATGTATTTTTCATAATACTATATTGTTTTGCCAAAACAGGTTTCGCATAAAACACAGGAATTGAACTGTGAGAGGAGCAGAGGGTGATGGAGAGGGAAGGAGATATCTCAGCTGATATATCACAAGGGGAAATACACAGCACAGAGTGAGTTTTGATTACAGCCTGGTTCAGACTAAACAACACATTCACCATGACACAATCAAGTTGCGCATTCACCATGATTTTCCTTACCCCACAATTATTATTTTTTCTTTAGGTGGTACGAAAGCGGTGTTAGTTTGATGAGTCTCTCGTACAATAGCTCGATTCAATTGGAGAGGAATTTAATGGAGAAGATGAGCAGTATGTAATTTTATGAAAGTTTTTCCACTAGAATAGTGTTGCACAGCTTTTATCAAGGTGGCAATGTACAATATTTCATTTTCCACCATTAATTTCATATGCATCACCATTCTAATACAGTCTTGACTGCAACATGTATCGAACTGTTTGATTTCCGTTTATCAAAAGGTAACCAGAAGCATGTCAATTGGTGCAATGTGTGCTTGGTAAATTCAATCCAATTTCAATTCGACTTTGTTTATATAGCGCCAATTCACAACAAAGTCATCTCAGGGCACTTTACAGAATACAGTCAAGATTATAAAGATGTATAAAGAGAACCCAACGATTCCCCCTGGAGCAAGCCATAGGCAACAGTGGAGAGGAAAAACTCCCTTTAACGGAAGAAACCTCCAGCAGAACCAGGCTCAGGGTGGACGGCCATCTGCAAGCGGACATCGATTCACAGAATTTATCTACTGTATGCTTTCAAGCTTTGAAGAAAAACTGGAACTACATTGCTCTGCCTACGTTTGGGTGTTTCTGCCTTAGTGTGTTAGTGGATTTCAAAAGGTATAGAGATGTGGTGTTTATTTAAGATACTCCAGCAACATAGGGAATGGATGCGTTACGTTTATCTGTTATGAAAGGGCTTCAACTGGATCTTTTTGGGGATTTGATAAAGGCCCTTTTTTGGTAGCCACAAGTTTTGAGTGCCTCCTTGATGTAATTGTTTCCCTTCTCCTTTCTCCCCCACCCTTGTCGGCACACTCAGCCTCTCAGAGTTTTCGTGTTTAGGATTCTGTTTTCTTTGATGTGTACTTTACAAACCAAGAAGGCCAGGCTTGTGACGTCCTCCCATGAGAACTTGATATTTTTTCCACTGCAGTAATGTGTTTTTCCAATAATATTTTCCAATAGATTATGATCCAGGTGCATCCCCTTACCTGAACCAATGGTGTTGGGTGCTGTGCCCGTAAAAGCTTAAGGCTTAGTTATCTAGTTTTTCCGCATTAAACTGGCCACAATCAGTTTCTGTCTGTAAAAATTCTCATAATTATATGAAATAGATTAGAATAAGGGGAGATCAAGTAGGGCACATATGTGGTTTGGGTTTAAGTTGATCCTGTCAACAAACATGCTGTCGTTTATCATCTCCAATGATAAAAGACAGGCAATACCACTGCCTTCCTTTCCTTGAATGGTAAGATGGGAAATTGTTGTTTCGGCACTAGCTAGTGAAGCTGATAGCTTCGTCCTCGAGTTGCTCCGCCTCTTCTTCTGACAGTTTGTTGCCCCTGATGGCGGACTCCATGACTGTGATGTGGTCTAACACTAGATCTGTACTAGTGTTACTGTAAAGAGTTCTTTTCCAGTTGTGTAGGCTCTCTGTGAGACAATTTCTTAACCCACTTGTCTTGGAGTTGAGTGTTGTCACAATGCCTCCATTGTGAAATGAACCTGTTTCAGTCCATCATTGAGAAGCTCGTGCTGGGCCTTCTGTAAGATCTTCTCAGCTCTGTGGCACTTCGCAATGGAGCTTAGGCATAGACTCTTGCAGATGAGCCTGTGTTGCCTGCATCTCAAGTTGAAGTGCAAGTGGTTCCTGTAGTCGAAGGGTGTTCATCCTAAACTTTGTACGTAAAGATTCTTAGTTATTCAGGTAATTGTTATCACAAAGGTGCTATTCAGTGGCTGGACTTGCTTGTAGTTCTTGAAGGTGTTTCACCTCTTATCCAAAAGGATTTATCAGTTCTGGCCATCTGGTTCAGGGAAGTAGCATTCACTAATGTTCACTGCAGTACATAGGGTCCAATGCAGGGAGGAATGTACAAATTTGTACACTAGAGAAACTAAGCAGCCATTTCACGAATGCATGGCACAACACAGGAGAGCCAGGTCCTCGGGACGAAACTCAGTGGCCCAGCTGCAGGACTAAAGTGAACATAGCAATGTCCACATTCTGGATAGAGATGAACCTGTGTTAACAAAGGAGGTGGCCTATGACAAAACCTATAAAACACAGAGCTTTGAGCTTTTACATGCTTTTGGTGTGTCAGTGTTAATAAGTCTCATCTTTCAATGCACAACAACTGAAAATATACTGGAAACTCAAACTTGAGTCCAAGACCAAGGACAAGGACAGGCCTGTGATATGGATATTAACCAACCTTGGTATAACGTTTTGCTTAGAGGCAGATCAGTAGTAATCACTAGGCAGGTTGGCTGCTGTGATCAACGACCAACAAAAATAGGTCCTGTATAAATGTAACACAGCAGTGCTCTCAGTGTCGTGCTTAAATTAGAAAGTGATTTGAGGCTGGGGCCATTCTTTTACCAACCCAGATTTACATTAGGTTTGCATTTTTTACTTAGACTTTTAAAGAAATACAATCTTTATGTTTGTTGTTGATGGGAAATGTTGAAGGGAAACATCTGCTGCAGCAGCAGCAGACAACACATTTCAAATATCAAAGGACTGGATTTCAAGCTCCAATCCCCAATAAATGAAAAAAAAAAAGCCAAACAATCACAAATCTAACCATTGCGACTAAATGCCAGTCAGATTACAGTCAAGCTTTTAAATAATTCAATGCTGTACTTGATGTGAAATTAAAAACTCAGAAGGTTGCTCTACAGTATTGTGCTCAGATCAACAGATGTGTTATAAATGTTTAAAAATTAATACAAAGTGTTTATGTGAAATAACCAATCGTTGCTCATGCGGGTGCATAACGTGTCCTGAAGTAACTAATTCAATACTTCAATCACTGTGTTGTCTTGTAAAGTCACTTGTTGTACAGTTTACAAATTTATGTGTCAAAACATAAATCCAGGAATCCAGAAAGTATGTGAAATGAAAAAGTTGTGGTACTGTTTGGTGAACTATAGCCAGAATATCAAAAAAGAGGCTGGTGAACATCTACCTATTGATTGGAAGTTATCTGCAGTGGATTGAGCCTTTTAATTATGTGCTTCCTGACATACACTGGCTTAGGCAAAAGTCACCTTTTCAGAAGAAGAAAATGAAGTTGATGCTGACACTGGCTACAAAAAAGGATAGATAATTATAAAGACACATGTAAATGATAAAACAATATTTTCAACCTTTGAAAGATGGCAATACCTTCTGTAGTTATATTGTTTCTGTGTCATCTTTAAGAAACTGTAAAAAAAAAAAAGTTATATTTTCCCACAGGTTATTTTTGACTCTGACTATTTAAAGTGGGGACACACCTGAAGACTAGAAAAGACATAAAGACTGTTTTGACCAACGTTCACAGATTTCTGGTCTCTGACAGTCTAGAAGTGGCACAAATAGGATGACTCAGTAAACTGGGCGCAACACACTTGACAACCACTTGTCAAGAGTGACTGGATGTTCTGGAGATAGACATCCCCAGATTCTGCAAGAGCAAGAAAATTGTCACGTGTAGTTGTGCCAACCTGCTGGATTACTTCATAATGCAAACACAGTGTGTCTGCAGCCTACCTGAGCTGCTTGTTTTTAATTATAGAAAAAATAAATATCTTTAAATTTTCAATCAATACAAATATACTGTATAGTTAAAGGAAAGGAAAGATACCAACCTTACTTCAACATGTACAGTACATTAAAAAAAGAAGAAATGGTAACAGAAAGAATGACAGAGATGAAGAGAAAAAATAGTGGTAGCAATGTTTGGAAAACGCTTTGAAGGAGGAGGCTTCTTCCACTTCCCCTTTGGCAGCCTCCCTCTTCTCAGCTCCAACCAACCTCACAGCTTCCTGCTGCGTGAGAACACGTCCCACAACACAGATTCTCTAACTTTTACAAAGCATACACACATCTACAGCACTTCACGCATACACACACACAAAAAAATGATAATTTTCTTACAGCACCTACACAAACTGGAATATACAGATCATGTTGCACATAGCACTGTGAATGCAAGGAAAACACACAGCACAGCTGATTTTGTGGTTCATTCTTTAAATTTGTTATAAATACAATCACTTTATGTTGTAGTTTATTCGGTTTTAGTGGTTTATTTTTAATTAATTACAGTTTAAATCATTCTATCTATTTAAGCTTATTTTGTCTTTTAATAAACACTAACCAGAGGTCATGGTTTGAACAACGCTTTATGTCTGTCTCTTAGCTCACACACACACACACACACACACACACACACACACACACACACACACCAACAGGCTTAAGTGTGCTCTGCGGGAAGCTAAAGACTCATGCTGTTAAGTTTTTCAAAAAAGCAGAAACGCAGAGTACGGCCACACAAGGCAATAATAAATAAATAAATCTGATGACCTCCAACAAAGACAAACTTTGTCTGGACGCTGGAAAGCTGGGGCACATGGCTGTTTTTGTACATGCACCTGTTTCCATAAATGTACATAAAAACATGACTGTATTATAGATATTATGCTACTGAGTGGCAGCTCTCAGGTCTTTTGGATGAAACAGTTGCCTCCTCGTATCTAATGGGGAAGAAAGTGTCACAAATAGAAGTGACCTTGCCACCGAAATGCAATTGTCAAAGCTTTTTCATTCTTAGAAGTTCAAGTTATTTCTATTTAAATTTTAAAACTAGGATGATTAGTCAATGTTTATTTATTTTTTTCATTTTGGATGTACAGCTTCAGTCTCTGACACTATACACAGTGTATTCCCTCCATCTTCCATTGCAGATTCCCTTCAGTATCATAAGGACAGTGACAGCAGCTTGAGGGAACAAAGCCATAACTTAAAAATTAACATAAATTCACATGGTAATGTATTCAGACAATTACTTTCCATATAACAGTGGGACATGTTTTTGTAGAAAAGATTGTGTCTTTTGAGAACCAAAGCAGATACACAGACACAAGTATAATTAACAAATATTAACAGTGATATTTGGGATTCAAAATGAAGACAAACTATCACATTCTCTGGAGCCTGACTGTGTGTCAGCACACACACTCTAGGCTCTGAATTCATTTCTGAAGGCTCAATTCCGTATGAACCCAAAGGAATGTTTCCACTGACAAATGGCTCATAAGTTAATTCAAAATGGCTGTTTTATCAACACTTGCTTTTAATAATGATATTGGCACCTGAGTCATGTCAGAAAAGAGCTGTGGTAATTTGGTTTCACAATATGCAACACACACATCACACACACACACACGCCAAGTTGTCTTACTCGCTGTTTTCAGACCCACTACTGAGCCTGATGACAAATGCAGCCACAGTGTTACGCGGCTCTGTAATTAAATGGACGTTGGGTCAAAACTTCGAACAGGTTCACTGGCATAAAATGAAAGGCAAATTGGCTCTGTGACTTTACAGACAGAATTACATAATTTATATTTATAACTATTATTGAAAGAAAAAAAAACTATTTTCCTTTTAGGCACTATAATTTGAGAACTGGCCCGCTCCTCTGTAACAGGAGATAATTAATCTGCTGGGTAACTGAAGATCAACAGAGTTTACAATACCTTTCCAAAGCTCCCTTTTCCAATGGCCCGCAATATCTGAAAGTGGTCAAAGTTCACTGTTGAGAAAAAGGAGAGAGACAAAGAAAGACAGAAAACTTTAGCAACACTTCAGGACAGAGAACATGACACAGCACAATTATTAAGTTGCATCACATGGAGACATTTGTTGTTTTAGCTGCAGGACTTCTTCTTTTCCTTTGGGCTGTTCCCTTTCAGGAGTCGCCACATTGAATCATGTGCCTCCATCTAACTCTGTCCTCTGCATCCTCTTCTCTCACACCAACTAACTTCATGTCCTCTCTCACTACATCCATAAATCTCCTCTTTGCTCTTCCTCTAGACCTCCTGCCTGGCAGCTCCAACCTCAGCATCCTTCTACCGATATATTCACAATGTCTTCTCTGAACATGTCCAAACCACCTCAATCTGTCCTCTCTGACTTTATCTCCAACACATCTAACATGATCTGTCCCTCTGATGTCCTCATTCCTGATCCTGTCCATCCTCGTCCCTCCCAAAGAGAACCTCAACATCTTAAGCTCTGGTACCTTCAGCTCTGCCTCCTGTCTTTTCTTCAGTGCCACTGTCTCTAAGCCGAACAACATCTCTGGTCTCACCACCATCTTGAACATCTTTCCTTTCATTCTCGCTTATACTCTTTTATCACACAACACACCTGACACTTTTCTCCACCCGTTCCAACCTGCCTGCACTCGCCTCTTCATCTCTTTTCCACACTCTCCACTGCTCTGAACCGTTGACCCTAAGTACTTAAAGTCCTGCACCTTTTTCACCTCTGCTCCCTGTAACCTCACCGTTCCACCTGGGTCCCTCTCATTCACACACATGTATTCTGTCTTGCTGTGGCTAAGCTTCATTCCTCTGTTTTCCAGAGCAGACCTCCACCTCTAGATTTTCCTCCACCTGCTCCTTGCTCTCACTACAAATCACAATGTCATCTGCAAACATCATAGTCCATGGAGATTCCTGTCTAACCTCATCTGTCAGCCTGTCCATCACCAGAGCAAACAAGAAGGGGCTCAGAGCCGTAACCATATTGCTGCTCACAAATGTTCACCTCTGCCCTTAGCCGAGCGTCCACTACTCTTTCCCACAACTTCAAACAATGAACGTAACGTTAAATTAATGATGCTCACACTGTTCATTATGCAGGTATTGTAGCCATTTGTTTACAATTTGTCACACTTTAATAGGGCAGAAAGTAACGGAAGTTAGAATAAAGTCAGCACATTTAATGGTCAACTGCAAATCTTCTGCAATCAATAAGTGGCTGAAAGCTATGAACCACGCACACACTTCCATATTGATTCTCTGGCAGGTCTGTACTACATCCTTTTTCACATTTTGCTTGCACTTTGCTTTTGGTCCTCCACTGAGTAACCCGACTGACTTGGCCTGTCAAGGACTGTCCTTGGTTTTGTTTTCAGAAGTATAAGCTCGCTGTCATTCAGCATCATTCTACTAAGGTCTTTCACCCATTTCACCAAGTCACATTTCTTTTTTTGGCCGCCATATTCAACAAGTTCAACAAAATATATTTGGTAAAAAAGGTTCTCTGTGACACATGTAGGCATCTTCGCTGACCTCAATGCATCTAACTGTGGATCTTAAGTGTGCCTGTGACTGTGGGTCACACAGTGCTGCAGCAGTACCATGGTACACAAGTAGCACATGGCAGATATCCAGGAATGGTTAATGCCAAGAAAGGTATACAATATGATTTACGATATGAAATTCAAAATGGCCCATAATCTCTAGAAGAAAAGGTTTAATTTGAAATTGCCCATCTTATGTGGAGAGAACATCAGAGCAGAATAAATGGCAAAGAAGTTGAAGTTTAGAAAAACACCCAGCTCACTGCACTGCAATAATCTTTTATTATTATTATTATTTTGCTACAGCAATACGTGTAATGGCAAGTCTTGGTTCACTTCCTTCCCCAGTGGGTGTGTCCCCTTCTGATGGATTGTTGTGTGTGTGGTAGAAAAAGAAAAACCTGCAGATTGTAACAGAACAGCCCTGCAATAAAGAAGTTTGTGGAGATACTGACAATGAGTTCTCTAATCTATCAAAAAAAAAAAATATCAGATTGAATTGTCCTCTAAACAACTGTGGAGTATTCACAATTCAAATTGCGAATATATATATATATATATATATATATATATATATATATATATGTGTGTGTGTGTGTGTGTGTGTGTGTGTTCAAAAGTGAACACCTGTATTTAGGTTGTGCACAAAACTATAGTGTACCTTGTTTTATCATAAGCACATGGTATATTGTTTTATAAGCTTGAAAAGAATGATATGATGTTTTCATTAATAAAATGGAAGATTCTGGCATCTCAGGTAACTGAGACAACTACCAAACTAATTAGCTGCTAGCTACAAGTTTCAAACTGACATCAGAATTATCCCGACTCAGAATCATGTTTCTTCTTTGACAAAATCATCTAAGGCCAAGTATAAATAAAAACCTCAAAAAGTTTTTTTTTTTTTTTGCATTTATAAAATGCAATAAAAACTTAAAATAGAAAGAAAATATTTCCAGTGTTTTTACTACTCAGTTTTCGTAAATATAAAAAAATAGAGAACTAAAATGTGAAACCAAATTAAAAGTTAAGACGGAGGCAATGGTACTGTGCTACATCTTTTTTCCTTTATGTTACACTTTTTAATCATTTGGGGACTGTGGACTGAAAATGTTAGTAGTTGCTGCAAGACCTCAGCTGCTCAGTCCGTTGTTGTCCTTTTCATGTGCTGTCATACATTTTTAAAAGGAGATAAATCTGTACTGCAGGCAAGCCAGTTGCGTACACACTCAATAACACGCTACAACGGTGTGAAGCCTCAAACTGCATGTCCAGAGAGAGGCCTGACTTTGCCCTGTTGAAATGTACGATGACTTCCAAAGAAATGACATTGCCTTAATGACCAATATATGCATGCGCTGATGCAGCCCCACACTATCACAGAAGGTGGTTTTACACATTTAGATGATAACAGTCTGATATCAGTCTGGATGTCCATTCTTTAAAAAAAAAAAAAAAAACTGAAACATAAGCCTGTTTCACATATGAAGCTGGGACAATGTCAGGACAAATCAGGGGAGATCGTGCAAGTCAGGAGCATCCTTACAGGAAACTCTGCTTGATTCCAGTGTGGGGTCAGCGCGCAAAGGAGCCACAATATGATAGAAAACTCTTGTTTTGTTTACAACACATCAGACCCTTGCATCTAAAAAATAATAATAATAATAATAAATAAATAAATGATTGTCAAAATGGTCATTCAATCGATTTAAATCCTACCGACATTTTTTATGCTTTTTTTAATCAATCCTCCCAAAGTCCAACCCTTTTTAAAGCAAATGGGGTTTGTGATACATTAAAAAAAAAACTTAATAACTGGAAAAAATCCAACTCAAAGAAGTAACGAATTAGTACATCTGAATTTATTTATATAAGTGCCGGCTTAAAACATTTATTTGCTACGGCTTGAGAAGGCACAGCTATGTCTGCATCTGTACGAGTGTAGCAGTTCCCCAGGCCCCTGGCAGCACAGCGGGCACTCGTGCTGCTAACTCATGCGGCTCCTCCTTCAAAGTCAGTGAGCTTCTGAAGCTCACATATTGGCCTACTCAGCCCCCTTTTTGTTTAGACAAGGAGTAATCAGGAGAGAATAAAGTACATGCTGGGCTACTCCAGGCAGACCCACTGCCAGCTGACCTTTGTACCCCTGTACTGGTAAACCCAACAATGCTAGTTGCTTCCAGACAAAAGACACAAGGTGTGGTTTCCATGTTTTGTCGGTAAAATAAGACTAATCCAGTGTGGATTCTCCATGCTCGGTCTTTTGTACATGACTAATCCTCTCGTATGGCACAGCTCAGGCTGCACCCTGGTGCCGATGCACAGAGACACTGTACCATGAGCACAGCTTTTAATGTGGTATTAAAAGGGATAAGGGGAAAAAGTAAAATGAATATACTGCATAGTAGGGTCATAGATGCTGTGATTTCTTGCCAGATGAGAAAAATGGAGCATTTCACTGTGGCTTTGCTGACAATTTATATCCTTTACCGGTTATGTTAAGTAGTTTTGAAACTGAAGTATTTGAAAATTACAGATAGCACATAAAAGTAAGTTTATGTTTTCAGTACATTGTATCCATTTAAAATGTTTTCATTAAGTCCTGACTAAACCCTGACATCAGTATAAAGAGTCCAACCTTCACACCACACTGAGTCATACTGTAGATATGTATCCGATGGTGTCAAAAAAGTCCAAGTTGTGATAAAAAAGATGTATAATGCCATGTTAAAAAAAACCCTACAACCCCTTGAAAATCACAGATCGGTGTTCGTAGCATTACAGCGTTTTCCTTGAAGTATGACTCATCGGGTAAGGAGAAGGAAACAAAATGCTAAGAGTAAGATTTATATGGGAAGCAATGCAGATGTTTGACATCATACAAGGTTTATGCTGACAGAAGAGGTGAAGCCATTGCAATCCAGTCAATAAAATGGTTCACAGTAGCACAAACTGTTGCTTATTGTGATTAACTATTTACTAGTGAATGTTTGCAGACATGTCAATGAGTCCATTTAGTCAAGCTGTGTTTTTAGCTGCGGTGGATGCTGAGCCAAATGATTTTTAGACAGAGGACGCTCATTTGCTGACCTACAAGAGGACAGTTCATTTCAGCCACTTGAGTAAGAACGGCATCAATTACCTTCATCTGCTCTTGTTATGAGGTTTTTTTTAACATCATTTAAAATCCGTGGAGCACAACTGACAGCGTTTATAATATGCGTCATGGTCAAGTGGTACTTAAGAGAAGTCAGCAAGTTGATTGTGAGTGACACTGGATAGAAAAAAAAAAAGGATCTGTAGTCACTATGATGGGTCCATCAAGTGCTCTCAGGTACAGCAGCTGCTGCACAACACACCACGTCCAACTCCTGCAGACAACTACAGCATGTTGTGTGAGTGGATTTAATCTATCACAGTAACAGTTGGAGAACAACATTTTTTCCTCTCTGGGGGTTGGATGCTGCTGAAACCCTGGGTTGATCTGCTGACTAAGCCTCATTGGGTGTCCTCAATGGGGGATCAGCTCCACCACAGGAGCAGAACACCCCCTAAACATAGGCTTGGTGCCAAGCCTATGTTTAGGGGAATGAAAAAGAGTGAGAGTTTGTTTACGTGCAATAATTCCTAACAATGTGTACAACCAAAGCTCTAAATCAATGTAGGCTACACGAGAGTTAGTTATAGTTAACAGCAAGTATACTTGACCCTCAGACTCAAAGCAAAGTTGTGAAGGGAGAGGATACAAGTATTAAATATTCACAATTTAACTGTTGATACTTAAAGGTAGGAAAGTATAAATCAGCAATTACTAAATCAATCTGATGAACCTTTGGCAAAAGAAAGATCTTTTATTTTGTGAGGGGTTAGAGCTGTTTATTCGGATGCCCTGAGTCAAGGTGCCAGACCCTGAGTCTCTGAGCTCAAAGTGTAAGACACCGTGTTGCGCACAATGCTTTGGCGTGAGTTTTTAACCCAGATGCACCTCCCATTTTATGGGAGCCACCTGGTGGTGTGGGATTTGAGCCCATGGCCTTGTGCATCGTAACCCAATGCTTCTACCACTGAGCCACCAGGCCCCCTACAAGCTCAGAGTGT
Source organism: Channa argus (assembly GCF_033026475.1). Lineage (NCBI taxonomy): Eukaryota > Metazoa > Chordata > Actinopteri > Anabantiformes > Channidae > Channa > Channa argus. Next base: position 49,959,888 of record NC_090197.1, read on the forward strand.
AGATTTACATCTTTTTGGAAGAGGAGCACGTGTATGAGGCCGCAAGCAAGTTCAGTGATGAACAATTTCATTTCAAAACTGGCCTCTCTGGGCGATGGATGTGGAAAGGTAAATACATTGAATGGTCATCTTCGGAGAAGCACCTGCGTCACATGGCAGCAGAATTTGTCGCTGTCCGTCATTTTGAAGGACACACACATTGCTGTTGCTGCCCTAGGCAAATTTTATGCCATTTTCAAAATACTTTGGTCGTTAGATGAATGAGCTTGCAGTAATGTCACTACTGTAAAAATGAAACCTTTTTATATAATAATAATAATAATAATAATAATAATAATAATAATCCTGATTCATTCCTTTTCCAAAGGAAACAATACTTTAACTTTTGCTGTAAATAAAATGTAGAGGGAGCTAGACTAATCTGGAATGAACATCCTGTTTGCTTCCCGTTTGCTTTACATAAGAAAATATTTAAGTCTATTGTAGACACAGAACATTTAAATTATTGATGAGGGTGAATTGTGGACCGTTTCTCTCTCATACATATTGGAGATATAAATAGTCAATCCTGTTACAGATATAAGTTAAGGAAAATTAGTTTCTACATTTGTTTGTCAGAGTGAGACAGTGTCTGAAAGCCACAATGTTCCAAAACAAACGTTTGGCAGAACCACTGCAGCGATGCTCCGCGCTGCCCTCTGAACTACAGCAAATGTTGCCCAGTGGCTGTGGCCGGTCCTGCTGGGGTTTCCCAATCATGTCGGCACTACATTTACTGGGAGGAAATCTTTCACCATTCACTCCTTCTGCACCAGTAGTACAGCTGCAGCTGCAGCCCTGCGATCCATAGTCACAGACGCACTCCAAGTCTCCTCCAGTCTGTGGGTCTTCAACCCAAAAAGGCTCTTTAATTAAGAGTTAGGGTAGATCACCTTCAGTTTTCTGATGTGTTATAGTGACAGAAGGTCTTCAGATTTTTCTGTCATTGTTACAAAAAAAAATCCCATCAATGATGGAAAAATATCCAGTAAGTGCAACATCTGCTCGGCGTAGGGCAGGCGCCTAGCTTAAGGGAATCCTGACGTCTTTCAGAATCTGAGTAGAGTTGCTAAAACAAGGGATTCAGGAGTCACCACAGCGATCACATGTTATTAAGCAGCACACCTCATCTGGAATGGGGTGCAGAGAGGGACCCTTCGCTCTTTGGGCAAAAGTCGGTGAGCGTCCTTTATCCCTTTACCGCGTCTTGTCTCTATGAAATGGGCTGTTCTCCTGTTGTTTCAGGGATCTAAGCATCAGTACAGATCTCAGCTCAACATTGAGGTAATTTGACAGTGGCGGTATCAAACCTGCAACCCTGTTTTGAAAGAACGCGCAGTGCAAAACAGACTCAATACAGTCACTAATGAAGTGTTAAGCCTCACATATCGACTTGCTTTTTGCTTTTGACTTTTTTTAAATCTAAAGGTTGTCTGTCATTCTTACAGTTTAGGGGAATCTACTGTAACTACTCTAGGTAATTCAAAGTATTACTTACCATTGTCTAATCTTGACTTTGATTTCACCTTAAGTACCTGTTGTCTAGCTGCCTTTAGCTCTCACCTTATTTTCCTCTCTAAGATGGTAAATTCTGTGGCTTTACTGGCACATGTGAATACAGTTTAAAGCCAGTGGCTGTACACAGACAAAGGGTATTTGTTAGAGAAGATGCACCACCACTGTACAACCTCTTGTGAACTTAGTGATAACTTTGGAAAATATCTCACATATATATTACATATGTATACTGTCACAATAACTTTTTTGTCACTTTATTATACAATATAGAGATATTTACTAAATAGGGCAAATGTATTTACTTGAAACAGTTTGGCTGAACTCAATACTGCTCTTGTAAAGTGCCTCAGGCCAGATGATGCAAACCAGATGCTAATCAGGAAGCTAATCGAAAAGTTGATTGCATGTATTTCTGTACCATCTATTCAAGATGGTGGTTGGAGAGGACATTAAATATTGTAATTGGACTGCAACTGAATGATTTCCCTTAGTGTGGGGTTTACATTTAAGTAACACCATCCGGTGTGGAGGGCTTTACACAAATTTGATCAAGCTATAATGACCACAGTTAATACAGTAATTTGTAATACAGTAGATGATAAAAGAAAAATGAGGAGCAAATCTCTTCAACTGAAATCTAACATAAAAATCTAAAAAAATTTAACAACTGAAAATACAAGGTTAATATTAAACCTGTAAAAAGACAAAGCACAGGCAAAACATGCTGACACATGTAAAACCCCCCAATACCAGTATGCAAATTAGCAGGAATTTACTGCATGGTGCAAAGTTTCTATAGTCATATTTTGGCATTAATTATGAGTCCTAAGATAATGTAATTTTCCCGAGGCATTCTTCATTAATCACCCTCACAGTCAATGCTCCCAGCAAACTAACGGTCGTGTGAGGGGACGAGGGGAGGTAATTTATCAAGAGTGCAGATGCTAATTAATTATTAGCTCTACCAGTACCTGCAGTATGGAAAGCTGTGTCATGTTTCACGATGAGTACATGCTTAGTACTTCATTGTTCTCCGTCTGTGTCGCATTTGCAAAATATTTTGACTCTTTAAAAGGTGTTGGAACCTGTGATGTAACAAAATATTCAGTATGTATATTAGTATAGTATAGTATAGACTGTGGTTCCATCTTAGGCTAACTGTGTCATTTTTAAAACGTATTGTTTAAAATTAAAGCTGCACTAAGTCAATAAGACCACAGAGTCGTCCTCTGAAAATACATTAGACATAGTACAGAAAACAGGTAAATTTAAAACTACTGGGAGAGCAGAGTAAGTGTTGATGCATTCTTAGGTAAATCGAAACACCACCACAACTCATCTCATCTGAGATCATGTCGCTCTCCACCATCCTCTAGCATCCAATTTTATCCAGGGTTCCCTGAAGAGACCACATCTAACTGGCAGAACCATCTGATGATCAATAAACCAACCCAATGATACAGTTCCACTGTCACCTAAAATGGATGAGCTAGAATGCTACCTAGGACCGAAGGAGGCAAAGCACCATCCTAATGGGGGCAGAGTAACGTAATACCTTTGATGTCAGTAAAGCATGAACACATTGATTTAATGCAATGGAGCCATGTTCATTTATTTGCACCTGTTGTGGGGGTGCGTATTGAAAGGGCTAGTTTGGAAAACAAGTTCCGCCAAGAACCTTTATGATACCAACAATTGATTCAAACAATCCCCTGTGATGTAGCCAAGGCACACTGTGAGTTGAATCACCAAATCTGTGGTCCGTGGACACGTGCCTCTCAAACTGAGCTACAGTCCCCCTTCTTCAGTGGTTCATCATACTGAAGCATAGCATAGGTGCTGCTGCTAGCATAAGGCACAAATGTTGCACAGTGCTTGCAAACAGATGCAGTTTATCCACCACATTCTTTGCATCATTGTTATAGGCACCATAATACTAAATCAGTACCGCTCCCCTAAAGCACAACAGATTGTTTTTCAAGCCTACATTCATGTCAACTATCTTAAGTAACTCTAACTTTTGTGCATATTTATCTATCATTTTTTACTATATATGTTTTCTACGCTTCTTTACCATTGCGTTACTTCTGATGATGAAAGAACATTTGTAGCAGCTGAATGTGCAGCACTATTTGGTTTAGGTTAAGGGTTAAGTTTGGATCCCCTTACAATGAAAGTGCATGTAGTGTAGGGAGAGATAACCTTAACCCTTAACAAAGTTTGCAAGCCCTTGAGAAATTAATTTTCAAATTATTTTGTTTTACACTTTTTTGCATGTGACGGTATGTGACAGCTGCACTCAGGGCCTCATCTGTACCAGCTTTAATAGGTTAGTGGCTTTTTCCACCCATGTTTTAACCTATTTTAAATGGACTTAACGGTACATACATGCTCCAAATCATGACTAGCAAACAGAACAGGTCAGATTTTCTTAACTTGAACTGTCCCATTCTTAAAATAGTGAAACAGTATCATCTTGTTATACTTGCCCATATCAATGATTGTGACATAAACAGTAATCAAAAATATTTAATTAGAATTATGTCAAATTAGTAATCAATCTTGATCACAATAAAAAAACTAAACCCATCAAACGCTGTCTAGACTGCTGCACTTTCACAGAAACACCTTGTAACCTATGTCAAACATATGTATGATTTAGAGATGCAATAGTAATTAAATTATTGAATTAGTTAGCTTAAAGAAAATACACTGACAACTCTTTTAATTATTTCTTAAATTATTAATAGCTGCATATTTTGAGTATTTTGCTTTGATGATTTCGGTGCTGTCAGAACAGTGTAAACATACCCTCTAATAATTTACACAGGTTGCTCAAAGCCCAGCATAACTGGCACCAAATTTATTATAATTTTACTACTAATGAAAATAATTACTAACTATCGAAGTCAGGCTTAAACCTTCTAAAATAGGGTAGCAGTTTGACACAGAACAGACAAAGTAAACTCTAAAATGTTAATGGAGAATACATTTAGAGCACATCCCAGCCATCAAATCACACTGATTGAATGCACCCTGTGTGGACAAAGCCCATTGGACTGGGATCAAAAAACCTCCTAGCATTGATCCCTTCCTGTTCTGTCTTTTGAGAATTTGCTTCTGCTTCTAATCCAATCCCATTCTGTCTGCCACTTTACTATGTTATCATCCTGCGTACAAGCTATTTCTCAGATTCTGCTGACAGGTTTCCACTTACATGTACAGCGCACACAACGACTGTGCCATATGTTTTGCAATTGTAGCATCAGCAGCAGGCATCACTTGATGATATGAGGGCTACATGCTTTGCTCAAGTTGATATTAGTTTAATATCTTTACACAAACACTTGCAGAATGATCAGAGCCTAAGTGCATTTTAGAGTGCAACTGGGATCATAGTAAGGTCTGCTCTGAAAGACCTGCTTGCTTTATAGCAGCTTCTTCTCCCACGTGATTACTAAATATTTCATCACCATAGTAAGCCATATTTCATGGTCGGTAGTGATTGAGCTGCTACTGGGAGACACCAGAGCCTTTGATATTGAGCATCCAACTGAAGCACTGACATGCAGAAAGACTATCTTTACAGTACAACTCACTGTAATGGCAGAGATTTTCCTACTAGTATTCTACATTTCTCGAACCATCACAGAGGCTGAGCCCTGGGTATAGCCTGTCACGATCTTGCTTTGCATCAGTCGCCTTGGATTTTTGTTGATGGGACTCTTATTACAACATAATTGCAAAAACTGTATATGTCATTTGAAAAGAACAAGGAAGGCTGCATGTGCTTGGGTTTGGATAAGGAAGAATATTGTGACTTGCATAAAAATTGTTGCATGCTTCATTTCAAGCTGGTTTTAAGATGATGCTCTAGAGTTGAAACAAAAGATTTGTCAGGTGAAAATGACAACACTATATCAATCAATTCATACAGATACATAACTTCATAATTTACTTACATAGCTGTAGTTTTGTTTCAAACAACAGCGCGATCTAAAGGCCAGAGAAGCAAACTTGTGGCCGGTAGGTCACCGTACTGGCATGGCAAAAATCTTTGTAGGGCAGGTGAGATGCAGAACCTGTCTCCTCCCTCATAAACATAAAATGATGTACTGCTGAGCAATTTCAACATCCCGTGGAGCTACACAGTGATCACAGATCAGACTGTAGTTGTATTGGGCAGCTTCCGGGTGAGTATGTGTCTAACTGTGTGAATGTGATCAGGGTATTCCTGAAACAGAAATGGGGCCTCTAAATAAATCTACCCTGAATAAACATAGTTTTAAAAAAAAAATGAAAAATGCCTGTGAGCTGAAGGCCAGATGAATCAGTTTACTTAAATCACTATCATTACTGAGCAGCCATCATCATAATTTTCTCCTTGTACACTAGAGCATTAATACAGCCTAATTGCAGACTTTCTAAACAGAACAACACATTAATATTCATGAGCACCATAGAGCTCATTGTCTTTATAAGCGTGAACAGTTTTAGCTGTGGATCTGAACTGATAATTGTACAATGATGGGCACATGTGTATAAAGGTTGTACCAGAACAACTCGACAGTATTCAGTTACCCTGCAGGTGGACTGTCATGTCATTATACAACCTTTAAGTTTAAGAGCGTCTTTTAGATATTCATCTAATGAAATGGTTTTATAATAACATAACTATGGGCATGTGATTCATACATCATAACTTGTTGCTAAAGTTAATCATCAAATTACATGGAAAATAAACTGAGGTGCCTTGAGGATCAATTGAGAGAGAAGACCAGGAACACACACATCAATTGCCAAAGACAAGCTTTTCGAGTTCCCATCTGTGATTTGCCATGTCTATCTCTTAGGGCCACTACACACCAGTCAACAGTTGGCTAAAGTCAGGCCAGTGTCAATTGGCCTAGTTTTTGCAATATGTCCCACTCCAGCATTTTAATTCCTGCTCATCAGCTCTCATCATTGCGGTAGGTTGAAGTGCCTCTTGTTGGCCCAGACAAAGGGAATGTGAGCTGGAACAGCAGTTCACCCTTGTTGTCTCTAGTTCTTTGATAATGCTTAGGGTGTCACTGCCCTTAAGCCCATACTTACACTGGATGCCGTAAAACCCCACGTATGCAACTGCCTCATAGCTGCCAGCAAAAGGCTCCCATGTGGGCCTGGTGCAGGATTCTTGATTTTTTTTAAACTCTGCATTGGACTAGCAAGCCACCATTTTGAGGACTGGCTAATTTGTTTAAAGGAACCCGGACCCAACCCATTCCCGCTACCTCCCTCTAACACATCAATAATACAGGCAATGTATTTATAAAGATCAAAATTATGAAATAAGTCCAAGTACAACTCAGCATGCTGTACATTTTTTACATACATACACTACAAAGACAAACACTAGAACACTTAAGAATATAATTGTAAAAGAATATGTTGTAGAATATGTGTGCTGGCAATGATTTCTGAAATGTGCTTATGTGGTTGACATAAAGTTTGCATGATGATGGTTTCCTATTCAATGTTTGTATGGTTTTCTTACTAAGAAAAGTATTTGCAGTGAGTGTGAGAGAATGCACACTTCTGTAGTTGTAAAGTTGAATGAGATATGAAAAAGCTCCACACATGTCAAGTAAATCTTCAGAAACAGCGAGTCATGCCACAGAGAATGAAAGGCAAAGTGTGAAATTGGACCTCTACACACAGTAAAAACTCACTATGGGAGGCTGTATCGTACATCTAAACGCTGTCAAGCCAAAGACGGAGCAAGGCGAGAACACTTTAGAGGATAATTCTGCACTGCAGCATGGGGACTCTCGCACGCACAGCACTGTCACAAAGAAACATCATCTGGACCTTGTGAAAACTTCTAAGGTTACCATGGTAATGTGTCCCTTTGTGTGTGTTTGTGTGTGTTACGTTACAGTGATGCCACATCATCTAGTCTCTGCATTGGCTTAATTAATTCACTGTGATTCACAACTCCTGGGCCAGCATTGGCACATTGTGTATTCATCGTGTTTGGGTTCACTAATGAAACACCGGTCCAGCATTGCACTGGATTTACCTTCAGAGTATTATTATCTGAGGTCATACAAATACATTAGAGCGTTAGGACAGTTTTGAGTTTCTCCAGTAAAAATCTATGGATTTATTTGACAGGCCTGTTGACTCTTCAAAGGTCATCATTCCAAACCTTCACTATGAAACCAGGTCAGCTAATGCATAATCATTAAAGCTGAAGGTACAGCAGAAGCTTAGTCACTGTCTACACAGCTACCACAGTTGGGTGTCATAGAAAGGACAAACAATTTGTTGATTGATGGTCCATTAATCCTTTCACAAGTTAAAATCCCAAATAATCAAAATTCAGGTAATTCCTTTCTTGTACAAATTTTTTAAAAAATGTAAAAGCCATAAGCTCCAACTATTTCTGAAGGGAATTATTAATAATGTTGGACTCTCAAGAAGGCTTCAGGTAATGTAAAGTTTGGCAGAACCTTTGGGAGAGACCTTCCATCATATAGGTAACACAATAAACAAGCACCAACTCATGGGTGACTAAGACAGCTGCGTTGTCGGTTCAAAGTCTATGCAGCCCATATGTTTGGAAAAAAGTTATTCCAATTAAGACCTGGATGTTAACACTGTGAACCCTGTTTCCACTATCCTGCATCCTCAGCAGGTTTCACAAACCAGTGGCCTGTGACGCATCGTGGTGAGGAAATGACCCACGCTCCAGGGTTAAAATACCATACTAACCTCACAGAGGGACACAGAGGGATCTATTTAGAGCCTCGTGAGAGGTGGTGGGAGGGAATGCATTATAGGGATAGGAGGGAGAAGAGCAGTCAGAGTCTCTAAGAGAAAAGAAAGATTGTGATGTTACAGTATGCAGTTAGAGCCTCTAAAAGGGAAGAAAGACTGTGATGGTGCAGAATGCTGTAAAGTGTTCTATATTGTCCATTTCGAATGTAAAAAAAAAAAAAACGGCTCAGGCTTTATTTTTAGCCCCTCAAAGCTGAAAAGTACACGCGGGGATGAATAAAGCATCTTTATTTTCAACACCAGCTGTCTTCATATGAACACAGTGCACAAAGCAAAAGTGCAGTTACATGTTTCAGTGCATGTTCTGTTAAAACCAGGAAGTTGGGATTTCAGAGTTCCCAGTAGAGAATTTCAATTGAAACGCCCTCTGAAGTCATATTTCTGACTCGGAAGTTTAGAAGAATCTCAGTAACTCTCTCAGTAAATCTCTAAATCCAAGATGGCTGCTGTAGATGGAGCAACACTTCAACAGTAAGTGAAACATAGTAATATACTGTTTATTAACACTTCTGTCTTGTATTCATTTGTATTATAGGTTTGCATATAGTATTTACTTAATGTGTGAGGCATTCATGGACCATACAGAACAATGGTCAGTTGCATTCGGAAGCACTAACGGCAAATGGTCAATGACAATCACCACTAATAGCCACTAATCCTCCCCACACCTCCGCCCTCCAGTATGTGACAATATTACATTTTAGGGTGTGATATCACAGAAATTAAATTTTGGGACTTGAATGTTCAGCTTTTAAAACTGTGATCGATGAACCCGAACTACTTCATTTTAATCTCTGAACTTTGGACTTACAAAGTATGAACAACACTGAGCATGTAGCGTTGTTATTAGTGCTAAATAATAATAATGCTTTACTATGTGCCGGTAATCTAAAGTATAAGGAAGCCAGAAGGCTTCCTTATTCATTTTTCTTAGTATAAACAAAAGAACAAACCCATTATCAGTGTATTCCCTTGTAATAAGGCACACCCACGATGAAGGTCATACATCATACGGACAAAGAAAACTGCTTCATTTAAGCAATTCCATTGCAATACAATTCTTTAGCATTGAGGGAAGCATTTAAACATACTGTAGGTTTACGGTGAAAGGGAATGGACACTGTGGCCTAGTTCTTTCCCCTTAACAGCTCCGAGCTGAGGCAGAAGCAGAACACATTGTGTTCTGGCCCAGATACACCTGACATTTGTTAGTCCTCACAGGTATTTAGGACAGAGCTGTATATTCAGTTCACCAGTCAGGTGTGCATTCACAAGATGCCTCAGTCCAAACCCAATTTTAAAATCTCTACATTGTTATTCACGTTTTTTTTTTTTTTAACTCCTTGAAATGAATTAAGACATGTTACTTTCAAGACCTATACGTAGTTTTGATAGAACTCTGATCTTCCTGATCTATGAAGTGAAAGAGGTCTGTTTGCATACACACTCCCAGGGGATATACCAGGCAGCTGGAAGGGAGGAGTCTCTGTCAGATTTAATAGTGTCACATTTACTGTAGAGCATTTCAAGGATGAAAATATGAATGTGTGTGCCTGTGTACCACCAGTGACTCATTGTGTCGTGCATGATTATAAGTAACCTGATTACTGTTGGCTATTTGGAGTAATCTAATTTATCTAATGTCATGTAAATAGGAAGCTCAGTTGGTTTATTACTATAGAGAACCTGGTTATTGTGGCTTGATTTCATCTGGAAAACCTTATTTTCAGTTACATGTACACTTCTTAAAAGATTTTTTTCTAAAGCATTTGTGTATGAAAAATACGTTAGACAGGGGAAATATTGCCTTCTGCAGCTGGATGAAAGTAAAGATTAGTGTAGTGGTGCATCCCCATGTCCAGAATAATTAAATCCAAAGCTCTTGGTATAAACAAATGTTTGGGGCTAGAAGAGAAATCTGATTACTGGTCAATGCATGTAAACACAGATTTTAGAGTCACACAGAAGTAAACACTGACTCTGCTGCTTTAACCTGATTTCTGTAAATAACATTTTGTGCGTGTGAACATAATGAGTGTGACAAACCCTTTTGGCAAGTTTTTAAAGAAAATGATCAAAATACAAAAGTAGAATAGTGGGGCTGGTTAATGTGATTTCTGATGTCAGAAATGGTGTCTGCCAGTACTTTCCTGTCCTCCCTCAGTGATATGCAGAAGAGAGTCACCTTACTGTGACCTAATTTTCTTAGTTACAAAATGACTTGGAAAAGAAAAACAATAATAGAATCACTCAGCGACAGCCATAAAAGGGTCAAAACGATCAATTCAGCAGAAATGCAGGTCTGCAATACAGCTGCTGTCAAAGAAGAAGAATTACTGCAATTTAGGACCGTACAATAGTAGATTAAGCCATTGTGCCACCTGCAGCATTTCTGTCTGGAGTTTGCATGTTTTCCCTTGTGCTTGCATGAGTCTCCTCTCAGTACTCTGGTTTCGAACCCACAGTCCAAAGACTCTAAATTGCCCTTAAGGATGAATGTGAGTGTGAATAGTTGTCTGTCTGTGTACGTCTCTCTGTGCTGGCCCTGAGATAGTCTAGCAACCAGTTCAGGGTGTATCCCGCTTCTCACCCAATGACAGCTAGGATAGGCTCCAGCCCCCCGTGACCCTGAACAGGAAAGCAGTTAAGACGGACGGACTTATGGGCTATGCGTCATCATATGAACTTTATCAGTAAGTCATTGGAACTTATCATTCTCCATTGCCCTTTACAGAAAAGTGCTCGTCTAAGCATAGCTTAGCAGCCATGGTTAAGAGGTATGTTACATTTTGGATAGCTTCATGTTCTAAGCGGTAATCATTAGCATGACTAAATATTTAGATTATAAGTTTAAGAGTCAAGCTATTTGCAGTCCCAATGAGCACATTAAAGAGCTGCTGTGATAGCAAGCAAAACAAAAAAGGGGCTCTGGGGTGAATTACACTGATTGTTTGTTTCTCTACTGTGTTTTTAAGTTATTTAAAATTTAGAATCTCCCACCTGGAGAGAAAGCAGTGATGAAGCTGATCCCATTGTGACATCACATGAGTGATATCAACTACAACATCAGTAAAGTAACAGAAATGTCATCAACACGCCCATTCGCTCGTCTTTAATCCTCACGACAATTCGGGATAGAGCAGCACACTGCATGCAGGCGCTTACACACATAATACAAACATTGTACTATAAGTGCCTCGAAGGATAAAGTCCGGATAATGTCGGGAGTGTCTCACTCGGACATTTGCATTCTCTCCTGAAAAAGTCAAGGGGGATTTCTGGATTCCTGTTCATGTGTGAAAGGGGTTTAAGGTACTCGGAGAAATCAGCTTTCTTGGGTAATCGGGGGAAAGGTGTACTTAAGAAACCTGGTTACTGGAAATCCGCGTACCCATGCCGCAGCAGAGTAACCCAATGTCTCCTCCATCTCTGACTTATTTTTGTACACAGAATTGTACTGTATAGTGACAGAAAATGGTGTTTTCTGACTTTACTTTTTGTGTTTGTCAGTGAATTTGTGTCGCAGGGGGAAAGAAGGGAAATAAAGAGGAGAGACATTGCAGGTGATCCACAGTAGGAACTGGAACTGTCTGAATTTTAATCAGAAGGCACTTTTTAAAAAAATGAGGTGATATCAACCCGTGAATTATCTCTCATTTCATTCAGCTGTGAGTTCCTGTCTACAGCCTTTTGTTACACACATGTGCATTTGGAGAAAACCTGGTTAAGCATATACACAGCAAAAACAAATTCTCTGACAGAAATCTACCTGGGGAAGCCTGGTTTCCCTAATCCCCTACCCCGATTTTAGAAACAAGCTTTTCTGCTTGCATGACACTTTAGAATTCAGCTTTCCCAAGAAAACTGTAACCTGGTTACTTAAGCCCACGAAAACACACTGACAGTTTTAATACCGCTCAGTCTCAAAATGAGAAATTTTAAATCATAAATACACTTCAGAAAATTCAAAAGTATGTATACCATATGTGGATGGGGAAATTAAGGATCTATTAAATGAAACATTAAAATATAATATACATATATAAAAAAGTGTAAAAAAATTTGAGACTAAAACACTGCAGGGATCCTGAGCCTGAAATGAGGTTTAATTGGTTTCTATAGGCAGTAATGTCTGGGCACCCTGACACATGACATGTGGTTTGTCTCATTACGCTGTTCAGAGGCCACGTTATACACTGAAAGCAGCAACGTATTTTTCTATAGAAGAAATCTACAACCATAAACCAAATACTGAATCAACTTCCACACACTGCTGCAGGGGGTCCTAGAGGCCACACTTTTGTTTGCTTTTTTAGATGTTCCTGCCTTTCAGTTCCCTGTGTCAAAGACAAGTGGATATATGGAGAACCATAAAGTCAGCAATGACGCTCTGTGAACTTACCCAACCCTAATGCTCTATGTTAAGGTTGGGAACATCCAGACGCAGTGAGACAAACTGCAGAAAGGAGAGACAAGACAATCAGCAGGTGTGCGGGATTACATGCGCACACTCCTTCAACCTACTAGGCCTACTTCAATTGTATTCCCCTTGACCCAATTTCTTCGTCCCTGAAGAGAAACAGGGAGACACACACACCTAAGTTAACAAGAGTGACCTTTATTTTCTGTTGTCAGCTCAGCATCAAGCTGAGTTCATCTCATTCCAGACTTACAGCAGGACTGTTACTGTCATCAGCTGCACGTAATCAACAAAAACATTAACTCAAATAACACTGGAGTAAATGACAAATTTGAGGCACTACACATGTGAATTGCTTTTATGAAGTGTGAAGTGAGGTATCATTACAAAAACGAAAAACCTCCAGGTAACGCTCAAGGTATAGTAAGTACTGATTAGACACAAGGCCCTCTTAAGAGAACACAGCAAGAAAAGCACAGACACATGTATTGAACATTAAATTAATGCCATTAAGCTGCTTCATTTTTAGTTTTATACAGATTGTTCGGGGTGTTACGCCATCATAGATTACTGGAACACCTAAACAGAATAGAGCCATTATTAATGTTATTAGTAGGGTCTCTGGTTTTGTCAAAATGTCTGCTGTGGAGAAAAGCTCCACCAAAAGCTGCCAACAGAAACAGTAGGTGTAGTCACACTTTGCATGCGAACATTTTACCTATCAGATCATTGCATATGTGACTGAACATTTACAGCGTGCAAATGTAAACATTTATTTGGATGGAGCGGCGACCCCGAGTGGGAATCATCCTTTTATTGGTGAGTAAGATTAGCAGATCTGAAAGTATAGCGGTGCTTCTCTCTGTGTGTTGGTGGGGCAGCCCCCTTCAATAGCTGTACCTGTCCAGAAGTAAATGATGTCATCTGAGAACAGATGATCAGTTAATGATAGTGACTCTTTTCTAATGGTATATTCTTAATTCTTTGGCAGTGTACCTATAAACAGAAAGGCATAACTGTTAAGCTATTATGCACGCTGCAATAATATACCAAGTCACATCGTTATCTCAATATGGATCAATGTGATCGCATATCTCTAATTTTTCTCATATCAGGCAGGTCTACCATCCATTCAGTACACCACCTGTCCTGTTAGGGCTCGCAGGATTACTGGAGCTGATCCCAGCTGTCACTGGGCAAGAGGCAGGATACACCCCATCACAAAGCTGACACAGAGGGTCAAATTGATACAGAAAGGCCAGCTGACAGATTCAAACCACGGTCCTAGCTGTGAGGCAACAGTGCTAACCACGCACGCTGACCCGTTAAGTATAATAATGCTAATTTAGTATCTTAATGAATGTGAAAGAGACTAAACAAATACCTAAGAACCAGGCTAATCTACAGTAAAACTCTGAACGTAACACATTAGCTGACATTTCATCTGTTTCGATGGACTAGCAACAACAAAAACTAACTGCTGCATTAAGTCACATCAACTTTGTCTCAGCTGACAAGTGGCGCTAAAACACACAGCAAAAACAAGAGCCAATGAATATGTAGTGTGTGCGGCATGTCGTGTGCAGGGGAGTATGAAAAAGAAGAAGACCAGGAAATGCATATATACAAACTGTAAAGAATGTGGAGTAAGTTTACCATTCTCGTGGCACTCTGGCTCAACATAGTTAATAACTACATCTAATTGAGAATATGTCTGATAAGAAGTTACAATAACAATTCAACTGTACCACAGCACACCGCAAAGACAAGGCAGATGGATGGCCTGTTAGTTAGATGCTCGGGTTAGTGTGTCCTGGCTCTTAATCTACATTATCACTGCTTCTAATACTTAGAATTAAATGAAAGTTCATTGGCTTCCAGTGTTTACACCCCTACTTTAACTTTCTACAAAGGAAATATTAATTATTCCGAAGTGTGACCATGATCTGCAATCAGACAATACCCCAATATGACCAAGACAGTATTTCCCGACCTCCTGTGTTACTGCTAAGACCAATTACAGCAGACTTTTACTATGGCAAGTGGCCAGTAGCTCCAGGCAGCCATGAAGTTGAGTTGAATAAAGAGAATGAAAGAATCTGAGAGCTGTAATAGAGATGAAAGAAAGCGAGCGCCTCAGTATTCAGTGCAAGTAATCAGCCATCTCTCTCTGCATCTATCTTTATCCTCAACCAAATCTGCTTTCATTGCCTCAGACACTTATCCTTGACAGGACGAGCAGTCACACACACACACTCAAACATTCAACCATAAGACACACACATGCACCTACACAAAGAATAGTTTAGTTTACTGTCCACAGAAATGGAAATTTTCCTTTGGCTTAAGAAGGATGATCAAATGGATAGACAACAATATACCAACAATGAACAGATAATATAATTAATAGCATGTTTTGCATGCACAACCGTGCACACACTCCGAATAATTTGAAAACTCTTTGGAACAAAAAATAACAAGTACACTAAGTTAGTGCCGATGTTCAATTAAAGCAGGCATTTGTCAATTCTGCACTTTCTCCTGAATACTGTAACACATTCACAACAAGTGTTCTCTTTCAAAAAGTGACAAGCTAGTGCCGTTCCAATGTCAGATGAGGACTTGGAGAGAGAGAGAGAGAGAGAGAGAGAAGTGCTCCTTTGTCTGGAGCCTGACTAACAGTTGAACTGAATACTATACACTTAGTCAGCTCCTACTGTGTTAACAAATTAGTGGAGTAAAACTCTGTAGGTATCCAACTGTTGGATTCATTTATCGATAATTCTATCACTCAAACAGTTATAATTTTACAAAATATAAAAAAAAAGACACATAACACTCTACCAAAGCCTAAATTGCTGTCTTGTCTGACCAACAAGCAAATAATCCACAGAGAAAAGCAAGAGAAGTGTTGGCTTAAAGGTATCGACTGATAATATGCCCCACAGTTCAACACTGGGCACATAGTTGCTCATAGTTTTTTTTTTATTATTATTATGCATAACAGATAATGTCTGATAGGCCAAACCAGCCTATCCACCTGTCTGTCGCTGCCTACAATTTCTCACCCTAAAAGAATTTCAGTGAAAAAAGCAATGCGGGAATGGGCACGATTTGCACCTAAATCAATTCCACAGCCTTCCATTGCTAATCACACTATGTGCCAAAAAAAAATCCCTTTGGCAGCTACGCTTACACGTCAACCTGACCACTTGATTATTTTTGCACCCTTTTGAGCCAAATGCTTCTCTAATATTACTGCCTAATTTAGGCCATATGCTGTTTTCCAAGAAGCCAAGAGATTCTGTTTCTAAGAGTCCTGACAGGCAGCAAGAGACATTTAGAGGCTCAGTCAGCATCCGCAGCAGTGTGCGCCGTGGTTCGCTCAGTGTTTTCGGAGCGAAGCAGCTCATTGAAAGATGAACAGGGTAAGAGAGAAGCAGCTGCTTTACAAAGACTGTAAACTTTGCAGAATCAACACTTCACAAGTGTTCAAGGTGATTCAACTGACATTAGCACTTGTCGCTTTTTATTGCATATTTGCCCTCCACCAACTTTACTTCATACCTACTGATTACCATGCAGAGGTGGTTTCTTTTGCTGCATAAAAGGGACACTGTCCATAGTTCGTCTCTGTATGTTCTCACAACAGTTAAAAATCTAACCTTAGTCTATAATATATAATAATATAATGGCCAAAGGTCTTAAGTAACTAAGTACGTTTATTTAGGTACCGTACTGACAATTTTGAGGTACTTGTACTTTCAGAGTGTGTTTCCATTCTGTTACTAAAACTCCACTACATTTCAGAGGAATATTTTGTACTTTTTGCTCTGCAATTTTTATTTCACAGCTTTACTTACTTTTAAGAGACAGATTCTAAATATTAAAAACACAGATTAGCCAAAACGTAAACACAGGTGGTCTTAATAATGTCATGGTGATCAAGGGTCGGCATGGCCCCCCCTGAGCAGTCTGCTGCTACACAGCCCCATAAACAGCAAAATGTGATACACTGTGTACAGAGGTGGTAAAAGTACACAAACCAAGTAAAAGTGCAAGTTTCAGGTACCACTTCAAATCTTTTCTGCAAGTACATCCCCAATTTAAAAAAAAAGTCAGGATGATGTGTAAAACCTAAATAACATATTAATGCAATGATTTGCAAATCTCATCAACCAATAGTTTATTGCCAACACAACATAAATAACATATCAGATGTTGAAACTGAGACATTTCACCAGTTCATGGAAAATATTAGCTCATATTAAATTTGATGGCAGCAACACATCTTAAAAAAGTTGAAATAGGGGCAACAAAAGGCTGATCAATGGCTTTCGGCTAGTCCCTTCAGGGGTCGCGAAAGTGGAATATGTTCCGCATGTTGATTTGGCATGAGGTTTTATGCCGGATACCCTTCCTACCACAACCCCATTTTATCCATGCTCATTACCAGTACCAAGGTGGCCCTTGTTGGCTGGGTGGGGCCAAACCTGGTGGGGTGGGATTTGAATCTGTGTCCTTCTGCATCCCAACCCAATGCTCTACCACTGATCCACCAGGCCCCCAAAAGGCTGGAAAAGCAATTGTCGCAAATTAAAAAAAACAAATGGAGGAGCATTTGACAACTACTTAGGTTAATTGGCAACAGGTCAGTAACATGACTGAGTATAAAAGTAGCCTTTCAGAGAGGCAGAGCCTCTCAAATCCACCAAAAATTGCGAAAAATTTTCTGAAAAATGTTACTCAGTGTAAATAATATTAATAATAATTAATATCCTCAAAAGAATCTCTGTGCGCAAGGGACAAGGCCGAAGGTCAAAACTGGATGCGTGTGATCTTCGGGCCACTTGGTGGCACTGCATTAACAACAGGCATGATTCTCGAATGGACATCACTGCATGGGCTTAGGAACACTTTCAGAAATCTCTGTCTATGAACACAGTTCACCGTGCAGTCCGTGCAAAGAAGGAGCCAAATGTGAACGCGATCCAGAAACGCTGTCGTGTTCTCTGGGTCAAAGCTCATTTAAAAACAGTGCAGACAGTTCAAAAGCCTGCATCTCTGCAGGTATGGGGGTGCATTAGTGCCTATAGCATGGGCAGCTTACACATCTGGAAAGGTCCCATCAATGCTAGAAAAAAAACACATACTGCATACATCACAATAGCATGACTTCACAGAAGAAGAGTCTGGGTGCTGAACTGAGCTGCCTGCAGTCCAGACCTTTCACCAATAGAAAACATTTGGCGCATCATAAACGAAAAATCCAGAGGCCAAGGACTGTTGAGCAGCTAGAATCCTGCATCAGACAAGAATGGGACAAGATTCCTAAAGCCGGCTACTGGTCTCCACACTTCCCAGACATTTACAGACAGTTGTTAAAAGAAGAGGGGATGCTACACAATAGCAAACATCACCCTATTCCAGCTTTTTTGAAATGTGTTGCTACCAAATTAAAAATGAGCTAATCTTTTCCATGAAATGTTAAACTCTCTTTTTCAACATCTAATATGTTGTTTATGATATATTGTGACTAAAATATGGGTTGATGAGATTTGCAAATCATTGTATTCTGTTTTTATTTACATTTTAGTTGGAACTGATTTTAACTACTTTATGTGCTGAAATGGAGTTAACCCACAATGATACATAAGCATTTATTAGGTCATAATATTTTGTACGATTCATATCAACATTTTTTTTTATAAAATCACCAGGTTGTGTTAATGTTGTAACAAATCTGTGCATAATCAGCTAGGATATGATGTCTGATTAGGGATTAAGCAACCATTAGTACAAATAGTCTATTTCAAATAATTTATTTTAAATTAGTTAAAAACAAATATTTTTTCCTTTAAAAAATTAAACTTG
This sequence comes from Channa argus, assembly GCF_033026475.1. Taxonomy (NCBI): domain Eukaryota; kingdom Metazoa; phylum Chordata; class Actinopteri; order Anabantiformes; family Channidae; genus Channa; species Channa argus. Next base: position 49,978,561 of record NC_090197.1, read on the forward strand.
TATGTAACCTCTAACTAAAGTGTACATTTATGAATAGAAGAAATAAAAAATAATGTTGATCATTTTTTAGATGGAATTCTAAGAACGAAGGTGGATCTCATTTTGAATCTGTACATAAATTAAACTTACCAAGGTCTGAACATTTTAGATTTTAGCAGAAATCTTTTCATGAGGCACATGTGAAACAAATCTTCATCTCAACAACCTCAACTTCAATATAAGTTTCAAATAATTTGTTCTTAACTGTGACAGAGTCAGATGAAAGCCCAAAGAAATCGACTCCATAGAAGAGTACTTGTTATTTACTTAGTTATTATTTTAAAGCATATACTTATTTCTTCAACTTGGTATAAAATATTAAGGGTACTTGTATAGTGTTGTACTATTTCAGGCATGTACTTGCACTTTTACTAGAGAATTTAGTTGGTGTTCTTCTCTCTCTGCTTATAACTAAGTCAGACGTGATGATAATGCCACACTGACTTTTGCCACCACAGATAAAAAGTTAAATTAAAGCATGGCCAGTATTAGTGGTTTGTACCTCATACATACGGGGAACCTGCCTCATATTAATAATAGGATGATATGGAAACAGAACCTCTCTCTCTCTCTCTCACTATCTTTCCTTACAGGGTGGACAAACACACCACATCAGCCTTGGAGTGCTTCATCCCTGAGCCGAATGTTTTTTAATTACATCATGCAGAGCTGAGATTAAATGGTACACAGCCTGGCCAAGTACACCTCTGTAAAGCGCAGTACATAAATGTGGTTCTTGGCTTTGATCAGCTGCAGTTCGTGCAAAAGCACAAGACCACTTCTGGCTGATGGGCAACTCTTATTCTTTTTAATAACCACTCCCCTTAATAGTAATCTCAATTAGTACTGGACACCTTTCTTAAATGCTATTGACAAAAACCGAAAATAATTGGGTTGTCCCTGTATGTAGGACCGCATACCAACACACACACACACACACACACACACACACACACACACACACGGGAGAGAGAGAGAGAGAGAGACCACATCACCCCAATAAATGACCTCATTTAGTCAAGTTTTGCCTGGGACTTGGCTAGAACACTGGTGACAGCTCTGTAACTATACTTCTGTGGTCAATCACTGAGATTCAGTGCTGAGCTTATTAGGTTTCCATTTCCCCTACACTGACTAGATATCATGAATTCAACTTAATGCCCTGCATAACACGAATCTAGTCTTAATTATGCAATCAAATAGTCCCAAATTCAAAGAGTTCATTTAGACATTGACTAGTATAAGCAGCACTATGATAGAGGCATAATACTACATTTTCTGCATCGTGAGAAAGATATTGACTATATCTGCACATAAGATAATCTGAAGTAGAAACTTTATGTGTCGTGTTTGTGGCTTCATTGCTTCATTTCTTATTGGAAACTAAAATCCACTGAGAATAGGAAGCTGAATTTGACGCCTCCAAGACACAGAAAGACACACATTCTTTTTTTAAATGTAACGTTATGTATCAATACAGCATAAGAAGCAACAGTGTTTTTCTGACAACATTTAGCTTGAAGAGGAAACTTCGACAACTTAGCTTTAGTAGCCTAATAGTAACGTTAGGCTACAGGCTACAGCTAACGAGAGAACTACCCTTAAGTAGCGTTAACGTTACGCCAACTATACTCAAAAGCACAGATTAAATATTTACAACAACTTCCAAGCGTGTATTATTTTTTGCTCGGGTTTTGGAGAACCCGCGTTGTACTTTTCCACCACTTACCATCTTCCTTTTCGTCGAAAACTGGTCTCTTTGAAGAACTATTGGCCCCCATCCTCTTCTTCCACTTGCCCCAGTGAAACATTGATGCTCAGATTGCATTCCTCGCCTTTTGAAGAGGGAAACTACAGCTCTGCCTCGGACACCCTCCGAAAAATATTGTAATAATAACCATGCATCTCCCTCAAACCGTGTCCGTAATTCGTTTTTATTTATTCTGCCGAAAATGTGAACACGGCGAGTTCAAGTCTTTCTGAACCAGAGAACAAAAGTGGAGCTGGTACTGACGGACTGTGAAGTGATTTAAAAGAAATAGTGTTCGCTCAGTTCCAGGCTGAGGTTGACATGATCACTCGGCACTGGTGGTGGTCGGTTTTCTTCCGTAGCCTGCCAGATAAACCGAGAGACTTACGTTTGTCGGAGCTGAGAGTATAAACCTCGCCGAGTTCGACATCTTCGCTAACGCAAAACAGGAAGTCAAACGGTTTTGCATTGAAAATAAAAGCATCCAAATATTGTGGTACGCAGCGATTGGTGGCGGCATCACATGGATCAAAACGACTGCTTCAAATGCGAAGAGTACGCGAACACAACTTAATAGAAGGATCGCTGATAAGTTCACCTAAATAGGTACCAGTGCATAGCTGAATCATTACAATTCGATTGCACAAAGTGATTTGGAAAATCGATTTATAACTTACTAAATGCAATGCTGACAACAAAATAACATGTTTTACGTGTGTAATTAGTAGCTTAGTGAAACAGGAAAAAACAACGATGATTATTCATATTTTGTATTAATCCTTTCATGGTGTACGACTGTACTTTTAGTTAACGGTTTGGAAGGCAACTTTTATATTGACATTGATTTCCGGAAGCCGCGCGCAAGCACACGGACTAACTTGACGAATGAGAGTAGTGTGACAGTGGCTGGCTAGTGTCTGTGGTCGACGTAAGTCTCACAGCCTGTCATGCATATCAACATGTAGGGATCGGCCTCTTTGTGTGAAGCAAGAAATACCCAGCACTTTTAATCGTTTATTATCAGCAGAGAAGTGATGCCGTTCTCCGGGCTAAATGAACCTTGGGAGTGATTTCATTAGAAGATGGATGGGTGGTGCCGGATCACTGTGGGGGGACGGATTTAACACTTTGGCTTCACACACAAACTAGATGTCTTTGCCCCTGTTGTAACAACAACAATTGCACAGTTATACAGTATGACATATTTTATTTTGTTCATTTGAGTTATAGTATGTAACTTAATAAAACTTATCAATTAATTGGATACATTTATTAACTATTTTCTTTTTACAGTATCATGATGGTAAAAGAGAGGTGAGCTCGTGGTTTGCCGTAGTTTAGGTTTAATGGTTGCCATAGTTACGTCAAACTAGTCGGGCGAATGCTACGTTGAGTCGATGTTTTCCAAGTTCCTTTTTTTGGTTTATGAAGTGTTTATTTAGGAAGACACTGAGTCTCGTTGGTAGGTTTACGAGTGGTTATACACAAATACCGGGTAAGACACGGCTGGGCTCGGCTAAAGTAGGTAGTAAGATAGTAAAGGAACTGTTCTGTAAAGTTAGCTAACGTTAGACAGCAGGACATACTGAACTCTCTCTGCAAGTTAAAATCTCAGGTGAAAAGAATTCTGCTGTTTTAGCTAGACACAGAAATCAGATGTGTTATTCCTATGCACAGCGAGAAAACGCCAATGAAAAAAAGACGTGAAGCCCCTGGGACAAGCATCTCAGCATCACTTGTACAATGTCTTCCCCGCTGGAGAAGGATGGGACTCCTGGCCGGGAGCTAAGCTTTGTCTTCGGGAACAGTGTTGACAATAAACCACAGAAACCCTACTTACTACCCGAGGACACTGGACCCCCGGAACTGGCTGAATGTTATTCCACAGAGACGCTGTGTCTGAGCAGAACTATGCTGAAACATGTGACAGAAAGCATTTTGGAAAATAGCTCACTAAAGGTCAGATTGGACTTCACTTTGTCTCTGATAACCTCTAACCATCCTGCGGAGTACTGTGTGCTGCATTGGTTTTCAAGCAAAAAAAAAAAAAAAGAAATCAGTCTTGCATCCACTACATATGGAAAATGATTTAATATCTCATTATAATATTTTTTTTAATTCATTTTAACTGTTCATGATATCATCTTCAGCATCTATATCTCGAAGGCAACCACATATCCAGTATCCCAGATTTCCTGTTCTTCAGGTTGCCCAATCTGCAGTGGCTGGACCTCAGAAATAATCAAATTGTGTCACTCCCTGCTGAAATTGGCATGCATAGGTAAACTGATGATGCAACTAATCTTTGCAAATCGATTCCACACCCTTAAGCTAACATGGAAGTACAATATGCTGCTTCCTCAGACTGCAAAATCTATTTTGTGGGAATGTTTCTATTCTGGTTTTGTTTAGTAGCATTTGCATTTGAGTTTTTATGACTAAAGCATAATTTATACAAGTTTATTCAGTTTAGGACTGCACACATATCCAAATCAAGACAAAGCCTTGCCACCATCTTATAGTCTGTCATCTGGATCATCTAGGTCTCTAAGGACATTACTGCTTGAAGGGAATCCTATCTCGGAACTTCCACCGGAGCTGGGTGAGTTGAGTTTAGTCACAAGTGAAAAATGTCTCTGTTCTTTGAAATACCAAGCCTCATGTTACATCAGTTTAAATAAGACTTGCTGTCAACAAAGGCAGATCTAGATTACGTAACTAGTAAGAAATAATATTTATGGTATACAGTGTGTTTTTTAATGTTTTACTTTAATCCTGGATGCGATTTAAATTTTCCAACTACACATCTGCTAGCATTAGAAACTGTAAACACCTTTATTTGCCAATTTTCCCAGGAAATGTGATTACTCTCAAAGGCCTGAACCTGAGGAACTGTCCCATCACTTTCCCTCCACAAGAAATAGTCCACCAGGGGCTCCAGAGCATCCTTCAGTACCTGAGAAATGCTATGGCTAAGCGACCAGTTAGCATGACAAAGACCCCTTCAGGTGAATCAAAGGCACCTTAACATTGAACAGCAAAGCAGCAAGGTGTTCAGTGTGCACGTGCTTCCCAGCCATCTGCTCGTTTTGTCAAAGATAGGACGGCTGGACACAAAAATAGCTCCCTGCCCTGGTACCACTTCACTGGTGTGACTTCTGTTCCCTTGGAGACGGCGCGTGCCTCTCAGCTGACTCCCCCTCCTCCCCCATCCCCGTTCCAGCACTGTAATATTTTTAGCCAGATGAAAAAGATCGATAACCTGTGGGCTCCAAACAGGAGCTCACTGTCACTAAGCAGTGTCTGGAGGTAATCACTGTGAGAAGTCCAAGACAGCCCTCCACAGGAGTGGCTGCTGCTGCACAAAGAGCACAGCCAACCCCTTCAATCCAACTATTTATCTCCCTGCATACAAGGTTATTAACATAGGCATGGCTCTGGTCTCTGGGGGAAATCTCTTTTCATTTAATGGGCTTAAAGTATAAGCGTAACAGATTTGAACGTACACCGTTCATTCATATACTGCATGGTCATCAACTTTTTTTAGCTGTGATAACAGTGAATATTTAGCCCTATTCAATTCAATTATCCTACCCACCTAAATTATATGTGGCTACAGTTTCGGTGGAGAACAAACTATAAGCAATTCTTGATCGTCAACTAGCTATGATACACTTCCACTGTAGGCACTGAAGCTGTAGACAGTGATATCGTTGCCACTTGGATGCGCCCACATCTTACTTCTATCTACCTCTTTTTTACTTTTTTTTGTTTTTGTTTTTTTGGTAGAGCTGCCCGAGGTGGAGAAACTCCAGCTGTCAGAGCTGATGGGGTCCAGTATGGAGGAAGAGGAAGAGTCAGTAGATGAGGATGAGGATGAGCTGCAAAAGTTCAAGGAACTGAAAGAAAAGATGATCCTGCTGGACAAAGCTGAGCTGGGCTTAGTAGCCCGGAGAGATAGAAGCCCAAAGTTATACATAAGGTCGGATGTGGTCAATGTGCTTTCTTTACCAGAGTTAGCAAAGTTAGTAAATTATGAAGCTTAAGCCAAACTTTGTTAGTATCAGATATTTTTAATTTAGCTTAGAAGAATCAAAATGACTACTTATCTAATTGTTCCTGCAATTTTTATTGGTACAACAAACGCAAATGCTTTATAAAGGCAGAAAATATCAGCCACAGATTAATCATTTTTTACCTGTCTAAATATTATGCAATGCAGTGAAGATATAATTAAGTGTCTAATACTAGAACAGAGGAGGTTATTTGTTTCAGTAGATGACTTTTGTGCTGTGGTCTGTAGTTGTGGTGGCCAAGGTTTTTAATAAAATTCTCCATAGAGGAGACTAGGTGATAACAATCTCCCAGACTTTCTCCACAGGGACTCAAAACGCAGGAGAGCAATATTAAGAAAAAAAACATTCTATTTATTTGTCAGAAAAAAGGCAACTACCAAGGCAGGGATAATTCCAGAGCTCTGCCTGTTTGACACTCTCAACTGGAAGAGGCCAGAGGAGAGGAGACAGGCTGCAGTGAAAGAGCTGAAAGAGAGACAGTCCCTTCTCGAGCAGAGGAAAAAGTAAGCTGATTTCTGGTTCAAGGTTCTTGGCTCAGTGTAAACTACAGATGAATTACACAGGCACACGTGAGATAGAATGTTGTCTCATGAAGCAGAGCTGCACTGTATCTAATTGACCTTTACCCAAGTGAATGACCTAAGGGGTCGATATCATGTACACTATGTATGGCTGGAAGGGACAATCAATGTTTATAGACCTCTGTGCAACCATTTAGAAACAGTTACTTGAGACTCATTTTCCTTGACATGGTTTCCTGCCTTTCCCATAGAAGCCAAGAGGCTCTTCAGAAGTGGCGTACACAAACCAGGATCATACAGCAGAAGAAAATGTCAGCGCACAAGCAGAAGCAGGATGAAAGACAAAGAAAGCCAAAGGTACGTGTGGAATACATCACCTAAATTTCCACCTGTCAACATGCAGACCACAAGGGGGCACTGGAGCATCACCTCTGTCACAATGGGCAGAGGGCTAAAACAATTAAATCACCACAAGATAAATCAGTTTGATACAAGTGAATGGGTTTTCAGATAGTGGCACAACCAGAGTTGGTGTCAGTGATCCTTAATGATTAGGTTGGTGCTGCTGAGCACAGTAAGCCTGTGCCTGTGATAGATCATGCTGCATCCGTGTTAAGACAGCAACACCATGCTTAATGTACATCCAGGCATGCACACACCAACAACAGAAGCCTATTTTTATGCATATAGATACAGTGTAGCTCAGCCAGCAACATTAGTGATCATTTTCACTGAACTACAGCAAAAAATGAAGCTGTTTGAAGGATTTGATACACTGAGGCTGTTTGCAGCCACAGGTTGTGTGTAGGACGTCACCACACCTGTTATCGCCCCACTGTGCACAATAATTAAAAAATCTTCTGTCATAGGAAGTAGAAGCAGATTCAACACTTGATGTGCAGAACAGCAGCTCTCCTCAGAGGCAGATCCTCAGCATGCCCATCAAAGAGCATGAAGAAACCAGGTATTTGGGAACTTTGGGTGACCACAGTGCTGATACTGTCTACTAATGACCAAAAACATAGTACACATTTACCACAAGCTGCAGCATAAAGCTGCATTCCAACTAAATTCAGGCATACCTCTTAACTTTGACAATTAATGTCTACTTTTGAACTCAGTTAGGCATAATACTTTAGACTTACATCCATCTCACTGCGAAATCACACTGCATATGATCTAAGCCCGTAATGGGTCCAACACAAAGTGCTTGGATTACAATTAGGAGTCATGTGGATGCAAGTGGAACACTAGAGGCACCTAGTGGATAAAGAGGGACTGTACACGCAGCATCAAATATTTTCCTTTGTTCTTCTAAAACAACATTATGTCTTAAAAAAAAATGATAAACAAGAATCAGTAGCAAACCTTTAGCTTTTCCCCCTTCACTGATATAGCGAATCTCAACCAAGAAGAAAATGGTTAGTTTCATGTATTGCCATTATAATTAGTTGATTTACCATCTGTATACAGGCTTTTATGTCGGCGGCCATATCATAACACCTAAATATGAAGTCATTTCATTGTAACTCTTGACCTTTAACCTGTTTGGCCCCGCAGATTCGTCCGTGAGCTGCAGCGCCAGATCTGCGCCCGTGTTGAGAACATGCATGAGAGATACAGGAATCCCAGGGGCACGACCAGCGAGCAGATGGCAGCAACAGAGCAAGATGTGGAAGAGGTCAGTCCTATGCTGCATTATTCACACAACTCATTTGTATTGAACTCCTGCGATATTGATCAGAATTTGTTTTTTGCTCCATTTCTTTTTGTTTTTTAACACCAGATGAGGAACTTACAGAGGCGGCTTCTTGAGAGGAAGAGAAATGTGGGACGAGATTCCGGAAAAAGTTTTACTATCTTCACTGGAGACACCTGGCCATGTTTCCTTGACAAGTGACAGGGTTTACATGTCCCCTCTCTTTCAGTTTTGTGTAATTGAATTCATGCTGAAATTTCATGTAAAGACTAATACCTTTATGAATAACCAACTGTAATGCTCATGTCCTTAAAATAAAGATCACAAGACTACTTATGGAGTATTATGAAAATTATAAGGGTTGGGTTTTTCTGTACTTTGTCTTTAGACCTCTGCAAGACAGTCAAATTCACCTTTTTTACATTTAGTGTCGCAATCCTGTCCAAAACAAATATGGTATGGTTGCCTGTGGAATGTGTCAAATGAGGGATTATGTTGTTTAATAGTTCCCTTGTCTGACCAGGCAACATGTCCTGTGTCACTTGTGACCACATGAATTTCAACTTAAAATTGTAAGGACCTAAAGGGGAATCAACCGCAACAAAATACAGTGTACAAGTGGAAATGTTAAAGCACGTTGATGGTAGAAATAATTCCAGGTGGGATTTTTTGTTGTTGTTGTTGTTGTTGTTTGTTTGTTTGCATTTAAATACAGGTAATTACATCTGTCAGATGTACGACTGTTGTCGCTTGGAGTGTATTAGAATTTGCATCCCAATCATCTCCATTTTCCAGTAAAAGGATTGTTTAGAACAAAACGCCTGGCTGGGCTGTGGCGGGGAAAAGTGAGGCTTTCCCGAGATAAAAGTCGCTAGTAATGAATGGCACCAAGTCAAAGTGAGACGGGGAAAGGGTAGGCCTTGTCTTCGGGAGATTTTTTGCTCCTCTAGCACAGGGAGCGTGATGTCAGCGGTGGCAGTACTGTTGTAATTGACTTGGTGGGGGTGATGGCGTCATTTTATGCCCTGGTGTAGCCTCCTGCTCCAATAGCGAAGGGGAGACGGTTCTTTGGCCGACGCGACCGTGGCTCCCTTGGCCGGGATCGAGCACCGCCGAGCCGGACACTTCACCCCGGGAAACATGGAGGCTGTGGCCGAGGAGCTGCGGGCCGGTTCTCGGGTACCTGTCACTATCGATCAAATACTTAACGATACTCTGGTGGTGACGCTGACCTACCGAGAAAGGAACTATACCGGGATATTACTCGATTGCAACAAAAAGTGAGTGCTGTTTCCTTTTATTTCTTTTTGACAGTTATCTCTGAAATTAATTTGCTAAAGTCTGCTAACGGCTAATCTACCTTTGTTGCTAAGTCAAAGCTAGCTACGTAGCTAGCTGGGCCTTCATATAGCTTAAGGAGGTTATTGTAGCTGACAAGGTAGCTATCTGCTAGCTTGCTGGCTAATGCAAACTGATATTTTAGTACATCTAGAGATGGCCAAATGCATTATTGCGCCGCGATTGAAGACCTTGTGTCCAGATAGGGATGCTGTCCAAACAAATTGTTAATGACCTGTCTAAAATAATAGCTAATGTCAATGAGTTCATCTATAGCTTATTGTTAGCCTAATCAAATTCAGAGCTGCTAGGACGTATTCACTACAAAGATGGGCCTTGAGTGAACAACACAGTGTATAACCTTTTTTGTGTTTTTATGTATTTATACATACATCTGGTAATGCATGGTGTAGCAGTTTTGTGGAGCATTGTTTTTTAATTAAAACCATCTGAAATGCAGTTGTCTGTATTGAGAAATAGATCTTCCCAGTCAGTCACCTTTGATCTGTAGAAACAATGGAAAATCACTATAACGTTACATCATTCAAGATACACGTGGGGTTTGATTAATTGCTGGAATGCGTACTTATCACTGTAGTTTGAAACAATTTCTAATATGATCCAGTTACCATCTGAGGCCCTGTGTGTTGACTGTTAAAGGCCACCAAACTGAAGACGGCTTAATCCTATTCAAATAAGAATAAAAAATAAAACAGAAAAGGGTCATTTAAGATATGTCAATGCTATGTTGTATCTACCCGTGTTGGTGTGTGTCACATGTATAAGCCTTGTGTTGCTCTTGGTGGTGTACACCTTAAAAGCCATTGGCTTTTAGACTATTTATAGACTAGCAGAACCAGAATTTGACCAGCTTTGCCCCTTAGTATGCTTAGATGGTTTTTCATGTGAAAGCTCAAACTGTACTGAAAATAACCCACCTAATGGGAAAACGGAGGCCCCTGGAATAACTTAAAATAGGCCTAAATTCTAGGCCTTGTCACAGACCAAATTCAACTTCTTCCTTTTCAGCTCATGGCAAGTAGATTTCCTGCCATTGTCTCTAACAGGGTTTACTTCAATGCCATCATCTAAACTTATCATTCAGACAGATCTCCCTTCTAGTCACACTGTACACGGTGTGAAAAGGCCACTGTGCAGTTAATCACGGCTGGTCATATGCCGTGTCCTTGCACTGTACTGAACTGGCACTGCGTGTTCCCTGTCGCAGGCTCCAGTGTTTATACCACGTCAATCCCCGTGAAGGCTATACTCCGCTGTTTTAGGAGCGTTCTGTGTCGGTGAGAGAAACAAACCTCACCGGGACACTATTATTTGGAGGTGCCTGCCAGGTACCTCTCCTGGGGAGGCAAACAGGCTCCCTATTGTGCACTAATTAATAATCTCACTACACATAAGCCCCAAGTAGACACAGATGCAAAAACAAACTGAAATCTCCTGGTTCCTATCCTACCTCTCTGATTCCCAAGTGATTCATGGGATTGTTTTTGTTCAGTCAGATGTTGGGGAGGGTGTGGGGGGGGGGGGGTTTCCTGGGCATCCTGTAGTCTCTTTGTCTGCTGTCTCTTGACGCCACAGGCATATTGCTGTAGCCTGCCAGCCACCTCTCAAAGACTCCTTGGCAGCTGGGCCCTTCTATGGACATGTTTGCTGGCCCCCCGAGTATGAAAAAGAATATGTAAAATTACTCAGAGAGAGTGAGTGATACTATTACTCGATTTGCGTGCCCTAAGGCAGCAGGTTGCCTGGCTGCTGGCACAGTACGACCCCCCCCCCCCCCCATGTAAAGAAGTTTCAACATGCAGGTGACGGGGACAGTGCTGTCACTGTGTCCAGTCACAAAATAGTAAGATGTAGAAAAGCATTTGTACAGCTTTGGGTGGCTGTGTTTCTGTTTGACCTATATGGCAAGTTATGTGTTTGTGCTGTCCCACTGGGTGGAAATGATCTAACTTTGTGAAACACAAGCACAGGGTTACAGCATTCAGGAAATTGCTTATGCAAAAAATTCTAGAAATGCTTGTCATGTTTAACAAAAATGTTGGTTTGTTTTTGGCTTGCATAAAGTTCACTGTGGCACTGTGGAAATCCGTTTGACACTTTCATAAGTGGATTTTTTTTTTTTTCCTCTTCACTGTAGGACTGGGCTTTTCTGTCTGCCAGATATCACAGTAAAATCCAGTGACTGTCAAATATCGAAACCAGGTTGTGAAATCCCAGAAATTCTGAGTGATGAGCAGGTTCCCAAATCTCCTAGCCAGCCTCTACCCCAGCCAAAGGACGAAAACACTCTCCCTGAAAGCAGCATATCTACTGCACCTCCTCCCTGCCCAATACCCACACCAGTGCCAGCTGGACAGACTCCTTACCCTCCTTATTTTGAAGGAGCCCCCTTCCCTCAGCCCTTATGGGTGCGCCACAGCTACAGCCAATGGGTACCTCAACCCCCTCCACGACCAATCAAAAGGAAGAGGAGGCGGGCGCGAGAACCTGGCCGCATGACTGTTAGCACTATCCGTCTGCGACCTCGGCAGGTACTATGTGAAAAGTGCAAGAACACACTAAATAGTGACGAAGACAGCAAAGATGGCATGAGCAACAGCAAGAATTCTAGAAAAGAGAACACACTACAGAGTGATGATGACGATGACAAGGACATCCCCTCTAAGCTGTCAAGAAAAGAGGATGAAGTTGCCACCAAGGACAGTAAAAGACGCGAAAATGGCACCAGCCTTGACAGCAAACGCCTCAGGAAGGACAAAAGGGGGGACGCTGACGTGGAGAAGTTCCCCGGAGGTGATGTTATTCCCCACAGTCCTGTCATAAAGATCTCCTACAGCACTCCACAGGGCAAGGGGGAGGTCATGAAGATCCCCTCGCGAGTCCACGGCTCAGTGAAACCGTTCTGCCCTAAACAGCTGATGCAAAATGGTGTGCGAGAAAATGGCAAGGCGCCTTCTGATCCCACCAAGGAACAAAGGCATATACTAGATGCCACAAGGTCTGGTCTCACTGTGTCCATTCCCAAACTCAAACTAACCAGGCCTTTTACGACTGTGGGGCAAGACCTGCCTTCTCCAAAGATTCGCTTGAGACACCCTCAGAGGGAGGGGGAGGAGAGCTTGGTCGAGTATGAAGCAGAACTTGTAGGAGGCACTAGGAGACGAAGCCCCAGGGTACCTGGTCCATGCCTCCCCCTCTCTGAAGACTCAGGAGAAGGCAAAAACTCTCTGGAGTTGTGGTCGGGGAGCTCTGGAGAGGAGGCGGAGCGAGGCCACAGTGACCTCACCCTGCTCATCAATTTTCGTAAGCGTAAGGCAGATTCTTCTAGCCTGTCAGTCTGCAGCAGCGACAGTCTAGACGAGTCCAAATCGTTCAGCTCTGACGGCACCTCGCCAGAGCTGTGCGATCTGGCTCCTGGTGAAGACCTTTCTGTGACCTCATCTTCCGTGTCTTCGCGGGAGGACTGCAAGACCGTGCCGCCACTTACAGTGCGGCTGCACACTCGCAGCATGACCAAGTGTGTAACGGAGGAGGGTCACGCCGTGGCGGTAGGTGACATCGTGTGGGGAAAGATCCACGGTTTCCCCTGGTGGCCAGCACGTGTCCTCAGCATCAGCGGCACTCGCAAACAGGAGACTCCTAGTTGTGAGGCGCAGTGGCCCCAGGCAAAGGTAGCATGGTTCGGTTCCCCCACCACCTCCCAGCTCTCGGTTGCCAAATTGTCACCCTTCAGAGAGCTCTTTAGGTCCCGCTTCAACCGCAAGAAGAAAGGGATGTATCGAAGAGCCATTCTGGAGGCAGCCAAGGCTGTGGGTCACATGGGCCCGGAGATTACATCGCTGCTGTCCCACTGCGATACGTAGGTTAGTTCATAGCAGTTACATTTATTTATATATTTCACTAGTGTAGTTTGATTACTGAAACCAAGTAGACTAAAATGGAGTTTGGAAGTTATTTGGAAGTTTGCCAAAGATATTCTCAGTCACTCATTTAATAAAAATTAATCTAGGAGTTGTCATGGCACAAAAAGTAGGCATCTGCGACAGTGGTGTGGTTGTATTTGGGCCTGATTAAACATGATACAGAACAAAACAAAGCTATGTATATTTAAAAAAAAAAACAAAAAATAAAAAAGGGAGTGGGGGGGGGGGTAGCATTTGTTTCCTCACCTGGAAAACACTGAGGCCATACGAAACAAAGACATAGAACGTTATTATATAAGCATGTGCAGGACTCACCACTTTTATTCATTTTCAGTGACACAAGGAAAACGTGGGGCACTTTTCTTAAACAAAACATACAAAATGCATAATACTGAAGCAAAATATGCTTGGACCCAAATAAAAACAAAGGTGCATTGTGCTTCATGCATCAGTCTTCAAACTTTTTTATTTTTTTCAGAATCCATACAAATCCTGTATTAAATGTTAGAAACTAAACATTAAAAAAAAAAAAACGGACTCAAATGACTCAAAGTTAATATGTCAAAGCTGAAGAGTCAAAGTATTTTTAGTCTCTGCTTAATTGCTGTTCGCAATCTGTAGCTACAACCTGAGAATAATCTTAAACTCCCCAAATTTATGACATGAAATTGTTTTGTGTGTGTCCCAAATTTGTTCAGTGTACGTAGTAATAAAGGTTAAGTTTATAGCAGCAGAATATGTGAAATGTTAATGTTAATAAAATGACACACTGAAATCTGGATTGCCCCAAAGGTCAATTCATATTTTATATCTATGTCTATCTTTATGTTTGATCTATATCTATCTATCTAATAAATTGTGCATCAACCAAGACCTTGAAATTTGGATTAAAGTCTCTACAGCGGTTCAGGCGTGTTCTCACCAAAACAACCACTACATTCTGCATTTGCGTACATGTTGGGGATGCATCAGAACCCATTAGCGTTCACATTACAAAAGATGCGTGGTCACGTGTCCAAGACCACCTGATTTGAATGATCGAATCACAGAGCTTCTTGGTGGGCGTTTACACTCTATACTGTCCACTTTTTACAAAGATGTTGGGGTTTGTTTTTTTTTTTAAAACCAAATGTAAATGGGGTCGTGCAGTTTTTATTTTTGTTTTTTTTTCCACTTTTCTATGTTATTTAGTTGCTACTTTGCAGAATTGTCGTCACATTTTGTGGTGCACATATTTGGAAAATGCCCAATCGTAGCATGAATAGAAGCAACCACATGTTAGTTGAAGGACAAGCCGAAACACATTTTTTCCAAATATGGAGTCGTGGTTCAAAACTATAAAGTTGATTATCTTCAGTTACAGATATTATGAATGAAGATTAACTAACAGCTTAAAATTCTAGAAACTGTAAATTTTCACTCAAGTCTTTTTTTTTTTTTCTTGTTTTTCTAATTAAAGGATTAGTGCTCTAGAATTACGACAACCAAGTTTAATTTTGGCCTTTCATCAATTTATTCATGGAGTTGGCACTAATTAGTAGCAGATGCTCTGCCATTTTAACCGCTGTAAATGACAGGCTGTGCCAGCTGGAAATAAGCTGCTACCTGGTTGTTAGACTGCTCCTAGCTCGTAAGAGTGAATGGCTGGAGGATTAAAATTACAAAAGAATAGGAAAAAGTTCCCTGCTCTCCAAATCCAAAAGCTGATCAAATCTATTTAAGATGTTCTCACATGCACGGTTGCATTCAGTGTTTTTCAGTTTATAGAAGTGTGTGTGTGTGTAAAGACATCCTCAGCGTCACTGCGTAAATGGGATTATTAATTATGAATTGAATTTCAGATCAAATTCAAAGCCTCTTAAAAATATTCAATTAAATGATGGTCATGTTGAAGTTTGGGGAGGGTGAGCTGAGTGAAATTGATGCTCCACAAAGCTGGTTATAAAACAACCACTTTAAGTTCTGCACATTGCAGCCTGTCATGAAATAGTTTCTGTGTCAAAGCTGCAAAACAAACCTTAATACCAGCTTTAATGAGGACACGGGCTGAACTGCTGAATCGCTTGTTTCGAAAGTGGTCATTCTATAATAAGATTTGACAATATCAGTATTGCTTCAGCTCAGTGAAAGCAATTTTTGTCCACTTTTTTTTGTCCAAGTGCATAAAAACAGGCTTTGAGTCCAGTCCAGTTCCCCTGGTTTCCGAATGCATTGACCCCATGTAGCCAAGCAGCAGGCCCTCGGCTCACGCTCACAGGTTAAATATTGTCTTTGAGTGATATGAGGAACAAAGAAGCAGTTCTCAACTCCGTGTGTTGATTCTGTTGTTGGCTCAGGAGCCAAGAAGAGGTTGGTTGTAGTTGAGAATAAACACAGCGAGTGGTAAAGACAAGCCTATATTTGGTACCGGGGCTCATAAAGGAAGTATTTTTCTTGCTCTGTCAGCGTTTAACCAGCTGGAAAGTAGCTGACGTTTACTACACAGTGCTTCATAGTGTTGAGTTAAAAAAAAATTCCCTACGCCGGATACGTGACCTGCCTTGTTTGCCCAATTGTCCTCACTTTGTGCCCTTTCTTCTCTCCCTTCTTTTTCTTTCTGTATTGTGTAGATGCCGAGAACTGAAGCGAGGTCTCCGAGGTTTTTTCGGAATTCTCAGACTCTGTCATCAAGGCCCAGGAGGGAGTACGTGCGGTTGCCACGGCTACTATTTATATGCCTTTTCTTTTTTTTCTTTCTTTTTTTTTTTTTCTTCCCCCACAAGGCTGGTGGAAAATGGCCGCCAAGGTGGAGTGTGGTTAAGACTGGATAAGGGAGCAAAAAAAGGAAAAAGGGCCTGGCATCTCATGGTCTGCTATGAACTAAAGTATTCCTCCTTTTTTTTTATTTTCTAGATTTAATCAGATTTCCAATAGAGCTGAATAACAACACTACAAGGACCCGAATGTATTTATTATCTATAATGGTTTATTATTTTTTCATTATGTACGCCTTTGTACTAGAGTCGCTCAAAACCTCCCAGTCTGCTGCTGTCCTGACCT